>NC_044279.2:66727914-67331947 GCF_004027225.2 Strigops habroptila
GGCTCGGTGACAGTGTGAACTGCAGAGATATGGGGACTACCACCAACATGAAGTGCCTGGAGTGAGGGCTGAATTAACTTCGAACAGTTTTGGATACATCAGAGCATGGGAGAATATCTTGAAGTGATTTCAGACAATAGCTTTAGGGGAAGCACATTCAGCAAATGAACATACAAATGTCCCTGCATGTTACCTTCAATACTATTTTAACAACAGGATTGCTTTGTGGCACAGGCAGGGAAAGGACTCAGAGCCTTACTTACATTGGCTGCTGCCTTCAAGCTCACTTTGTGTTGGCTGCTGGTACAACTCTTCTAGAAGGATTTTGAAGCCTCTGTGTGCCATGGATTC
Organism: Strigops habroptila; assembly: GCF_004027225.2. Lineage (NCBI taxonomy): Eukaryota > Metazoa > Chordata > Aves > Psittaciformes > Psittacidae > Strigops > Strigops habroptila. The sequence continues at coordinate 66,728,266 of NC_044279.2, forward strand.
ATCAGTTTTGAAACGCAGGGTCAGGAAGCTGCTGCTGGAGCACATGCTAAAAGATTCTTCTGGCCAAATAAGCTTGATGGTTGGGGAAAGAAAAAAATACTGCAGTTGCAGTCATTGCCAAGTAGTCTGAGACACAGCCCCTATACTTACCACCAGGGACAGGCATTTTAATTCAAGCCATTTGATACTCAACGATATTAGTGGATTTCTCTGAGGTCTTTCAAGAGGTACACCTCTAGTGACCTATGCAGTATCCTTCCCTAACCAGGATGAAGAGGGGAAACATAGTGCAGTGGCCAAATTGTTCTCATGCTCTACATGAGTGCCTCTCATACTTCAGTGAGATTACTTCAACAACCAGTTCTCTTGTATACATACATGGGAGGATGCAGGGGGGAGGCAGTAAGAGAACTAGGGAGGCGTGAAGCCATTCCAGTGAACATTTCTTTACCCAAAGGTCTTGGTGTTCATATGACACAAGGCAGCTTTGATGCTTGCAGCAGGATCTGATCAAACTATTTCAAACAGAGCAAAATAGCAGCAGCGCCCAACAGAAGTATTGCCTACTAGGTAAACAAGCAGAAGAGAGATTACAGAATTAATAACCTTTAATAAAACATGATTTTGTAGAGCAGAATGGAAAGGAGCATGTAGAGATCAGCAGCTAAGTTACTATCTCTTTTTCACAGGTTTATATCTGGGAATGAACATAGTAATTAGATCACTACCTGTGCATTGAATCATCAGCACTCAGAATCACTAATAGACCTCTTACTTGTAATGGCCATTTCTCTTCAGAAAAGATAGATTTTATGTTTGGGTTTTTTTAATGCAACAGCCATACTTTAGGCTCTACTTCTTCAGTCCCACCCCAAAACCATAATAGACTTACCAGTTTATGTTTTCTGAGTAGAGTAAGTCAAGAGAAAGCCTTTCATGGCTGACTCAGCTCTGCTTCAGTGTCGCCACTGAACCTCGAGATTTTATGGGATAGAGGGAAGCTTCGCCACAGAAATTGCCTGCGAAATAGACCAGTATGGGACATAAGTCTTCCACTTTCCCCTTTTTCTCTTGAGGGCTGTAAGGCATAGTCTTCCAAAATGCAGTGTCAGAAAATATTTCCCTTTCTAAAAGCCTCTTAAAATAAAATCCTGGTGTCATTCAGCTTTGAATTCATGCATTAGAGTACAAACATGGCCAGAAGATAACTTACTATCCTTGTAACAAGAATGGGGGCCTTCTTCAAACACACAAATAAAGACATCCATTATAACCACCACAAATCACTAGTGACAAGTGCACACTGCCTGGACTACTCTGGTCAGAAGAAATCCCTGCTCTGACAGGCAGCCCCCATCTCAGGCTCTTTTGCGCAATGTTTACCAGACTGCAGGACATCCATATTCTCCAGGGAATAAGTTACTATGAGAGTCTCACATGTCTGAGACCTGGCACTGAAGAACATCGTATCCGTAAGTGCTTTAACAGTTTAAGTTTCCAGTCTATGTTTTCTCTTCCACATACAGAAGATACTCACACAACTCCACTTCCCCAGCAATATCCTACATAATCAAGCCAATAGCTCCATAGGAAGGCTGGATAGGTACCTCCCCTCACTTAGCTCCTTAGCAAGGGTGGATAGGTACCTCCCCTCACTTAGCAGGGCAGTAGGAAAAGCTTCCCATTCCTTGGCCCCATCACTTTGACCTGCTGCCTTGTCTTTGGCACACAGCTTTGGACACACACAGCAAGCTGTCACGCTGCAAGTTCAAGCCTGGGAACAAGCAACCTAGACAGACTCATATTGTTCTGTGGCACAGCCATGCCATGATTTGGACCTTGGACCAATACATTTGTTTACAAAAGATATCTAGGAAGGGAAAGATACTGAGATAGCTGAAGTAGCTCCAAGTATTATCAGAAATCCTTTCTGGAGCATGGAAGTGTGCCATGTAAAACTCCCTTGTCTGTCTGCAAAAGAAACTTAGTTCAGCTCCTGTTTCTCTCACCCCAGCATCAAGGTGAGCTTTCTCTTGCCTATTAACTCTTTGGTTAGTCCAAATCCTTCGTATACCGTCAGTTGGACATGACAATTAGACAAACTTCTTTCAGTCCAGAAGTCGAGGACTTCAAGCTGAATAATGGATTTTAATGGGGCTACAATTCTTCAGTAGCAGCTGTAGCACAAAGCAAAGAACAAAGTCAAAATGCCAGCATATCTTACAATTGGCTCTTATTTCCTAGGGATAGCTATCAAAATGTGAGCAAAGGCAAAAGGGATTGTAATGCCCATTAGAAAGAGAATAGAAAAGAAAAAAAATCAAAGATGGGATACTGGTCCAAATCTATTCTGGTCATATTGTTCATTACTTCTGAAGTAAAGCTTTCAAACAGTTTAGAAGTCTATGCTACTGCCATGTGAATGGAAAGTTTTCTCTTACCCTAACTAAGCACGATAAAGGAGGAAGAAAAGGAAACAGATGAAAGTGCCAAAAGATTTTTCGTGACATAGTTTAGCATTGCCATTGTTAACCCCTCGGTTATGCCAGGTTCAAGCCTCCAACATGCTTTATGATGAGAGCTTTGCCCAGAGGTGTCAGATTTGTCAGCTGTATACTGGAAAGAAGGTACTGGTACCCCCCACCTTTCCTGATGCTCTTTGAGGAACTTTCGCAGTTTTCTAACATGCACTGAAGTACCTGTGGAATCATTACAAACCACATCACAGATATTTGCAGATTTTCATGTAGGAGTTACAAAAGCCAGAACAACTCCGGTGCTCACTTGGTGGCACTTATGCATCTTGTGGGGTAACTCAGTGGCTGGATCATTCCTTCCCAACCTTTAAGAATGACATCTGTGCATCGTGACAACTCTGACCTCATCTCCTTGAGATTTTTTTGAGGCGTTGCCAGATTTTTGTCCTGGAAAGAATAAGAATGTAGAGCATTAAATTCAGCTTTAATATTAGGTATTAAGTGGACTTTCACCAGGGACATATAGGGCAATTCCTATATGACATGTCACTCCCACAGAAAAGCATGGATCATGGGTGAGAGCCAATCTGAAGAGCAGAACCTTGAAATACTCATTTTTAAAGTTCATCTGGAAAAATTATGTTCAATTAGAAGACAAACCAATTCAGAAAGCTACTACATTCCTACTCTACCAAACCAGGCCTTGTTTATCATAATCCTCCAAAACTCAAACTCATTTCAGCCCTATTTCAAGCTTCAGCATTTTGCATATCAATCAATCAGTTTTATCCAGGCTAGAGCTTTGGAGAGCCCTGTTTTTTCATACATTTGGGGAAGGTATGTAAAGGCTCCAGAAAGCCTATAAAAGCATCTTCAAAACAAGTAAATTCAAAACAAGTGAAAATTGACCTGAAGCTTCAGACAAGTCAGTTCACCATTAGAGAGAAGTAGTTGTACAGCTTGACTGTACCTTGGACCTTGAGCGTCAAGTATTCAGTGCTGAAAGCAACAAGGCCAGTGGAGCAGAGCACCATTTTCGCCACAGGTCTGGGCCTCTGGAGAATCACAGGAGACTGCATGGTACCACATAGCACATCTAGAAGCAAATCCAAGCACAATATTACCACTGTAAAAACACCATTTGAGAAATGTAGGCAAAAGTCATATAAATTGCTCTGCAGAAAAGCAAAAAAGAGAGGAACTATTAACACTTAGCAGACGTTCAATGCCAGTAACATGACCTGATGAGGCAGTGGGCAGCACCTCCAGTCCCTGTCCTGCAAGAAGTGCCCTACTCCTGGCTGGCGAGGATTTGTTCAATTCATTGTACGGTATCAGCTGCCTGAATTTTACCTACAAAGCTATGCATTTTGATCGCTTTATCTGCCCTGAAAAATTGCTAGACTATTTCAGGGTTCGTTATTGGACTTTAATTGAAAATGGGATGGGACAGGGAATCTTTGCCATTACTCCATCTCCACTGGTAGGTACTTTCAGTTGTTAAGCACTCTAAATTGTTTTCAGGTTGCTTTCTGGCTCTCTGAATTTCCAACCTCTTTTTTCCCTGCCATGCCATCATCCTAAAGTTCTCTAGCTCATGCTGTCATTAAACCCAAAGCCTATGTTTTAAGTTCCTCAGTAACAGTAATTTAGTTTAGAGACAGGCACCCACTGACTTCTGCTGTTCACTGGTTCTAGAGACGGAGGGAAGGAAAAAAAACCCCAAACTAGTCTGTTTCAATATGTTGGCATATAAATAGACATAGGAATCTAGTTTAATATAACCAACCTTGAAAAACTGCCAGCCATAACAAATGCTATTACCTAGCAGTGAGTCTGTGTGCTGGAGGATGCTCCAGGGAGCTATCTATTAGACTCCTATTCAGGGAAAGGTTTGACTGATGGTCCCATTTCTGATAGTATTTTCCTCTGTCCTGCATGTAAATAGTTATGATAGTTAAACTGTTATTCTCAGCTGTAATAGACACACTTTTAGGATTTTTTTGATATGCTTTTATAAAAAAGTTCTTGGAGGAAAAGCTGTGGAGTATTCTAAAACTCCTTAGCCCATCCTCTTTCTCGTCTTCTGTCCTTTCACTCCCAACTCAGAGTTAACTGACATGCTAAACTTCAGATTTGGTGGGTGGTTTTTATTTTTCCTTAATGAAAACAGTATTCCTAGCATGCTCCATTACCCTAAAGGTCTTTGTCTGGAAGCATTACTACTGTATTTGGTAACAAAAGGGTGTTCTTGTTCAAGTCAGGAAAAAACAGCTTATGTCCCTTGTATGAGATCATGCATGTACTCCCCATCTACACCCAGACAGAAGTTAAATAGGGCCTTATCTCTAGAGCTTTAGCCATCACCACTTGTGTGATGTAAGAGGATAAGGGTCTACACAGAATAGCTATTATCCAAAAACTTTCTCCAGAGGCATCACTTAATTTTGAAAATATCTGGAGAACACACACGCTATAATTCACCTACTGGACTCCCAAAGGCTGACAGTGGATTTCTCCACCACACTTTTCTCTACCAGGATATCATTGTCAGAGAAATGCTTCTGTATGATTAGATTATAACATCTGTAATCACAAAAAATTAAACCTATAGAGAAGCAGAATAAAGGGGGATGAGGGAGGAGAAGGGAAAAAAAACCAAAACCAAAACCAAACACATTGAAGAGCTGGGAGGGGATGTTGGGAGAAGGAACATCTTCACAGGTCAGAGATCCTTCAGCACACCCAACAAAACCTCTGCAAGATCTAGTCTTCATGAGTTTTTCCCCCACTCCTTTCCTATTACTTCCCCCCTCCCCATTTACATTTTATGCTAACAAGTTCCTTTTGGTTTCAAGTTGCTGTCTGATACCTCCCTTTGATGTCCCTACTCCTTACCTTGCAAAAATTAGTGACTAAGCATTCCTTAGACACCTTTCTGTGCCATTCATAGCAGTCTATGAAGCCACTGCACTTCTCCATTATCTTTTCGAGCCTGTTGAGTCTCTCCCGGTAGCGTGCCAGACCAATCCCTGAATAACTGTCATGCTCCTCTGTACTTCTAAATCCTTTTCAGAATGACTGTGTGCAGGAGGGATAAGAAATAAATCAACCCCCCATCCCTCCAGTATTAAGAAAATTGGTTCCTCAGGTTTGTACAGTAAAGCATGTTTTATTCTCTTCACATTGACACCTTGTTCTTCACATTGACACCTTGTTTTGTATTTTTCATGGCTACGAATCTGCTCCAGTGCTAAATTAAAGCCCATCACTTGTGTACATAAAGGCATGGGTGTTCTCCCATCTGTCCCAAAACTTCAATATGGCAAAGGTAGAAATTGATTTTCTTTATATATAAAAATGTTTATATACTACACCACTTGTACAGCAGACAAGAAAGTTGGCATGTGACTTACCATTTTAAATGGATGCAGATGTTACTGCCCTGCATCTCATCCCATCTACTTTTTCCCTTCCTCCTTTTCCCCTACTCTGTGTACACAACCTTTAAAACAGGAAATGAAAAGCATTTCCTCTATGCATTTTGAAATGGAATTAACTTTATGTGTTTCTGCTCCTGCCACACTGCACTTCCAACTAGGTTTTACTTTACTGCACAGTGTAAAGTACACATGCAGACATAGAGGCCTCTAGAAACTTTGCAGCAAACAACATGAAAGCTCTCACTTTCTTTTTAATTTAGCCTTCTTTTAATTCTGTGGATTGTGCTCATCTAGACTAGTGTCTCCATAACTGGATTACACCTCAGCAAGGTCAAGGTAAGGAAGACTATAGCCTTCTGCATAGAAGATTGATACGTTTTCTGGTATATAGAGTCAGTCCACTGTTTCCCAGATGCTAACACTTCAGTGCCATTCATTCCACTTCAAAAAGGCAAATAATATGTACCATCATTGCATCTCACATCATGAGAAGTATGAAGACAGAGGGCTTGACTTCAAAAAAGAAGCTGCCAATAAAGGAGGGCACGAGTCACTTATATAGACAAGTGTCCATAAGGGTTTGCCCAAATATCACAGCTTATTTCCATATAGTCTCTTTTACCACTCTCCAGTGTACTAAGAGTGCTGTGTCAACGCAGCAAACTGACTCAGGGATTAATGTCTTTGCCCAAGTATACAGCCTGGGCTCTGAAGCTTAACTTAAGGCTGCCACACATCAGAGCCATGCAGCTGGGGCTGGAAACCCATTCTAAAACTGTCCCAAGTGAAAGTGAGAAATTTCTAGGACTGAGTGTCCTCAGCTGGATCCTTTGTTGTTACCTAGCACTTTTCTTCCTCTCTGGCTCTCTTCATAAATCCCAAGAAACTCCTCTTGGCAGTTCAGTGATGATGTTTTTGACAGATGCTTTACTATGATTTTTGCCATGCCCTTCAGAGACAGTCGGAGTATCCAAGAGCATTCTGCGCTTCCCACGTATCCTGATGAGGGAGGAACAGAGATAAACCCCCGGGGCTCTTCTAACTCCACTTCTGACACACGTTCTGTGGATAAATGTGCACTTCAGTGATAAAAGCATTAAGAAAAGACAGTAAGAGCTTTCTACAAAACCTGCCAGTTCTGCCCATGATTGAAGATAGTCTAGCAAGTCAATAAAGTTAGTGAGAAATAGTTTTCCAATATTTAGTTTGCTTTTTTTTTCCCCCTAAACCTGTTCACACGCACCACTCCAGTATTACTTGATTTGTTGGAAATCTGAATATCCTGATATCACTGGCAAGAGAACAGCTGCTGCAGCCATTGAAAAGGCCAAAACAAATGCATCTGGAAAAATTCTTAACCCTACATAGGGCATATACATTTAAAACCCATCCTCATCAGTTGGACCATTTCTTAGGGTCCAGCATGCCAGCTGGTACAAGCTTGCAAGAGTTCTCAAGTATGTGGTCAAAAGGCAGTCCTGTTGCCTTAGCCTCGGAGACCCAGGCAGCATAAAGGAGTGAGCTGCCAGGCCTTAGAGGAAAGCAGACTTGCTTGCAAATTTGCTCTGGGCTGTGCATTGAATTAATACCTGCAAAACATAAACAGATACCAGGTTGGTCAAGTACCTGGGCTAACAGGCCCACCAACCTCAAATACTCACTACTGAGGAAGAAAATTTGTTATTTTTTTAACTAACCTCGTGACCAGCCCTTGACAAGAATTATGAAATATTATGCTTTTGTTTATGCACTCTCTGTTTCTCCAGAAACACAGGAGGAGAGCAGGCTTAGCCTAGCCTATAGCTGTGTGCACATACAGTGCAGTCAGATTCAACACTCGTTAAATAAGAAACCAAATCGACAGGGAATATTTGGAAGCATCTGAGAGGTGATAATAGAGCAGGAGGAGAGAAAACAAGAACACTAATGAGAACTGTATGTCCCTTTAGTGCCAAGCATAATAGGGTTGTTTGCCTCCCAAGGCAGCAATTTTTAAAGTCATGCCCTCCTGTAGAGCAGCTTAAATTCCCTTTAAGTGTGCTTCCTCCCACACCATCCTTTATGAGCTTTCTGCTCACAATGGATGCTGACACCATACCGAGTCTCTGCATACATGCACAGGATGCTGAGAGGGCAGAGGGGGAAGAGCTGAGCCCTTCTGCTGGGTAAGAAAGGGTCATCTCCCTTCTTTCACATCCAGAAGGGAGATGAGGAACATTTGCCTCTTGAGAAAGGCGGTGTGGTATGAACAGCACTGCTTCTAGAGGGCGCACACAGGGAAGCATGACTTGGCTTAACTCACAGTGGAAGAGAGCTCGGCCAAGCTGAGCTATGGGGAATGTACACTTCCTCCAGGAGAGCTGGCCTTAAAAACCCCAAACCTCTTCTACCGCAGTCTAGGTTGAAAAGCAATGAGAGAATCACACAGCTCTGCACAAGGGCAAGGCAAGGGCTCCTGTGCATGCTCAGCACTGTTGGAGGACATAGGCCCTGTGTTTGCATCAGAGGTCAGTAGGGAACAGTAGTACTGTGGCCTGAAAAGGGGGAAAACCCAGCAGGCTGAGCCACAAAGCTTGTCAAAATCTCTTTTGCATTCAGGATGACACCCCAGTTCAGATCATTACAGCACCACGTGCTTGCCATGACTTTGAGCTCACACAGCCATGAATGGATCAGCTGAGACAAGCCCTCTCCAGTGCAGGCAAGAGCCTCCTGAGCATTTCCAGCTCCTGCTAACCAGCCCTGGAGATGCTGTGCTAATGATGCCCCCCACAGTTGTTGTCTGTGCTGCATTTTCCTGAAAACAAATCATCCCCACCTCCTGTTGCTTATCACTTCGGACGACCTATCTTTATCTCAGTGGTGTGATGTGGTGGACCACCAGCAAGGATACCAATGAGAAGAGGAGGAAAGCACACACTGCTTGCCAACAGCCTGGCTACAGCACAGATCAGCAGGCAGAGCCATTAGCATGTCCCCTCCTGAACAGAATGCTTTTTAAAGCTGTGAGCAACAGCATTCTCCAGCTTGTTGCCAGAGTCACCCAGTAACTCAGGGAGACTTCAGCCTTTTCATCATGCTTCCTCCAATACTATCACAGTATTGGATGCGAGAATACCAATGAGAAGAGGAGGAAAGCACACACTGCTTGCCAACAGCCTGGCTACAGCACAGATCAGCAGGCAGAGCCATTAGCATGTCCCCTCCTGAACAGAATGCTTTTTAAAGCTGTGAGCAACAGCATTCTCCAGCTTGTTGCCAGAGTCACCCAGTAACTCAGGGAGACTTCAGCCTTTTCATCATGCTTCCTCCAATACTATCACAGTATTGGATGCGAGAAACATGTAAGTGCTTAATGGGCAAGAGGAAGCACATCAGTAGGACAGGGATGTTTATTGTGCTTTAAAAGCAGCAGCAAGCTGACAGTGTCTCACCCAAGACCGCAGCTCTCTTCATGCAAACTACATGCATAAGAGATTAAATAATTCTCTCTGCTCTCAGCAACTCAGTCCAAAACACAGAAATTAAAAACCCAATACCTCATTCCAAGAATGAAAAAGGAGAGATAGAGCTGATCAAGCAACATACCCAAGTGTACAGGAAACCTGCAGCATCAGTGTTAATGGACCCCTGCTCATCTATGTGAGCCCGTGGTTTCTAGCAACAAAAGTGTCTTCATTCCCTTGTCTCTGCTCACCAGTCTCCCTCTCTTCTTTCTCCCTGTTTACACACTTCGGAGGACAAAATCCAGAGAGCTGTGTCCTCTTGCACCAAGATGTAGGAGACTCAGACTTGTTATTGGGCGCTACCTGGAGCTTCTCCCCCCAACTGAACCAACTCCACCACCTTCTGCAAACCAAGCGCTGCAGCCTCTGGCATGCAACAGCTCCACACAGTTCTGCAGCAACCCTGTGTGCATGCCTCCCACATTAGCTCTGCGGGCAGCTTCGCTGGCTGCTCCTGTGCTGAGGTCTCCGGTGCACTGCCACTTCCCTCTGAACAGATGCTCTTTTCAGCATCTGAGGAGAGGCACAGCGTGTGTACAGACAGTCTAATATAAATCTCAGGAACAGTCAGCATGGCCAAGCACTTCCTGCAATAGAAAGGCAATCATACAAAGGTCAGATAAAGGAGCCAATGGTCAGTATCTGGGTCAAAGAGCCCTCAGGGATTTGAGCATTTTGTATAAAGGCATATGTAAAAGCTGAATGCAATGCTACAGCCTCCACCTCTGAGAAAGATTTACAGCAACGGAGCTGAGCAATTCCCTACATAAACTGTCTGACCATGAAAGCCATTACAGTCTTCAGAGAGTCAGTGGTCAGCAGCCAGCTGCGTCAGATCCAAGCGTATGGAAGATCTCTAGCCAGCTCCCAGCTTATCTGTGGGGATGGTCTGGCTGCCATACAAGTGATGACTTGTTTTGTTAACTGGTTTTAGTTTAGAAGAAAGTTCTCCCTTAGTCAGCACCTGTACTAACATTTCTGTTAGGTCAGGGTGGGACTATGAATCACAGAATGGTTTGGGTTGGAAGGGACCTTCCAAATCATCTAGTTCCAAATGATGCCACGAGGGAGAAAGACTGGCAGCTGCAGCACAGACCAGGAGAGTCCAAGTGCTCATCTGACCTGAGAGTGGAGCATTATCCACAACATGCTCTTTTCTTTACTATATAATTTCCTGCTCATAACTGCAGTACACTTTATTCAGGATACAGGAAAAAAATATATATATATTCTTATTTGCATAAATCCTCCATTTTCTTATGGCAGCAATAGAATAAAACATTGGACGGGCAGAAACACAAACACTCTGTCCAGGGTTAGGTTTTAGCTCTTTCTTAAGAAATGCTGAGGGACAATCGCAGCTATTCACTAAATGCAGAATTACACACTTGACTGTGCATGTGTACATGCAGGGAAGGAGGACGGATAAAACTCTGGAAGTCAGAGGCTTTGCATCAGCAGTTTCCGAGTGCAACTACTTTGAGCCAAAGAGAAACATTTCTCTAGAATGATGAATCAGTTTATTTAACATGGAAAAAAGGACTTGAAGCTATCTAGTGGCTCTTTGAAATCTCTCAGTGGTAGATTTCTCCATTTGCCAATGAAACTATAAAGTCAAACTCACCTTGACTTGAGGAGCCTCAGCAGGAAGGAAACTCCCAAGAAAGAAGAGCGAGAGGTGGAGCAGGGAAGCAGTATGACAGTGCTGGGTTTACATGGAACATCTCAAACAGGTTTGCTCCCCTCATTTCTCTGCAGGAGAACCCTCCCCCTTTGAGAATGGGGGCCTCTTCTTTTTGTAGGATACCATCACTTTCATGCAATCAGTCCTTATTCACTAGCATACGCTACTCTTTCTCTAGCAAAATTTATCCTGCAGACTTCTGAATGTGGTGCTAATTATATCCAGATACACATGTAAGTGTAAGTTCCATTTATAGCATTGTCCCAAACTATTCTGCCCATCAAACCATGGGGCTTGTAGGCATTTTCACAAGCAGCTGCCTTTTACTGGGAAAATTATCTGTCCAAAGATCATATCTGAGAGCCAGAAGTGTTAAATAAAAGTCTTCATGTTTTTAAAACTCTCATTCTCATTTCCAGCAAGCTTTGTTTAAGGGTAAGGCAGGAGGAAGAGGAGGAAGTGGAGACTTCCTGCAGGAAATCACCTGGAAGTTTTTGTGGTGGTTTTTTTTTCCTCTAAAGTTGCCTCAAAAAGTCCATCAGAAAAAACCTCAATACACTTAGGATATTTTATAGAAAGGGGTTATATTCAGGACTCATCCCAGACAAAGAAAGCGCACCTTTCATTGGCAGGCATATTCAGCCCAGAAAAATCCTAACCCTTGAACAGATCCGTGGTTTCTTTGGGCCAGCATAGCCAACACCCCAGCTGACAATGCTGTAAAGACTAAAAGGACATTTTCCTTGTTGCAAACCAAGGGAATGCCAGAACCAAGAGAGAGAGGACTTGCAGTTACCTTGTTTCGCCTCCACACTGATGCAGCTAGAAGAAAGCTGTCACAGATTAGATTTGCCTGTGAAAAAGCCTCTTGCAGAACAGGGCATGCAGCCGCTGGCATGACCCAGCCCTAGCCTGCAATGAAAAGACTGATTTAAAGGCGTCTTCTCAGCATGCAGTAGACTGAGTACAGGCTGCAGACAAAATATGACTGAATAGTGCTTTTTAGTGTTACACATAATTTACTATTCCACCATAAGATTGCAGCATTGACCAGAACTGGCATTTTAGCTTGACAGCGCCTCAGTCAGAATTACTTTGCTTTTTATTTACTCAGCTGTTCCTACCTCTTGCTCATGATTTCAGAGAGATTAGTTAGTTCCTGGACAGTGGCTCTGAACACAAGAGCTTTATAAAAACATCAGAAGTCATCATGGTTTGTCTTGACAAACAAGTGCCATGAAAAAGAACCCCAAGCAAACTACCATAGGAAATGTTTCATTGAGATAAGAGATGGGACTTGGAAAGTGCAAAAGAAGAACATCTCCTCCTCCATAGGCCTCATGAAAATTGCCATCCAGAGAAAGATTACTAAATGCTGTGGTCCCACTTCCAAGCAACACTGCACAATGCATACAACTCCCTTACAGATCAATTGCATCTATTGCTCTTATAAGTACTGCCTGCTCCAGCAACAGCAGGTTGTTGGAGCTTTTAACTGTCACTTGCTACATGCTGTTCTTCCCTCTGTCCTCCCCAGTCCTTTTCCCTACATGATCTATAGACATCTGTAGGTACGCAGACACTTTCAAGAACTCTCACCTTTAGTTTTACCTCACCTGACTGTAGTCCTGGCCTCCCACAGAAACAAAGCCAGCACAAAGCATCCTGCCTGTGATCCCTCTGGGGTAACTGAAGTAGTAACTTCTCTCACAGATTTCATTCTCAAGTACAGGCACTCATGTCTGCTGCAACTGTCTAGCTGAGCTGCATCTGCCTGGGAAATAAAAGCTGAGGTTAGTTTAGGGCAGAAGAATAAAACACAAGATAGAAATGTAAATTCTGCTCATATTGGGCAGCCATGATAATCAAAAGACCCACCTTCTTCAGTGATGCCCCATCTAGACACAGTGCAGGGGAAAGAGGAAGATAACATCTTTGTGCCATTGGGCAGACATACTGGACCCACAGCAGCATTGTACTCCAAAGGGATGTCTAGCTGCATCAGGGCAATATCAGAGTCATAGCATGTCAAGTCGGGGACGCACCATGATTGTCTTCACTGGTCTCATCTATGACCAGGGCAAAAAAGCTGCCCTCTAAGTGCATCCTGAAAGCATACTTGTAAAGGAAGAGGGCAAAAATCACACAATCAATGACCAAGCTCAACATAGGTCATGAAAAGAAACAAACAAGGTACAAGGACATTGAAGACAAATCCTCCACTTCTCCATTTTTCAGTTGAGAAGGTTGCTGGGACAGGTTATATAGGCCTCCTGAGCCTCGAGTGAAGGCTGGCTGCCTCACTGTGCAAATAAAAGGCACTAAGGTTTTTCAGAAGTCTAGTATGGCTCAATTGTGCTTCTTTTCCACATGTATTTCTTCCTCTTCCCCATTAGGAAGGAAGAATCAGCAAGTTTTTTATAGACAAGTATATTGCTCAGCACCAAGAGAGTAAGATGCTGAGGACATTCAGCCATCTTTGTTAGATTTTAAGACTTTTTACTGCTAGTAATAAGAATCAGATATAAAACATACTTCTATAAAAACTGCAAGTTAGCTGAATGAGACCAGAATTACTGGATTTCCTTTCTCATTCCTCAATTTGTGCTACATATCAGTTATTCTGCCTTGCTGTCAACACTGTTTTATCTGTGCATATATGTCTGTTTTGAGAAATATTGTAGGGACAAATACACCAAAGTCAGTATTTTCAGTGGTATTGCTTGGGTTTTACCTGTTCTGTTGGCTCTCTTCAGACTCTATCATGGTCTCCAACTGCCACAGTCCAGTGCAAGGATTTATTTGATCCGTATATGAAAGCAAACATATTGGATCTACTTAATCAGCCATACAGCTCCCTTATTCAGCAGACTTCTGGCTCTTTTCTAATTAGTTACTTATTCCCAGGGCTGCTGAGCAAGAACTTCTCACCATGACAAGTGCGTTGCATCAGTTCTGGCTTTGCTATAGCTCTGATAGCAGATCATCCAATTAACTTTAATGGATCCCCTACAAGCAAGACCAAATTGTTACCATTGCTAAAATCAGTGATCATGGAGGAAGGGGGGAAGAAAGGTTTCGTAGAGGACAAGAAGGTGCGAATATAATTAATAGATTTTCATCTGTTTGTGCCCCTGCCTGGAGGAGCAGGGGGAGTGCACAGCACAGGGAGAGGAGCAGAGGCAGCCCAGGGGCATGATGATCACACTCACAGCTGCACACGGTGGGTGGCTGTCAGCAGCCACACAGGGCTGATGACAGCCCCATCACACTGGTAGTCTACAAAGAGCTTCAGGACAGCATGCCATGGCCAAGAGTGAGGGCAGGCCTCCTCAGCCCCACTAACATGCTTGAACAGACGCTGGGGAGTAACTGGGAGAAGGCCACAGGTGTCTGCAGGAGAGAAAGAAAACTAGGCATGCTTTCACAGTCAAGTTTCTTGTTTTCCTAGAGAACTTCACACAGTGGACACTGCAAGGCTAAAGACACAGGAGAGACCAAATTTGTCTGCTCTGTCTGGAAGGCAGGGCGGGGGGAAGAAGCTAAAACAGATACATGAAAGCTTGAATTCTAAGCAGGTGAGCACTTCAGACAACAAACAAAGCTCAGGCACTGAAAGCGCGTCTCTCCCGTCCTCCACCCTATGTCCCCACTCTCAATAGGAAGTGCATGCAACCAGACAGAGAAGATGTACCACACATATGGAGAATGAGAGATGAGGCACCTGCCTATCACTTTTCATCCATGCAAGAGTGCAGAAAAGGGGACCCAATATCAGAAAGCATCTGCCTCACTGTATAATCCTTTGATATGTTAGAGGAAAGCTCCTCAGACCATATCAGCTGAGCATAATTCAATTTCTTTATGTAAGAGGACATCCTTCAGAGACAACATCAGTTGCAGTAGTTAATCCTGAATCTTCTTTTCCTGCCCACTCTGCAAAAGAGGAAATAAGAGATAGCTCTGGCTTGTCCCTCAAAAAAAGTCCCCACTCTACAAGGGAAAAGTTAGTCATCCCCTCAAGCAGCAGCTGGCACACATTCATGAAAGTAGAAGCAGCAATAGCAAACTAGCCCCCAGGAACAAGACTCTCCTCTATAATGAGATTTTCAAGGGGAATATCAGACTGACAGAATTAATAAGGCTGCTTGATTCAGGTAAGAGAAGTTAGTCATCTCATTTTGCAGTGAGGAAGAAAAACTTGATTCATCTCCCTTATTCAGGGCAGGAAATTCTGCCACTAGTAGCTATTGTATTTTAAAGTTACCTTGACAAAACTGCAGCAGGATTAGCCTAAAAATTAAGCTCAGGTGTCTAAGAATAGCTGCAGATGATGTGGACATTGCTAGGCACAAGCACCTCTCTACTTACCTGAATGAACAAAAGGGAGCTGGGATCTAAACCCTCTGAAGCTGTTCTCCCCATCATTTTCAAAATGTACCAACATGGTATTCACTGAATTCAGTGCTGGTTTGGGAGCTGGGAATCTACAGAGATTAGCTATGGGAATGAGCAAGAATCTGTATTTTTAAGATGATAGAAGTCATCATGTAAGTACTTTGGCTTTAGCTAATCTAGGTTTCTAAAAAAAACCCAAAACCCTAGAGCCTTTTGATTGAATCAAGAATTTTTGCAGAAGGGGTGTCTGCAAAGCAATGATAATCTGTGAAATTGGTGCACAATAGCAGTCAAAATTAAGGTACCACAGTTATGCTACAGGTACACAAAAGTAATCCTGATTTTCTCATAGTGGAATTACAAGTAGTCTTCAACATTTGAATGCCTTCCATTGCACAAGAAAACCTACATTTGAGAATTACATTTGCTGCTGAGGAGTGCAAGCAAAGTCTCTCTTGAATGGTCTACATGCACAGGTCGAGGACCTAGAGAGCAGTTGCTCAACTTTTCTTCCGGTTGAGAGCATTCAGTTTGTATAGCATCTGGAAGTCCCATAATTGCAGCTGGATAGGAAGCTTGCACTTTATTCCAGAGGAGCATTCCTGTAATAATCTGAATTTCCAATGGTAAAGCTGTGCTGGAAAGCATCGAGTGAAATGCTCTGGGATACTGAAAGTCTCCCCTGAAGGATTCCAGATACAAATTTGTCAGCCTTCTTCCCCTCACTTAAATACTCCTTCCCAATGGAAACCAGATTTCTTTTCAAGGGAATCATAGTGTTAATACTTATTCAGCAGTTGGTAAACACATGCAACTACATTACCACCTTAAAATACGTGGGGAAAAAATAGAATCCATTTGCCAAAGATCATTTGTCAGTGGCAGTTCAAGCCTCTTACTCAGTTTATTTGGTGTAAAGAAAAGAGCACCAGCCCCTCAACGCTCTACTTTGTCTTTTGGTTGGCATACAGACCTGTAAAGAGGTAAACAAAATTCAATTCAAATAACTTCATTTCTGGGAACCAGAATACTTTTCATCTTAAGAATAGGTATCAAGCACTGCTGAAGTGAATGTGGTGCCTGGAAGCTGCTTTTCAAAAAAAGATGGGGTGTTACAACATGCTTTCATTTCATCCAACTAGGAGGAACATCTGGAAATATGGATGTTCAGGAGAAAAAAAAAGCAAAGTTAAGAACATTTATTTCACTAAAGTTAAAGATTTTTGTATTGATAAAACTGAAGCAGACTTAAAGTGAGGAATTAAAAAAATATTTCCTTCTGAAAGTGTGAGAAAGCGATGCCTCAGGTTAGCAATTTTCCATTAATGAAACTCCAACGGAACTAGTTCAATTCATAAAGAATTCACATCCATTTCAGTAGAATCAGACACCCACCAGCAACCATTCTTTCACTCTGCCTGACTTTGAACATTTGTCTTTTTCAATGACGCTTAAGGTTGCTCTTGCTCCCTCTCCTTTGATAGAGAGAACCAGAGTGGAGGCCTGATCCAGGAGCAAAACTTGTGTGCTCTGCTGGCTCTGCAGCAGAACATGAACCATGGTCCTACATCCAGCCCTGCAACACCAGCCGGCTCTCTATGAGAAAGCAGGGCCTCAGACCAGGATGTGGAATCTGCTGTGCCAGTGACACACTTGGCCACATGATGATGAACAAGTCTCAAGGCTACTTACTGCAGAAGCCCTTACATTGCTCTTCCAGTGGTACCGAGTACCATGTTACCAAAGAGAGAGTATTTTGGTGATAAATTAGAAATCTCTGTGGAAACGGGCGTGTTTTAAGAATGAAACAATTACTGCTCACCCAAATTGTTTTCTTCTTCATCACCATAACCAACAACTGCACCATAAATGCAGCCTGAGCTAAGTCGCATGGCAAAGTTTTCAAAATCTAGCAGCAAAGTGGACAAGCAAGAGGGAATCATCAAGACTGAAACACTGAACCTTCTTATCCACAGGCTGGAGAAGAGCTAGATTTTGGAAAATTTTGAGTATGACCTCCCTTGGTGAGTGTGTCACATTTTGCATCAAAACAGTCTGTTGGCAATCTTGGCCTGACTGCTCCTTCCTGTGCAGGGCTACAGACAAGTCTGCAGAGGATGAAGCTGGCTTTAGCTTACCTCAAGGCATTTCAAGTTTTATCTTTATTGCAGCACTCAATGTCTTGTTCTTCTGAAGGGTCAGTATCTCATATGGAGTGCACTTCCAAGAGCTTTTCCTTCTGGCATGGAGAGTGGGTGATTTTTCATTTGTTTTGTTTTTAATCCAGACCACAAGTTTTCACACCAACAGAGCAGCAGCAACCCAAGCAACAGGTCTGCATACCATCCAGCATCCCTATGCTAAACAGTTTTTCCACCCCTTAGCCAAGGCAGCAGGGAAGGAGAAATGTTGCTGCTTTGAAGAATATAAATGACTCATGGGTTGGGATGAGCTCTAGTGGGATACCTGCTGCACACAAGCAGCAACAGGCAATAAAAATAGAGAGAGATGCTAATACTACAAGTGGGAACTATTGTCAGACAGCCCATGCACCATGAGAAACAGACACCTTGGTAAGGGTTAAAAAGTAGCTTGGGAGGTTTTGGCACTGCCTTGTTGGAAAGGCTGATTAGATGGTTTTCAACATGCTCTCTACCTTCTTACCTTCACATCTGTGCTGGACCTCAAGGTAAAGCTATCCTGAGATGAGACTGGTGCCTGCAGACTTCAAGCACTTACAACAGTCACAACCCTCCATATGCAAGTTTGGAGGTGATGTCTAATTGACAAAATATGCCCTGCAAAGAATCAGTGACCTGTAAACCCTAAAATCTAGTCTTGCATGTCACAGATGTTTCTGGCAGGATTTTATTGAACCATTCCCCTGAACAGTTCTTAGTGCAAAGGTTTAAGTGCAGTTTCTCCTTTTATTACCTTTATGACATACTCTACTGGACCCTCAATGAGCCGGTGGCACTCCGTGTTCCTGGGATCCAAGCCAGGCTAATTAGCAGTATCCATCTTCGCCTCTTCCACCAACATTGTGACACTTCCACAGCCCAAACCTGCAATACTCAGACAGACGGAATTATACTGTATTTTTAATAAACCCAAACCTTCAAATTGATTTTTAAGGAACCCAGGCACACTAACAATAGTTATTTTAAGGGGTCAGGAAGGAGAGGAAAGGAGTTTCTACAGTGTTACTGAGGTCACCTGCTTTGAAATCCTTATGATTGGCTGCGAAGGTGAGCTCAAAGCCACGGCCAGAGTTGTTCCTGTCAGAAACAAACTTAACAATGGCCTCATCTGCCTGGAAGGCATCCCTGCAGGATCTACCTGAGGGAGACAAGGAGTTGGTGTAAGGGTGGGCTGTACATAAACACACATTTATTGAGGCAAATCTTGCAGTGGTTCGTTAGTCTAGGTCCCATCACAAAGGTCTTGTTTCACATAGAGTGAAGAGACTATTCAGCTTTCATTACCTTTAAAATATATAGAGGTGGTACAGAGAAATTGAGGAGATGGAACTTCATCCGAAACAACCAAAACCAAATACACGAACACCCAAATATTCTTAGAGGATGAATTGCATGAGTAAGGATAAACATCGCTACCACCACATCACCATTAGACTAAGTTAAAGTGCAGAGGCAGCCACTATTTGCAGGAAATACTCATTCTCTATTGGTTTAGTGTTAAACACACCTTACAGATGGACAGCATTTCTTTGTCTCATTCATACAGTTACCCAGTAATCTGCATGTTTGTTGTGCCATAAAATAAATTTCGAACCAAGGGAGAGCCAGTCTTTGAGCTGTGTCTCTAACGCATGTGGCACTTGCTGGCTATGCTAACACATGGGAAACTCAGCTGTACACTCACTAGCTAAGCAAGACTAAGCAGTCAGCTTATTCTGCTACCCAGGGTTCCTAGGAGTAAACCAGGTATACTGGAAACGTATAGGGGGCACAGAATTATGTTCAGTTGAAAGGCATTTTTGAGGCATCCGTCACACTGCACTAGATGCCAACACAAATATGAACATGGCCCTCAGTCCCACCTGCCCTGCTCCATATGGGTGTTGTCTCTAGCTCTTCAGATTCCTAGCGCAAAACCCAAAAGGCTTCTCAAAAGTCATATATATTTTCTTTCTTCATGACAATGAATGACAAGAAATTATATCTCCTAACCCTCACTCCTCCAAAGCACCCAGACTTACTGATCAGCTCTCTTCTGTTCAAATGCAGGGACACTTAGCCACGGTCACATCCAGCTTGGTACTTTACATCTAATTTGGTGAAGTGTATCAAAATGATTTTGTCTTCCAGAGCTGTTATACTCTGGATGAGCAGAAGAAAGCATATATCTGCTTGGCTGAGCTTAGCCCTTGTCAGTCCCACCACAGGCTGGGATTCTTCAGCAACTGATTTCCTGCAAGCTGAAAATTGGTGTCATCACCTCCACCTGGTAAATTTTATCACCTTTCCCCTCAGCATAGGCCATCTGGGGAGAGAGTTACCATAGGAGAGGACTGCTGTGAATTTGCTGTAAATCAGGCCCTAGGCAGGGACTGATGCTTCCTTACAGCAGCAATAGCTTTGTGCTCTATGGCTGGCATACCACCAGCTCAGTCCATTTCATTCCCCTGCCTCCTGCAGGAGCTGGAAGCTTCTTTGTGTGAGCTGACACCTATATGGCCAGACCACAGGATAAAGGGTACAATAGACCTCTAGCCAGCCACTACCATTTCATGAGCATGACTCATACAAATAGACTTTTTTGTCTTCCTGCCTTCTCCCGCAGTGTTATCCTGCCCAGCAAGTGTAGCTGGGGATCCGCATTGCAGGGAACACAGCTGCTGTCATCCAGACAATGCTGAGAGTGGTGCCTGAGCCAGTGGTGGTCAGGGCTTCCAAGCCCTGGGAAACACTTTGGTGAATGCCCTGAGGAAAATTCAGTGTTTGGCTACTACAGTCAAACTACAGTTAGCTGTTGTCAGGGTAGTTATGCTCCAAAGCCTGGGGAATACAAAATGTGGATGCTTTTTCCACAGCGCCGGATGCCTTGGGAACTGCCCTTCACTAGTGCGAGGAAAGGGCAGCTAGGGAGGGAAAAGGGTTGTATGGGATATTGCAGTGCAGGCACTATCAGTTAAGGCATGGGTTATGGCACTGCAGTTTTTTCAAACACAAAGTGCTTGACATGCAGCTGAGAGGAGCCTCAGACAAGAGCACACAATTTCTTTCCCAAAGTCCTACTTAAAAATCCTTTTTTAATCCTAAACTTTCAGGAGTTGTTCCACTGACACAGTGGGCTCTCACACTTTCAGCCTGTTAAGAGCTGATGTGGCCACTCCAAGCTCATTTTTAATGAGATACCACTTTTATGTTGGCCTTCCCTTCATTTTCTATGGTATTTGGCCTGTGTGAATCCTGATAGCTCCCCTTTGCAAAGGGTAATGCAACCACTTTGTAGCCACGTGGCTTCTGCTCCTTGCAGTTATTGCTCCCAATTAAGAGGCACCTTCATAGCTGCAGACAGTCCCCCTTTGAAAGCATAATCATTTAGGATCCCAAGCAAAGCCATAATAGGTTGGGTATTAGTTAATACCAACACCTCAACTTTGACGGCTAAGACAGAAAGAACACCATCTCTTTAATAACTTGTATTAGCCCTGTAACCATCTGTACAGAAAAATACAAGTGGCTGGCAGGGAGTTACTAGACCTATGCCTAGCTATCAAAGGCACTTCCAATAAGCCACTAAAACTGTGGCACTTAATGCAGTGCCCCTCTTCTCAGACACCTTCAAAGTTGTTTTTGATGAGGAGATAATCCCTGATCAATCCTGCACGCTGTTTCAGGAGCACAACAGCCGTTCAGATCTTGAGCTGGCAAGCGCTCAAAGCGGGCTTTTGTTAGAGCAAAGCTTGTACACAGCACTCAAGGGACACCTCGCCAGGCTGGAAGGGCTGCATTCAGCCAGAAAGAGGGCAGCTTGAGTAGCCTTCTGCTTTTCCTTCAGGGGATACAGGGGTCAGACCTGCTATGACAACAGGGTTTCTGAAGGGGCGCTTGTATGTTTAGACCTCTGGTTTCACCATCCCAAATTAAAAGATAATATACATTGCTGCTGATGCAGCAGCTGGAAATTAAACAGCGCTGCTGTGGGTGGAGCAGTCGGAGGCAGCAATAGCAGGGCTATTTGGATCCCTATGGTGCTAAGCAGACCGGAGAGGAAAACACCTCCTAGTACTCATGCCTACCTGCTGTCATGTGCTGGGCAATGAAGTCACAAACACACCCACCCAGGAGAAGATGCCTGGTGAGCCCCAAGCCGTGGTGCTTCTCCTGAGGGCATCCCATCCTATGGCACAACCAGCCCTGCCAGGGCAGCGTCCAGGTGCCACCAGTTCTCAGACACGGAAGTGGGCCTCCAGAGTCACCCTGTCCAAACTCCACTGGGGAGGAAGGTACCATTTATTCCTGTGCCAGCAGCCCCGACCTTCAGTGGTGTAGCACGACAGGCCAGCTTCATTGCAGAAGCCAACACAACCTTGCTTGTGTCCCCCAGGATGGGGGGCTGGCACCATCCTTGCTCATTCAGCTGTTCTTGTTTAATCTAAAATGCACCAATCTAAGCTCTGTTGTTTTGCTTCCCTGATCCGACTTCCAGTTTGGCAACCTGCCCTTCCCTGTACACAAACCACTTTTTTCATGAAGAATGTGAAAATGAAAGCCATTTCACTAACATCAGCTGCAGCACTGCTTGGAAAATGTTCACACAAGGTAAGACAGAGGACAGGGAGCTTCCAAAGCTACTGCTTGATTAAAAAAAATACTCATGCAAGTACACCCCAAGGAGACCAGTGTCAGCCTGGTCAGCAGCCTTCCCTCAAGTGTGTGTAAGGGGACATCAAGGGAGATGCAAGAACTGCCTTCTTTCCTACCTCCTGGTAGCTTTGCCCATGCCAAAGCTCCCTTGACCATTACCTGGAGGCCCACTACTGAAGGTCCTCCCCTGGTTTCAGCAGAGGTGGTGGCACTTGCATGTAGAAGTGGAGGTCCTGTTGTTAGCAACACCCAGGGCAGGTCTAGGCAAGAGGGCAATCATGCTTCAGTCTCCTACCCACATCCATCTGCAAAAGACTCCTCCTGCCTTCATTATCCCGAAGCACCTTGTAAAGCCCTTGCTCAGCAAAGTGCTGACAGCACTCTGAGTGCTGTTGTTTCCCTTTCTCCCCAGAAAAGAAGAAGGTTTGCAGGTGGACAGGACAAACCTGCTGCCCAACAGGAGCCAGGGCAGATGAGCTGTTATCTTGCATGTGTCCCCCTGCCATCAGGAAAGCCAGCACACAGCATGGAACCCCACACCGGTGGCAGGTTCATGTCCTCAGCATTATGCTGCAGATCTGGCTGTCAATGAGGAGTAGCTCCACCTCCAACAGAACTGGAACCAGTGCCAAAGCCACTGTGGGAGCGACCAGGCCACATCCAGCATCTGCAAGACAGCTCACTCCTCCAGCCAAATGATAGCCAACAGCCCCATCACCCAGGAGCTTCATCCACCCATTCACCAACACCCCAGCAAGAGGTGCTGGGGGTCCCACACCGGTTGCATACCTGTAACATTTTTTGCAGTGACATTTTGAAGCAGTTTGAGGTCACTGAGCAGATGCTCCCAACTAGGCAGGTAACGCATTGGTTTGCTCCCAGCCACTGCCTCAAAACAGGGTTGGAGCAGGTCACTCCCCTGCAGGTCAGACATTGCTGTCTTCTTCTGAGCGCCTGCTACAGGACTGGAGACTTTCGGGGGGCAGGACAAAGCTCACAGTCAACTGCTTAACATGAGATAAAAGCTCTGGCTAAGAGACAGCGTGCTCTCCTGGGAGGGCTGCTGGTGAATGGGGGACAGGCAAGACTCTTCTGTCTCCTCTACTGTGGATGAGCCCCAAACCACTGGGAATGTAAAATTAAAAAGCAACATTCACAGACATTCCCATCTCCTTTAAAATCTACCAAATCTCAAGCAAGCCCAATTCTTTTGAGGTAACAGTTTTCTGATATCTACAGGAGAGAATATAAAAGAGTATACATTTTTGTGAACAAGGGAACTACTCCCACTTTTGTAACACTTTGTAAGGACAGTTCTGCTTGCGAGAGGCTCTGATACGCACACATGAATATTCACAGCAGCACTGCAAAGTGCTCCAAGGTCCCATGCTGAAGGAAAATGCTGATCTGCACATCCCTACTGGGGCTGGTCCTCTGACAAGCAGAGGAGACCTGATGAGAAAAGGGCTACTTGAATTTTCCCATCTGGCAGGAGTCACCTTCTCCTGCATTTCTATTTCTGAAAGTGACTTCTTTCCCTTATCCATTACCCTTTATTCCTCCAACTGTGACCAGAAGACCCTGCCATTTGGCTCACCCTGCCCCAGACACTAACCATGCTGTTCCGGCGTGGGAGTCTTCATCCCTGTGGGGAAGGCAGATGGGCTGAACCTCCTCCCTGCAGAAGAATGGGTGCACAAATGAGTGCATGAACCCCATGCTTCCAGGAGCATGTCTGATTTACAAGTACAAACAGCATCCTTCAAGTCACACTGTTCCTTTTCTAGCCTTCACAAAACACCACAGTCACACGTGGATATTTATACAAACTGAAGTTAGTAACATAGTTGAATTTTTACATGGCAAATTCAGAGACAGAGATGAGGAAGATTATCAGCTACCTTTGAATGTTAACATAAACAGGAGGACACTTGGGAAAGGGACAAATGAAGAGGGGAACAGCGTGGCAGAGATGAGGAGACCGAGTTGCCTCTGTATCAGTCTCATATAGTGTGGGAAAGGCTGATGCTTGTGAGAAACTCTTTACATCGTTCTCATCAAAGACCAGAGCTGATCAGATCAGAGGAGTTATGCAGGACATGAAAAGCTCACTCCAGACTCACACTGCTTAGTTTTACTCGATATTGGGAGAAAAATGGATCACAGTTCTCCTCGGCTGCCTTGACAGGGCATTGGTGGTGCCAGACCTTCAAAGGTCTAAGCAGGGAGCTCTGTAGTTTCCTTAGTGGTTGTCCATACCACTCAGATGCTGTCATGGCCAGTTCATGCCAAGAGACATAACTGTTTAGCTGCAGAGTACAGCACATCTCCACATCCTGCTCTGTAAGGAAACTGGCAGCCCTCCTCATGCTGCACATCAGGATGTCCGAGCCCCAGAATGAACATTTCTTGGGTCTAATTTCCCTTATTCCTGCCATTATGGGCAAACCATAATCCAAGCCAGTGAGTTATGACATGTCAGTGTCAGAAGGTTATTTTATGTTGGCTGATCTGCCATCTGATGGTTGCAGGCAGTCATGGCCAGTTGGCTGTAACCCATTGTAGCTCTATACAACTCAGGAAGTTGCTGCCGAAAAGCCTAGGAAGTTAGAGACTTGTACCAGTTCTCCAACGCTGACAACCTAAAATTACCTCAGAGGCTTTGCCTTTGCCAGAAGCAGAACTTGGAGCGAGCAGCTTTTAATCCAGCCTGCTTCTCAGTGGGCAGGACCCTTGCAGCTAATAGCCCAGGGTGATGGCCAAGAGGAAGCTGACGGCTTTCCAACAGCTAGCTGAGAGTTAGCATTGTCACAACAGGGCTGAAGGAAATTGCACTGGTACAGCTTGTACGAGGGGAACACAAGGACATGAAGATAACAGGAGCATAGACAAAGCACAGACCCTGACCGAGTGACAAACTTCTGGGACAATTAATCAAAGCCTAGGACAAAAATTAACACAATTGTGTTACTTAGATAAGAAATAAAGGCATAACTGAGGGGACGTTTCTCTAGTATAGAGAATATGAGAAGGGAAGGAAGAGGGGTGTTTTCTCTGGACCAGTGGATCAGATGAAGACTTCGCCTGCATAAAGCAGCCTCTTGCAGTGGTAGCTCATCCCCTTGGGCTCCCACTTACTGTACCAAGCTAGGTGCTGCAGATGCAGCAGGGCCACATCACGATCCATGTAGTGGTGGATCAGTTAGTTAGCGCAGGGTGGATGATGACACATGAGACAGGAGTGCTCTGTTCCTGCTTCTCTGCCTACTGGAGGTGGTGCTCCACCACTGTCACCACCAGGCTCTTCAGAAGATTCCTGGTGGGAAAACAAACAGTGCCAGGGTGGTGAAGGAAGGGGCTGTTACCACAGAGCAAACCCTGACAGTGTCTGCAACCCTGCAGCGTGCTTCTGCCTTGGGAACTGGGGCTGGCCTTTGGTAAAAAGACTTTCGGCTGGGCTGATTTATATTGGCAGCAACACAGAGGATCCCTGACTTCCAGCTGGAAAACCTGGACTTATTTTTAAATGGATGGAATCATAGAATATTTAGGGTTGGAAAGGACCTTAAGATCATCTAGTTCCAACCCCCCTGCCATGGATACATAGGTTTCTTGTTTCATCTGCTATCCATCAAGCCACTATTCATACCTGGGCAGCACAGAGCTGCCAGGAGGCCTGGGGAGGTGCCAGCAGATTTCATTGCAGCCAGCTCAGTACAGGGAAAATGACAGCTTATCTTTTGCCTTAGGTCTCACAGAACCCCAGTGCCATTTTTGGCCTTGAAACATGAAGCTCGGCCCTTGTTTCCTGCAGTTTGGGATCCTAAAGGACACATGAGAAGCTTTAAAAGCAATGGAAACTGACTGCCAAATTCATTTTGGCCCCATAAATCCTCCTTTCTAATTTTATCAGTGAATTTATAAGAGGAGCAGAGGCCTACATCCGGGAGCTTTATGATACTAGACAAGTATGGCCATTGTGTTTTTCCTGTATGTTTTATAAACACTGTAATGTCATAGTTAAACTTAGAGCAATGAGCTCCAACAGAGTCAAAACACCATTCACTATTTCTTTTAGCAATTAGGTAGATAGCTACACTATCAGAGCAGAGTTACCCAATAGATGGGCTGTATACCCCATCTTCAGCAAACCAGATCTTTAGCGAAGGAGTTTACCCTCCTCTAGCGACCCAGCAAGTGCTCTGGAGCACAGGATGGGACAGTTTTGAACTGGCTTTGTTGATCCACCTGGTAACAAGCACTGTGAGAAATGCCCACAGGAGCCACACATCTCATCTGTGTTTCAGCTGTCAGTGTTCCCTGTTACCAACTCCCACTGCACAGGGTGCAACTCAGTAGTGAGCTGTCTTTGCGATTAGGGCTGATTAAAGGTCTGCCTGAACTATTACTGAAATAGAACAAAACCCAGACCTGAAGCGACTGACTTTTGTCTCCAGACAATATTTACTTGAGAGTCCAACAAAACCCAGTGCTCAGACAAGAGCTTTGAAGCCTATTTACTACTGATTTCTAGTCATTTTTTTAAACTCCTCTCCTCAATCTCTTCTCTAACCTCCATGGGATTGTAACCCTTCATTAAAGTCTAACTGCTGTGAATTACCACCATGCTATTTCACCTGTGCAGCCTCTGGAGGTGGCAAATCTGGGCAGCCTGGCTTGAGGGGGACAGTACACACTTTATTATAGCTGCCTGCCCTGAAGTGCAGCCCCAAATGTTTTCAATCAAGGTATGAAGGAGTTCAATCTGAGCCTTTGCTTCAGTGCTTTCTGCTAAATTAAGATTTCTCCTTTTTCCCTCTCCATTCAGCAAAGCCCTTCCTCTGATTTTTTAATCACTTAGAAAATAAGTAACGGACTTACTAATGGCACAGCTCAGCTTTAATCCCAGGAGGCAGTTTACCGGCACTGGAAAGTTCCCATACTTCCCAGCAATGTCTGGTACCAGGATTGCCTGGCAGTGCAAATGCTGCAGTAATGGGAACATCAGAACAGCACTGGCAGCATAACATGGAGATTAAAAGCACTGGCTAGCTTTGCACAGAACAGAGAAACAAGGATGTGCCTCATTATCAAGGTTACTCTTGCACATTGAAATTTTTATACCATAGCAACTTTCTCATTATTCAACATTAGTCCTCAAAAATGATGCTCAAATTGAGCGAGAAACAGATGTGAAGCCGACTGGTCGGCAATTACATTATAATGGATTATAAAAGGGCTGGCAAAGGGGCCACTTATATCATTGTCCCTGCACATTAAGAGGTCTTTAGCACAGCCCATGAAGCTGGTCTTGCATTAGAAGTACAGAAACCAATATGACTGCTAGGAGTTAATGGGAAAGTTACCAGAGCTGCTTTTACCAGGAAGGGGCAGTGCTTCTTCTGACTCAGAAATGCTTCTCTGGATGCTTGCTTAGTGAGCAGGGTCTTTTAAGGACAAAGCCCTATAATGATTTAGACATTTAGGAGAACCATGGTAGCATGGAGACTTCCACACCCTGATCCCTGCCCCAGGACTGCTCACACCTCAGAGAGATCCTGAGTGCTGAGCAGGACTTGCTGCTCCAGGCTGACCATGCAGTGAGCAGTGGTGACAACCACATCTTCTCAGACCAGACTCCCACCATGGAAATGGAAATGCCCAGTTGAGGGATATCTCCAAAGAAAGGGTCAGGTACCTTTTCAGATGATGCGACTCCTGTTTCCTCCCAGAATATGAAATAACAAAGATGAGCCCAGCCAAGAAAACAAATTTTTCCTCCCAGTATTAGTGTGTGGGATGCCCAGCTACCTGGAGCCCATGGGAGTCATTTCCAAGCCATGGCTGACCCTGTGCAACCACCTTCAGCCCCAGTTGGGCATGAGATAAATGAGGCCCTGGAGCACGCCAAAACAGAGTGGACCAGATGGACATCTCACTTTCTTACTGCTGCAAGAGCTTTCCCAGGTCTTGATGCTAGCCAGGGGTCTATAGATCCATCCCCCTGGTCCCAGCAGCCTACCCTCTCCCTACACCACTCCCTCTTGTGCCTTCCTGCACTTCATGCTACTACTTGCATGCAAGACAGGCTGAGAAAGTTGAGGCTGCTCAGCCTGGAGAAGAGAAGGCTGCATGGAGACTTCATAGCAGCCTTCCAGTATCTGAAGGGGGCCTGCAGGAATGCCAGAGAGGGACTTTTCATCAGGGACTGTAGCGATAGAACAAGGGGTAGTGGGTTCAAACTTAAACAGCGGAAGTTCAGGTTAAGATATAAGGAAGATGTTGTTTACTGCGAGGGTGGTGAGGCACTGGAACAGGTTGCCCAAAGAAGCGGTAAATGCTCCATCCCTGGCAGTGTTCAAGGCCAGGTTGGACACAGTCTTGGGTGACATGGTCTAGGGTGAGGTATCCCTGCCCACAGCAGGGACGTTGAAACTAGATAATCTTAAGGTCCCTTCCAACCCAAACCATTCTATGATTCTATGACCTGTCAACTAAAATCATTGCTCACTGCTTTTTCTTATGTGAAAGCAAGCCATTAGGCAAAATAACTCTTGTCTGCAGCAAGGGACCAGGGAGGCATCCTCCCTTTCCACCTCTGCAACCTGTTTCTGCACCAAAAACCCTTTTTGAGGGAAGTCCTCAAAAAAGCTCTGCAGCTACATTAGCTCACATCAGCCAGAGATCTCATCTTAACCATTACATCAGCTCATTGCCTCCCACTTTGTGAGGAGGAATCAGCCTGGGAAGCTGGGTAGTAAGGACTTCTAGTCCAGCTTTCACTCCTGAGAAAGCAGCATTCAATGATTTGATGATGAACTAGGAATGGTTCCTGCCTCTCTTTCCCCTTCCCCAGAAGTAAGGGGGCACACTGCAACACAGACCTGCCAGGACTGCCCTTCAGGCGCCAACTGCCTCCTACCTATGATTAGAGAGAATCACAGCTGTAGAACATTCCCTGAGCTCTTCAGGTCACTAGGATGAACTCCACACTCCAGGCCTAAAGAGAAGACAGAAACAAGAGTGTTTTGCAGTGAGAGATGGCCCCACATGCTCAAATACATTGACTCAGGCTCTTCTGGCAGGCAGGGAATCAATGGGACAAATCCCAGGTGTCACAGTTACCCAGACTCCAGCCTGAGCTCCAAGCTGAAGGCAATTATATGGAGACAAATGAAAACACACAGGGATTTCATTTATTGCTCAGAAGCTGATGTGCGCAAAGCTGAGGTCTCCTGTGAGGTCCTTTCGGGATGCGTATGCAGAGTCATACAAAAAGCAAACTTAGGTTTCATCCAGTAGCCTAATTATTCTTAATGAAATGCAATTGGGACTTACAAAATGAAGTAACAAGTGCAACAGTCTATAATGATGCCACCAGACTTTATTGAGAGTTTATTTCAAAGCTTCTATACCCTAAGTGCCCTGGGGCATTTAACGCTAAGCAAGTAAAGTCATCATGAAAGATCTTGTCTCTGAACTAAGCTGGTCTACCACTCAGTCTTGGCTTTGGTCTGAAACACGTTGCAAGGAGACAGAGCTTTCTCACATCACTTTTGACCTTGACTCCACCTTAGAAATGTGGACAATGAGCATGAGGAAAGACTTAAGGATGGCTGGGTCTGATTTAGGCATTTCACTATGCAGTTTGAGATAAATTCCTGGCAATCCCATTTATGTTTTCTGGGGAAATCCTGAGCAGTCCTCACCCAGCAGGGAGTGATACGCACACTGACAGGCCTGCCACACCTGTGCTGCTCCAGAACATGATCATCAAAGCAAAGATGACACAGGATGAGCAATCTCAAATATTTGGTATGCAAACAAAAAGAAACCACTACAACTTGTCATATCAGAGGCCTCCTTCTCCAGGCTGGGTGCTGGTGGGAGAGGGGTTCTGGCTTCTGGCTCCTTTGCTGAGGACAGCAGCTCTTCCTCGACTCCTTTCAGCTGGTCTGTGTCTGCACCAGCCAAAAATCATTCTGTTAATCACTCCTGTCCAATGTGTTCCTCATGTCAACAGGAATGGTTCCCTGCCTCTTCCAAGCCAAGGTTGGGATGGGTCCTGTTCCCAGCCATGCAAATATAAGCAATATAATGCTTATGATTTAGGAGGTACTTGCACCATGTCTGCCCTGGTAAAAGCCTGGAACAATTCACTGGATTCACCAGGAGACTGAGCCTGGATCCAAACTCAGCCCTTTCTAACTTGGAGTCTATGTCCTCTTGCATAGGCTTGAAGGCAATGGACCTTGCTTAACCTTCCCACCAGGTTGACGAACATTAGGAAGCCCACAAATCTCTCACACCACCTCATCTGAGTGCCAGTGAAGAGCCCACATCTTCCTTTCTACCCAGGCAGCCCACCACCCCAAGACCTCAGCAGTAACAAATGGTACTCACCCCACAAGGTTGTGGGGATACACGCACAACTCCTGAAGCACTTCTGGCTGTAGAGGGGCTGAAGTACTTACTGCCTTGTTCAGCCCAGCTTTTCTCTCTCTCCCTTTCTTTAATAGGATTTTATCGCATTCCCAGAACTCTCTTTGGCCTCAAAGCATTTGACTACTGCAGAAAGCTCAGTCACAAAATCAGCACAATTTTCTAAGCCACTGACCTGGACCAAGCTCTCCCTAGCCCTTGCTGCTGACTAGCTTTTCCAACAAGAGACTGTGGTGATTATTGCTATAGCAGCAAGTCTACTAGTGAAGTAGAAAATAAATAGACTTTATCAGGGAGGTAAATGATGGAGAAAACACTATTCCCTTAGGTGGGGAGAGAAATAACACTAGCAACAGCAGAAGGACCAACACCCTCTTGGAGCAGACCAGGAGTGATGGCAGTTGGCTGATTATGCCATCTCTTGTCTCATCTAGGCAGATCTGTTTAGCACTAGTTTCATTACAAGGAACAAATCACTCCAATGATCACCATTCTTGTGCCCAACTTGACCCCCTTTGCAGGCTGCGTTGTGGTTATTTCCCTCTCCTACCTAAAAGCATCCCTAGGAAATATATTTTTACATGGATGCAGGAGCAGGCCAGACAGTGAGCTGTAAATACGCTAGCCACTGCAGGAGAATGTGCAAGAAGGATTGAGAACATGCTGTCATTCATTACCCTCCTAGACACTTTGCTGACCCGAGAGCACCAGGGTCACCAGTTAGCAAGCTCGGTGAGACCAAGCTAGTTCCTTCTTGCGCAGCCAAGGGACCACACAGCAGCTGAGCAGCCTGCATGCGGAACTTGCCACGGCAGCCAAGGAGAGGGCTGTGGTGAGCAGTGCCTAGATGGAGAGGATAAGAAAGGCTTCCAGTCCCAGCAGAGCTACAGTAACAGCAACCCAAAAATCACTCACGAGGGGCAAGCACACCAAGCCCTGGCATGATACGTGAAAACTGACTGTTTACATTCACTTGTTTTATACCTTAAAAGAGCTGTACACCAGTGCTTGCTGCTGTAGCCTCCACACCACGGCATGTCTCCCACAGCCCACACACAGGACTCACGACATGGAGCAAGAAGGAATACCAGCAGCAAGAGGAGCTGTGCTCCCAACCACAGCCCAGACAAGGTACCCAGTTCTGGAGCCCAGACTATGGTTTGTCACACACAGGAGAAGCAACCCTCCTCCTCCCAGCTAAGGAACCTCTTTAATAGCTGAGGGCTGATCAGTTTTGGCATTTGAGGCTGCAGTGCTGCAGCACAGGTGGGTTTGGAGGCTCTCCAGACATGGCTTGCTAGTTGGAGCAAGCTCCATGGTTGTCACTAGCTCCATGGGCTTTCCTGTTTGCAGTTTGCTGTCCCCTCTTCAGGGGGACAGCATCAAGATCTAATGTCCCCCTCACCATTACTACCAGACCCGAGCTGCCTCAGTGGAAACAAAACCCATTGCTTGTGCAGAGGAGGGTTAGCACAGGCAAAGGCGAGGCAATCCAAGTTCCTCGCCCTGAGGTCTCTCCTCGCCCAGGAAGAGCATGTCTGTGAGGTATGGTGGTATGTTTGCCTCTTCCTTCCCAGAGGACACCAAGAGAGTTGGACACCTCCAGCAGCTTTTCATCTATGCAGCAATACATGGGGTTTAATTAGCTGCCATAAGGATGAAAATTATTTGACCCTTTTTACAGAGAGAGCTGCTATCCACATACTGCAAGACCAACTGAAGCATGGAGCTGCCTTTTCTCTTTGGGCCAGGAGCTGCAGAGGCCCGCTGGGTGCTGTGGTGCTGCCAGGCAAACAAGGCTCCGGTGTCACCCACAACAGAGCAGACATCTCTACCCTGCCTCGGCAGCTGCTGAGCAGCTTTGGGCATGTATGGCCGAGCCTGTCTCCACTTGCCAAGCCATTGCCCATCCCCACACTGCCCTGTGGCCAGCTGGCAGTGGGAAGTCCCCCCTCCTCTGTTAGTAACACCACCAAACTCTATCTGCAGGCAATGGAGGGAGGCAAGACCACCATGTTGTGCTCCTTGTTCTGCTGAGAAGGCAAAACCGGCTCCACACTGCTCCACAGGGCAGGATCCAGGTTGTGGCCTGGACGTACATCTTATTTCTCCATCAGTACAAAGTAGGTCCTGGGCAGGTGGGCACTGGATAGCAAGCTCCATTAGGAAACCCTGCACTGCTGGGATCTGGGAGAACTTCAGGATGTATAAATTGACTTTAAAGTGAGCGTGCAATTCCCCTTCATGCTACAGAGGGGTTTGCACACACCAAGATGGCAGGAAACACTATGGCTTCCATTCAGGGCTTTTGATTCTCTTTCAGGTCCATTTTCAATAGAGGTGTTTATCACTCAAGCCCTGGGAGCATACAGGAACATCTGGGAATGTCTGCCAGGATGAAGTGAAGTAGAACAAAATGAGTTTCTTTTTAATTTCTGTTCTGTTTTTCTCTTTGCACTCTGTTGACTTATTTGATACATTCCCCATAGATGTATAAAGCCTGACAGGAAGATCTTGTGTCAGTATAACATGTCCAATCATCACAACCGTGTAAGCACCAGCCCTCATCCTTTCTTATGCTCAGGCTCCAAAAAATGCCTGCTCCAGTATTTTCATATGGCCAGACACAAACACATGGGCTGCATGGTTGCTCCTACATGACCAATAACTGGGATTCCTTGGGTAGTGAAATGTAAGTTGAGTAACAAACTTTGGCCCTTCCACCTCCAGAAGAACTTGTTCATGGTTGGTCCTAGGGAACAGATTGACCCCACAGCCAAGAGAACAAAACCAGACACAGCACTTACTTTTCTACTTTTTATATAAAATAGACATTTACATACATTTTCTTTTGCAAAGTCTTTGAGCATAACTCCTTTATGTGAAATCTAACCATAAATCCCACAGTGAAAAAAGCAAAGACTTTGCAAATTCCTGTATCACTGACATACATCCGGCTGCTGCTGTGTGAATTTAGTTTAAAAAGATTTCTAATCCATGGGCTGTTTTCTGGTTGTTTTGTTGGGTTTTTTTAAAGGTATGCACCACTGATTAAAAAAAAAGGTAGATACAGAAATAAGAACCATATGAACAACAGGCAATGCAAACAACATGAGAGGAACACGCAGCGTGACATCCACTTCAGGCAGAGATTTCTACAGTAATACAATTGTAGAAGCCATAACTTTTACAGAGAATACCACTGGGGGTATTTTCCAGAAGAAATAGTTTTTCAGCAAGTCAGTACGAACATGGCAATGAACTTTTGCACAAAGGCATCGAGATTACCTGAAGCAACTTTGCCACATTGAATCACTAGTGAATGCCAAGCGCTGTTTTTTTTTTTCTTTTTCTTTTTTTCTTTTTTTGCTGCTGGGTTTAAATGTACATGAAAGCAAAATGGTGCATTTAGAAACTGCTGCAAGAGACTGATGGTTGGGAAAAAAATAACCCTCAAAGGGCTAATTTTTTCCCAAAGATTGTGCATAATTGCATATATAGAAAGATAGAAATCGAGCACTTGGTCAACTTAATCACATACAGATTGAGGAGACTTAAGCATATACCGTTACATTGAGCTGGAGGACGAGTGGGGCAAAAGATCATACAAGTATATTCTAAATTGCCTAATTACTAAAATTAGAATGACAATTATCTTCTTTCACCAAATATTGTACACCGTGTCTGCCCTGGTTTCTATAACTATTGAGCTTTCATAGCTTTTGCATAATTTTAGGAGTGCCCAGCCTCCTCTGCAAGTTAGGCTCTTTATTTTGGATTTTTTTATTTAGACTTCTTCCACCCATGTGCATGCATGCACACACCCCCGTTCTTGTTGAAATCTCTGGAATGAAGGCTATTTCCACTGCTGCATTCACTTACTATTTGGCCAAAACAAGTTGCCTGCACATTTGTAGGAAAATCCAGTCCAAGGATTCTAGGAGAGAGAGAAAATGCCCCCACCGCACCATTTATCCCAGCGGTGGAAAGGGAATGGAAACAAAGAATGCTGGACTTTAAATAAGCAATAAAATAAAACAAAATCCATCAGCTGAGAATATTATTCATGGAGAAACAAAAAAGCAACACAATTATTATGTTTTTCATTTAGGATTAAAATGCACAGTGAGTACACAAGAGTCCTGTCTAACCAGCTTTATGTTAATTCTCCACTTTAATACTGGTGAGCACTGAGGTTTAGCCAATGCAATTTGCAGAGAGAGCGAACTCTCCCTCACCAGGTAGAGCTTCAGCCATTTACTAATTTGTAATCTCTGCTAACCACGCTGAGTGCTGGCGTTGGCAGAAAACGGTGTATTTATAACTCATTATTTTAGAAGCTGTGCAATGCTAGAGGAAGAGGACTTGCCTATGATTAATTAAGATAATATCCAGTTTATCACAAGGTAAGTTGCTCAATGTACCTTCCACAATAGCATTCTATTTTGGTGGAGGTAACCCATGTCATACCATATTCCGTTCTTCTTCGCCTGCAATAAGCCTTTCACACGATTAATGTCCTGAACAAACACAGCATTTCAGTATGAAAGCCAATGAGACAGGGAGTCAGCTCAGAACTTCACAAGGGTTTAACTGCTTTGGTAGCTCATGGTCTGAATCGTTCTCCAAACATGCTGCCAGTTTACAGACCGTCATCCTGCATAGATGGGGTATAAAGTGCTGGTTCAGGAAAGCAGGGTTCATTACTGAGCCCACTTCTCTCCTTAACTATATCTTTTTAAACTGAGCCCACTTCTCTCCTATAACTACCATAAACCCAGGTCCAAAATGTGGAAAGTTGGCCTTTCTGCATATAAACATAATCAGGTTCAACTGGGATTGAACTCATGGATATGTTACCTGCCTAATTCAGGTGAGTGGATGAATATACGTCAGGCCTTCCAACCAAACCACCTCCCTCACTGGGAGGATAGTCTCTCTATCTATCTATAGTCTATCTTTCTATGTTATTCTGCAAGTAAGACAGCGTTGCAAAAATGGTAATCTTTCTCCAGGATCTTGGAGGGAGGCACCCAAAGCTATATTATACTTTTACACACACACTGAATTTTAGGAGGTCAAGATGGTTCTTCTAGGACAAGAACGAGACAATCATTTCTACCAGGTCTCTCAGGGAAAACAAACTAAGATTTAAACCAAAGTCAAAAACACAAAACCAAGTCTTCCCCCTCACAAAACATTGCTATAAAAAAATACAACTTCTTTGAAAAAATACATTTCATTGGCCACAATTTAAAGCCACACTGCTGTGGGGCTTATAGAATATATAGTATTTATTTAATATATCTTTATGAAGCAAAGGTTATAGCTGATGCACATTTTTTAATGAGAGGTATCTCCTCCCACCCCTTTCCCCATGTTTTAGCTAGCTGTCAGAGCACTCTGCAGATGCTTCCTCTGCAGGGGGCTTTGCATGGCACCGCTGTCCCAAGCTGCACCCAATACCACTCTGCCAGCCCCCAGACTCGCTGCCATTCAGTGGTTCCACAGGCAGCCAGACAGCCTGGGCACGTGGGGCTTTGGTGAAGGCAGGCTCACCTTGGGGAGAGACAGAGAGCTTTATGGTGCAAGTACCTCTGAATATCCCAGTACTCCATCATGTACAACTCTGCAATGCACGGTGGGGAACTAGCTGCTCTCAGAGGCCGTTTAAGCTTTGGTTTGCCCATCCCATGGGCACTCTGCTGGCATGACCCCATCTCCTCCAAGCCATCCTAGCAGTGCCAGGGCTGTGCAAAGCTACACCATGCATGGCATCTGACGGAGCAGACCTGCAGAAACTCCAGGTCAGCAAGCCCATGGCTATAAAAGTCACAGGAAACGACAAAGGTTGCTGGCCCAGCCCCAGGACCTCAAACCTGCTTTGGCTCCAGAAAGCAAAGTAGCCTGCTTGGCGTGGGGGGAGAAGGGAAGATTCACCAGGAAAAGGCTTGCCTATTTTGGTCCCACCTGCTCCTCAAAGGGAGACAGCCCAGAAATATGTGTCACCACCTTTCCCCCCG
Organism: Strigops habroptila; assembly: GCF_004027225.2. Classification (NCBI taxonomy): domain Eukaryota; kingdom Metazoa; phylum Chordata; class Aves; order Psittaciformes; family Psittacidae; genus Strigops; species Strigops habroptila. The sequence continues at coordinate 66,765,075 of NC_044279.2, forward strand.
CAGTGTTCTTTCCCTCCCACCTCTGCCTAGCTGTAGGCACTGGTCGGTCTCCTTGGCCAGTGCGGATCTGTACCTCCCAAGTCCAGCCTCATGTCGGTGGACACAGAGCCCTGGCAGGGCAGACATCTGCATCAGTCTGGACTCCCTGTAAGCTCCAAATGCAGTTGGAGTCATGTTAATTTGTCAGTAATTTGACCATCAGTGCTGGCTAGACACAGAGCTTTCTACATGAAGCCGGTGGAGCCACCAGCACATGGCTGTCCCATCACACTGAGTGAATCTGGAGCTTGCTGAGGTGCCATAGCCAGCACCAACTAAAGCCAGGTGCCACATGGGTCGCTGGCACATTGACTTTTCCTGACAGGTATCAAGGCATCAAATACCTATTCTGAACTGTCCTTTACTAATAATGTCAAACCCTGGGCTGCTCTTCTATAGGGACTGGCCACAAACCCTTGTGGAAGCAGCAAAAATGCTGTTATTGAAGAGACAGTATGGTCCAGTGTGCTCTGCAGCCATTTGCTTTAGAACCATCATTAGGGGGAGTTATACCTTGGTGGTATTGCGTTTTTCCAGCTTCAGACAATACAAGTCACAACACCCAGCCATGTGGCCAGCAGTGAAGAGTACTGCCCAATTCGTATAAAAAGAGAAAATATATTAATTATTTGATTATTATAAGTTAAATAAATAAAGCTCAAAAATAAAAGCCCCAATTCTGAAGAGATTTTGTTTTCCCACTTCAGTAATCAAAAATATAGATTTATGTCTGGTCAGCTATAGGTCATTTTCTGTATCTTTTGGGGGAAGGGGTGAGAACACATTGATAAAGTAATTTGTCAGTGCTATCACCATGATAAATGGGCTTTGTCCCTGCATACCCATAAAAAAAGCCTGCTGAGCACCTTTCCAGGCTAGGAAATCTTCCCTCATTCTCTGTGGCTTTACCTCCTATATTGATCAGATCGGTTGTTTTTTTTACTGGGGACTGGACAGGAGGACAAGTAATCCTAGAGCTTCCTATTGCTTTTGGATGTTTCCACGTTTTTCAGAGTAATAACTGTTTGGCCTGGAGGGAGAGGGAAAAGGGTAAAGCCATATATTTGACAGTATTGTCAAACTTGAATTACTACAAAATGACTATCTTATGAGTAAAACATTCAGGTGAGGTCTTCCCTCAAAGGTTCATTTGTCCTACTTGTAGAATCATCCTTCTAGGGTGATATTAGATACTGTTTTCCCTTCTTTTAGAATAATTTTCAAGTCACATTTGGAGCTGTACAAGTGGCCACCACTTCGTCAGCATTAATCCCTTGAAACCTTTTAATGTGACCATTATGACCATTTTTCCTGGCTCAAAAGGACCTGGCAGCACTTGTAATGAAGCCCATTAGTGGTACTTTACGTGGACAAGGTGAGCCTGTATTGAGTAACAAGAAGTGTTACTTCACCCCTGCTGCAATGGATGAGTGCTTTGTCTCCATGGTTTCCCCACTGATAACCAAGATATTGAAGGTACTTGTCCCACCCACACTCCCAGTGTGCTTAAAATGGGTCCAGCCTAAACAAAAATCTTGATTAAAGGAAGGTTTTTGTTCATTCTCCAGCATGTCCCACAGGAGCTGAGTGCCTCCTGTAACTTTGGTCAAACATAAGCATGCATTCAAAATCTGCCTTCCGTAAGTCTGAGTCCTATCAAAGTTCCTTCAGCATCACTTCAAGAATGCTTCCACCATACTCTTCTCCAAGGGGCACGAGATTCATTCCACTGGTGACTGAATGCTATGTTTGGTCTTTCTCCTGGACTTCCTGAAACCGTTTCTCCAAGCGATCCAGTTTGGCCAGATTCTCCTTCAGCAACTTGCTGTTTGGAACCAGCTGTAAGGCTTTCTCATAGTAGCCACGGGCAGTGATGTAACTCCCCTACAAAGAAAATGAGTGGCACATCTCTTTCACATTCCGTGACATACAAAGTTCATTCGTTGGGAATGGTGAAGACCATAATACAAGGGAAAAAGAGTTTATAAAACCTGATATTGTTAGGTAACAGGAACACTTCTTCATTATGAAATGGATCACTGAGTGCCATTAGCCTAAATTTGATCGAACATACATGGCAAGAAGATTTACATTTTTCTGTTATATTGTACCAGAAGAGTTAATTTGACTCAGCAACATGATAGCTTGAAGATATCACACAATGTGACTCCTTAAGACCCAAATCATAATGATATGCTAAAGTATTCAAAAAGATAAGCAATCACAGGGCAGGCTGTCTATTTCCATAATTTCATGCCGGTATTCTGCATTAGACATCTTTATTAAGTTAATTCGATAGAGAGGATTCTTGAAAGTCAACTCATGGTGACTTTTTCTAAGATAGGTAAACAACCGAAGTAGGAAAGCTTTAGAGATGGGCAGGTTGTTCCTTGCAGCCTGCTCTCTTAAAACATGAGACTTACATTACAAGATACATAATCCCAAGCAATCTGGTTGGGAAATTCTAGTTGAAGTGGACAGATTTTCCTCCTTTTTTGGATAAAATATGTCAGGGACACTCACTGTTCACACACATGCAGCTCTTTTGGCAGCCTGAAACAAATTTGGCCTTCTGTCCTGAACAGTAGTCTCTGCACTTGACATCTTAAGGAAAAGCAAAACTGTCATACCTTGATGTGCTCAATGCCTCCCATATTCATCCAGGCCTGTGCTTGGTCTGGGTTGAGCTCCACAGCCTGTTTATAGCTCTACGTAAATATGAAACATTTTTAGGTTAAGAGTCTGAATCTTCAAACAAAACCAGTGCTGGAGGGGAAAGAGGAAGTTTCCTCTCCTTCTGAATCCATTTAAAATATAACTTTGAATTCTTCTTACATACAATGCACAATGAATTTCAGCTTCTTCACAGCAGAGGCAACATAATACACTGCTTCACCGCTGAGCTCATCTCGCAGGTTTTCCCTGCCCACAGCACCATGAGGAGCCATGCCAGCCCCTGCAACCCTCTCCCTGTACCCTGCACCACTGGGGTCTCCTGCACATCGGGGTCATTTCCTTGGGCAGGTGCCTGCCAACCACAAGCCGTGTGTGGGTTGTGATGTGCCTCATCTGCAAGGCTTTAATTTGTAGCTGGCAGCAGACTACTGTACAGCCACTTGCATGGAGGTTCCACAAGGACCCGAGGGCAATGCGATTTCTCTCCACCGCTTCTGCCACTGTGCATGGGAGAAGCAGCAACAAGGACCTTCCGGACTCTGTCAAACATCATTTCTGTGGTGTCATAACAGGAAAGGATTCAAATCGGGATTAGACATTTTGAGAGGTATTGAGAATATTCAGAACAGTCCCAGTAATATTCTGTATATATTAATGCTAACATAATTTCTGAGCTATCAAGCCTCCTGCTCCACAGGATAAGCCAATCTCTCAGCTATTAGGTAATGAGGTGAGATATAACAACATGGTGGGTTCTCACAATTCCCCATGCTTCCAGCTGAACAACCTGGAGTTGGCCATCACTGGGAAGGGGGGCTGGATGGACCAAGGTCAATGAGAAAAGGCCTAGGCTCCTCCATAATCCCACCACAACTCTGTACTTAACCTCTCAGAGCAGGGAGCTGTATTTCCACACAGGAATAAGGAAAAAAGTTGCAGCCAGGTCTGGCAAAATTAGCTGCCCCATAGCTTTACCTGTACCTGAACTGCTGAGCTCCCAAGGCCAACAGCCAGGGTGCACACTCCAGGGAGCATTAGGTGCAATGACCTAACTCTATCTTTAAACCTACAAAACTATCCATAGGGCTTAGAGCAGTCGTACCTCAAAAGCCTTGTCAAGGAGATTCTGTTCTCTTAGCTGGTTTCCTTTAGTGAAAAAGAGCTCTGATATGACTTTTGGATCCTTTGGTTTTAGCTGAAGAGCTTTTTCTATAGCTTCAAGTGCCTGTGAAAATGCAAGAGGACATTGTGCTACTGTATTCTGTGCATTTCCACTTACGTTTTCCTCACCACTAGGGCTTCCCAGCATTAAAGTTACCTTTCTCCTTTCCCTTCTTTGCCCCACACCATTAACACACGTGGAAATTAGTGTTTTATATGCTTGTGGCTGCGGGGCAGTTGGGCTGACAGCAGCAGGAGCAGTAAGTGATAAAAACCCCACATTGCTTAACTTCAGTCCCAATATCTAGATTAACAGGAGGTTTTAGTAAAAAAATAAACCCACTGGATGTGCACCAAGGCATGTGACATGTCTCTGGAGAGATGGAGTGTAAAATTCAACCTGAGCTCTGTGTGTGAGCCCTCGGGACAAGGGTGTTCTGCAGCCACGGTACCTTAGTATAGTGCTCCTGCTTGCTGTAGATGGCCGAGAGAAGGCGGTAGCACTCCAGACACCTCACATCCTCATTGAGTATATGGTTCGTCATCTTTTCAGCTTCCTTTGTCCGCCCCATCATTGCTAAAACCTGAGCCTACGGAGTCACATTATAAAGCGTTATGATCTTAAAAAGCTCAGCACTCCTTAATAGATGCTGCTGCACTGAGTGGCTGGTGCTCCACTTTTGTAGTCTCGCCCCACGCTCACCAGTGCCAGTCGGATCTCTTTGTTTGAAGGCTGCAGTGATGCTGCTTCTCTGTAAACCTGCAATGCTTCTTCATACCGCCCCGTGTTGTAATACAGAGCCCCCAGTGGGGACAGGATTTCAGCCTTCCGGGATACCTTCAGTGCCCTGGAATTTGGGAAAAAGAGACGCTTTGGGTGGTGTGGAGATCAAAGCAGGAGAGCAAGGTATGGCTTGTTCTGGGGTGGAGCAGCGAAGCTCTGCACCCTGCTCATCCCACCCCAGAAAGCACAAATCTAAGGTCTCTTGGAGGGGTGAGTGTGCCCACAACAGCAATCCATCTGGCCACCTGGGAAGGATAGAGGGCCACCTTCAAAGTGCATGTGAGCATGCATCAGGAGTGAGGATGGCTGACGGTGGCAGAACCTGGGAAGTGTGAGCACAAATCTGAATGCCAAAAAGTAGGAACCCACCCCCCAAAAAACAATCCTCCCTGCTGCATACTAGGAGCCAGAGCCCGCCTACTGGCACATTGCTGGGATGGGCCAGAGTTCCTGATGGTGCTGAGGTTTTAGTGCTGGTCTGTGCAGCAGTTATAGCTGTTATTGGTGCGGCACCCACAGATCAGCTTCAAGCAGGGTGAGAGTCATGCTAACAACCTGTTCATGCCACCAAAAAACCTATGACTTCATCTTTAGAGCATCCCTCAGCCAAAACCAGCAGTGTGTCCATCCTGGGGGGTTGGGAACAGTCCAGAGAAGTCAACACTGCCTGAGTCTGTGCTGCTTCTCCAAGCATTCTCCAAAAATAGTCAAATAACCAAAGGTAAATCTGCAGATTTACCTGGGCGTTTTTATCTGGATGGAGAAAGAAACACGCACTCACAGAGTCATCTGTCAGAGGCTTTCTGGCAGAGACAAGCCATAGGGGGGTAGGAAGGAAACCTCTGTTTACCATCCTAAATTCTTACCGCTTATACCACACTTCAGCCTCTTTGTTCTGCCCAAGGGAGCGGTGAAGCCTGCCCAGGTTGACCATAGCCACGTGGTGAGCGGGGCTCAGGTGGATGGCCTGCTTGTAGTGGGACACGGCTCGCTCAGGAGCCCCTGGAGAGAAACACAGCGATTAAACTGGTGCATTAAAAAAAGCCTGTCACAAATTCAGCACATGGTGATGCTCTGGGTTCTTCTTTCATCTATTGCTCTATGCATGGGAACCATTTTGAGAAAGAAATCCTGCCTCAGCCTTTTGAGATTCAGTGTAAGGAAAATTGCTGTCCAGGCTAATAGGCTCCAATATCCAGAGACAACCTTGAGAAGTAGATTTTCATGGGGTGGGCTGTTGCCAGTCAAGTCAATTGTTGCAGCAATCATGTTGCAAGGGGGATGCACCTCCTTGTATCTGTGATAAGCACAGAGCCCACCCCAGGGAGGGGGCTGGGGCATGTGTCCCATCTCCTGGTAGAGCATCCTTCCACCCTGGCCCACCGGAGAGATGGACAACACAGACATGGAGAATAAGCCACCCTGTATTCCCCACAACCCCATGAGAGCTGCAAATAGTTTCAGGTCTTCCCCAACAGAGCTTATTCCCTCCACCTCTGTTGGCTGGCCCTCCTCAGTCTCTGTGCATTGCTCAACAGGACTGGGAGCAGCTGCCAGCGATGAGCTAATTCCTACCTTGGGGCAATAAATCCCAGACCAGAGGTGCCCAGGTGCCTATTTTGAATCACGTAGGCACCATCTCTGTGTTGCAGAGGAGCCGTTGGGTGGCACTGCTTCACTGTGTGACAATGTGTACTGGTGCAAGGTCCCGCAGTCCATGACATCACCAAGCACCACCACAAAATACAACACCGTGTGAAAGGAAAGGTGCCAGACCACTAGCCCAAAAGCCTAAAGTTCTATTTCTAACACTATATTTTTATTTAGCTAAATAATGGCTTTGCTCGAGAAGGATCTTGCAGTGTGTTCCTCAGGCAGGGCCTGCTGACCACCTACTAAATAAATTAATGGAGCTCAGTATAAAGTTCCAGCATTCCAGCAATGCGAAAATCGTATTTTTAACCCCAGTGCTCGTTAAATTGGTTTGCACACTCTAGACCAGATAGTCTCCTGATGAAAACCGATACTCACAGAGCTTCATCCACCAACAAAGCTTTGGAGCATTGGCATTTTTTTAAGCCAAATCACTTCACAATGTATTTAATTCAATTTCTAGCTGGAAAGCAGAACTTGAAAGCAGCCTGTGCGTGCTGGGGCACTGAGCATCTGCTGCCATGGGAATTTTATTTTCATAGCTCTTCAGATCTAGTTTGGTTTTTCTGAGACTATCTACGTAACATAAAAGTAACAGTGACACTTCTCAGCATCCCCTTTACAGAAGAGAGGACGGACGTCTGCAGGGAGGTTTAGAAGCACTTAAGATTCATCAAAAGCCAACGACATATCTTTCAGGGCAGGACTTTTCCAAAACATCTAGCAGCAGCCTCGATCTTCTCCCACCTCTGAGCAGGCAGATGTTCTTGAAACTGATATCTACAAAACATCCTGGGAAGCAGCTGGGCATGCACCTTAGTCTGTAGGTCAGCCAGTGCATCCCCTGCTCAACACATAGGGGTAATGCGCATCATTAAGGGAGATGAATGCCTATGGCCGCTGCAGAGCTGTCTATTACCGCTCCCAGAGCTGACTCTTGCCGGAGGCTTGTTGCACAAAGTCCTGCAAGTTAATTGGTGTGGTGCTTCACAGCATCTCCCTGTGCCCGCTGAGAGAGAGCCCAGCCTGTGATGGGCTCACTATCAACCGCTTCCTTCATGTCTTGTATGTCTCCAGGAGGGTTATTTACACATAATGCCTGAAGTACCAGAAGTCGGTGGTTTTTTTTACTTCTAGTTTGTGTGTAGGGAAGTGTAATAGTAAACCAGGAAAAGTTAGTTTTTACTTTGGCACAAGTGCAAAAAATAGAAAGTGCACTGCAGTGCATTTGGACCACAGTTTTTGGCAGGAAAAGGGCAGTTTATCTGGGATTGCAAGCAGAGATAAGCACAATATCAGTGCGAAAACACTGAGGAATTTCTATTATTTGCAAGCTTGAATTTTGCAGGGCACTAATTCAGAACCTCATCCTCTGTCGCTAATGCCAAGATGCCTTTTTTGATTATGAATATTCATTTTGCCTTTGTGTTTATTTCACACTGGTACTACAGAAGACCAATAGCTGAGTGTCAGCTCAGATGCAGGACAGCCAGCTGCAGACTGATGGGCACCATTGTGCTTTCTTCCCAAGCACCACTGGAGCCAGGCGTAGTAGGAAAGGGGCAGAATGGGTAGCAACCAAACACTTTAAGCCTACAATATTTCATCACTGGGTCTCAGCTCTGCTCTGGAGAGACCAGAGCGAGACAGTAATTTGATTTCCACTAGTCATTTGTCAAACTTGTCTTTGCTTATAAAGCTGTCAATAAAAGTCAGCAATTACAGTGGCATTTTGTGGTTGTTGTTGTTATGTGGATGGCAGGAAGTGCCTCAGTCCATAGAAGTTGGATAGGAATCAGGAGCCCAGAAAAGAAAGGCTTTGGACATCATTATGGAGCTCCTGAGAAATCAATTCACTCCAGAGCATCTTAGGTTTTGTTTTCACAGATGATTGTTGTTTAAAAGCCACGTTTGTTTTTATAGCGGTGGCACTCAACCTTTACAGTCAAAGAGCTGCTTTGTCACCAAGTAGAGCTGCAAGTGCTTCAAAGGCCATAACAATCCACTTGTGCGCCTGGGATTCGATTTGATGTGGCCATGCTTTCCTGAAGAAACAGCAGTATTGTCAGTGTGCTGCCCAGCTCAAACTGAAGACAACAACCGCCTGTACGAAGATGGTGAGAAACACTGAAGGAAACAGCTGGGCTGAACGCCACCACTGCACAGTGCTTTCATTGATTACAAATTCCAGTATGCTGTGCCATCTCAGTAGCACAGGGATATTTTTTTCTGAGCTACAGTGGAGGCACATCTATTGCTTTGGAAGCTTTGCACACCCTTTTAGATGTGTACTGCTGAATAAAGCAACTCAAAGCCAATAAGACAGAAAGGGGAAATACCTTGCTGCTTCTCACTTACCGGTATCAACCAAGAAAACACCATAGTTGTTATGCAGATCGGAGCTCTCTGGACAATTCTCTATGCCAGCCTTATAGACCTCTTCCGCTTCCTTAAGCCGTTCCTTAGAAGAGAAGGAGATTTCTTAGCCATGGCAAAAAGGGTGTCAGCACCATTTTCCGCATGAGGAGCTCAAGGTGCCAGCCTACCCCACTATCTAGGAGGCCAGAGTTATACCCCATGGCATGGATGCGGTATAGCTGTCGTCTGCTACCCCAGAGCAATTCAAATAGCCTTCCCCCACACGTTTGCAATTGGAGCTACCTGTGAAACAAAAGTAATAGCTGGAAAAGGTGGCTCCTGTGCAACATCAGTGAGCCCCAGCTGGGCATGCACTCAGCCAGGTAATACACAGCAACAGGGTCGTGTTGGTTCTGCTGAGAAATATCTGTCATCTGGGAGCTGATATATTTTCATTTATCTGTTTAAGGAACATCTCCCTGGCTAACTTTTCCCCTCTAGAGCTCTGCTATTCTATTCCTAAGCAACAGGGAAAATACGAGGAGCGAAAGCTTGGCATGTGTGATGGCTGGGGGACGGGGAGCTCTAAAGGGAGATACGGAAAGCTGGAGGAGGATGGAGGGCAATGGAAAAGTAGGGAAAATCTGACAGATCCAGATTAAAACCAGGCATTGTCAATGCGTGAGATGTAGCTCACTGGGATTGATGCGATGTGCCTCCACGCCAATTCCCAGATGCACTGAGCCCTTATATTTTGCATAGATTTAAAGGACATTTCGTGGTGCTGAGCATTTCTCGGTGCTGAGCATTTCTCGAAAACACATATCTTTTCTTTGGGAACACCCTGCCTACAGAAAGTGTCCCACAGGCTGCTCGCTGTCTAGCCTGAGTTACAGGCAGCCTGCTCCTGAAATGAAAATAAAGTGTCTTGTTTGGATAAATAGCAATTTAATAAGGTTTCCATTTCCCTCCAGCCTGCCAGAGTGTGCCCACTGCCTGCACGCTCACTATCACCGGTTATCATAGTCTTCCTCCCCTCCCTAACCTCAGAGGCTTGCTGTTGCATGTATTTATGGAAGGAGGCTGTGAACAGCAGAGACAAGCAGAGCGCAGAGGGGTGTCAGGCAAGCCTCCAGCACCAAAGATGCTTTTTTCAATTCTTTCCCTTCCATGGAGTGGTACAGTCCTACAGCAACAAACTCCACAGCCTCCTGACGATGGTCCCTAGTGAAATCGGCCATCTGGGTCTCCACCGAGGAGGGCCTGGAGCCACCAAGGCAGACCTCCTGCTTGACAGCTGAACCCCCACCGAAATAAGGGGTCGGTCGACTCCCAGCTATGGACTCTGCTCTCCTCAAGTCCTGTGAATCCCAGAGCCTCTGGGTTTTTCTCTGGATTTAAATGGTGTACCTGATGGCAGCTTTTGCTCTGTAGCTGATTAAATGTGTGGGCTCCTTTCTCACCTCCTATTTCAGAACTGGAGAGCTGGAATTAATCGCATTGGAAGAGTATGACTTGATGAAAGCGCACAGTTTGCCATGGTTAAGTGCTTTCACATTTACATGATAAAGGTCAGCCAGCAGAAAAGATAGTGTGTGATAAAACACAGAAACACATTTTGAAAAAGCGCTTAAATCTGGACATTCTGGATATATTTATTTATGTGAATGTGACATCATTATCCTGAGGGGTCAGGAAAAGTGTAGCTATCATCAGCATTGACTAAAATGAGAGCAATTTCTTGAGAAAGCATCTGTGTTACCAAGACATTAACCAGCATATTTTCAAAGATTTCTGTATTTCTTTTCCCCTGATTTTAATTTTCAGTCAAGGAATGTGGCTTTGTGTGCACGTACATCAGTTTTCTTCATTTTATTTACTAACCATAAACCCAATCTTTAAAACATGGAAGGGCTGTGTTAAACTGGATTAGCAATGTCCCATGGCAAAACATTCACACTCACTAATATTGAGCACTTTTAGCATTTTCATCATGGTTGTATTGCTTTTTTGGCACCTGCATGCCTCAGGCTCAGCACAGAGTCTGGGATGATTTCTCTAACAAAGTGTTTGCATTAAGCACAGTCAGAAATTGGGATGGGTGGGACCAGCTTTTTGTGCCAGAGCTTTCTCTCTCACAGCATCTCCTCTTCTTGGAAGAAACGCTCTAAATTCATCAAGGCTTGATTCTCATTAACAGTTTATAATGCCACTCCCAGACGCTCATGAAACATTCATCAACCTCACAAAATTCAGAAAATTGGCTTAAAAAAAGTATGAGATTTTTATGATATTAAAAAAAATTATGCATGTGAGGATCTCTCAGTTGAACTCCAAGGGGTTTAAGTCTGGTTTTTCATGGCTCAGTTTTCACACGCACACACACGCTGGGAAGAAGGTGTTGTTCAAATGCATCAGGGTAAATCCCGGGGAACCAGGAGAGTTGTAAAAATAGCAAACAAAAATGTTTGGTTTCTGATATTAGCACCACTGCAGTGATCATGGAAAACAAGGAAAATAACAATACGTTGTGGTCAAGTTACAACACCAAGCAGAAAAAGCAGTAAGAAGTGCAAGCCTTGGGTGACACGGCCTAGGGTGAGGTGTCCCTGCCCATGGCAGAGGGTTGGAACTAGATGATCTTAAGGTCCTTTCCAACCCAAACCATTTTATGATTCTATGATAAAAGGCACAAACAAGCCAAACTGTTTCATACAATGTGGCGGTAGTTTTTTCCATGTTAGCTCTGGCTTCAGAATCAACTATCAAGGAGAGAAGAGGGCAATTACATCGAGTTACAGGCTAATTCCCTGGCGCATGGGACATTCCTTTTAGGGGCACTTTCTACAGCTGGAGGAGGAAAGGGCCAATAAGCCTTATTCTGAATTCATTGCCTCTAGGATAGGGGGGGAACTTGCTGTGTGGGACCAACCAAGGTAATCCTGGCACTATTTCACTGAGCTGAGTCCACATGTTTCCCCCCTTCTTATCCTTAGTGCAAAGCTGGAGGAGCTGGAGTTTGTCATGGGCATGGCCATCTCATGGCAGTTATTTTAATGTGCCACTCATGACACTTCAGTCCCTTTCTATCACATCCCAGCGAGAGGGAACCACTTTGTGCTCCCTTCCCCAAAGCTCCACAACGATGAAGTCCATGCATCCTACTGCATGGCATCACAGATACCCCTACAGCTGTGAGACAGATGCTGCGCTACAAGTAGAGAGAAAGACAGGTTTGTAATTTTTAGACATTTTGGACATGATTGCTTGGACAAAGAGGGAAACCCAAAACTGAAAAATGGGGTCCCATCATCATCCTTTGGGCTGAAGATGCCGAAACTTCTGCTCTTACTCCTCCAGGAAGCACACGGCATTAGGGTTTGATCCTGCAGCCCACAGCCATGGGCAGCAACACGTATTTGTAGGACAGCCCCTACTGCAGTCACTAGGATGAGTGTGCGAGGCAGAAGCTGCACATTCAGGTAGTCATCTCCTGTGGCTGAATGTAAGAAAGTGTTAAAAGTCTGCAGGAAATAGCTATTTTCTGAGGAAATTGTACTATCTTTTTTCCCTACTACTTACTCAAGAGGGTGAACAATCTATATGTAAGAGTAGATGAATTATTGCTGGACTTATTAATGGCATTTGCTTTGGGCAGAAGGCCTCAGGGCTCTTATAGTCGTTTTATTGCTCTGTTGACCTTACAATCGATGATTCTAATTAATAATTTCAATTAATATTAAAACCAGGTATTACTGTGGAGGACTCATTTCCTGTACTTGCAGGAGACTCTTTATTGACAGGTTTATTCAAAACACAGTTCCTATTCAATGAGTTTGTTCTTTCAATTCATACACTGTATTTCTATGGCCCTGCAGATGACATTGATAGTATTCAAGTATCTCATAGACTCATAGAATGGTTTGGGTTGAAAGGGACCTTAAAGCTCATCTAGTTCCAACCCCCCTGCCATGGGCAGGGACACCTTTCACTAGAGCAGGTTGCTGCAAGCCCCATCCAACCTGGCCTTGAACACTGCCAGGGATGGGGCAGCCACAGCCTCTCTGGGCAACCTGTGCCAGTGTCTCACCACCGTCACAGTAAAGAAAGTCATTTGAAAGTAATTTAACATGGAAAATAAAATAGCACATCTTTCAGAAATCCATATGTATCATACATGAGTTTTGCAGAGTGCCTACATCATTAAAGAAGCCTAAATCAGAACAAGATCTCTGCTTATAGTTTTGCTGAAATTTATCCATTTCCCTTACAGAGAGGTTTCACTAACCAGATCAATGGAAAACAGTGAAATAGGATACATTTTTGCTTTGTCTGTATTTGCATGTGGCAACCTTTATAGAAAGCTTTAGCACATCATGCTATGGAATAGTTAGATCTGAAACTTGGGGGAGAAAAATATCAGTTTTCAAAGGTTTGTAGAGGTGTACTGGAGCTGTGCAGTTATGAGGACCTTGTCACCCAATCCTGTATCCCCAGACTGGGGCCACTGGTAATGGCCAAAGCCCATGGGAGCAATGCCCAAAGCAGAGCATCCCTCATCTCCTGCTGCAGGCATGGAGAAAGGCAGGGCATGGTGGTCTTGACACAGGCACCCACACTTCGTGGCTTCTTCTGAACTCAAGCATTTTGTGCTTCAATTTCCCTTTTCCTCTACGGGGGCAATATTTCACCTCACAGGGACCTTGTAGAAATAAATTACCTAACTACAGGGAGTAGGGAGAGTCCCGAGTAATGAGCATGGGGAACAAGCCTGAGAGGAAATGAGTAATCCTGCCTCCAGAGCACAGCCTTGGCCATGCACAGTAAATAAGGCCTGGGGGCATATTTTGAACAATGAGGTTAAATAAAATATTGAACAGCTGTTCATTAACAGCAACATAAAGCTAGTGAGCCTTCCCATCCCCTGTATGTGATCATCTACCACAGTAATGAAAGGCCATATCCCGATGCATGCATGCAAGGGGCAGAATTTGGGCTGCAGAGCCCACCTGGTTTTTGACATTTCCTAGCTTTGGAGTGATTTATTATGAAATCTCAAGGTTACTGTCATGGTTTAAGCCCAGCCGGTAACTCAGAAGCACACAGTCACTTGCTCACTCCCCCCTTCTTCCCTCCCAGCTCCTGAATGAATGGGGAGGAGAATTGAAAGAATGTAAATCCCACGAGTTGAGATAAGAATGGTCCAGTAACTAAGGTATGATACAAAACCACTACTGCTACCACCAATAATAATAATGACAAGGGAAATAACACGGGAAGAGAATATAAAACTAAAAGGGGAAAAGGAAAAGAAACCAATAAACACAAGTGATGCACAATACGATTGCTCACCACCCACCGACCGATACCCAGCCTGACCTCAGCAGCAATCAGGGCCTTCTGGGTAGTTCCCCCCAGTTTATATACTGGGCATGATGTGCTGTGGTATGGAATACCCCTTTGGCTAGTCTGGGTCAGGTGTCCTGTCTCTGCTTCCTCCCGGCTTCCCATGCCCCTCCTCACAGGCAGAGCATGAGACTGAAAAGTCCTTGATCGGAGTAAACATTACTTAGCAACAACTGAAAACATCGGTGTGTTATCAGCATTGTTCTCAGACTAAAGTTGAAAACACAGCACTGCACAGCTACTAAAAAGGAGAGAAAAATAACTGCTACAGCTGAACCCAGGACAGTTACCTATGTAGGCATGTGTGCCTGAGGGGGAAGCGCTCGCCTATTCTGCTGTCACAACAAAGTACAATGGATTAAGACTTCACCATAGACGTGGGGAGCTGCAGAGAGGGTGTTTACTCACAACTTCAACCGTGACTTAATTCAGAGCCACATCATGTGGGTGTAATTACTCACTGAAAATGAGTTGCCTCCCATTCTGAAAAAGTCATCTCTAATGCAGCCCGAGAGCTCTCTGCAGACATCGGGGGACCCACGGCTGTGTGCAAGGTGAGGGTGCTCCTTTGGGATGCGCAGGAGGTGCTGCAGCAGCAGTGCATACACACATGCAGAAGGCACAAGAGCTCCAGTAATCTGCATTACCTGTTCGGCTAGCAGCGAGGCCAGGCTTGAGTAAGCATCTGCGAACTCTGGGCCGTACTTAATGGAGTCCCACAGTAAGATCACAGCTTCCTCCTTCTTCCCTTGGGATCTGCACAACAGGGAAGTAGGGAAAAAAGAAAGAAATGTTCCTGTAAGCACATGTTTAGGTCATCCCACTGATTAACTGCTTTAAGGAGATGTGAAAGTCCCCAGCTTGACCTTTTCAGCAAAGACTAAATGATTCACTTGTGCATCCTCTCCACAGTGTGCATACCCAGCGTCTCCTCAGCCCATCACTGCTTCCATACGTTATTCTCAGGAGTTGGGAGAACATAGGCTTTAATGAATCTGCTGTTTGGTTTGTTATTCCAGAGACTGTCATACTGAGCACTACATGGTGATCCCAGTGAAGACAAAACACCCTCCAAAACAACTCATTCATCAGCCCCATGCACTAAAGAGCAAAAAGTATTCTATTTTGGCTATCAGGCTAGCAGCACAGGCCACATGCTCTCTCTGTTGAGTCATAACCACTATATTTTGTAAACTTCTCCAGTCCTACCATACATATCCTCTCAGTGTTCCTCTTTATGGCAAATATATCACATTCTTGTGCATTCATCCCATCAGGAGTTAAAGATACATAAAAGATAAGATAGCAAAAGTGTCCACAGGCATGAAGTACTGTGCCAGACCCTCCCATCAATGTCTTTGGGAAGTCACATGCCCTACAGGAAGCGATGCATGTTCCAAGATAATGAGTGCCGTTATAGATCCACTTATGACTTAGTTAAATTCATACTTTGAAATTAAAATATTGCTAAGTTAAATCTGCCTGGGACCTCTAAATAATTCCTTAGCAAGCCAATCATTAGTCTAGAGTAATCTGCTCTCTAGATCCTAAGATTATGAACAGAGATAGTTGAGAGCTGGCTATGCTCATGAGCTAGGGTTTTTTCCAGACTTGCTCTGCATTTATTACCATGGAAAACAGAAAAGGTTTCCTGAACAAAAATCTAAGGATGTTTGTCTATTTGAGCTACATTTCTCTAGTATCTCCATGTATTTCTTTCCTTGGAAAAATGAGGTTTCGCAAACAAACATCTAAGGGTGTTTAGCTGGACTGGAACATTTTCCTTGTGCTGGTTGTACAAAGAATATGAATAGCAGGGCTTACAAAAAGAAACAAAGGGCTTTGGGACACAAAATATGTGAACACCTTGCTGCTTTGGCTTTAGATTTCATCTGAATTACATGGTCGAGTAACCAGATCTTGTTTATAAGGTGTAAATTTCAGCTGATAATATATGTGGCTTTGCAGACTTTTCCCCTTTCTAGTTGTGTAGCTGGAAGAATATTTTGCCTGTGCATGAAGCTAAGTAAAGCCAGTTGTGCTAGTCTTATTTCTTTTTCCACCGGTGTTCCATATGAATTACATGGATGAAGAAAAACAAATAAATAACCACTTTTCTCCTACACTAATTAGAGACTAGCTAGCTTGTCCATTTATAAAACTTTTGACTAGAGTTTTGTGACACATTTTTATAAATCAAAACCAGATGACTGCTTTATAAAGGTATTGATGTTTGGCAAAAAGCCCTAGGAAATACCAGCTACAGAAATAAAAGGATTAAATGATCCACTCAGCAGCAATAAAAGTTCCCATTACCCATAAGCATGCACTCTGAACATGGGGCAGCCCTCTTAATTACTCTTTTTTTTACCCAAATGGCCTTTCTTTTTTCTTTTGATTCAAGAACAATGTTTGTCTCCTGAAAGTGGGGGTAGAGAGGGAAAGATTAAGGCATCTTTTTATGTGGCAGACTGAATTACATTAAAAGAAGCAGATCCAGTAGTTTCTCAGAGGGCTTAGGCCTGCAAGATACCAAGTGCTCTGGCCAAGCACTTAAACATATACTTAACTTTTATGTATGCAAGTTGAAAATTAATTACTGGCTGAAGTGCTTTTCTGGATCAAGGCCAATAATTTGCAGGATCAAGGCTGTGGCTTTTATAAATCTCTGGCAGTTTGGGAGAGCACAGAGAATTGGAGGAACAGTCATATATGCTAATTTACCACAAACTGGGGATCTGGAGCAGGAAAAGCTAGGTAGTGTATACCTTCACTATGAGAGAGAGAAGAACAATTTCAACTGATATGAGGAGTCTATGATCACTTAATCTGATTTTTCTCCAAATACCTTGTCTTACAATGCCCTCTCCTGACTCCCTCTTCCACTTGAGCTCCCATCCTGCCCTCTACAATCAGCATGCTTGTGCTCAAGAGCAAGAAAAAGCTCTTTCCACTGGTAGCATCTCTTCCATATTTTTGCAAGTGCCCTGCAGCTGGACAAGCATCAGTTTAAACCACCTCACAGAAGTGTGGTGATGCACAGGTCTGTGCGTGGGCTTATAGCACTACAGCAAATTTCATTTGCAATAAAAAGAGTAACCTAGGAATTAGTGATCTAGAGGACTTTTTAACTGTCAGGATTTGTTTTATTTTGTAAAGTTAGCTTGACTGCATTAAAGCCAGAAACACAGAACTCACTAAGGGCTCCACAACAGTTCTGAACATCTCATCTTGGTTTCATACCATAATCCAAGGAGAGCTTGCAGTGTTTAACTCTGCTTGCCTGAAAGGAAGCCTCTAAGCCTGTTTGACTCCCTGGTTTAAAACTGATTCAGACAATTTAGATGCATTTTTTTGCAATTCATCTATACTATGTGGATTACACCAAAGTGGGGGAGTGGGCAATATACTTGAAGGCAGAGCTGCTTTTCAGAGGTACCAGGTCTTCTGATGGGAACCTCATGAACTTCAGGAAAAGCAAATGCAAGTCCTGCACCTGGAGTGAGATAACCCTATGCACAAGCACAGGTTGGGGATGACTGGGGTCCAGGTGGAGAACAACTTGACCATGGGCCAGCAATGTGCCCTACATGGCAAAGAAGGCCAACAGTGGGGCCAGGGAAGTGATCCTTCCCCTTTATATGATACTTGTGAGACCCCCCTTGGAGCAACGTCTGTCAAGAGCTGGGCTCCCCAGTGCAAGAGGGCCAATGGAGCACCACTAAAGGTCAGGGCTAGAGCATTCGTTGCAGCGAGGAAAGGCTGAGAGAGCCGTATCTGTGCAGCGTGGAGAAGAGAAGGCTCAGGGGTGACTTCAGCGCTGGCTGCAACTATCTGGCTGGACGATACAGATAGACCAGAGCCAAACTCTTCTCAGAGGTGCACGGTGACAGGACAAAAAGCAATAGATGCAAGTAGGACCATGGGAAATTCTGATTAGATATAAGGAAAAATATTTTTCACCACAAGGCTGGTCAAACACTGGAACAGGTTGCACGAAGAGACTGTGGCATCTCTGTTACTCCTTGGAGGTGTTCAAGATATAGCTGGGTGCAGCCCTGAGCAAACTGATCTAATTAGACTTGCTCTGAGCAGCAGGATTGACCAAATGATCTTCAGAGGTTCATTCCAACCTAAGTTATTTCTTTAATCTTCTATAAATTTGACACTGCCACAGTTTGTTTTTTTGTTGTTTTGGATTTTCTGTTTTGTTTTTTTTTGTCTTCTTAAGAAATAGGCTACAATGTGTATGTGATACTGATGGATAATTACAGCGCTTCATGCAATGCAGAGTATCCTAACCAGAGACCATCCAGAAAGCTAGATGCACTACCACTGGACATTATCACTCAGTTTGCTTCTTTAAATGGGAGGAATGTTTCACTCTCTAAAAGATCTTAAATCTCAATACACGTAATATCTATCTGCATCTTCAGACAGTTACACAAACGTGTGTCAGCACATTCACACACATATCCAGAAGCCTGTATCAGAGAGAGCAGACAATCCTCCTTCCCTTGAATAGATGCTTTTGCTAAACATTGACTAAATCACGGCAACAGGACACATTGCGTGTTATTCTACATTCAGAAGAGAAGCAGTCCTTTGAATAACCCTTTGAACTCAGGGTTTCAGTGGCATTGTTTCTAGGCATTTCACTTTCTCTTTGGAAATGAAACAATAATACATTCAAAGCACGTAAAAGTTACGAGCCTTTACTTTACAAGAAATAGTGTACTGAATATTGAAGTGTTTTAGGTCTGGATAAATACAGTACCGCAAATAAGAAGTTCTCTCCCATTCTTCCTGAAACAGAAAGCTGAGATAAATATTTGCTTCAAGTGTTCGTAGTATTTTATTTCTTGTCTCTTTACAGAATATCCCTCAGACTATACATTTGTGAGGTATTCTGAATGATATTTATCTCAGTTTTTCACGCTGTATCTCCAAAAAAATGAATGTATATAGAGAAGTTAAATATTTATATAATAGGAAGCTTCAAAACAAAACACAAGAAAGCAGCATCAGGCTGCTCTGTGTCACTGATGATGGACCATGAAAGCAGAGAAAGAGATTTCTCACTTTAAGGTAGGCCATCTTTAGGTCTATTTTAACTAAGAAATTTGTTGGTATTGTTTAATTATCTACTCTCCAATATTTACTCTAAGCAAGAATATGATGACATACAATTTTATTTTAGGATATGTAAATAAAACCAGAGGCTTATTCAGCCATTACTCTGCAATGCTTCCTGAGAACATTCATCTTCTGGCATATAGTTGTCCTCATTATGTGCAAACAGAAAATGGAAACATCCTTTTTCATCTAGGACTTCTGTGGAAAAAAAACCTTAAAAATTCGACCCTGTGGTCCTCACCAGATTTTTAGTAAATCACAAGCAACTGATGCTTAGAGAGCTTATTTACAAGGAATAATGAGAGGCAGATTCCCACATGGGAATAACAAACCCATCTTTCCAAAATCCTGGAGATCCCCTTTCTCAGTGCTCCAGAGCAGCTGAAATCTAATATCCACCACCATATTTCTACACTATGAGTAGGGGTGGGTGTAAGGAACTCAGCAGAATTCAACTGAAAATTCCCTATGCCAGACAGTTTTGTTACATGTCCCTGTACATTCATGGGTGGAATCTGAGCGCTTTCTTTTAATGAGTTTAGCACAAGCATCACACACTTTTAACACACCACAACGTATGGCACCACGGAACAATGCCGAGCACATACAATCCAAAAGGAGACACAATATCTTAACTATTGCATTAGGAAAAATATGACATATTGCTACAAAACAAACAGCACTTCCAAGAGACTCTCCCACTTCTCCTTTGTGCTTTGCTAGTGCAACAAATCCAGTTTCTACCCATCTGCTGGGTCATAAAGAGCCCATCAACAGGCCAGATTTAAACATTATTGACATGAGATGTCGAGGTGCTGCTTCTGGCTTATATCCTTTTGTATTAACATTTTATATTTAAAAAAACCCAAAACATAGAGAATCATAACTAAGGCAAACATGATGAATTAAAAGGACAATATGTATTTTTAAACACAATTGCCACTGAAGATTAAGTCAATCAACGAAATCTGATGAATAATACAAAGACTTTCCATTTCTCTTGTAGTAAGACTGTCTTTACCATTTTGCTTTCTTGTGAAAGAATATTTCCAGTAAAACCCTCACCTACTTTCTACTTAAGAATTACTCATCTGCCATATTCTAACCTCAGACCATCACGTTTATTTGTAGTATTATTCTGACAACTTCTCCACTACTGAACAGATCAGGCAGAACTTCAGCAATCCACATAATACCCTTTATATAAACTCACATTCAAAGATTTCAGAACCAGAAAGATCAAATATGTTTTGATGAGACAGTGCCACTTTAAAACCAGACCAACAATAAAGCACAACCTGCTCTAAAGGATTTACCAGAGACCTATTACCAGCAAAACAGGTGCAGTTTGTATGAGCAAAAATGTATTTTTACTACTATAGTTCATGTAGTTCTATCAGCAGATAGCATGCTATCCTCACAAAAACAAGGTGTTTTTTGCTCGTAAAACACAGTAATGCAGGAATAGAGATATTTTACCTTTTTTTAATGCACCCCTAGCAGATCTTTTCATAGAATCATAAAATCATAGAATGGTTTGGGTTGGAAAGGACCTTAAGATCATCTAGTTCCAACTCCCCTGCCATGGGCAGGGATGCCTCACTCTAGACCATGTCACCCAAGGCTCTGTCCAACCTGGTCTTGAACACTGCCAGGGATGGAGCATTTACCACTTCTTTGGGCCACCTGTGCCACTGCCTCACTACCCTCACAGTAAAGAACTTCTTCCTTATCATACTGGAAAAGCTTCTTGTATAGATCTGAGTTTCAGTCTCTCCACTAATCTCAGGTGACCAGCTGAGTTTAGGCACCTCATTTTGGTGCCTGATTTGGAACAAGCGAATTCCCTCCAAGTGCAACACAACTGTAAACACCACCTGAAGTGATGTGGCACACAGCATAAGGACATCCAAACTAAGCCTCACCTTTATGCTGGCACTCTTGGTTGGCACTAAGAAATAATGCAAATCCTTCACCAGTTGGCAGAAAAAAATAGTTTGGTGATGTGTATAAGAGAATGTGAATTTCCTTGGTGCCTGTTCTGTGTTCAACTTACTTGAGCAGGTTGCCGAGATTGAAGAGAGCTCGATTGTGCTGAGGGTTTAACTGAAGGGCCCGTCTATAGTACTCCTTTGCCTCCACCACATCTTTGGTCAATGTCCCCAAGTTGTTGAGAGCACTTGCGTGACGAGGGTACAGCCTAGGAAAAATAAAATACCAGTTATGATGCTCATTAATTGACAAATAAAGCTGAGGTCACTAATGCTGCCAACATTGCTTTTCAGCACTTGGTAAAGGGAAGGATGTCAGCTAGGAAACACTGTTTTCCCTTCATTTGCTGCAGGTCCTGATGGGACCCTGAGGAACCTTTTCAACTCCCAAAGAGATTGTAAATCAGATCTTCTTCTACAGTTCCTGTATGCTTCCAGAGCAAAAGGGAACAGTGAACACTTCTGAAAGTCTCTTTTACCCTCCAAGCAAAAGGCAAAATGATTAAATCAGCTTGAATGTTTTTATGCAAAATGTTTTTCAAACAAGCTAGAACTGTTTTGTCAAAAATACGTTTTCAATGGAAATATGTTTTGAAATATACAGAAACCAACAAAACAGTTCTAATTGATCTGCTTTGTTGTTTGGGTTTTTTTTTAACCAGTTTTCCACAATAGAAGTAATAATAATGTGCAAAAGGAAACTTGAAATCAGCCGTTAAGCAATGTTTTCAGGACCAAGCAAAATGATACAAAAAACTGGAAATAGACTGCTTAACAGTATGAATTCACTAAGCTTCTAGTTATATTTTTTTAC
The DNA here is from genome assembly GCF_004027225.2 of Strigops habroptila. NCBI lineage: Eukaryota > Metazoa > Chordata > Aves > Psittaciformes > Psittacidae > Strigops > Strigops habroptila. Next base: position 66,787,093 of record NC_044279.2, read on the forward strand.
TACTTGGTTTGGTTCTTTTAACTGATCTGTTGATCTTTACATCAATCTGTTTCAATTGCAACACTACATGTTGGCCCAAGTGCATCTCTGTTGAAGTTCTCCATGAATTAACCAGCACATCAAGGTCCATTCAGCTGCCTAGACTCTTAAAGTTGTGCTCCTACATTAATATTTTGGTTTGGAGGTCTTCCACCAGAAAACTCCAGAGGGGAAAGTAATCCAGGGTAAGATTTAGCGCCCAGGACCCTTTGTGTCATAGATGGGTGAAAACTGAGATTCATTATAATAAAGAAATAAATCTATGGGAGTAGCCCACACAAGTCCCAGGCAAGCAGGAAGACCAACTGTGTGAGAAGGTCCAATGCTCTGGTATGAAATGGTGCACAGGTGCTTGCCCACTGAACTCCAGATGATCATTCATGATAGGAAGGAAGCAGGTTGATGGGCAATGCTTTGGTTTGAGAAGACACAGTCACAAATCCTCCTGCCACTGCAGATTTTCTGTTTTAAATGTGGACAAGACATCTGCCATTTCTTTGCCTTAGGTCTCTGTTCATGGGAAAGTGATGTGGATAATGACATTAAAAGTAGTTGGCTATAATAGTTCAGGGTACAGCATGATGAGGGGCATTTAAAGGAAGAAGGGATTAAGACCCCGTAATATAGTCTGAATCTAAAGTTTACAACTGGTTTTAATCTAAGACTTTCCATGGTGGGTTTTTTTGCCTGGAGTTTTTCATTATGTCAGTTCAGCCATGGGATTTTCTGTGCTTAAGTACCATGAATAATTTAGTATTTTATACACTGCTGCAACATTTGTATCAGTCACATTTTTGCTCCACAGCACATAAGTGATTTTGGCACAGTCTTACTTGGGGGTGAAGCTGGGAACACATGAGGGAACTCCAGGAAAAAATGGACATGCACCAGTAACAGACCCAGGATGTTTCCTACAACTAAGCGAGAGAAGAGGTCAAAGTCCTTTTTTTTATCCAATAATAAGCCCAGCAGACCAGGATTACTTATTAAACCTATCATAATGGCAGACGATATATGTAAGTGACCACCACTCATAGTAACTAATGACTGCAGGCTTTATCAACCTCCTTCCTGTACAGATAAGCATCCTGTCTCTCAGAGGTAACCACTTCTGCTGCAGGCCCTCAGGTGCATTGTCCAGTGTCTCCACTCACCCATACTACCTGTATTTGCTGCTCAAGTAAATTTTGAAGAGTTCCGCAATCGATTTTGTTGCAGAGGAGCAGAGACTAGGAAATTCATGGTGAGACTGCATTTGGCATACGAATAGTATAGCTTTCCATTACTGAAGCTGCACACTGAGCCTGATGCATTTTGGGATGTGAGAGGCTGACTGTGCTTGGAGAAGCATCAGCAAAGGATAAGCATCAGCAAAGGACAAGCATCAGCAAAGGACAAGCATCAGCAAAGGACAAGATGGTGATGGGGATATAGTGTTGGATCTTGGCCTTGGCTCTAAAACCCACTGGTCATCAAGGCTAAGCCTCCCCAGCTGAAGCAAGCTGGGAGAAATGCTTTCTGCAGCAGCAGCAGGAGAGCAATAGGAAGGACCAAGCTTGCTTGCTCTTCAGCACTTGGGAAGCAACAATATGTGATACCTTGACTTGGATGTTGAGTGAAGAATGTCTTATCTACCTTAGGGCAAATGACCAAGGGCTCAGCCCTGTTTCCTATTTTTTTTCCATGGGATTTTGGCATTGTTTTGGACCAAAAGAAGGTCTGGTTGTTATATTTTTGAGGCTGGTTTTTTTCAGTTGGCTATAATAAAAGTTTTGCACTACTTCTGTCAGTACTCACACATAAAACCAGCTCTAATATCTGACATGAAACTGCTTCAGTTATAAGTGGGCAAAAATATTTCAGATAATTCTTGGGAAAGAGACAGATTAACATTTTACAGCCCTAAACCTGATGATTTTGCTCTCAAACTCAGAAATTAATTCTGCTTTTGGCCTCTGGTGCTCCCATGACATTTTAGGCCCAGAAGATTTCTGTGCACCAGTTTGGAAAGGAATGAAAACTCAAGATTAAAAAAGAGAACTGATTTCACCTTTAAAATTGCACAGTTCTGACCAGCAGCTCCATAAATACACTTCTGTGCTCAGCGCTAAAACCTCTTGACAGCAAATCACAGGATGCAAGCACATGTCCCATGTATCCTAGGCTCTATTTCTTGTGTTTTACAATTATTCATTACATCTCATTGCCTTTTCCAAGAAATGTAAGCAAAAAACCAGAATCCCAGCTAGCAAAAATTGTCAGCTTAAACCCGCTTAGCATCTGGCCGGAAGAATTTTTGACATTTGCAATTTTACATACCTGAACAAACATTGAGAGAAAAATCTGAGCACAGTGAGATAAGGCAATGGTGTTGGAATTTGCCATTAGGGTTCAGTTCTTTACAGCTTTATTTGGAATATTACTTTAAGGCGGTAGAGCAAGATGCCATTCAACTGAGTTCAGCAGAGCCATAACCAAGCCCTCAGAGAGCATCACGTCTAGTAAAGTAACCAGAGCCAGAGCCGGAGCCCATGACCATCCATGCTGTGGTACTGTTAACATGGTTCCTAACACTTTCACACCACTCTCAAATAGTTTCCAGGAGTGGTCCTGGGCTGAGCTCAGACCAGGGTTTGGTCCCAGAAGTCAAGTTGGGTTTGGCCACTATTTCTCAAAGGATACAAACACTGAATACTGGCAGGTCAATTTATGTCAACTGGCCTCAGGGCTAGAGAATGGGGACCAGACCCTTTTTTATTTATTAGTATGGATGTTGACTAAAGCACTAATGGCCTTATTCAAACTACCCTCTGTTCATGCACACCCACTGCTGTTACTAACAACTTCCTGGGGATAAAACCAGAGTAGAACAGAGTCTTGTGGCTGGATCTACGGAACTGTGTAAAACTTGACCACAAGCGACTAACTAAAGCAACATTTACTTAAGAACTCTCAAAACGTTTCTGCAAAAGTTGCAGATACACCATTTGCAAACTGGTTTGCTGTATGTGATCTATTGTTTTAATGAATGGAGACACATGAACATTTTTCTCCATTTTGATGTTATCAGGAGGCTTGTGCTGTTTCTCAAGACTTTTGGAATTGGCCACAGCGATTCCCAATGTCTACTCTGCTTATTTTGACCATAAGCTCTCTGACGCAAAGATTGTCTCTTCCCACATGTGTTTATTTTTTGGAAGGGTCAGAAACACATTACTAGGACAAGGAGGTCTCCAGTTAACCTGAGGTCTCTTCATGCCACAATAATGACAATACTCAGAAGCCGGACCTTATTTTACAAACAGTCAGGACACTGAGATGCAAGGAATCAGTTGGAACATATATGCCTTGTTTTGCAACTTCTCTCAAGAAACAAAGCTTTCTATCTGGACACACACAGAGCTGTATTTTTCTTGCCACCACCACTGATAATGGTAACAGTCTGCAGGCAATATCCTTCTTGCTATGCATCTGATTAGGTAGAAATTCCTCTAGGCTTCACCTAATCAAATGCAAGTGCTGCATTATTTATGAAAGCAAGCTGAATTTCATTAAACTTATTCTACAAGAAGCAGTTCATGTAAAAAAAAGAAAAAATCAGTTTCTCCTTTCTTTTAGTAATCAGAATAATTTTCTTTAAAAACCTGCATTCACAGGTAATTATAATAGAAGTTTTGAAATGGCAAAATTGCTCTAGAAAAAAGAAACCAACCCATAAAAGTATATTTTAAAACAGACTGGGATTTCATTTCTAAAGAGAAGACAAGTGGGATGTTTCCTTGTCACAGAATGAATAATTCAAATGATTCCTCCAGTGCTGTATCTGCAATTGTCAGAATAAATTTAAGCAGCTTTCCCTTTAACTATTACAGGTATACACTGCACAAGAAGTCCTGTTAGTAATTATCCCCACTCCTTTTAGGCTAGCAAAATTCCCTCTAATACCACCAAACAAAAGCCTTATTGGCTTGCATAGCCAACAGATTGCCAGTTTCAGAAGAAGATACCAGTAATAAACCATACAGTCATCAAAATGCTGATGACTGTTTAATTCACCTTTTAATTTCATGCTGCTATTACCTGTAACATCTTTTCTTTAATTTGAGGGGTTTTGTTTGGCACCATATCTGAACTACAAGACAATTCCAGAAAAAACAGAAAGGGAGGGAATTTGTTGTCATGACTACAACCTATAATCCGCCAAGAATTTTAATTCTTTTAATTCAGATTGAGAGAGACCACTTAAGCAACTGGCAAGCTCTCCTCCCAGTCCTGCCTTTAAACAGCCCTTGGTCTGGTGCCAGAAGTATTCAGGGGGCAAAAGCCATTAGTGTGACAACTCCCCACTTGCTCTTAAGAGCATTATGTGGGTTTTGCACAGCCATTGCTGTGCAGGGGCAGAAAGCAACAGGGGATTGGGCCAGACCAACGTGCAATTAAGCCTACCACAAACGGCATGGAAAAGGTTACAATGCCAGCTTTCAGGGGTCCACACAGCCCCCCACTGTCACTGCATGATGAAAGAGGTTATTGAAAGCAACCCAGAGTCACCTCTCAGAGCTGGGACAGCCATGAGATATCACACACCAGGGTGCGACTCTGTGATGCCCCAGCCCAGTGCTCAGCCCCTTGCCACCCTCCAAGCATTGATGATAAGCCTGATCCCAGTGACTTAAAACATGAATCCTTAAAACCATTATAAAAGCTGTAAGCAACACTGGCCATTATTATCCAAATGGCCATACCATGGCAGCAGCAGAAAGAAAAAACCTGCCTGCATTATTTTGCACAATATTCTAAGGGGCTCCATGCGCATTAATTTCTGCTAAAAAGAAAAATCAGCAACTTATTCAGCTGGGAAGAACGAGCATGCCTGGTTTTTGTTAATGCATCTTTTGATTAAAGAATGCGTTTAAAACCTAGCATTCGCAGTGAATGTTTCACCTTTGAAGCAGCTGTGATTAATTACCACTGCTGAGCTGCCGTGACAAAACAGGTTGTGTTACCTCTCTTGTGCTAAGAGGAAAAGAGAGGCTGAAGGCCCCTGGGACAGACCTTCTCTCCTAAGCCCTCCATAGCATAGGACACCTCCCTGCTGCCTGCTTTCAGCTCTCCCCATGCCTGCATGACCCTACAACAGTGCTCAGCATCCACGAGGCTGACTTTAGTCAGATAAAGCATGCAGTCAGGCCTTAATTATTCAAGCCCAATTACTTGCTGGCAGCATGGTGACTAGTTTTTAGGGCATGTTTTGCCCCATTCCAACATATACTGTAATATTTTATTGGCATCATTTTACCAACAAAAGTAAGAACATTACATGAATAGTATTTTGTCTGTGCCAAATTTTTATACTGCCCATTTTATATTTACTCCGGTATACTATTTCAAGCCAATTTTCCAGTCTTAATATTACCTCACACTCATGTTCATGCATCTACGCAGTTCTCAATAAAGCTCTATCTCATGCTGAGTTAAAACTTGATGTAATTCTGACACCAGTCATCCTATGGGGAACAATCCTGCACCAGCAACAACTTGGGCCATGGCCTCGAGTGTGCCACCTTGTTCTAAGAGCTGATCTACATGATGTAGAGACATGTAGGGTCATGGAGCCAGATCCTGTGTCTTTCTCAAAAAGACCTTCAATTTGCAGCATTTGAATTCCTTTTATATATAGAGAGATGATCCTGCAATATTAAGCAGCAGCTGGTTTTCTTTTGAAGAGTTTTTGTAGTTGCATCAACATTTCCTCAAAGGTAACACCCTTCAGCTTGGCAGAAGGTTTGTGGCAGGCTGGGATTTTTTATATTTAGAAAAAAACCAAATCCCGAACCTGGAAATCCTGTTGAAAAAAAAGTAAGTGAGAGATCTAACACTTTTAGGTTCTACTGGAAGCCTCAGGCATAATCTTCTTCAGTGAAAGCGTGACAAAGCAGTCAACCTCCTGGCTGTACACAGGTTGGGTATTACATCACACCCATTTCCAAGTACTCAGCAATGAGGTGGCCTGGCTCAGGGCCTGACACAACACTGTGAACAAGACAGGGAGTGATCCCACCCCAGCATGGTGTGCCAGGGGCTCTCAGAGTATCCCTGAGCAGCTCTGCGGGTCCCATTAGAGTCCTCACTGGTGTTACACGGACCAGCTCAGGTTCTGCTAAAGGTCCTGCTCAAGAAGTCGGTGGGGGAGTGCCTGATCACCAGTGTCTAGAACTATTTCAGACACCCACCCAGGTTGTCCTCTCCCTGCTGCTGCTGAAGGGCAGGGGGTCCCCTGCCAGAGCCTTGGGTACCCCAGCCTACCTCAAATGTCTACTACCTTCTGGTGGGCAGAAGTCACCCACATTTTGGCACTGAGCACCTACAATGCGGACACTGAGAGATGGTGGTCATCTCTGCCACATTTCCCACGTGGCCTGGGACAACTCTGTCTCTCAGGATGTCCATGCCCTGTCACTAAAGTGACAATAAAACTTCCCTGCCCCATATTATTGCCTCTTCACTCACAGCACAAGTCCTCTGTGGTGATGACAACCTCCAGCTTCACTCAGTGGCCAGCACAGTGGATCTTGATCTCAGCTGGGATCTCCAGAGGCCAGTTCAGTATAAATAGTAAGTGCTGAACCGCAGCCAGGGATCAGTGTAAGGAAGACGGGTCCTGGCTGTACGGCTTCTCCCCGTGCTTGGCCGCCCAGCTGGCAGGAACAGCAGCCCACAGGCACTCTACCACCAAGCCTTTTCCCAAAGGCTGATGGGCAGAGCACAGGGATGTGTTGTACCTTAATATTGAGGGAAACCTCTCTGGGACAGAAATGGGGGGTGGGAAGAGAAGCTGAATAGATTTAATCTGTAAGTTGACAAAAGCCTGATGAACTCTTTGAAAAAAAACCATCCAGAAGCATGCCATTTAAAAAACAAACCTGTAGCACATTAAATAATATTACATTTTACGAATTTTCATTAGATTTTCAAACTTGGGCAGTGGCAGAAGCTTAAGAGTTACAGCTGAGAAGAAAAAAAGATTTTAAGTCAAACAATGTCACAGCTAAATATAAATAAATAAAACTTTTCCTGTTAAATTCACATGTTCCCTGCAGTGCTGAGGCAATATGAGGTTATCAAACTGGGCTGTCTGCTTATGCTCTCACATAAAGAATTTATGCAGAATCCATGTGAGTCCTGGAAAATCCCAGAAATCACTCAAGCCAAACAAAGGACTAATAATTCACAATGTGCCTGACTTACAGACAGCATGAGCAGTGCAGGCACATCCATAGAGCCCACAGAAACTAGAGGGACACTGCAGCAAACAGGGAACCTTCGGGTGAGTTCTTCCAGCAAATCACTACATGAGGGGATGAAATAACAACCTATATCTCATAGAAGCAGATGGGATGAAATCACACCTATCATCTCCCAAGGTTAAGAGGTGCTGGAGGAAGCTGTACAGCCCCACACCGCCACCCGTAATCACTGCTGTCTCCAAGATGTCTGAGGGTTGCCTCAGTCTAAGGTGTAAATCGGAGCAGCCCCATTCCAACACTGCCCAAGTTGCTCAAAGGGGCCATTCAAAAGTCTAGGGATAAGCAGAATGCCTCAACAACTCCTGCCAAGCTTCATAGAAAGTCTCAAGGTTGTCCTTGACAGACGCATGCTGGGAACCAATTTTTCTGCTGACCTTTGGTAAAGAACAGTGAAGGGAAGTCTCTGATGATTTAGCACGATGATAATAGGTGCTACCTGGTCATTTTTTGATCAAAGTTTTCATAAAGACAAGGACAGCCGGCTAGGGAAAAAGAAATAACTGTGAGATTAAGCCATTAACCCTTGGATTTGAGGTTCTCGTTAGCCAAAAGTGAAAAGTAGACTCAAACACCTGCGTAATACAGCCATAAGTTTCTCTCTGCATAGCCCACATAAAAATCAAAACAGATGTCCAGTAAGAAAAAAGCTTTGCAGCTTCATTAGGGAAGCAGTTTCCATTCCCCATATTTTTAGCATCAGTCCCTGATATTTAAGTAGTCAGAGCAATGATGCAGTGTCTGAGGTAGCTTACAGAGCAGTCATTCTCACAGCTAATGAGGGCTCTTCTCCAAGAAGATGCATTTGAAAAGCCAGCAAGTCCCTGAGGGACAGTGTAGAAGGATCTGACAGAAGCCCATGACAGAAGCCATGGTCTAGAAAGGGACCCTGGCTGTAAATACCAGTGTCCAGGGGTGAGTTATATATGCATTTATATGTAGCAGCTTCCACCACTGTCAGTGCAGTTACACTGCACACATACTGCCTCTGCATCAGGGCTCATGGTTGCACTTACATCAGTTTGAGTTTTGAGAAAATAAAAGCCTATGCCTTCATGAATTAATATTTTATCACAAAAAAGCAGAAAAACTGAGCAGAGGTGGAGCACACCCCAAAACAGGCAGAGATTAGCACTTTATCCCTGAGGTAGCTTACAGAGCAGCCATTCTCACAGCTAATGGGGGCTCTTCTCCAAGAAGATGCATTTGAAAAGCCACCTAGAGAAGCTACCTAGGGAACAAATAAATTACACTGGCTGAAGGAACTTGGCCGTCATCCCATGCACTGTGTTGTAAAGGCCATTAAGTCTCTGATTCAAATTATCAGCCAACCTTCTCAGCCATCAATTACTACTAAATTACTCAACAATTCTGTCTAGCTTCAGGACAGCCACCATATACACATACACGGGAGCACCAATTACCCCAAAAGCCTATTGCCAAAGCGCAATTCAGAAGAACAACATACGAAGCTGTTTCCGACTGCTTGGATGTGATCTGCCTCAAGTCTGTAACACCCACTAATACAGTGCATATTGTGAAGTCTCTATGAAGATGTTTCATCAAGTGCCTAAGCAGAGGGCTTGCTCCAAGGGCCTGACCTAAGTACCATTAAGTGTCAGAAGGACACTCACTGTTTTGGGAGCAAACAGAGCCCTGGCAGTCACAGCAAAGCAGCACTGCACATTTTTGACTCACTGTAAAAACAGGCTAACAAATGGTGCTGGTATTTTAATTCTTTCCAGAAATAAATCACAGATGGTATCCAAGGCCACCTGCAGTCCACGCTGAGAGGCATTTTCAAGGCACACACACAGGCACACACACACACATAAAGGGCCTTATGAACACAATTTTTTTACTGCATGGAGAGTGCAATTTAACTGAATTTAAACAACCCCAGATACTGTTGATTTAAGATATATAAAAACCCAGTGGGAAGGTGTGTGGGAAAGCTTAGCAAGAAACCTGAGTCTCCCTTACAGGATTAGGGCTTTATTTCTAAAGTGGAGTGAGCAGAAAGAGTAGCCTCGCTTGCTCCTTTTCTATCCATTCCAGTGATGTTACGAACCAGTTTTATTCCCTCAGTGAGGGACACAGATATGGTACCCAGACTGTTTCCTCCTTCCTCCTCCTCCATCTAGCCTGCTTTCGAGTACTGAGTATACATAAACATGATCTCATGACACTTCTTGATGCCATAAACCAGCATTCCCAGTTTCCATGTGTGAGCAATGCCCTAAGCTGCATTTGCAAGCTCTGCAAGAGCCCTACCACATGTTTCAGTACCAAGTGTTTTTGTACTGGTTCATCTGCCTCCTGGGCCATTCTCTCCTCCCTCTCCAGGCTCAGCACCACAGCAGCTCCCTGAGCTGCAAAGAAAGCCAGCCCAAGGATTCCTGCTGCTGGCCAGAGGCCCCCTTCCCTGGAAGATGCCACAAAGAAGAATGGAGGTTTCTGCAAGGCAGGCTGGTCTCCTTCCCTGCTCTGTTTGGTCAGCAGCATTTGGCAGGGAAAGTCCAAGGGGAGCTTATGGCTATGAACCTGTTGATGGACACATGCACACGTACAGGCACACTGCAGATGTGTGCACTCTCATGTACACACACTAGGGCATTTATGTACATAAATTCACAGTATTTTATATATGGTGGATACTTCCTGCAGAACTCTATATTATCAGGTATTACGCTGATGATAAGAGGCAGTTCACGCACTTGCCCATGCCTCCCTGGGAAAGGGCAGCACCCCAGAGGGCAGTGCTAGGTTGCCCTGAGGTGCCTGATGCTTGCAGGGCCAGCCTGAGTCCCTGCTTCACCCCCCTGCCCCCATCTTACTGTCTGTATTTCTTTCTTTCCATCATTTTTCCTTTTTCAGTCCCCCAATGCCATTTCTGTGACTTTCATTCAGCAAAAATATGTTATGAAGAAAAAATTCAGTTATGATTCGACCATTTATATTATCTGATGGTCACAGTATCAGCCTTTGCACACAGATAAGTCTTTCTCTCCCACTATTAACTTAAACACAATATTGACATTTTTTTAAGTAAGGACAAATATATATGTTTTTATATGTAAAAATGCAAATGTGAAGTTTTAGATGTTGACCTTTTAGATGTTTACCAGGCACAGAAATGCAGCTTGAATAGCACAGAACTATTATTAGCACATTTATTCACCCACCTCCAGCAAGAAACCCAGCAACCTCCTTCAGCCCTACCTGCTGCTCCTTACATTCATCTGCTATCCATGGGAAGCCTGGCCCTGACAACAAGCATGGAGATAGATGGTAAGACAGAGCTGCTTTGGGAATTCAAACTTTGAATAAGTGCAATTGTAGTAGGGAAGGTGAATTTCTCCCCCTCCCCCCATTGTTAAAAGGGTTATTAAAGACATAACAAATGTTCATCAAATGGGTTTTAAGGGTCTGCTGTTTTTCTCTCCGCATGTCAGCACATGTGCATTCCTGAGGAGCAATAAAACAACAGCAATGGCCAGCAAACAAGGCTGGGAAGAAGCAGGACGAAAGGCTGGTAGCCATCAACAACAGCAAAAATGTCTTCATTAGCACATCAGAGTTATTCTTCATATTTGTGTGAGGTTGCACAACCTCATATTCACACTCATGAACACAAGAGTGGCAAGACAAGTTTTGCTTCAGATAAGACCAGGACTGTTTGATTTGCAGGAGCAGTGGGTCTCTGAAATTCCTCACAGCACCCACAAATCTGCAGCAGAAGCAGCAGCAAGGATATTAAGGCCAGCTTTCAGAGCAGCCATGGTCAACTCACACCTCAGATGGAGTATTTCTGGCCTTTACTTTTTGCAAGAAAAAGACCCCAAGTATCTCCTGGGGTCACTACCGTATGTCGGGCAAACCAGTGAAGCAGTCCAATCCAGCAGTTTGTTTTTCTTGTTTTACTGAAGGTAAGCTGAAAGGTTTATAACCCACTGAACAACTGCAGAATGCCAGCTGTTCATCAGGTCTGCTTTACAGGTAACTCATCTTGCATCTCCAAAGAGCTCTGCTTCCATCATTCCCCTTTTAGGAACCCAACATACAGCAGGAGCCTTTCCTACATACACAGAATTTTTCATTTTCATTCCCCACATCTCCAATTCAAATATTTTTCTCCATTTTTGCATTTCATTTCAGTTTCATTTCCCCCACTCTTGGACAGCATAATTAGATTGCATTAATTACCTAAGCCTGGCTAGGTCAGGGTGTTGTGTCACTGGCGCCTGGGCTGGGGAATGAGTTTTTTGACAGGCCACCTGCAACAGCATCAACAAGTAGTTATTGGAATCAATTGCCAAGTTTGCCTTGGAAACTTGTCCTGCAGTTTCACTGACAGAGAAAGCACGTTCTCCTCCACCATTTACCTGCCCTGAAGTTAACAGAGATACACCGTGTGCCAGCAGAGGACCCACCTGATTTTGAAAGCAGGAATGGGAGCAAGCGATTAAAGCACCGGGGACCAACTTTCCCAGGATTTAGTCTCAATTGTTATTTCACCACATAACCTGTGTGCACTTCAACATCTTTTCCCACAGCTCTAGCTACAACATCACCTACCTACTTCACAGGAGCAATGGGTTGCTTTGCTGAGTAGCTACATGGCAACCAACACTTCTGGCAGAGCAGCAGCGCGTGGAAGCGCATCGTTACGTTGGTGGAATGGTAATTGCAAGCGGTTGAAGCAGCTGAGTGCAGACTGACAGGATCACTTTTGTTTAGCAAACAGTTTAACTCATTCACCAGAGATCAAGCATACCTTACACTGTAATTTGGCACAAGCTTTAGAAGTGAGCTGGAATGGTGGATGAATCGTCACACATGTGCCTCAGACAGAGCCAGTGTGAGGCACGTGTTCTCTCTTTCCTACCTCCCAGGATCTCCTGGGCAGTGGCAGTCCATGTCCCTATTGACTCCATTTCCTTATTAATTCCCTCATTGATCTTCTCACTGCACACTAGGCAGATACAATATTTTGATCTTCCCTACTTCTGCAAAGCCTCTTGAGTAGCTTGTGTGTTCTGTGATCTGCGATCCAGGTGGATCCACCTCAACTCACCCAGAGAGCAGACACCCAGTGAGAGATACCTGGGGGAAACCAGGGAAGCTTGTTGTATTAGCACTTCAGTGGCTGGTCTGCCTGCTCCCTGATGAGGAAATTCATGGAGTGAGGGGGTAATCCATCTTCCCAGGTGTTCTTCTATTTTCAAGTCAGGCCAGTGGCCAAAAATACCCTGAACCATCAAAATCTGGTCAGGATATTACAGGTATACTACTTCCTTCTCTCTAATTGTAGAGTAATTGCTCTACAATCAGAGCTGTGATTGCACAGCTAAAGTTTGTGAGGATGGGTAAACAGCTTGGATATGAAATCTGTTTTTAGCTGAGATACCTGTCTAGGGTCTTCCACCATACCCACCATCATGTTGCCTGTCCCACATCTATCATCTTCTCTACTGCTTCAATGCAGCCATCACATCAGCACCTAGCAGAGGCTTCAAGGCCTACACACAACCCCAGGCATTTCAGAAGGGGTATATCTGAGGGAAAGACATGGAATGTAAGTAAGTCTCAACTGGAGAACACACAATGCTTTTTACTTGCACTTTTTTATTGCTTGTTACGCAAATAATTTCCCTGTGACAGGGGTGGGAAAAAGAGGTAAAAATATGGAAAACAAGTGCAGAGAGACAGGGACCAAGTAATGCAGCTTCCCAATGATGGAGCCAGCAGGAGACTCCCAATTCTTGTTCTGCGCTGCAGGGTCAGATAGCGAATACACAAGGTTGGTCTCACTTCTCCAAAGTGCCAACTAATCCTGAAATTACTGAAGTAAGTGGAGCACTAGCCCTGGTGTCGCTGAGACACCAAGCACCTACAGAAAAGCATGGTTGGTTCTATGTGGCTCCAAGTACCAACAAGGCTTTGGATGTTCTATAAACATTACCATCAGCACAAACCACGCTATCTAATAAAGTTGAAGAAATGTTTGCAGTCAGTTCTCAAAGCAGACTCTTTCATAACTGAAATACTGCAGAGCAGAAGGCAGCATTATAATTATAATAAATGGGTGCTGCTGAGTTAAAGAGCAGAATCTTTCATTAGCAAATCCCATTTACTCAACGAGAGGCAATTTTTGTAGGAGCTGTTACACTACTTTGTGCTAGCATGTTCACTGCAGGACTTAATAATTTTTGTTAGCCTTTCTTTTTAACTTGCAATGGGCTTTTCTGGTAAGTTGGAGAAAGTTCAGAGACTAGCTACAGGAACAACAGGAGGACTGCAAAAACGCACAACACTGAAAATGCCAGCAACTACATCAGTGCGTTGTATCAAGCAGCAGGTAAAGGGAGGAGTTGATTGCTCTATGGAAAACAGTAATGGGATCTTCAGTGTGGCATTTGAACAAATCCAATGACTGGAAGATGACATTTAACAAAGCAGACTAAAAAGCAAGGAGGACACTTTCAACAGCCAAGGTAATTAACCTTCAGCACAATTTATCGGTGATTGTGCTGGATTTTCCATTCCTGGAAACATGAAAAAATAGGATGGAGGTTTCTCTAAATGACTTCCTAAATGCCCAGCATGGTAAAACAGAACAGGATGCTGCTCAAAAAAGCTAAAAATAGTTTTCACCCAGGTTCAGGCCCTCCTCAGTGACAATGAACTCCTGTCCTCCCGGCTTGGCCTGGGCGGGTTAGGAGCCCTTGGAGAGCCTTTGTTATAACCCTGTCAGCTGGCCAGAAGACAAAACATAGATGTAATTTCTGGAGTTTCCTGCCACACCACGTGTCAGGAAAGAACATGACTTGTACCTCCTGACATGCCCTATGGAGCTGAGCTCTGTCCTTGCTGTCCATCAGCTGAGCTACTCACCTTGGCTGTCCTTCCCACATATGCTTTTATTCCCAAAGACGTCATCTGCACCCTCCATGTTTGCTTTCCCTTGCCAACGTGTCACCTTGCCTTTTCCCCTGCACTTATTCCCCTGAGGGACTTGACTTGTCCTCTCTCCCAAGCCCCCAGGCCCAGAGTGGAGAGGTTTGGGGAACCAGGGTGACCTGCTTGCTGCACCGAGTGCTGCCCTGGCAGCAGGGAGCCACCAAGGCCCCAGCTGATCTGCACTAACAGCCCCAGCAGGAGTGATGCTGCTTGCGGGGAGTGACCCCATCCACGTGTGGTTGGGAGGGTCAGAGGTCTATACCACAGGAGATGTCCTATATTACAGACCAACTCAGGGCCCAGATTTACCATGCATCTATGGGCAAGGCAATTCATCCTCCTGCTTCAGCAGGAACCACGGTAATGGTATTTACACTGTTGTTGCACAGGAACATTTTCAGGATCAATTAGTTTAGTGTTCATGCAAAGCTCTGTGGACAGAGGCCTCAATACAAGTAGTAAGTACTATTATTATTACTGCACTTCAGATGGCTACAGCACTGGCATTTTCCAGGCACGCACCATTAACAATTTACTAAGATAAATGGCCCAGGAACCTGAAAATGCATTTAGGACAACTACCTCCTGCTTACCAGCATACATTCAGCTGTGTAAATGACACCTCATTGCTCAACGTGTAGCTATGGTAACATTTCTATCTCATATATTGAAGTGTGCACACACACACACGTGTGGAGCTGGAGAGAAACCAGGCTACCTCATTTAATGACACACAAACACTGAGCCAGGGAACTTTCCCAGCCTCCGAAAGCTGAGCTGCCCCTGGGAACCAGTGGTGAGGAACAGGCAGCTTGCCCCATGCCCTGCAGGGATAACAGCACCACATAGCCAGAGCCCCACTGGGCCATCAAGGGACTTACTTGAGAGCAGTTTTGTAGTGGTAGATCGCCTCAACGTTACGGCCCTGGTCTTTGAGAAAATTGGCGTAGTTGTAGTGCACCTTGGCATTGTGGGGCAGGGTCTTCACTCCTGAGCTGCAAGAGGAACAGAAGCAGGACAGCGTTAGAGGTCCAGTTACCCCACCTTCCCCAAGGGTCCACTTTCTTCTCATGGTCCCCTTCTCCGAAACATTTGCTCGGACTTTGAGCGCCTTGTCACCTCCTGCGCACTTGTGTTACAATCCTGAGTTTGTCCCATGCACTGGTACACCACGCGCTCTGAATGGACATAAACACGTGGCAGGAATTCAACCTGTCCTGGCCGCTGTCACTGCAGGCACCTCTAGCAAAAACACAGGAACATTCCTTGTGTCCAGGTGCTGTCATATTTCAAAATCTGAATTATTAAATTGAAAGACCCTAAAAAGGCTGATATTTAGGGGGAAAGCAAGTAGCACTTTCTCTAATATATCCATAACAGACTCCCTGCTTAAACTTGAGTGTTACGGAGCACCTTATAAAAAATCTCGATTTAAATCTGTCATCTGCAGGTACCAGAAAGAAGGTATCTTTTCCATGTGCATCAGCCACTAGAGGGGATGCATAGCATACTCTGAGTACTAAGTCAGCACGTATGTGCTGCTTAGCGCTGAGAGGAGTATAGCCAGGAGGTGAGGGCTAATGGCACTCTGGACCTTAGCTGGGACTCTTGTCCTTAGCTGGCAAGTCATACACTCTGGCATTCTAACACATGACTGAGGACATGTGGCCGCACAGCCACATCCCCTCCATCTCCACTGCCACATGTAGATTGGACTCAACATTTGGAATTAATAATGAGGGCACAAAGACAGAAGGAAAAGAGCAAGCATATGCTTATTTACTTAATTAAGAGCACAGAAAGCAAGGTGCACCTTGCACAGCTAGAGGAAATGCCGTTTCAAGGTTAAAGAGAGAAAATAATCAGAGGCACGTACGACGTGGAAACATTTCCCCTGCAAGAATCCAGAGAAGTGCGTACTCTGTTTAATGGGGGAATCCTTTCCAGCACATAAATAGGGGCTCTCTGCGGTAATGGGAAATAAGGATGGATGAATCTGTTCATGTAAAAGCAGACAAAGCGCTGTTTCTTGCTCAGAAACAGATTCTGTCAGCTGCTCTCTTTTCTCCCCCCATTATCTCTGACCCTCCTACCTCAGGTAATAAAAAGAAAGGATTAGGATATTCTCAAGTGTTGTTGCTTTGCCTTGTCTGTCTCTCTTTTTTAACTTTGGAGGGTATGGAAGTTAATCATAATGATACAGGGTCACACACAGTGGGGGAGAATGCACACAGAGCTCAGAAATCCTTTGTTGGGGATTTCACTGTAAAACAGCACTTAAGAATCCTAGTGGCAAATAGGATATCTTTTTTGCTTATCTGCAGCCAGTGGTATCAAGCGTCGCTAATGGCTACTTGTGAGAGCTTCCAAAGCTTCACCCACGGCTGCCTTACAGAGTTTAGCACAACATAGCCATGGTTTGCCTACTGAAATTAAAAATAAACCTTGTATTTGGCTTCCTAATCATTAGGTATTTCCAAATTACTTACTGGGATCACTACAGGAATAAGACATTTTGTGACTAATCGCAGAATTAAATCAGTTAATTGATGCTATTCTTAAGAGAATGATTTTCTATATTAGTTTTCACAAAGATATACTGCAGCAGCAGCAAGTAATGTGTGACTGCTATGGCTGTGTTAATTTCCGTTGGCCTTGGGAGCTATTAACTACACACTTACAACCTCTGGGCATTACTGGAATATTAATTCTTATACAGAGAGGTTTCATTACATCAGTGCCAGTGTTACAGGCAGAGACACGGAGAGGCACTCAAAATTACTGCTCTCTCAGAGCTACATGCAATGAGTTGCTGGCTCTGCTACAAGCCTCTACTGAAACAGAGCAAACAGTGAAGAGTACAGTACATATGCACAAGTACTTCAGTTCTAATGAGATATGGTTTTAACAGTAAGATGCATATGTTTAAATATTTTAATTCTGGACTGTCTCCCTTTAGATAGAACTCATTATTAATCCTGCTGATCCCTTTTATTAAAACTAATAAAGCTTCTTTCATCAGCGTGCTTCTGCTGGAGGTGGGGGTGACATAGGACAGGCAGAAATCAGTTTGGGTTCTCACTTGGGCTCTCTTCTGCATCAGGCTGCTCACACTCCCTGACCTATTTATTCTCCTTGCACGGGCAGGGAGGGGGGAGCTTCATTTTGCAATGCACATAGCAATGTCGGAGGCTGCTTGGAGTCTCTGTGCTGTGGGAGGTAGTAGCAAACACAGCGCTGGACATGGAGGGGGTTTTTTAGGGGAGTTTAGGCAAACACTCCTGTTAATTGATTCTTGGGCCAGCCAAGAACACTGTTCGCTCGTTGACAGAGGAAACAATAATGTCCATAATGAAATCCAAGCAGGAAAGGGTGGAGTATAAATAACAACGCAGAACACAATGTTTTTCCATTTCTGCTTCCCGCAAGCACCCAGTCTCTTACAATTTCAATCTAATTTTCCAATGTGCTTTTCCAAACTCTCCTATTTCCCTCTTCCCCAGCCCGGTTCACATGTGCCCTTCTGAAAAAGTATGGCACCAATCTGGCTCCAGCCAGAAACAAGCCCACTGAGATCGGACGTCACTCCTCCAGAGGATTTCCTTCCCTTTTGATTCCTACAACAGCAGTAAGTGACATAAATGGAAAATAAACAATAGGCAAACCCTTTTACGTAGCATTTCCTCTCCATGGAAAGTCAAAACCCTATTAGCTGTAAATCAGAGACATAAAATACCACTGGTATTTTCCAACCTCAAATATCAGCATCACCTAAATCTCACTTTAGTTAGGAATAGTCTCCTGTGATCCTCTCCACTGTTTTCCTAAGTGCATGTTCTGCTCTGCAAAGTGGGGTGCAGGGCAGAGGCTTCACTTGTTTTCTGTGATTTCCACATGAAAGGTGCTCTGCTTACAGGGAAACAAGGCCACTCCTGCCTCAGCCAGAGCCCTGGGAGAGACGATGGGATCTCCTCTGCTCTAGGAATCATTATCACCAATAAAGGTTCTCTACAACAAATTATTCTCTGGATGGCACAACTAACTGCTTTCCTTGGCCTCCTACCCTTGTACTGATTTCACAGATATCAATGTTGGGCTACATTAAACTGTTCTATAGAAGACACACAAAACGCTATAGGAGTTGCTCTCCTCAGCTGAGCCAGCTTTCAGAATTAACAAAATAACACAGCAGTAAATGCCACCTTTGGGGCTGGGTTGGTTTTTGCAAATTACTTAAGTCAGCAGACCTGGCTTAGGAGGGAAAACTGCTGACTCAGAAAGTGCCACTTCCATACAGTTCCTTTGCTGGTTACAACTGTGTTTCCAGGCACTGTCTGTCACAAACGTGGGCAGTACATGCAGATGCTTTCCAGGAGCAACAGGAAACGTGGCAGCTTGACAAGCCTTGAAAAAGTTGGTACAGCGGATGCAGAGGTTAGCCCACAGCCCTCACCTCCCTCTCCCTGGCTTCAGAAATTAACACTGGCCGTAGCTGGAGCCTGTGGAGCTTGACCTCCTGGCCTGTACATTCTCTCTATAGGGTAGTTCCTTAAATAATTAACACATAAGCCCTCCCTGCTCACCTGCCAATACAGGAAAACAAACTGCTTGGGGCCTCTAGAGGTCTATTGGAATAATACATATTTGAGCACTTCTATGCTATCTGTGTATTTGAGCTTTCTATATATATGAGCAATTCTTATACTTTTGGTTCATTTGCTTCTCATTTAGTCCTCGCACATATGCTTGTGCACCTATGTGGAGATGCAGCATTTCCTCAGACAGCATCATCCTCCCACACTGCTCCTTTCAGCCAGGACCCAGCAGGATTTCTGCATCCAGAAAACTTGGCCATTGGGCTGCGGACTGAGAGCCAGGATGGCCCAGAGATGGCAACAGTGCTGCTGCACAATGTTGAAGTGGGGTAAGCCTTGAGAATGAGACACAATGGGGTACAAGCACAAAACCTATAACATGCTAGGTATACAGTCATCTCCTGGATCAGCATAGAGAAAGCTTGTATAAGAGAACAGGTCTTGGCCAAGGGAATCAAAACAGATCGACCAGAAGAAACACATCCAAGCAATGAAGGAATGGAAAGTAGAGAAAAAAAATAAGAGGGGGAGAAAAACAGTAATTAACTAAAGCAGGAACTAGAAAAGAAGAATGAAGAACTAGGAATGGGAGTAAAGAATCTCTCAGCACATACTTCTTCAAAATAAAACATTCAACACATGCAGAGACTACCAAGTAGGTTGATTTATGTCTCTTTTCCCACATCTATAGATTTGCTCTGTTTCATTACTATTTTCCCTCATACTTCTTTACTGCTCGTATCTCCTCCTCCTGCTTTGTCCTTTCTAATTTATTGCTGTTGCGCATGTCTCCATCCACTTCTCCCTCCTCTCCTCATCAGCCTATATATAGCTGCCTCCTCCTGCCCAAAGAGATCTCCCACTCCTGGATGACATTATCTACTTGCTATACTATTCTTTTGCATTTCCTTCCCATCAATAAGAATTGTCCTACTGTATTACAGACTCAAGAGACGTGTATAACGCCTAACAAAGAAGATCTTAAAAGAACAACAAAAAGACCAATATGGTCAAACAGCATTGTAAAGAAGGCTACAAGAAATAAAAAACATCCTTTAAAAAGTGAGCATCACAGCTACAGAAGGAAAAAGGAAAGGAGTATAAACTTCAGCAAGTTAAATATAAACCATAATTAGGCAGACCAAAAGAGATTTAAGGAAAAACTTGCTAAAGCTATCAAAGCTGATAATGGAATACATCAGATATAGGAAACCTGTCAAAGATCCCCTAAGACAAATAGATGATGGAGGTCTAAAAGTGGTGCTTGAAGAAGAAAAGGCCGTAGCAGAAAAGCTAAATGAATTCTCTGCACCAGTGCTCACTACAGTGGTACTGGAGAGGTTGCCACATGGGAGCTTTTCCCTACAGCGGCAAGTCCAAAGCCCTATCTCAAACTGAAGTGGCAGTAAAAGAGACTTTAAAACAAATCAACACCAAGAACAGATATAAATCCATTGGGCCTGGTAGTACGCATGCAAAGGAAATCAAATGAGAAGCTGCTATTAGCTGCAGTATGTAGCCTGTCATTTATATTGTCTGTCATTATATGACTGGTTCTAGCAAAGTTCAGATAACTACAATCCAACAAAGAAGAATTAAACTTGTTTTTTGCAGAAAGAAGTTAGTTGGGCAGATCTGTCGCTCTTTGACAGACTCAACAGCTACGTGGTACTGAAACTATGGAAAGCTTTTCTGAAAACCCAGAAATAGTCCAGTCAGTCTGAATCACACACATCAACATTGTGCACTTACATATTCAAAAAGGCTTTTGATAAAATTCCTCACTAAAGACTTCAAATTTCTTAAAGGCATCATGGAGTAAGAGGGAAGCTCCTCTCCTGAATCAACACCTAGTTGAAAGACAGCAAGCAAAGAGCACAGGTATGTGAGCAGTTTCTACAGTTGGAGAAGACTGCAAGCAGGGTTGCCAAGAGACATGCAGTGGCATCTGAGCTGCTTCATGTGCTCACATAAGACTTGAAAAGGGAGCAAACAGGGAGACGACACCACTGTGAATAACACTGCAGCAATTAAAGCTAACTACAAATTGTTGCAGAAGGATCTCACGGTATTGAAGGCTGGGCAAGAAGATGTCAAATGGAATGCAATACTGGTACAGGTACAAGTATCAGAGTGTATATACAAACACTCCAAATCTGCATAAATTTGCACACAGATTCATGTCTATATATCAGGCACTTCCACTCATAATTGGTACCTTGGATTTCTGTGGACAGTGCTAAGAAAGTATCACCCACTGCTTAGAAGAGGTCTCAAATGGCATCTGGAAGATAACGGAACGAAAACCAGAAAGAGTCCTACATTGCCGTGCTGTACATATCTCTCGAAAGGTGATTCTGGTCTCGTTCTCAAGAGGATGGATTAGAGTTTGAAAGCATTCAGCGAAGACTGACAAGCAGGAACAGAAATGCAGAACAGCTTCCATATGAGGAGAGTTCAAAACCAGAAGACTCCGGCATGAAAAAGAGACAGCCTTGGGGGAGATGGAGATAAAGGCCGAGGGGGACAAGTGCCGAGCTGATGGTTACTCACTACTCGTTCAGCACACCAGAACTAGGAGACACCAGACAAGATGATCAGGCAGAAGGCTGACAGAAGGGAAATCTTAGTGTGCACACTGTGTAATTTAACGACAGGACCCAGCGCACAGGATGCTGTAGAAGCCAAAACTATAAATAGATTTGAAAAAGCAGTCAGACACATTAATGGAAGAAAAGTCCATCAGTGGTTGTTAAAAGCAAAAATAGCAAGTAACTCCTGATTCAGGAAGTCTTTAAACTGCAGATTACTGCAAGCTGGGAAAGGACTGGAAAGAAGCATCGCTGTTGCTAGCCCTGTTCTTACACTGCTTTTCTAGCCATCTGCTGCTGATTCCTCTCAGTGGAAGGCCTTGACACAAGGTGACCCAGCAGGAGCACACCTATGTTCTTGCCTTCTCCTCAAAAGCCCAGGGAAGATCCCTCTCCTGGAACTGTCCCTAAAAGTCATGAGCTGAAGAGCGAGCCAGCTAAACCCAAGCCACTGAGCCCTGGATACTAACCTGTGCAACACCAAATCCCTGCCTTGAGGCAAGGTGTATTAGCTCCAGCTCAGTGCTGCATTGAAGCAGTGGCATGGTTCCTGAATATGAGCTGGCTTGCACATGGCTGCCCTGCTTTGGACGGAGGTAGGATGGACAGAACTCCACTTGTGTCCAGCTAGGCAGATATAATCTTTTTCGTCTCTTCTGTGACAGGCTCCCTGGCATCCCAGATCATTCCAAGAGTGCTCCTTATAGGAGGAGATTCTTCCTGCCATCTGCTCCAGTTTGACTTCATTATTCCTAAACACAGGTGACCGTAACTGTACACAATGTGATACCAGATGATGCCTGCAATTCAGCGTATAGAATTGCCATCTTTCCACCCCCCTTTCAACAACAGAGTCATCCAACTTGGAAAGCCTGATGCCTTTCCTCCGACCAGCCACTGTTAGCCAGCAGGGTTTGGACTGGAGGTGTGCTTCACAGGGATCATTGTGTGAGCCCAGACTGGTCACCATGGCTGCTATTGTTTGAACAGCAAACAGCCTTTCAGGGAGACGGGCAATGAATCACGTCAGAGTGAAGAAACCTCTATTCCAGATTTATTTTCTTTTAAATCCCACTAACAGAGCTCCAACCACTTCACTAGAGTTTCCTGAAGACCGAAGGGTACACATAAAAACTAATTTCATACTCTTTAGGGCTGTGTAAATTAAACTTTGCTCTGGCCAGTAAGTTAGAGAGTAAAGCTAAGCAACCCATATGCAGATCACCTGCACTTCCATGATTACTTCACAAATAGACAACTGCTGAAAGCAGCTGGAGGCAAATGCAATATATTTGCTAGCAAAACACAAAATGAAACAGTCTGTTTCAGTGCAAAAAAATATATAAATGAGGTTGTAAAGAGAGCTGTTTGGCAAAGAGTAATCAAATAAAATTAAGTATGGTACATTAAGTTGGGCATTTCATGGCATTTCATTTTTTGTCATTAAGAACATCGCTAAAGAGAATTCAATATATTCCATGGCATTACTATGGTATTCTGGAGGATCACAACAAACTTACGTTATGTCTTTAAAAAAGAAAGTGTTACATTATTGGTAAATCCACAGAATTGAAGTTATGTAAAAATAGCATACCTTAAAAATGTGATTGCCAGAACCAAAGTTTGTGCATAAGCGTGTAAAGTGCTGACACCAGTTTTTGCACAGTTGTCAGAAGAGAGAAAGTAGGTGTTATTTTATAATAATCAAAATGTTAATCATGACAATGCATCAATAGCAGGATTCATACTAAAGAAAACTATTCCATGTAAAAAACTTATTTTAAACAATACAAGAATGCAATTACTATTCCGTGGTCACTCATACCTGAAAAGGGATTCTCGTGACAGCCAGATTTCGTTCTGTTTCACAGTCTTCCAAGAGAAAAGCAGCAGCAGTAAAGCAAAGAGGGTCAGAACAGTAATTCTCCACTTATTTAACCGTGTAGACAGCTTTTTTAGACCATGGACAAAGAGGATGCAGTACCCCATACTGGAAAAAAAGGAAAAAAAAGGAAAATGCACCACAAGTTATATTCCAGTACTCTGGTTTATATGCAAGACCATGCATTATTGCATTTATCACACAATTAGAGGGTTTTTTGGACTAATTATATTTTCTGGGCTAACAAATTCCAATTCAACAGCAGTTTTCCTCAAGTCATTACACAATTTCCAAATTAATCTAAATGATAGACCCGGATGCCAGAAGTACAGTAGCGTACATAATACCACCCAGCATAATGGTAGCTTACACCAGCCCACAGAAGGCAGCTGCTTGTCTGAACAGCAAGCTAAGAAAGCACCATGTAATAACAGTAATACTGAGCACTACTGGGGCAGCATGGAAGCGAAAAACATTTTTAGTACAGGGAAGTCTCCAAACAACCACAGCAGTTGCAGCTATTAATTCTAGTTTACAAACTGAGAAGTTGTGGTGGGAGAAAAAGTGTTGTAGCCAATGCCACAGCAGGTGTGAGCGGAAAAAGCCATGTGAAATGGCAGAAGTCCCTGCCTGGGTCTTGCACATCTACATCAGGGAAAGCCCATCCCTTCTAGTGCCGGGTCCAGAAAAGCTGAGATGCACTAGCAGAGCTTCCTCACTGCCCTTACATAAAACCACACACGGTCTTCTCCAGCACCCGGCCTTCCTGCACTTTCATGGCTCTCTGTGAACAACTACTGAGGCATTTTCTAGGAAGTAAACTGCATTTTGAACTGAGGTCTTAATCCTGTATAACTTCAAATCAACTCCGTAATTACTGACCCTAATTCAAGCTTTATGTTAATTCTTCCAGTGACGCCTCTCTGAGCTGGAAATGGGGTGCTTTCGGTTTCTGTACTTAGTATGCCATTAATTCTACTTGGCATTTTTAAAAAGGAATTTCGATTCCTATTGCTTGAGGAATTTCAGTAGCTTATTCATAACTCTTCAATGCAGTTACTTAGCACCTGGTTTAGTTTTAGACTTAAAAGCTATCTTAGTTGAGGTGCTCCCCCACAAAGAAAAAAGGGAGCAGAAGGACCTGGAGTAACACTGGGGCCACCAGTACCCAGGACAAAAGAACAGCGCTCCCCAGACACTGGCACACCTTGAACCCCAGCTGAATCCCACACTTGAACGTAGGCAGGCCGGAGGCAGACAGCTCATCACACCTGCCTGTGCTCCAGCCAGAGATCTACAGGCTTTCCTGATCTATACTAAGACACAGAATAATAGAATCATAGAATAGTCAGGGTTGGAGAGGACCTCAGATC
The DNA here is from genome assembly GCF_004027225.2 of Strigops habroptila. NCBI lineage: Eukaryota > Metazoa > Chordata > Aves > Psittaciformes > Psittacidae > Strigops > Strigops habroptila. The sequence goes on from NC_044279.2 coordinate 66,811,840, forward strand.
GTCTAGTTCCAACCCCCGTGCCATGGGCAGGGACACCACACACTAAGACTGCTAGGAGGTAAGAAAAACCTACAACACAATTCCTCTGACAGAGGTGACCTTGCGAGTAAGCACATGGTATGGTGAAAGTCAGTCTGGATATCAGAAAAAGAAAAAATCCCATCTTCAAGGAGCTGTGAGTGTGCTTCCCAGCACAATTTCTCTGCCCTCTTGGAGGGCTGGGCACATTGCTATTGCCTGAGCTTCCTGAGGATGGAGAGGGACAAGAATTCTTGCTTTTACTGTGGAATAAGGCGACTCTGTTGTATGTGCTGATAGGCACCAGGCAGCAGTGCCATCTCTGGCACAGTACAGGTGCTGTGTAAATCACAGAGAGGTACAGACATAGGGGGCAAATCCAGAGACAACATCAGATCTGGCAATGATTCAAAACTTCTTCACTGCTGTTTTAGAGTTCTCCTGCTTTTCAGAAGTGGGTGTCAGTATGGTTATTTTATTTAACTGTGCTTGCATTTTGCTGCAACACATTTCTTATGGCACTTGCACTGGTTTTTTCCATGAGTTCTTTTGCACACATATGTTTATTGCACCTACATTAACTGCAAGCATACATTTAGAGCTACAAACCAAGACGCTGGTGCCAAGCAATCCAAGCCTGTATAGCTATTGAACCCTACTTTGTAAAAACTCTGAAAAGCTAATCTCAGTAATAAGCCCTCCCTTTGCAATAAGAAATGCCTCAAAAACCTGCAGATAGTTTTCACTCTGTTATTTTGCCTTTCAGCAATTTTATCCCTCCTTTGGAATTAATTATCTGACGTAAACATTAATTGCTTTAGCACAAGGCCATTTTCAAAGGAATTTCCCTACACCTTCACAGTTTCAAGAACAAGCCTTTTCTAATGGAATTGTGAATACATCCAGAAAACAAAAAAATGCAAACGTCAGTGTCTTGGTATTTATGTCGAACCCTGCCCCGGCTGTTGGGAATGTCTGCCTTAGCAGCAGCACTCAAGTCTGCTTGGCCAGGGCACAGCCAGCACCACGTTTGAGCTTACGCAGCCCCAGGAAAGGTGCTGCTTCCGGGGGTTGTTCTCTGCTATCTGCAGTGCCTTGCCACAAGTCACAGAGAGAGACGTTGGGTGCTACAGAGAATTAAGGGTTCATTTCAGACTGCAGCTCCCATCTCAGCCACACTGACAATGACACTGAAGCAGCACCCAGCTCCACACAGCAATTTCCATCCGAGGCTCCCAAAGCTCTTCCTAAGGGTCTGCTGCAATTTTCCTCTTACAGAGCCTGAAACACGTCAATATGATGTGATTTGCTCTCCTAACAGCAGACAGGCAAACAAAGCAGCGAAGCTGCAGACCAGGGCCGTACCCACAACACAAGCTAGTACACAGTGGAAAACAAGGCATCTTGCTGAAAAGGCCACAGGACTCCCTGCGAGATAAACAGGTAAGTAACCCAAAGGCAGGCTTTACATCCACACTTGGTAAGGCAACAAGACTACAGGATTCAGCAGTAAGTACAAATACAGAGGAGTATGGATTCCCAAATGGCTGCTGGAAGCTAACCCCAGAATCCCAAACTGCAAAGCTGCTAAGAGTAAGGTTAAAGGAGTGATACTAAAGAGGTAGGATTAAAGCATCATTTACACTTTAATAAGAAGGGGGCCTACAAGGATGCTGAAGAGGGACTCTTCGTCAGGGACTGTAGCAATACGACAAGGGACAATGGGTTTAAACTTAAACAGGGGAAGTTCAGGTTAGATATAAGGAAGAAGTTCTTTACTGTTGGGGTGGTGAGGCCCTGGAACGGGTTGCCCAGGGAAGTTGTGGCTGCCCCATCCCTGGCAGTGTTCAAGACCAGGTTGGATAGAGCCTTGGGCAACATGCTCTAGTGTGAGGCATCCCTGCCCATGGTAGGGAGGTTAGAACTAGAAAGTCCTTTCCAACCCAAACTGTTCTATGATTCTAAGATAGAGATAATTGTGACAGCATTACGACTGAGTTTAGTTGTGCCATAATCATAGCCTAACTAGCCTACAGTCCAGGTACCTGTACTATAAACTGCATAGGAGCCCAAAAGAAAGGAAAAGAAGGAAAAGGATCAGGAAGCATAAAGTAGGTCAATACTTTTATTTTCAGAATCTGGTAAATTTGGCTTAAAACTTCAGACAACTTCCTGCCATCAATCACCAAGGACAGGGTGGGGAGGACCCACCCACATTATCTTCCAGTGACATTTCGGTGCAGGTATCAGGCGGAGCCGCACCTTCTCGCATGGCTTTTTTATGCGATGGTCATTGCAAGGCCATTCCCTGGTCAAGGGTAAATGTTACATTCCTGACTGCAGGTCTTTTGCAGTCCAAGGACTCCCAGAAGCGCAGAAAGCACTCACGTGTCCTTTGCTGCCAGGAAAGCATGTGTGTTTGTGATTTCATGCCACAAATTGTTTGCAAGAGAACAACTCCCTGCAACATCCCCAAAGCTATTATCCTTGGTAATTTTTGCATCTCACTTTACATTTCTACCTGAAGGCCAAATAATTATGGCGAAATCAGGGCAAATCCAGTCCCCTCCTTCAGATCCTATGGTCTGCTCTAAGCAAAACAAAAAAGCATCCACACCAATGTATTGAGCATCTGTCAAAAAAGCATAATTATATTAATATTGTTTCCTAGTCCCTAAACCACATAATCCCTCATACCTTACAACACACTAGTTTCATCCAGCACAGAAATTAGCTTTAGTACAGAGACTATGAAGTTTTGAACCAGTCAAGTTCCAAACTTGCTAAAATGGATTTTCTGCAGCAGCAACCTGTCTGACAGCCACTGGACCTGAAGAGCCCCTTCACAGTGCTTCAGCCCTGAGATGCAAGTTCATCGCATTTCCCTTGAGCCCGACATCACCAGGCTTCAGATAAGCCATTTGAAGCTGCCGTGAGTTTTAGGAGTCAGCAGCAGCCCAAGCAGTAGTACCAGGGTGGGAAGAGTCCACGCAGGTGAGACTGCACTTATCTGACTAACTTACCAGGTGACCCTAAGGCAATTCCTCTGTGGTGATCCTGTTATCACCTACAAATACAGAGAACATTTCAAATGCATTAGCTTTCCTTCCCAAAGTGATGGGGAAACCTGAATCCATGTCAAACGTTAGCGCTGGCTCACACATATTCACAGATAAAAATTAAGATATCTCAGAAGGACCTTTCATCAAAGACCTATTTGCCACTTGAAAACCTCTCTTAAGTACTGCATTCCAGACATCGCCATAGCTATCTGCATATGCATCCAGGCAGTAGGGTTGTAGGTTTGGGGTTTGTTTGGGTTTTTTTGTTAACTCTAGCATTTCCTAGGAAGGGAAAGGGAGGGGACCATTTCTCCTGAAGGGCTTTTCTCTTGGCATTGTCATGCCTGTCATGCAAACACTTTTCTGAAATAATCTGTAGTGGAAACAAAACAATGGGAAACAAGCAAAATCCCCAACCCCTGTTATATTTTTAAGTCAGTTTTCCACTGCATAACTGTGAAACTGCTAAGCTTTCTCTTTTTTCCCCTCTGTAGAATAAACAACAGCCTGCTACAGCAACTGTTCCCCACTATGGAAAGTCCATGCCAGCTTGGTCCCTAGGGCCAGATGCAAAGCAGGACCAGAGGAACAGCCTGACAGTAATAGTTTTTCCATCGGCTCACAATGAGCACATTATTACGGGAGAACCTGTGGCTTGAGAAATACAATGATGCTGCAGCGGAGCTTGGCAAGTGGACCAACAAGCCAATAGTTTCATGATTCCTCACATTTCAGACTCCTGTGGTACTAAAGTGGTACCTTAGGCATGTCCTGAATTGCAGTAAGGGGAGGGCTGCATGGGGCAGGCAAAACCCTCTGTGCCTTTGCCATGTGTTTCTGGCAGATCACATGCAGGGAACTGTGCAATAACAAATTTTTGTCTATAATTTCCATGGTTTGTTAATATCATTCCACCTGCAAGGAAGCAAAGAGAGACGAGGCACAAGCAGATGGGAATGAGGTGGCACACAGACCCCATTTCCCATGGTGCACTACATGTATTGCCCACTTAAAACAAGAGCCAAAACAGCAGATACTTAATATTTGCAAACACTTCTTGGATAATCAGATCACAAATTCAATCTTTCCGTTGGCTATTGGCCTCGGGTCCTTTCCCAAGGCAAGGCTGTTACTGACAATGCTTACACACAGCTTCTCTCTCCCTTTACGGATCAGGTTTCTCACAGTTACAAACCACTTGGCTGCATTTGGTTCTTGGCAATGGCATCTAATCAAAGACACATGTGGTTACTGCCATAGCCCAAGATTATTAGGATGTTCTGCTACAGCAATCTGCCAGCATAGGAAACCATCTTACCTCTACCAGCTCTTGAAAAACTGAGGTATGTTCTAATCACACATCTTACTGCATTTTCAGAGTTGTGACTTTGCACAGCACACATTTCCACTCCACAGAGGAGCCTGTGGGCAGAGCAGGCTGAGTGCTGCAATTCAGAGGCACCACACAAGAGGGAACCAGCCTTGACACCAGTGCTGCAGCCCCAGCCTTTTCTAACTCACCCAGGCAGAGCTGTAAACTCAGGAGTTAAAAAGGGTGGAAGAATGCAGAAAAGATGCCTTCCTTACACCTTTTAATGGTTATTTTGGGGATGTGAAATCTTGTGAAGTAGTTTGTTGTTTGTCTGTTTTAAAAAAACCTGATTTAATCTCAACTACATGCACGGGAACTTAGAGTAAATCCATTGATTTCATCAAAGCAGTTACTCTGGATTTCAGAGCTCACCTTAGATAAGAATCCAGATGCATACATACACATATGTATCAGTTAGAAAAAGAGTTGCCCATAAGCAGCCTGTCAAAGCATGGAAGCAATACTGCCCTGTTTAGGGGCTGCTAATGCAACAAAAGGGATTATCTCAAAATGATACTGAGACCAGAAAATGCACTTGGCTTTGACATTTCACCCTGGGGGCTCTTTCTGGACTGCAAGCCTTCTTCTTGATTTCCAGCTCTTATTTAAGATGACTCCCTTTGCCTCCATAAAAACTAACCCTCACTTTCAAGGTGAAGCAAGTTTAACCCTTGTGCGCGTGACTTAAGCTAAATTCATACTCTGCTGCTGCCCTTCCGAGAGTGGGGAGCGCAGCCTTGAGAAAGATGGTGTCTGCTGCCAGGTCCAAATGCTGAACACAAACATTTTATTGTCTCGGATTTATTAGTCCCCCACAAGCTACCTAGCCCCAGTCCCACACATATGTTACCTGGCACAACACGTTTTTCATGCTTCCAGTCCAAGCCAGCCCGTCAATATAGCCTGAGCTGAGGAAACACACTGAGAAGAAGAGCCAAAGCCAGCTGAAATGCAGCTTGCAGGCAGGGCTGTTGCTGCAGGGGAAAAAGGCAGTTCACCCCTGTTAAACTCATCGGCTCTGCTCACACTGCTTTAATGGGGAGTAATTGATTGCAAAAAGCACGCCTGGCATGCCCTGTGGGCTGCTCCTGCCTTACTACACAGTAGTCAGATGTGTAAAGGAGCGTCGGCAAGCAGGGATGGCCAGGGTGGCTCCTTCTGCCCTAAAAAGCGCTCTCAGGCACAGAGCTCCAGTGATGAGCAGTGCTGGCAGGGTAGCAAAGATGCTGTTTTATGAAAAAAGTCAAGTTTTCCAAGGCTGAAGCCATTTCAGGCAAGAATAAAATCTGGACTTTAAAAAAAAGGTTTTCAGCTGGAAAAATGGCATATTTGTATGTGCATGCTAGCTTGCACTGTGGTCATCCAGAAAAGCCAGATACTCAGAAATCAGGATACCCCTGTGACTTGGATCACTTGGATTCAAACCACCGCACCAGGTAAGACTGAGAGTTGGGGGTGCAATAAGTGAGTGCACATGTAGGACTCCAAATTTGGTGTCCCCCAAATTCTCCAGCCAATAAAGCTCAAGTGCTGATATGGAATAAACGCGCTCCACTGGTCCAAATATATTCGGGAAATTGAGAAGTTTACTTTGTACTGCCAAGCTTACTGCTGGATCAAGATGTTCTCTCACAGCTGGTACGAGGCCTAAATTCAACAAGCTACATACTGGCTAATTTGACAGGAATGTAAGCATGAGTCTAGATAAGGTCTGGATAAAATTTCTGCCACCGAGTGATCCAGCAGCCTGTAGATCAGCACTAGCAATCCTGGAAAAATGCTGGTGTGTGGCAGATGGACCTCGGTGTTCCAACTCTCAGATGAATATCTCCCCCAGAGAGGCAGTTGTGGGCTACATCCATCCAGCAGTTCATTTCTGTTATTCTTTTGACTGTAAACTACATCTTAGGTAGAAAAAGTCTTTTGTTTCCAACCTTTTTATTTGAAGTTTCACTACAGTCAGCACACCTTGGCAGAAAGTTTGGGGTTAACTAAAATGTTGTATTTTCCATTGGAAAATGTAGCAAAACTTTCTCAACCAGTTTGGACTAAGAAGGAAAAGCCTGCTGGAACAGTCACGTTTTTGGACTGAATGTCCAAAGGCAAGGAGGATGTGGGATGTGTCTCTGTCACACACAGACAGCCAGCAGCACTCACTATGCATCTCTGGTTCTTCACTGGTACTGAATTTTCGGGACAAAGGGAAAAGTGTTTCTTAAATTGTCTATCTCCCAGTTATGGTGACATGGAATTAGTACCTTTTTTTTTTTTTCTTGGTTACTAGATGTTTTAAGAGACTTCAGGACCACCAACAAGGTATAATGGTTAGTATATAAAATAAATCCTATTGGAAAAAACCAAGCTTGACAGCTCAGAAATATCAGTGTGACAACCAAGGAACTGGCGGTGTACTTACTACTGAGTGTGCTGAATGTGTCAAATTTTCACCAGAATTAAGAGGCCTTTTCCTGGAATAAGGTCTGCAAGTCATAAGTACAAAGACATAGAGAACCATAAACACTGGCAGAATACATCTAATGTGGAAAGGTACCTGATGAGTTAGTGTTAGACTTTGTCCTTGGCTCTAAATTAAAAGCTATGCAGGCCTATATTAAAGACATTTAGACATAATCGGTTAAGTCATCAATATGATTTACCTCCACAAGAAATGGGGTCCTCTAGTTAGAACACGGCATATTTGTAGAAAATGCATGAAGTCTTATTTTCCTTATTAGAGAGAAAATATGGACTAGAAATGAATGATTTCACTAACCTTTGAAAGGTTATTTAACATTTGGACACATTTCCCTTCCCTTTCTTCCAATAAGTCATGTGATTAAAAAAAAATCTGCTTCATTAGCTTTGGAGTCCAAGATTTCTATTCCAACAGATTCCTAGCTGAAAAATTTACAGGTAATATATATACTTTTCATGTTTTTAATTACTATGTGCATTATGGAAAGAAAATATTTTATACATGAAAAATCTGATATAATTCCATGAGGATTCCAAGAAATTCCCCTAAATCTTATATATTTTACTGGGAAAGGGTCTGTATGCTGCAGTTTTAATTATAATACTGTAATAACTTCTGGAATTCTATAGTAGGGACATCATTTCCCATTCAATTTCATCACAAGTCTCAAAAACCGTCATGTAAGAAACTGTTTTCTATTAAATTTCACAAGGTATCTTCTTAAGGGCACCATATTCCCTTGTAAATAAGAATTCCTCTTTTAACCAACATGACCAAGTAGATTATTTCCACGAGATGACATTAACTTAGCGTATTACTATTTTCAAAAGCAATATCCTTACATATCTGTATCATTTTCAAAAGCAGAATAAACGAGTTTGAAGGTTTTCCTTTAATCTAATATATCACAACGAAACCAAAATCTTTCCAGTATAGCTATTAATGCTCGTACTTTACACAAATTCAGCTTTTTCTTGAATCGACTGTACGTGGCCAAAACACAACATGTTTCTCAAAAGCATGTTTTAAATTTAGCTAAAATAATGCAAGACTGCCGTCTAGACCAAACGCGGCATGAGCTAATCTTTTTCAGCTTTGCAGACTCATTTCAGCTTTTATTCCTAGGTCTTTACTGCCTTGTGTCAAAATATATGACACTAGCATCTCAATATTTCTTGCCTGCATTAACAGTGGATGGCAGCTTTGATTTCTCCTAAAAGTCTTTAATAGGGGTGGGCAAGCCTTCAAAAACTAGGAGCATAAGTTTGGATATGCATCTGAAAGGTAGCTGCTTGCAGTGTTTAGCCTTTTTACACGCAGTTAAGTCTCATTAATTAATGAGAACTCTCTCTGTCCCCTTCCAAAAGACAGTGGAGTTAATGTCTCTATTGAACAGATGAGAAAGCAGAACCAGAGTTGCTTGCCTCAGCCAATGTCCCACCTCCAGCCATGAGGCATTTTGCAGACTCATGCTTGAACGAATGCCCTGAAGCAGGGACAGCATCCCGCATGGTGAAGAGGGACCAGGCTGGGGCTGGGGCCTGGCCCACTGTCATCACATAATGCCCTCCCAGCCCTCTCTCAGTGTCCCCAATTACAGGAAATATAATCCAGTTTGCTCCTTCTGAACTTTAGCTGTTCATGGCAGCCGCAAGAACAGCAGCAATAGAGCAAGTTATTGAATTCATGTTTATTTAAGTAAAGGGAACAGGTGTAACTCAGAGTCCATATCCAAATCCCAAACGAATTGTGGATTTATAACTTGAAAGCAGGCAAAAAGCTTAATTATGTTATTGAATTGAGATCAGGGAGCAGATAAATTGGCTCTATGGCGTCAATGGGACTTTCACCACTGACTTTCCAGGGGTCAGGGTTTGACTCCAATTGAAAATAGAAGCTTCTTCTGTAACTCAGATGATCCCTTACAGGATCTGATCTAATACTGAAGGAATTCTGAAAGGTAAACAGGAATCCAGCTCCTGGTGAACTTGTAGCTTCAAATAACATTAAAGAAATGAGTGCCAAAGGAAACTGAAAATACACCACCATCCCGTTACACAACTGGTCTTCAAGAAAACGAAAATAAAGTGGAAAGAATAGCATGCTCCCAGAAAAAAGAAGCACCAGTAAGTCCCATCCTCAAGTGGCTGCCTTGTAAGCAAAGGGACTTTGCTCAGGGATATTCAGGTCCACAAATATCACAGATAATTCCACACCTACTAGTTTTGGTTGTTGTTGTTTTGTGGGGTTTTTTTTTCCTTAATTACAGAAGTTAATAATGTATAGAATTACACTAATTGGAACAAACGCATCAGCACGAAGAATCAAAAATATGCTCTACGCAAATGCAAAAATTCATATGGTCCCTGCTCTGCTATGGCACAGGGAAAGCTTTAACATGTGTTTAGTTCCTAAAAAGTGCAAGCACTTTTTTCTGGATGCTGGCTTTCTTGCAGATTTTGAGATGGATGCTGAAGCAAATGCCATCTTGTATATAGCAGTTATCTCATCTTCTAGTATTGACAATTAGGGTTGCAACATCAACTCTTGATATAGTGAAGAGTCAGTAAAAGAAAAAAGAAATAAAAGAAAATGACAGCAACCCATAATTGCCTGTGTTGGGAAAGAGTAGCTACAACCCACTCATTGCCCAAAAATGGTGCAGGTACCACTGACTTGCCTATTGCTTTCAGCAAATTGGAAATAAGCCATGTAGTAGTGTTTTGGTTGATTTGTTGGTTCATATAAGCTTGTGAAAACAGCTTAAGTTGTCCAGCTACAATACAGCAGCCCTGACAGGAACCACTGCTATATGGGTGACAGTGAAAGATGAGAAAGACGTAGAAATTGCTCTGGTAGGAAAGGTCCGATCCCATGAGGTGAGAGCAACCTCAGCTTTGCTGATATGTCAGTAAGCAGGCAGCTCCTGGACAGCCCACAAGTTTGCATTGCCTCTCCAGTTTCTGCGTGGTGAAGGGCAACACAGAGGACAAGCTAGTGCTCCTAAGCACAGAGAAAATGCTCACAGCTCAGGATAACTGGATGTACATAGTTGTTCTTGATTTTCAAAGAATTAGGCTGTCTGTGGTATTCTGAGGACACTAGCACATAGGCAGTAAGCGTAATTACATCTAGGATTTGAAGAGGAGAAAAAAAATGTAGTGGTTTATGTCTTTCACTGATCCAGCTATTTATTGCGATGTTTCTTTGGAAAATTGTGGCCTAGAGTTGTATCCTGGCCACCACTTCCAAGATACGTATTTCATACCCATAGCCCTCCTGAAAACAAGTTATCCCCTCTTAAGAATAAGAGGACAACAGAAAAATTAAAATTTGAAGTTGAAACGCAATACAAATAGTTTTCCTCTGAAATTTTCCAGGCTAAAGTAATACTATTATTAAAAAATCCTGATTTAAACAAATAAGTGCTTGTAAGCCTCAAATGAAAACTGAATACAAGAAATATTTTCTCCAAATATTACTGTTTTGATAAAGCCAATTAAAGAAAACACTCAACCATTTTGACTTAGCTTATATCCCTCTCCCCTGCAGCACAGCTTGCAGACAGAAGAGGAATTGTTCCAAATACTCATCAATCCCCAGAAGGCAAGGCCCAGCCATATAATTAGACATGAAGCAAAAGGCTTATTCCCTGTTCCTTTCTATTTACAACATCTTTTACATAAATCCTTGGGTCCTTACTTAACTTATATCAAGAAGAAAATGCTTGACATTTTGCCCAGGTAACTACTGTGCAACACCGAATTAGGGCTCCAGGCTGCGACACACATACACAACTGTCACATCCATAAATACTGATAAAAGGCTATTACTTGAAACAGAGATAGAAAAGCACCTTCCAGCATAAGCCCAAACCCGTAGATCACTGAGTTCTCTCTACCTAATTGAGAACTTTTGTCTAAATATAGGTGAACAACCACCTCTGACGTGCTAACTGAGTTTTAGAGAAGGAATGGTAAAGAATAAGAAAAGCCCTTTTCAAGATGTAACATATGAAAACTGCTAAAGGCTGTTCTAAATAAAGAACATGAATGCTTCCTAAAGCCATCGTTATTAAACTGCCACCCTCCCAAGGTGGGGGAGGAACAAACAAACAAAGAGAAAACCAAACAAAACCCCAATGCATTATTTTTGTTCTGCCACAGTCATGAGCGTTCACAGAAGTCCCCCTCACCACTCATGTCATTGTGCACCCAGAGGATGCAAGAGAGCTCATTTCTTGGTAACTTGGAGCCAAGAGCTCAGCTCTCTCCAGATCCTTGTGCTGGAAACTGCCCACCATTCCTGTAAACTGCCAGGGTTTGCCTTCCCTTTTCATGCCAGCTCCCTGACAGCCTGGGGTAGGAGCAATAACCAAATATTGCAAAGCAGGACATGAGCAATCTGAGCAAAGTATGATATCCGGGCATTCCGACACAGACTTACTCCAGAGACATCATTTAATCTACCTCAGTTTTCCTGCCTGGAAAAATAAAAAAACAACAGGATCTATCAATTACCTATTTTGTAGGTCATATATTTGCAAAGCCCTCAGGGAGATGAACAGCATTACACAAACTATATGCACACATGTTAGCACTGATAATTTTCTCTGCACAAACATATCCTTTTTTCTTCTTCATTGCCCCTCTTCTCATTATATCAGCAGTCTCATCTGGAGGAGGACGAGGAACTGCTGACGGCTGAAGTATTTTCTGCAGTTCTTTTGAGATTCAGAAATGCAACCACTCAACACAGCCCTGTGTTCAGCTGACTGTTTCCTTAATAGCTTTGCGCTTTCATGTGTTTCCTCATTTTCTGTTACATGAATTTAAAGCAATCTGATTTCCAAGTTAATTTGAAATGATGCAGGATCCATTAGTTGAGGATATCATTTGCAAAATAACTCCAAGGGACAACTTTCACTCACTATACTTTCAGGTATACTCTCAGCAAATAAAAGCAGTGCTAGTGATGTGAATAAAATCAGCAGGATTTGACCCCAAAAGCATATCAGTATATAGCAGAGCACAGAGATTCAGTCTAACTGCATGAGAAGCTTGTAATAAATGCAACAGCTCCTACACAGCCTGAGTTTTACACCAACAAGCAGCCCTTTTGTGATAGTGCTTATACAAATGATCAGAATATGTGTACAGCTTTGCTAAAGACCACCTGTAGGCATTTTTCTTAGGATTTTTGGATCCACATTTTCTGAGGAATACAATTTAAACATTTTGTGGGATTAAACTATTGTTTCAGTTGTCACAAAGTCATCCAGAGTGAAATTGAAGACTTGGGCTTTTTCAACAGCTCCACAATGGCAGTTTCCACTAGAGATAACAGATGCTGACCCGAGGACAGAATTGGGCTTTCTGACTTGCAGCATCCAAGAAGAGCCATTTATACTCATAGCTGGAACAAACTGCACCAGCACAGGTTGCCCAGAAAGGTTGTGGAGTTTCTCTCCTTGGAGATATTCAAAAGTTGTCTGTACATGGTTCTGGGCAACTGGCTGTAGGTGGCCCTGCCAGAGCAAGGGGTTTGGACCAGATGACCTCTAGAGGTCCTTTCCGACCTCAACCACCCTGTTATTCTGTGAAATGGGCAATGGTCTAGTGCATCTTGGATGAACATCCTCTTACTGCCACCTCAGCCTCTGGTCTGGATACTGTGGAGATGTCAGAAGTAAGGCCATCAAAGTAAGGACATCCTTGAGTAAATGCAATCAGAAGCACACAGACTGTTGAAGTGACAACTGCTGGAGGCTGGAATCTGAGGAAAATACCAGGGCAGAGGCCAAGAGATGGAGAAGTGGCTGGCTTTTCTTCACCCTCTTCAACAGCTGCAAATCCTGCCCTCTTAGATGTGTATTCAGTCAATAGCTTACAGGCAGGAGGTCATGTGCGTATTTTCACAACTGATGCCAGCAGCCTTTTAAGACAGCAAGTCACCTTTGTTTGTACTGACCACCTAATATAGTGGGAAAGCTGAGCAATACCACACTAAAAATGTGACAGATTAACTTTTCAGCTGCTTTCCTTAAGGTAAAGACATTAAACGATGTAAGCTGATAATACTACTAAGAAAGAGAGTCTTGGAGGTCTCTCCTCAAAAAACAACACCTAATTTCTGTATTGAGCTGTTTCAAGCACAGCAAAAAAACCTGCTCTCAGCGGACTATTAAATGTCTTATGCTAACACACCAAAACTCAAAGGCAGAGAGCACACTGACTGGCAATATAATGTTTGATGTATTGTAAAAGGAAAGAAGCAATTGTACCTGCTTTTATAAAATGGGATGGTGGTCTCATTAGAAAGGAATTCAATTGCAATAGTTACCTCGGCATGTAAAGGACTCGCTCTGCCACCACAAATCCCACCCTGAAGAAGAGGTTGCTGGCTGGGATGAATGGGAAAACCAGGAACAACAAGCCAACCAAAACTTCTTTGTGTTCCAGTTTCTGCAATAACACAAAATTAAACAAATATCAACTAAACAAATCCAACTTAATTCAGCACTAACTTTCCCCTTTCCTTTTGACATTCTTATACACGAAAAAGGCAACTTAGATTAACATTTGGTATGTTTTGCATTTAAAAGAAATTATTTCAAGATGCTATTCTTCTATATATACACACTGTTTGTGCTTCTCATATGTCCAGAAAGCACACAAACACTAACCACAGTGTGTATTACTAACCTTAGTATCTTTTTCAAGGTCGGCTCTATTGTATGCAGCTCTCTTGAGATGGCAGAAGTAACACTTAAAACATACCCCATGATCTTTAAGATCCCTTCCAACTCTAACCATTCTATGATTCTAAAATTGGTAATACATAAGTATAACATAGTGTGAATGTATACATTAGCGTGTCTACCACACTCTGGCTGTATGTAAATACACAAATGCATATCTCACACACAGACTGCTGTGTTCAATCCTGAATGTTTATTAGCTGAGAAAAAGCTGTTCAATCAGTCACATTTTGTGTAAAGAAAACTAGCCCCACATGGCATATTAATGCAGTCATTTTATCCCTTTGGAGACAATACCTAAACTTGAAATGATACTTTCTCACACAAGGTCTCCATACTCATACAGAGTTGGAAATTTGAAACATGCTAGATGCCAAAATTAACATCATTCACTTGAGCTCAGTTAATGCCCTTCACTTGAGCTCACTTTAATGTTGGCTCACTCTTTGAGGAGAAGTTGAATTGCCACATGCACTTCAAATCAACTGTGATCTGCACGGCCAGCACAAGCCTCTCAGGATGCCATTAGGAGCAGCCACTGTTCCTGCCACAGGGAGACCCAAGCCTCCTCGGGCATGTTAGTTTAGCTCCACCCCAAGAGGGTGAATTAGCTCATGCTTTCTGTCAATGATATCAAAGAATGACATCAGGCTCACGGAAGCGTAGCACTGAGTCTGTTAAATCACCCAGGCAGACATCCGCGCCTTCCTGCCCTGCCATACCACTGCTTCATGAGCTGTTGCAACACCCTTTGGCAGCCATTGGGAGAAGCTTTGTCACGCTTAGAAACAGATGCAACCAGAATAACTTAATGGTTGCAGCACTTTCTAATCGTTGTGGGCAATTTCTCAACTTTGGAGAGCAAATTGACTTCTCTTTACTGAAGGGATCTAAATTTAGAAACATTGAACAAGATTTTTGAGTAGAGGAATGGAGCCCAATCAATGATGTGGGACCAAGCAGTGCAACCTGTCTTGCTTTTGCACAGCTACAGACACCAGTTACCACTGGCCTAGTTGGTGGCTGAAATTCAGAAGTCCCATATAATATAATAGTATAATTATAATATATAATTCCCATATAATAATATAAAAATATATAATATAAAAATATCCTACTCTGTGGGACAGACGAACGTTTTTTATGGGTACCAAATGCAAGGGTACATGTCAGGAGGCACCGATGTCGCTTTAGAGGAGCTAAACCACAGAATCACAAAAAACTGCATTGGCTTCCTGCGGCTCAATGAGGAAATATGAAGCAGTGAGAGGAGAAGCATTCATGTCTCCAGACTTTACCAATATCTGCTTTAAAGAGCACCATATTTACCTGCTTCTATTATCCACTTTTTCTGTGTCTTGGAATCACAGTTACTACTGCCTTCTTGCAGTCACAACAGCACCTAAAATATATTATTCCCAGAGCTGAAGCTGACACCAATCCATAAAGCTGATGAGCATAGATGCCTGGTAATGGTCATTTTGGCTTTTAATTACAATAGAAAATTGAATAGGAATTAAAAAAAAAGAGGATTAAAAGTGATTTCTCAACTCTGAGCGCAAATTATCAGTCCTAGCTCAACTCCAACTTCCCTGCCGTGCAGCTCTGGACATTTACTCCATTTCGCTCCTACCATTTGACACTCTCTTCCCACCTTCTCTGGCCTAATTATGGTGCCCATTTGCTGCCACTGCTCTACTCCAGGGGTTTAACAACAAAGACCTAGAGGCACAAGAAGGTATGTTGGACCCAAAGGAGTGCACTGCTACTGCATAAGATGTTCTCTGTCCCTAAAATATGCTCTTGATTTCAAATGAACCAGCTATCAAATCTTTCTCTAGTTGTTGTTCATTAAGTTAGTAACCGGGAAAGCAACCTGTGGTTAGTATCTCTAGGAAAGACACAGTGTTATTCAAAGCTGCAGCACTGCAGATAAGCAAAGGAAACTGAATTCTGAAGAAAGATAAATAAAACCTGTACATGAAATCAGAAAGAGGAAAATGTAGGAATTAGCTTGGCTGAAGGAGAAAATGGTATTGCATGTCCTTTCTCTCTCCACAAATCTCACTCTAATGCCACTGGGGGCTGCCAGCTCAGTCCTTTAGGCAGGGCTCAGAGATGGGAGCCCAGCACTCACAAACCAGCCTCACGGAGAAGCAGAGCCTTCCTTAGTGCTCATTTCTGAAACAAGAAACATCTGGCAGTTGTTTTAAAAGCATTCAGTTCAGGCTGAGGCTTTTGTGAAGAGGTGGTCCTTGAAAGCCATGCTTCACCTGATTTTGTGCTATGCATGCTCCTGCCTGCGAGCCAGCAGGTCAAACTGCTGAGCTCATGCTGTAGTCACTCCAGAGCTCAGTTTGGGTTTCTCTCCTCTACCAAGCCATTAACTTTTTCAAAACTTGTGCAGACATTTCATGCATTTGACACCTTGGCCCTGTGGCTGGGTCCTGCCCAGGAGGAGAGGCTGGGTAGAGCCCCTGGGCAGGAAGCCCTGCCTGTAGTTTGAGATTTATACTGAAATAAGAAATCACCCTATTCTCAGCTAGACCTTATTTCTCATTTCCCTGAATAGTTTCTACTGACTGATTAGATAATGAGCAAAACCGGCCTTTGCGCTGATGGAAGAACTGCGCATTCTTCTATCCCAGCCTCATGAGGGCTGGTGGCACAGCAGAGCTATCCATCCCTGCCTTCCCAGCAAGGGCTATCATCCACTCACCTAGGCAGCTCAGAGAAAACAGAAAAAAGGACAGAAATGCAACCACGATATGTTGAAAGGATTCTGCATATCTCAGGTGATAACTGTAGACAGCTAAAAGTTAACAGCACAAGTCTCATAAAACACCACATTCTCTTTTATCTTCTTCCCCTATCAAAATTTACTTAGTAGATCCACCTTTTAATCCCCCTTCCCCCCTTCCCCTGGAGAGGCTGATAGATTTACAAATGAGTAAACAAGCAGGACAGAATGGCACAGGAATGTTGGGGACCAGTACTTATTCTGGGCTGCAGGAACAGAGGGCAGCAGGATCTTCCATCTAACACAAGCTATAGATGTCCTCCATGCCTTTCTTAGCGAAAAAACCCCAACCCAACATGTAGCTTGTTATATTATTTTTAAGGGAATAAAACACAAAAAGCCTACAAACAAACAAACAAAAAAGTATCGGGACCATCCATTTGGTTTAACTACTCTGGTCATATGAGCTCTTGAGAGACAGCTGAGCTAAAGATGGCCCAGAGCAGTAGTCAAAGCTTTTAAAGAGTAGTAGGCAGTTTTGTTTGTCTTCCCTTTTCCTTAAAATAAAAAGAGCTAGGATAGAAGTTATAGGTCACTTCATTCCTTTTAGAGAGACACATCTCCATTCCTCTTAGAGATAGTGCTTTCTTTTGGAAATACAAATTTACCTTCCTATCTGTCACAGAGGTCTCGGGCTCTGGATGGTCCATTGCAGCCAGCGAGATATTATGCTTGGAACATCTGACTGCAAGCACAGAAAAGCTAGTATCCAGGAAAGCTGGTAGTACATGACTGTATAAAAGCAATGATTGCTATTACACATTTTTAAATGCTTGCAGGCCTAGGAGGTAAGTGCATTATCCATCAAAAGAGACACAGAGATCCAAAGAAACTATACGACTGACTGTAGACCACAGACAGAGGATCACACTTCTTCAGTTTATTCCTAACATCCATTTTTGCAAACCGTTAGTGCAAACTACACACAAACTTAATTCATGTACCATGACTAGTACTGTTGTACTAGTCCATCGTGAAGCCACAAGCAGCTCGGCAACATGACTCCTCACTGGCCTGCACCAAATCACAAGCAGCATCTCACCTGGCAAGAGGTCAGGATCTGCAAGCATCTACTCTTGCACTTTTTACATATATGGTACCAAAGATAACAAGGACATGTCAAATTCACACTGCATTCTTGCAATGATAAACAGCAAACTTAAGCTAATTGGGAATCAACTCTTGGGATTCATTCCTTGCAGAAGCAAGCACTGGGTGTTCCCAAGTCCTGCCTCACTCGTGCAGTCACAAACAGGTCATGGCAAAGCTGTACCGTGCTCCATGTGCCATCAACACGGTCTTCTTCAGATCACTAGCAGAAATCAGGATGGGAGAAGTACCTCTTTATGTTCTGTGGCCAAACAGAAGGGCACTGTGGAGCTGTGGCTGTTTTGCTCTGTGCCACCACTTCCGATGTGCCAAACATCAGGTGTCAACAGATGGTCTGAAAAACTCAAACATTTGGTAAGCGAAAGGTAACTGCCGAGCTTTACACCTGGCTCAGACACTAGGCTTCATCAGCCTGCTCCTACAAAAAGCCACAAATTCTGTAATCACTTCAATTTATCAGGAGTTTTATTTTTTCATCTCATAAAAAACTCCAGCATCTTCAGTAGCGCGAGCTGCTTGAATGCCAGGCATAGCAATTCACTGTCTTCCTAAAATAACTCTATTTTCCCTGGTGATCATTTAAGTCTTGATAAAACCACCCAGTTTCTACTGACTAGAATTAAGCAAATGTTATACTTCACAGACAGTCCAAAGCCGTGGAGATTTCCAACACTATTTTGACCATCACTACTCACTGCTTATTAATTACGTGGCATGTTGATCCTTTTTGAAGCATTCAGCAACACAAAAACTACTTTCCAGTTCACCAGCAGCAGCACCTATTCAGCACAGACAAATATACACCAGTCAGAAAACAAATCAAACCCCTTCAAAGTATCATTGGCTTCCTGACCCAGGCTTATCTGAAGAGAAATCCTTGGCACATATCTTAGACCACTTTGATGAGATCATTCACTTTCCACTTCCAGAAGGAAGCAAGTACTGGTTTGTACCACTAGGTAAAACAGCCTATTTTTACAAATGCTGAAAGTGCCTAAACACTTTAGTTACATCATTGAGCACCGGGCATGCTCAACAGCTCTGGAATTCAGACTTTCAATTACAGAATAAAAGCAGAAAGTAGTCCTTTCCCAATCTCATAACCCACAGCAAGGCACAGAAGTATATTCTACTGATACTTCAGTTTTTATTTTAATATCTTAAAGTAAAATTTTGATAACTACTATTTTCTTTTCCCCTGTAGGCCCCAGCTATCCATCTGTCCATTCAGTTGTATAAGGTCTTTCTTACTCAGGTTTCCAAAATTCCCTGAAGGTATAAACTTGTTTTCCCAATCCTTAATCTCTGCAACCTCTAATATCACTTGACAAGCCAATTTGAGCAGGATGCAGAAGCACGTACATCTTTAAAAGAGAAGTGGAACATTCCAAAAGGAAATAGGAAAGTCAGTAAATTGCTCCAGGAATTAGAATAATGCTTTTGACCTTATGGTTGTTTTTTTCGCTCTTCCCTTTCATTCTGTGACTGCAGGCTGCTCCACTACATGTGGGGGAAAAAAGAAGGAAAAAAACCCTTTTTTTTTAAATTTAAACATATGCTCACTGCTTGCAGTATGTAAAAGCGTGATGTTTGGAAAAGCAACTCTGTTCACAGTCAGCTTGCTCTTAAAAGGTAACATGTAACAAGAGGATTCTAACAAAAATTATGCAATAGTTTGGCACTAAGACCAAGTAGCCACAATAAGTATCGTTATCTCCTCCAGCTAGAAATTTCTTGATCCTCATTCCACCTACCCTCTCCTATTATGCCTACTATTGTGCCACTCAAAAACCTTTCAGCCCTGAGTGGGCCTTGAAATATTAACTCAAACCAGAAGAAGAAACCAGGTAGGAACAAAAGGAGTATCTTTGGCAACATAGTAATTCAGTGTTAATATGCTGATAATGGTAGAACTCCTTGCCCCTATGAAAATGACCTACCTAATGTGACAAAACTCCTGTAGGAGAGAGTCTATTTAGCAAGATCTTTACAGAGAGCCAAATCAGAACTACTTAAGCTATTGTCATATTTACTCAGAGTACCACACTCCAAACCTGGTATTGCAAACATCTATCGGAGAAAAAAATCTGAAGCAAAAGGTATTTTGACAGTTCTTGTGCATGCTTTTTCAGTTCAGAACGGCAATGCCATACAGACTGAGGAAGGTTACTTCCTCCACTTGAGTGTCAGCTGGCACAGCAAGCACCCTGGGAAGGCTTTCCTGCTTCTTCCAGCCCCACCAGGAATCCACACCTGATCTGCTTGCAACCACTCAACAGAGCAGAAATACAGCCAGTGAGACACACAGGGCACCCACAAGGGGTTCCCCCCCCACCCCCCTTCTAACTTCCACTGAACAGAGTCTTTCTGGCTTATTACTCTCTCCCTGCAGCAAACATTAACAACAGAAGCAGCACAGAAAAACTCGCTGCTAAGGATTAAGAGCATCAGTCCTGACCTTCTCTCTGTGTGGAAGGAATTCAAGTGAGCCCTCAGGAAAATGAAAGCAGGATTTATTTTAAATGGACCTTTTAGGAAAATGACTGTGGTTTCCAGCTTGTCAGAGAGACTCCGTCAATAAATAGCCTTATTCACCTTGCCGTGCCTTTGAAGCAGGTATTGTTCTAGAAGTGTTGTGGCATATGAATCTTGCTAGACATACTTTCTAACTATGTACTACCGTAGAATATTACAAAAGGCAATTGTTCCCCAGAAAGGTCTGTAAGCTGTGATTTATTAATGAAATGCCAAACCTTGGAAACGCGGCAAAGGTCTCAGGAGTGCAGGATAAAGTAAATAGCATGACAGAATACACATAATGAGTTCTAGCAAAAACAACAGAAACATGCACACAAAAAGAAGATGCAAATGCACTTCTCTCCTTGATGGTATTAAACATTGTCATCTAAGAAATATAGTCTGTGAGTGACTGAGGAATATGCTTAGATGATATTCATACATATAAACCGCCAGATAAATGGCAATATGGTGCCAATTTCAGCACAAATTAAAGTCATAATACTTTGGTATAAAATGCCTTCTCTTGGCTAAGAAGTACTATGCATAGAAATGTGAAGAGGCAGCATTACCTTAAAATTAGACCTGAAGTAAAAAACAACCAACTGTAGCATATGAAAGATCAGGATAATAATATACATCTCAGCCACGTTGTAATGAATATAAGCTGAAAACCATCACAACTTCCTGCACCATATGTAGCCACATCACAGAGAGCAGCAAAGCATGTTCTTTAAAAAGGTAAATCCTAATGGACACTAGAGATTTTTTTTTAATTAATGTAAAACATAAGTAGCACTCCCTCCTCAGACACAAGCAAACTGCTGCACACCATTATGTGTTACTGCTGAACAAGTAGAAGGTGCTGTGAACCACCATAATGTACCTCCACGGTGCTGGTCATGAGTATAAATGCAATACAAGGACCTAGGAGTATGAAGCACAATACATTCCCCCAGACTGGTCAGGTACCAAAGCTACTGTTTCAAATTGTTTTTTCAGATCACTTTGCTCTGAATTACCTCATCACACACGCATGAGTTTTCCCACTATCAGCCCTCCACGTATCAGGTACCACATAGAAACAGGAATCTGATCCACCATGTGCTCTGTACATACCTTCACAACTACAACTACAGGACAAGCTGCATTTTAATCACACTGCTAATTAAGCAGCTTCCTAAAAATGTGACACAGAGCGGCCTTTTAAACATCTGAAGGGTCTTCCTTTCATGCTTACTGAATTATTAGGACATGCCAAAGAAATAACTCGTTCTGACAATACACCAAGAATTGTTGTCCTCTCTTTAGTTCACCAGGTGCTCGTAATTTCTTCCATCATAGAAAGGCAGCACTATGGGCCCCTGGGCATCAGACATTATTTCTCAGGCCTTGTAACCGGTGTGCTTGGCAACCAAAAAGAGTGCTTCATCCATTTCACTGGTGTCTTTGTAATCTTCCTAGTCCTAGAGTTGGAAGACAGACCACATCCATGCCTTGCAGCTGAGGCTGTCTTTGAAAATGAACAATGAAAAAATCTCATCCTCTTTTCCCAACTATTATTATTTCTCTGGGATGCAGGCATTTGCAATAGCATCCCCAGCCTTGGTCACATCCCCTGCACGCTACTTGAATACCAACCAGACAGGGAGAGAAAGTTCATTGCAATGAGCTGAAGAGAACCTGAGGATTTCAAGACCTGCTGGTGACTCCTGGCACCTTGGCTAGAACATCTCAAAAGAGGCAAATTTGCAGAGCATGCCTGCCATCTGTGTAATAAAAAATCAAGTCTCAAAGTTTCCAAGAGCTGCTTAACGATGGACTGCAGCTTAGCCACATTAGTCACTATGGAAAAGTCTTAGCCGCAGGTGACAGCAAGGTCCCTTAGTCCGACAGTGGGACATACAAGGAGCAGGCCTTTTCTTTAATCCTGTCAGGCCTTCTGAAGATGGAAATTAATTGTCATGTGTGGGACGGATGTCTGCAGCAAGCGACAAGCATGGCTGTGCACCTAAACACTAGAGAGTAACAAGTCCTTCTTGAGGAGCTGCTGATGGGGAGCTCTTTAGCCAATAAGCAAGAGGGAATAGCGCTACGCAGACAAAACAACCCAGCGAATGAAAGTTGTATACAAGGAATTCACAGAGCAATTTTTCAAGTACTTCCTCAGTAAGTAAGAAGGAGGACAACAGTGAAAGTGCACAAGGAGGATGAGAAGGAAGGCTTCTCTCTCCAAACAATAACAAACTGGAGAGCTGTCTTATAGAATCATAGAATAGTTAGGGTTGAAAAGGATCTTAAGATCATCTAGTTCCAACCCCTCTGCCATGGGCAGGGACACCTCACACAAGACCATGTCACCCAAGGCTCTGTCCAACCTGGCCTTGAACACTGCCAGGGATGGCGCATTTACCACTGCTTTGGGCAACTTGTTCCAGTGCCTCACTATCCTTACAGTAAAGAACTTCTTTCTTATATCTAACCTGAACTTCACCTGTTTAAGTTTAAACTCATTACCCTTTGTTCCATCGCTACAGTCCCTAATGAAGAATCCCCCTCTGGCATCCCTGTAGGCCCCCTTCAGATACTGGAAGGCTGCTAGGAGGTCTCCACGCAGCCTTCTCTTCTCCAGGCTGAACAGCCTCAACTTTTTTAGCCTCTCTTCATATGGGAGCATTAACACCTCCATCTAGTAACAGACATGTTCCAAGTGAAGCACTTCTGGGTAGAACTCTTGCACTGTTTCTTCTCCTTCTGAGGTATAACAGCGTTCTCAAAATGAAATGGAACAAGAAAGCTTCTTGCCTTAGATGTCCTTTATCAGCACTACATATACCTGCCAGCGAGGTTATTACCCTAATCACAAATGTCAACAACAAATTAGATCTGTTTAAAATTCGAAGGCAACAAAGGCAGAAATCCAATACATGCATTCTCTTAATTACATGTAATATATTCGGCAAGTCTCCTGTGAGCTTGTTTGTGGACGCACACACATCGCCTCTTACCACTGAAAATCAGTTCTTGTGTTCAGTGCACAAATGTCTTCACTTCTGCCAAAATAATTTCTAGCATTTCCATTCTCCGTGCCACAGAATCGAAAGCGTTCGTGCCAATGAGAACAAATACGAGGTTTTGCCCTCTCTTAGCCCTGCATACCTACACACTCTAATGAAAGGCACACAAACTGCATGCCTGTTCACTCTCAAACCATTCCTTAGAAAATTGCAAGCTATTGCTTCCAGGTTAGACTTCGCAATGAAAAACGAGGAGAAAAAAAAAAAATGTCTGCTAGGACAGTTCTGTGTGTTTGCTTCAGAAAGAATGCAGACTATCTTACACTTTATGCAATATGAAACATCAACCGATGTGTCTCATTCTGCCTACAACCTGCAAAATACTGAGAAACAGCCTGTCTGGGGCTTGACAAAAAGATGGTTCTTCTTGGGGGGAGCAGTATTATATGAAAGGCTGTTGCATTTGGAAAGAAGCTCTCTTAAGAGCTTAACACAATGAATTGTGCCTGCAGTTCATGTGACCTGAACTTCCCCCTCCTTGCTGTAGAAGATATTCCCGAAAGCGTCCAAAGCCAAATGGGATAATGTATTTCCAGGAAATGTGTCTCTTCCTACTGTTTGCTTACGTCAACAGTCCACACTACTCAGCACAATCACCTTCATATCAGTTATGGCAGTATCACCGTAGTTACAAGAATCATTAAAAATAAAAGAGAAAAGAGCTTCAGAAATTTAGAATTTCCAGAAAAGCAGAATATTTCAGTTATCTCTAATTATACCTAGGACTGGGGGAAGCATGTTGACGTCCAGGAACTATTACCAGTTCCATGTTTATGGTGGGTTTGCAGGGAAGCAGAGCAGAGACTGATTACAGCACTTTGTCAAGAATACGTGATGGTTCTGGTTTTACTTGGGTTAGCCACAAAAGCAGATCACTTCAGATCCAATTTATTCTGTGTCTGGGGTTTTCAAGGATAAACACAAAAGAATCTACAAGATTAATTTCAAAACATCCAGCAACTAAATGCCTGAAGAGTGAAATTCATGTTGATTAATGCTACATTAACAGTGGTTAAGAGCAAAGCAGCAAAGTTATTCTCACAAAAAAATTAGAAATTGCCATTTCAAATCAGTGGTATTCATAAATTCAGACTGAATTGTTTTGCCTTTAAAAAAAGGCCAGAAGGAATAAAAATATAAAATCTAGGCACTTAATGCACAAACTGTCTTGAAATATTTTGTTTTGCAGTTTGACAGAAAACAAATAATTCAGTTACCCAAAGGAATCCTTCTGGATTATCGTTTCACCCAAAATAAAATAATACCAAATGTCTTTGCATAATCCTGAA
This sequence comes from Strigops habroptila, assembly GCF_004027225.2. NCBI lineage: Eukaryota > Metazoa > Chordata > Aves > Psittaciformes > Psittacidae > Strigops > Strigops habroptila. The sequence continues at coordinate 66,836,321 of NC_044279.2, forward strand.
AGATTTTTTTCCCAGCTAACCAACAACATTAATCTCACTCACAGCAACTGAAACTTCAAAGAATATGGGATAAGATTTTTTAGAAGTGTTCAATACTGTGCTAATGAGAATTTTATCATTAACTTCCATGGGAACAGGATTAGGTCTAATACAAACACTTCTGAATATCTCTAGCAGCAAGTAATGAAAGCAGGAGGAATACAAGATGGTGTACAACCTGCAGGTAGAACTAGTGAATATCTAATAGGGTATTTTCTCATAGAGCATCTGTCAATGTATAATCTAAATTAATGAATCTGCAGTCTCAAACCATTTGGTTAATTTTCTGTCTGTTATCAGGAGCAGAGGGAAGACTGCCAGGGTAGACTGAAGTATGTACATGACCTGAACATTTTAGCATAACATGGGTATTAAAAACCTAACGCTCCTCTACTATGCTTTTCAAAGATACATATATTTAAGGAAGAAAAACTTTCATGCTGTTTCAAAAATCATTACCAACACCTTCCTTCCAACACAACTGAAGGAGGAATAGCTTGCAACAACCTATGATCCACAAAAAAAACATTCCATGTAAGTGCATACCTGATCTCTGACAAGTCTAGTATAACCTCACTTTCATATCCACAATATGATTAATGGTGGATCTGAAATGCTGAATTGCAAAGCACAGCTTACCAGCTATATTATTTACGCTAAATAACAATTTCCAGATCATTTCAGATTTCCCACATTCCATTATTCTGCTGATGAGAAATCTTCTCATCAAGATATATCCAACGTTTAGCTTTTAGAAGCACAGCAAAGGTACAAATACAATAATTGATTTTATTTTCAAATGGCTCTGCAGATGACAGTTCCCAGTCCTGTTTGAAGCAAGTGACAAAGAGCCTAATGACTATGATAGAGGCAGAGACACTTAACTTCAGTGGGGTTTGGATCCTTAACAGTAGTTGAATGCAGGACTCTAGGCCAAGTTTTGCCCTCAAATCGCACCAATTAGAGACTGAGACATTCAACTAGAGGGACATTTTCATATTTGAAGCTCGCCTGCATTACTTATGTAGCAAGGTTTTTTTAACCTCAGTCCAATGCATTTGAGAGGAAAAACTTGTGCTCACTGATCATTTCATCTGAAGATTAGGAAACAGAATATTTTAAACAAAACATTCTATTGCATGATTTTTGGCGTTACCTTGAATGCAGCTATGCAATGTAGGCTGAGTAAGGTCATCACCAGCACCAGGAACACGGTGGCTAAGTTCCTTGCATCCCAGAAGGACTCGATCAAAGGGATGCTGCCGACCTGCCAGTCATAGCACAGGGTGATTGGTGCCAGCAGAAGCCATGCATTGAAGGCCAGAAGGTAGGAGTAAGTTAGAAACCTGCAAAAGAAAATAGGTAATGTAACATATGGAAAGACTGCCAACACATGAAACATATTCCTTTGGCCATTACCATATACTATAGGGGAGGAGGGAAAAGGGAAGAAACAAAACCAAACAACAACCTAAAAAACTTCTGCACATGTAGGCAATACAGTACCTCTCTATCAACAGAGATGTTAACAGGTGAGGGGCACTTCAACAGGTCATTTAAAGAAATAACATAAGATCAATAATATTTGTGTGGTTTCTGTGCACCAGCCTTTGGAAAACTAACTAGATCCTTATCTCCCATGAATGTTAAGATTTTTTAACTGATTTTCTCCCTGCTTCAATGATAAATTAATAACTAGGCAGGTACCTACGTATATTGAACTGTTAGACACTTCACTGCATCACTCCTGCAATACAAAACATTCCTCTACCTGGGTTTAACTTACAATTTGGGAGTTTTCCTATGTGCATAATATTCAGCAGTTAAAGCCAGACCTCTCTGTCTTTTCTCTTTGCATCCCAGCACAGAGAGAAAATATAGAAGAAAGGAGGCACTAGGTGATTGCTGGCTGATCTCATCACCACTTACTAGGGCTTGAGATGTGCCACAGAAATGATGAAGTAGGGACCCCTTCAAATTGTTGTAATCTTCATCAATTAGTATTCTCAATAGAGAGGAAATTAATGGTGAATGGAAATGGGGAACATGCTGCCCTCTGGGAAGTATGCAGGGCTTTCAGAAGACTGAACGAGAACAGCATGTGTGACTGGGCTAAAGAAAACAAGAAAAAAAATAAAAAGAAAACAAGAAACAAAAAAAATCAAATCAAACCAACATCCCCTCTCCCCTCCAGCTTTTTGCTGCTTGGCACCTACTTGCCCAAAAGCGCTTCCGCCTCACACCACATTTAAAACAGTTCAAGTACTTTTGTATGCAATAGGCTGAAGATTATTCCAGCAATTGTGAAGTCAACCGAGCAAAATTATGGCAGCCTTAGAACAGATAAACCCTTCCTTGGTTTGCAAATGGAAAAATCCACATCGTACACAGCAGCAAAGACAGCAAATACTCAAGAAATGAAGTTCCCTTCTATCCTGCATAGGATTTTTTCCGTCTGAGCCTGCTTTGACTGTTGTTTTCACACCCAGTTGCCATGGTACCTTAGCAGGTTTAATAAAATGATAACAAAGAGATGTCAACCCACGTAGACAGAGGATTGTTTCACTTGCCACTTACAAACATGCCTCTTTGGGGTCAAAATGCAGCCCCTTCCAACAGCACTTACAACATAATATTGTATTTGTGGCAGAAGGGGTAAGACACTGAAACTAAATGTGACTCCAAGCAGACTGGAATTTCCCAGCTGGGTGTTGGCCCACAACACAGGGATGAAACAGGCCTAAATTGTTGTGAAAACAGTTTTAAATAACCATGAACAGATAGGATATCAGTTTCTCTTCTCATCCAAAACCCCAAACGTCTCCAGCAGCACAGTGACCCAAAAGCAGGGAGGCTTACAGAGCTGGAATAACATTTCATTGTAAACAGCAGAAAAGGCACATTCTCATTTCCCTGCAAACCTTTCTAAGCTCCCAGTTCTGACAGAAAATGGAATATTCCCACATTTTCAAGGTTTTCAGATACTTGGTACATTTCCATCCCTCCCGTTTTCATCTCCTTCCCCACCCCAAGGTGGGGAGGAACAAGGAGAAAAGAGAAAAATCCATCTTTTAACAGAGGCAGTGACTAAAAAGCCAGTTTCTATATAAGAAAGCATCCTTCAAAACATAATCTGATTTTACTCAAACTTTTCTTACAATTTTGATCGTTCACTATTTCTCATGAAATGAATATGTCTTTTCTAGCCATAAAGCCCATCTTTTCTGGCTTGCATTACAGAGGAACACAGCAACGCAAAATCTGATGGAGCTCAATCACACCAAGGTGCTCACTCGTGACGTTATGTGTGGCCTGGCCCCACCTCTGCTTGGCCACAATACAAAAGAGACTTCTGTATCATTCTCAATACAACTTCAGCTAAGAAAAGGTTGCCAGCATTTATTTACAGATACTTACTTAAAAGCCAAGCTGAGATCCATTTCTAAAAGAAAAAGCATGTCCATTTATGTCACCCTGTGTCATGGCATATGATGTTGTTGCAAGAGTGTATATTAGACAGGATTTTCAGAAGCGTTGAGTTAGTTTTGCTCTTGATGCCTTAGTAGAGCCCTGGTTTTGGAGGGAGTGTGCTTTTATGCCCTGGCATATTAACATTTTCAGTAAGCATCACAATATCCATGGAAGTCTGTATGCAAACCACAACGCACACCAGAAACCCTCCCCTGCTTACTCAGACTGGAATGTTGGGTAGGAAGGAATGAGACGACATTTGGGATCTTTGCAAACTGCAGCATTGCAGTTAAGAACATACTAGTTGCTTTTCTGCATCTTTGCTGATAAGACAGGAGCTGGTAAATCATTATGCAGCACAGAATAACTAAACTCAGTTTGTTGTCATAACAAATTGAGTCAGTTTAACAAATTTCAAGAGGAACTAGCCAGATTAGTACGTGTTAAATGCATTTCTGCTGGAAAGTTAGGATACATTGCTGTTGAAGATGAGAAGACACGCTTCAGGACACACATTGATCAGGAGAGGTTTGTAAACAGGTCTCTCTTTCCATGTGCTTGTGGGGTTTTTGTCTTCCTTGGGAGCCATGCACACAACTTGCTGCCAGAGGCAGGTGTCCGAGGAGATGGACAATTGCTCTCTTCCATCACAGCAATAATTGGTCTCTTAAACACGCTCTGTCACCAATACTGAACTACATTAAAGCCTGTGACAGTTGTTACCATCTATGTAAGGTCAACTGGTTGGCCTCTCCAGACACTCTACCGGGGAACCCTTGGCCATGTATCTCATTTTCAAGCCTGAACACTCTCATTGAAGTGCATGTGTCATCAGCAGGCATAGAAGCAAGATGCAGGAAGGGTGCTGCCTGATTTTAGAAGGTGTTTGTAAGCTGCAAACTGGTCTTGAGCGAGCTCTGATTCAAGCAAAAGTTTGGATAGGCTTTCAGCATTGGTAACCTGTCCTTGAATGTGATGGATGGCTGTATAAAAATAAAGCACAAACTATTGCTATTCTAGGTAGTAGGAACAGAAAAATAACAGGAAGCTAATAATAGTCACTGTCAATTCAGTGCTGCTTTTCACTTACAGCTCTCAAAAGCACATGGCATTCTTCTACATCCGTGTGGCTCTCATATGACAAGGCTAACCAGGGATAAAGCTAAATGCAGGAGAAACTTTGGAAGAACCCTCTCACCAAAGCTGACACCTCAAGGAAATAATCTGCAAATTTTGAAGACTCTAAGATTCCTGGAATCATTCCAGGAGCTAATTGCATTTCAGCAGCCTACCTGCAAATGGCAACAAAAGTATTTTCTTTTAATTGGTTGACTAAGTGAATTACATTTTAAATGAATGATCTTCTCTAATATTGCTGTTCGCGTCTGCTGGAATTCCAAGGGAGAAAAAATCCTTGCCTGTAACGTCTTCCACTATCAGTTAATCCCAAACAAGTCAGAGTATTACTGGTGAGGTGACTGGAAGAATCTGCCTATTAATTGGCAATCAGTTTTTCCCTAGGCATTTGCATTACAGCAGAGTCATTCTTTTTAATTTGCAAATTGAACACGGAAATGCAAGTTTCAGGGGGTATCAAGTGTTTCTTTTCACTTCTCAGTATCTCTGGCATGTTCAGAAAAACACAGCTCCTCCTGTAGGTAGCAGATGTTGTCATGGCAATTCAGTTTGTTTAGTTTTACATTTTTTAGTTTAAATGTACTATGTGTGCTTTGTTTGAGATAAATATAAGATGACTCATATATAGAACCTGTTGCAGAAAACAGCTATCCAAAGTGATTGCTTCTGCTGCAAAAATGAAAGTAAAGGATACTATTTAAAAAGCCATAAACAAACAACAGAAAAATACTGGAGGGATTGCCTGTTACCCTTTGCTGTAATAGAGACTAACGAGCTTGGAAAAGCCCTACTCTCAGCTCTGCCAAACTCAGGCCATCAGAGTACACGAGGATTGTGAGACTAGCTAAAATAAGTACAACATTTATAGACATTTATGAGGAGCTTCATTTGCTTTCTGATGTTGCAGCATTTTAAGCTTTTTTTTTCCCAGCTGTCAGGGACTGAGGTTATAGATTTCTTCCCGAAACACACAAGTGACCACAAGACTCAGACCATGCCCCACTGAAGCTGCATGGAAAAGCAGGGGCCAGTGACCCTATTCTTTCTAAGTTCATGCAGTGATGCAACCTACCACCTACCCAGTTCTGGGACAACCCATCACATTCCCAACCAACCACCTTACTACCAAAGATCCAGTGGGGTATCCACCTGCAAGTGGAAGATTTTCCTGCACTGGGGATTTTAATAAGGCAAAGGCAAAATATTCTCCTGGCTGGGGAAAAAAAAAATGGACCAATCTAGTAGACAGGTGATAACAGTGCAATGAGACAGAAGCAGGAAGATAGTCATTGCCCTTTCAGAAGTCACAGACCTTGTTAATACTGCTCTGTGAAGACAGCCTGCACACTGCCAAGACTCATGGAAGTTTCGGTTCACTGTAAGGGTGAGAAGAGCGCCTTTATTAGGGAAAAGAGCTTCTCACTTGCATTAACAGCTGAACTGGTTTCAGCTCAAGGCTCTCTTCATCCTCTACAAAGCCCCAATACCAAGTGTGTTTGATGAGCCGCTTCACAATAATGTCCTCCTAGGACACATGCGGCTGCAATTATAACCAGGTGGTGGTATTTCAGGATATTGTCTTAAAATTGTATATATTTGTGCTTTCCCTGGGGAACTGTCAGTCCAGTCATACCTTCCCACATGAGTTTGTTTTCCTGCTCTGTATATTGTCAGCCTAAACATTTTCTTTTCATAGCCTTAGAATTAAAATAAGACTGTCTATCCAGCACATTCAGTGATGGTGGAGTAAGACTACACAAACAAGCAACAGACAGGCAAATTCAGATTTAACATCCAAATGCAAGTATCAGCTAGATAGAAAATACTTGTAACTGGGAAATGTGTCTCTGTATTCCCTTTCATCAAAACTTTTGCATCTAGGGGAAAAGAGCTGCCAGTCAGTAGAGGATAGGAGAAGAAGAGACAAAGATAGGGATAAACAGACAGCTGCAGCTTGATGAATAGCAAGGTAACTCCTCTGGAAGGTGGGTTTGTGGGCACCAGGAGCACAGGGAGAAGGCAGACTATGTTATCCTCTGTAGCTTCACAGCCTGCAGAGCTTTGATCTGATGAACGGTTCACTCTCAGTTGTTTCAACTCTGTGGCTAAGAATCTGAAAAATATCAAATTCTTGAAGAGTAAAGACTTTCAAAGAGCCAGTGAATTTCCAGTGAAACCCAAGCCTGCTTTCAGAGTCTCAATGCTGGAAAACCTGGGATTGATCTTGTACTGTTTTCCCTCCACAGCCCCACACATGCTGCGGGTGAAAGCGTGCCTTGTGATCAAAAGCTATCCTCAGCTCACTGCCAACAGCAGCATCTCTCCAGAAGCCACTCAGTCAAAAACCCCAGCCATGGATGACAACTGCTTCAAAAGAGGCTCACTGAGATGGCAGGGGGTGGAAGGTCCTCTGGACAGCTGCTGAGATAGTGGTGGCTGATCCTCCTGAAATTGAAATCCAGACCTCATAAACCTGCTGTGGTAACATTTCTGGAAGTGGTCCATTGTACTCCTGAGAGTTACCTACTCTGTGCCAGCAGGAGCCAAAGGGATGGCCTGGGCATGCTGCTTTGCCTCAGAGGATGGCCATGGTCTAGCCCTCCTGTCTGAAAGTGCTTTGGAAAGCAAAACATGTTGTCTATAGGAGGCCACAGCCTCTGCTTTGGCTGCACCCTCTCCACTCCATACACAGACTTTTGGCAGGGGAGGCTTGTTTTGTAACCGGGGCTTGCAGGAAGCGCCATCACCCATTAAAAATGCCTGTCACACTGAGTTCCAGAGCAGCACCACCTATCTGGGTTTCTTCATTAAACCAAGAAAACTTAACTGAGAGAGGTGCTGAAATCTTTCACGTGGTTCTGGGAAAGCAGGTTCCTCTGGGAACCTGCTGCTATAGGGTGGCCTTTGCTTTGCAGCACCATTTTCCAGGCAGGTTTCTCCCCATCTCCTTTGGAATAAAGAATATATCTTACACATAATGTATGGACTCTCTGGCCCCTGGGTGGGCATGACAGCAATTCTTACCGACACTGTTGTTCTCCCTTTTGTCTAGAAGTGAGCCCTGAATGTTGGTCCCTGCAGAGGTTACACAGAATCATAGAATGGGTTGGGTTGGAAAGGACCTTAAGCTCATCTAGTTCCAACCCCCTGCCATGGGCAGGGAGTCTCATGGACCAGGTTGCCCAAGGTCTTGAACACTGCCAGGGAAGGAGCATTTACCATTTCACTGAGGGCTGAAATTAAGCGGCTTTAGGCACACGATCGAAAGCACTGACGAAACAGGCAGAACTTTTCCACTCAGGAAGCTTGTGCAAGCCTGGCCAATTAAGAACTAATCTGTCACAGGGGTCTGTTTCAATGCAGTTCCTAGCTTAAGGTCAATGAAAATCCTGTATCTGAGTAGTTGCTGCACTTCTATTGCCTTGTCAGAACTGACTGGAACAGGCATCTGCTTCTCCAACACAGGTCTGCTGTGTGCCTCTCAGTAATTCACTCCCTTCGAAGTTACAACTGGGATGATTAAATGCACTGCTCAGAAAATAGTCACAAACCTATCTGAAAAGGAGCATTTGCCAGTTTTTATGTATAAGCATTTCCTCAGCTTTATACAGCACTGAGTTCTCATTTACCTTCTTGAAACAGCAAAATAACACAGAAAACTAGCTTACAGAGAGAGCAGTTCAACCATAGGACAATGTTATCTCAAGGCAGTCTTAGCAGAAATGCGTTAACTTCTTAATGCAACACCACAGCTTAGCCTGCTTCATGCCCAGAGTGCTCAGCCAAGGCAGGTCACAAGGCAAATACCAGCAGAAATTCATAAAACTTGACTCCCAAACATATAGTTTAAAAAAACAAAACACAACTATACTTCCTTTGAAATTACTGGCAGGACTTAATCGGTTTCACACACCTTGAGACATGCTATACAATGGGCTTTTCCCTTGTACCACCATGGTGTTAGTAATACAATCTACTTATCTAGAGGCCTCCTACTTCTTTCCCTTCAAGAATGGCACAAGAAAGAAACATTGTGCAAAACGTCCGAAGCATGACAGCCCACCACTCAACGCCCTGCTAACACTCAAGCTACACTTCAGCACACTGTTTACCTAAAGCTGGGTAGCTCTCCAAACCTTTCTAATTGCATTCTTCCTCAACTTTCATCTAATACAAGCAAGAATGTTTTAACAGAGTTTTGGGATTGTTTTTCTACTGCACGAGCTTACCCATAGCAGATTTTGGGATGGCAAATCACAATGACTGGAAATCTATGTTCTTTAAGGTAGGTCATTGGAGAAGGTACATCCCTTCTGCAGCATAAAACAGCCTGTATGGACAGGATCTAATGGCAGGGCTTATGTACAGCAGGGTTCTCAACACTTTAATTTCTGCCTGCACTGAGAACTGGAACGATGGACAGATTTCATCTTCTCAGATCACTCTTGCCAAGCAACACACTGAAGGACATGGAAATGTGGCTTTCATTCTTGTCACTAAGTTTTAAGTTATTTGTGAATATCACTTGCAATTTTAAGGACAGTAATTTAGTGAACATACTGAACTTGTTAAAGACTTTCAGCATATTTCAGCTTCCAATGGTTAAATGAATCTTGAATGTATATGTTTGTGTGTCCAAGATTGGAGGCAGGTTACACAGAACATACAGTCACGTTCTAAGGCCAAACTAGGCCAAACCAAATCCCTGTCCAAACTAGGATCCTCTCTTCAGCAGTGACCAAAAATTAATGCCAAGCAAAGCATATAAGAACATGACAATTTTTGCCAGTTTCTAGTTAGCATGATGTCCCTGATTTGGATGTGGTTTCTGCATATTTAGTAGTCTGGATTTCTTTTTTTAACTTGGCAAATCTCTCTTTGAGCCTGCATAAACTTTCAGCACACCCACAGGATCCTGCAGGAAGGAGCTTCCCAGCTCAGCTACCTGTTGCAAGCCACCTCCTTGCCTTGCTTTGAATGTCTCCTCTTAAATTCATTTGATAAACCTTAATTTCTATATGCTCCCCACCTCCACACAATCGTGGATGCACAGACCCCTCTCACACTCTCAGCCATCTAATTTACACTACAAGTATCATAAGGGCTGGCAAAATCTGACCTCACTACTCAAATACTTTTTCAAGCCCATAACTTACACTTACCCCTAATCTTAGCTCCAATAACCCTTGCCAGCCTCGGGACAAACCATGCCTGTACAGCTCACCGGCTGACACAGAAACCTTGTGAGAGTTAACAATACTCCTTTCCCCCTATGTCAGCCAAGACCCCAGCTCCAGATCTAACTTTATACATTTCACAAGTACTGCCACACATTTCCAAACTACTGTTTTTCTTTTTTACTCCACTTGTTGTCATCAGCCTTCCTCCTAGCCCCAGAGAGTTGGCCAAGTCTTACAATAATTTTCAACTCTGTTGAAAACCATAACATTTACTCTGGCAAGACATGCAGAATGACCACATCGCCAGCTCGGTACAAATAGAAACAACTGCTCGCAAATAGCAACTCCCATTTGTGCCCTGCAGGATCTTCAAAGAGTTACAAAACAACTTGCCTGCTGCCTGAGCACTAACCCTTGTTTCAGCCATAGCTAAAGTGTTAGCAACCAACCACCTTAAGATCACCACCCAACACTGGCCTTTCTTTTGGTTTCATGGGGCTTCTTCCTTCTGGTCTTGACACCAAACTTAGCTCTTCTGTTCCCTTCCTCCCAGTTTAACCCAAATTGCAAATAACATCCTGGCTTTAAATTCAGTGCTGTAACATAATTACTGCCTTCAAAATCGCATTAAAAGCTTCCCACACCAACTCTTCATATGCTGCTGCTGTGGGTGTCTGCAGCTGAGGAACATATATTGCTTAACAGCTTCTCTGAGGCTGGACCATAACCACAAACTCTCCCACCTGATGAGAGACCCACCAGTTGGGCAAGCAACCATACACAGCAGCACCTATTGGGATGTTGAATATTCTCAAACCTTGATGTCGCAGACTCTAAGGTAACGTCAACTCTAACACTGGGGCCAGAAAGTTGTATCGCCTCCAGATATACCCTCAAGCAAATTGTTCAGCTAACACTGCTTCTTATTTCCGCAGGGTGGAAATACCAGGCTTTAAAACCAATCTTGTCTCTTCAGCCTCCCTCTTCCTTACACCTAAGCTGAACACCAGCCCTGCCTATCCTTCCCACTGGCCAGACACACAGATCTTCCTGGAAACCAGGCCTACACCACTCAGCCTGGCTGGCTCCATCTGACATCCTAGTCCTACACTCATTACAACTATGCCATTTCTGCATCACTAGCTTCAGCTCTGGCCATGGTAAGTTGAAGTCTCAGGTGAGAGTTACAGTTTGAGTCTGAAAGAAGAGGTGAGGAAGGAAGAGGTTTGCCAAGATAATGGCTGTATTCAGTGGGAGCATCACAGGCTGTCCGTTCAGATATAGGCATCAGGTCTGTTTACCTTGCAGGATTGACCACTCACCCGTTCACCAAAAATTTGCCACCCTACCTGTCCAGAAACTTATCCTAAGTTATCATCCACAATGACTAATCAGCCTTCCCACAGCTCCACGAGTCTGGCAAGATACGACAACAAAAGAACAGCTCTCATCTCTGTTTTCTTATTTCTAGGTGATCCCACAGGTCTAACAAGAAGAGTACTGCCAGCAGCGCAGCTGGGCGTATAGCTAGCTCTGAAGCAGTCAGTGGGTCAGTGACCATTGCAAAATGAAGGCTTAGGGTCTGGGTTCAGGAAAGAAGGCACTGCTGAGCAAGCCTAACGTGCTGGCAGGTGGATCCTGCAGGCTTACAGGGATGCATGGGATCAGGATAACCAAGTTTTGACCTCTTTCAGGTTGTTTGGTTGCAAGTTCAGGGTAGTGGTCAGCTTAAGATTTGAGTTCAGAGAAATAAGAATTGCAGAGAAGAATTTAGAGATATATTCTTCAGGTACTTCATATCTAAGATGAAGTTTCATGCCAGGAGACTAGGGTTAAGGTCAGCAGAAGCTCAGGACCCAGTTTCTTTCTAGATCATACAGTGCCCAGAGAGTGAGGACAGGGACTATCACAAAAGGTCAGGAACAAGATCCATAGCAAAGAAGGTGGTAGGTACTGAACCATGGCAACACACTGTCAAGGCCCTGATGAGCATCATCTAGCCCCACACCTGACACCCACTGCTCTAGGAGCCCCATTTCAGCTCAGCCCTGTCTCCTGGTTGGACCTTGGACCTGTGCTTTAGGTAGCTTGTGTCTGTGGGGGTCCATCCAGGAGACATGTTCTTGCTTGTCCTTACTCTTGCCTCTTGCCCTTTTTCCTGGATGAACTTTGGGCAATGTTGCAGCTTTGCCAGTCCCATCTCCTGACTGCTGGCCAGGACTCAGCAACATACTTACTTTTCAGCTTCTGTTGTCAAGACCTGTGCCTCGATAGCAGCCATGGGAGGCTGGTGCTAGATCAGCAGCAATGGAACTGACCAGCTAAATTTAACTCTGTGTATTAGAACAACGCATAACGGTTGCTGTCTGGGCTTGCTGAAAGGATGTCTGGTTGGAAGATACAGGCTTCTGGGTAAATTGGCTAAAGTAAGGATTAAGATCAAGCTCAGCAAAAGAGCTGGGATAACTACAGGGGTTTAGAATCCCTGCAGATCAATAATACTGGGTTTACTGACAAGGGTTTCCTTAATTAGGTTTGGAGCAGGTAGGTGTTGATGGACAGCAGGTGAAGCCAGAGCTGCTTCTGGAACCAGGGAGGGCCTTAGCCAGCATCACTCTCATTTGAGTTTCATAAGGCTGTTAATGAGATCCACAGTGCTGATGGTAAAAATACACACTGTTTCATAGCCCAGGAATGACTTAGCTTTTAGGTTTAAAAAACCTTCCCCTGTCATTACAAGATGTAAAAAGCAAACACATGAAAGTCATTTGCAGCACAGCATACGTAATTGAAATCAGGCCAGGATCATTTATGACTTGATAACCCCCATCTTAGCATAAACATGTCAAAAAGGGACAGCAGCAAATCCTTCACAATGTGCTGTGCAGAGTCTGGTGTTAATGACTCCACCAGAAATGCTGTGAACAGATTAGAGCTTTCCAAATAAGACAGTGTGCTTCCTAGAAGCCCTTTCAGCCTTGATGGTAATAGGAGCTGTTGTCACATTATCATAAAGGTCTCCCAAATGAGATCCAGTCCAATTCTGCAACAGATGTTTGATAAGGATTGCTTGATCTTAACCTGCATCTCACTTGCAATTCCATGAGCCAGCAAGACCAGAAAGTGACACAGAGGAAGACTGTTCCCATTTTCATTTGAGACATCAGGAAATCCCTCCAGAAGCCTCCAAAGTGTCTTTCCCCAGTTCAGAAGCTAACCAGAGCAAGCAGTTATGCACATGGCCCTGTCTTCGGAGGAAATTAACTTCCTACCACCTTCTCGGGGCACTGGTCAGGTTAGGTCTGAAGAGAAGAACTAAGTTGCAGCTTCTACTGCCTTGCTGGTCTGGCCCAGCAGAGCTAGAGGAATGGGGTATCAGCCCCCCTACTTACACACTGGGTCCCAGGAAAGGAAAACAAAGCATGTTTTTACCAAATTTAAGCATTTATCTTTTATAAAAAGCAGTTATCAAATAATAAAAATTTATTAACACAAATTTCAGGTTCATTGGTTTTAATTAATCCGCAGCAGCCCATCCTATGCTTAGCCAAGGCTCTGCGGTACTCTGCACCACACTACATTCCACCTTCACTGATCAGCCACCTATACTCCACCAACAGGAATAGTCATCCCCTTTTTATACAAACTTCAGCTGAAGATGAAACTCCAAATGCTTGCATCCAAGGCCTCAGGAGCAGCCAGTTTTAAGGTTTACAATTAGGTTCAGTCTAATCTAAAGTTAGGCTTTAGGTTTAGGATTAGGCTTTAGTCACTGGACTTCCTGGTCCTAAGATCAGGGAATTAAATTATATTCTTTGGGCTTTGGATAAAAATAAGCCCACATCTGCAATATAACTCTAAAGGACCTGGAGCGTGCTTCAGGGTTCAAATAATGCTGGTTTACTTTCTATTCTAGGCAGAGCAATAAGGAAAAGTAATTAAGACAACAAAATGAGTCTTCTCATTTGCCATCTGTAAAACACTTTAGTGCAGGGGGAAAAATAACATCAAGACTTCACTTTTGAAAACTTTTGTTTAATTAGTGGCATTGTACCTCGTCAGTAAATACGGTGAGAATGAAGCTGGATTGTCCTGCTCCGAAAACATCGGCATGGATCCTCCCATTATCCAGAGGCGGAAATACAACACGAGAATCACCTTCAAAGAAGAACATCCCAGTTAGCAGTAAGCCACTAAAAAGAACTAAAGCCTCCAGCACGTATTTTGTTGTGCTAGCTCTCCATGCTCTGCTGTCTGCCTAGAAGTGAGTCAGCTCAGCAGCTTAGGCTAAAATCAGTTTTGCCACCCTACGTAGGGTGACAAACGTGCTAACCCTCAGCACAGACAGCACAATACATTGTTGTGTGTCCACCTTTCATGTGTGCATTGCTGACAGCAACTGACACATCTCAGCTACCCACGACAAAGGCAGCATTTTGAAGGACAAATCCGTCACCCTGCTGTGGCTCAGACTGCAGTTTTGCTATTGACCTCTACCTAAATACAGAGGAGGAAAACATGGTTGATGTCTTAAAAGCTATTATCATTCACTCATGCTGGCATAGGTGTAAGGACAAGCTCCATCGGTGTTTCTCATGCTGTGTAATCCTAATTCCTGGAAGGACTTCAGCAGGCTGGCACTCCTCCACCTTTCTGGGAACCACTTTCCAATGGACGAGTAAGGGAATCTGGCTCTTAGAGTAGCACAGGGAGTTGCACACCCAGCACATCCCCATCGAGGTACTTGTTTTCTCCCCTGCAACATGTCAAGTCCTGCTTGGAGCATGACACGCAGCAGGTATTTGCAGGCAGAGGTTTTATTGTGACTTTTACCAAGAACTGCTCTGAAACTAATGGCATGCCACTGAAAGTCAGCCCAGCACCACAGAGTTCCCCTGTATTTAGGGCAGGAAATACCTGCACATGATTACACAGTTGCAAGGGCAACCACTATAAATTAAAAGAAAGTCTGAAATGAAAACACAGCAATATTCTTGTGTCTGCCCAGATGAAATTTTCTAGACTGTTTTCCAAAGCTAACTTTGTATTAAGATCTACCATCTAAGCTTTTGGAGTCTTTTGGGATACCACCACACAACATTCATTCATATGCAGAAATACATGGTCAAATCCGTTCGTACTTACATAGCTAATCACCAAAACAGCTCTCTTCAAAAAAGGCCGTGCGGTACACAAGAAATTCTGGTTGTTATTTGCAGTCAGGTAGCTGAAACATAAGGAAATAAACATTTGTTGAAATAACAACTCATCTTTCAAACTGGAGAAAAAGCTGGGTTTTTTTTAACACATTGTGTTAAACTATCCTAATCTAATGATGCAGTAATAGTGACATCGCTTTTATTCTTCAAAGCTTTTTCCTCATGATGCAAGTAAACTATCAAGACCATTTCAAATAATACATATGGTAATACATTGCAGTTTCCCATCAAACTCTGTGTTTGGTTTGTGGTCTTTTAAAATCATAAATAACTCCTTAATCCTCAGAAAACCTCCATGTGTGTCTCACCAAGATTGCTGTCTTCAGACTCCCAGAAGATTACTCCGAGACACACTTTTAAAAGGTTACCCAAAGAGAACAATTTGATTTTAGGCCATTATTAAAATGCAAAAACTCGTTTTCCCCAACTCTCTGCTCAGTCTCTAGAGATAGGAATAACTGTCTAGCAGATCTGAACTTATTTTAAGCATTTTTTTTAAGTGTATTCAGCACACTTAAGTTTCATCACAACTCTGCTGACAAGGTGTGATGATAATTAACTGTACAGAGACAAACACACAGGTGGCTTATTGTTGTAGGAGTGTTCATAAAAAACCTTCCTGTTTCTCAATGAGTAAAATTAAACTGTATCTGGAGCCAAAACTACATATTTATTTTAATATAGAGTAGAAGCACTTGCCAGATTCTATGGAGCTTTCTTAATATAACAAATGATGCTGTACCTATTAATTAAATGATAATTCCATTTCTACTGAACCTTAGAGAGGCTTTGTCATTGCCATAAAGTGATGAAAAACAAAAAGAAACACGGGAGAGACAACAAGGAATAATTTAAGTATATAGCCGCTAGAAAACTATTGAAAAAATACAGTTTTAAGAAGATATAAATATCAAGTAAAGAAATAAATTCAGAAGGAAAACATTTGCAAGTTCCTCTGTGTAAAATACAATCAGTATCAGGATACTACATTTAAATGATTTACAAAAACTGCAGTGTGAATCACAACACCTGCAAGCAAGTTACCTTTCCAAGCACGAAATCATCATACATTTCTCCTGTGAACATCTAGCATATAAAACACATCTTATTTCCTCTCCAAATTCCTCAAGACAGTCTATCATCTGATTGCTTCCACCCTTCAAGTCTTCCAAAAACCCCAAGATTGCAGCACTTCCTAATGCTGCCAAGAATCTTTAATACCTGGCTTTCTGTTTGAATTTTCTGGAGGAGGAAGTTTGCAAGCCTGGTCACCGTGGCACACTATAGACAAAAGCACCAGGGGCGAAGCCAGCAAGAAACAGAGGTGATATTCAACAAGAAAAAAGAAGTACATTTGGGTGGTCTCCACAAAATAACTATTCTTCAGAAAACTGCCTAAGTGTTGTACCTAAAACTTAGGGACCAAACCATACATTGCAAAGCAAGACAGAGGACTTAGAGTCTTTAGTGTCTAGCTATTTACAAATGTTGACATTTAAGCTCTGAACCTGACTTAAATGTCAGACTGGTCTTCAAGGGCTGAACTCCACAAAGCGCAAAGTTTTTGAGCTCCCACTGATTTTAATCAGGCTCCAGCAAGTACAAGTGAGATGAAACTAAGCCTTAAGCTTTCTCTCTCCATGAAAGGTCAGGTTGGCCTTCAAGTGTTCACCATGGCTCTGCTCCAAAGTCCACCAAAGCCAAAGGGAAAGACTCTCAGTGACTTTAACAGCATTTGGATCAAACCCCAGTCTTTTGTTTCCTACTGAAACCTATGAAACTCAATCCCCTCATGATTTGCAGCGGGAACAGAAGTGTTGGGTTGCATTTTGTTTATACTTTTATGGGTGGAGGGAGGAAAGCCCTCTATTAATCACGCTGCCTGACTCTTTTCAAGAACCCGTTTTCACTTGCTCATGGTTTTAACTAACTGCAACACTTTGGGCAGAAATTTTCCATTACAAATATTTGCTTTAGATGGAATTATTCTGGGAAGAGATAAGCCAGAACAATTCAGCTTTTTCTTCAAGACTTCAACTAGAGGCAGAGGAGCACTTTAATAGGTGTCAAGAAGCCTGCCAACTTCATCCCTGAGAAACTGCATCACCTCATACCAGTGACCCAGAACTCGTGAGGTGTCCATCATCTCCAGGCCATGTGTTTGCCACCCTCTAGAAAAGCCACCTGCGGTCAGGCAAGCGGCAAGCTGACGGAGCAGCACTGACAGGGAGGTAGGGACACACAGACCTCACTGCTTGGCGGGGATCTGGCTTTTAACAGATCAAGTCTGCATGGAAGATGTTCCAGCTGGAACGACTGCTGGGCACAACATGCTGTTTGTGAAAGTACCCCATCAGCAAGAAGCATAAACTTTGTTTTAGTCCACTGAGGCTCAGTAAAGCGTGTCTGTGGTTCAGAGCCTTGCAAACACTGATCTAGTTCTGGAGACCAGCATAGAGGAGCCCTCATTACCATCTCTTCGTTCCCTCTCAAGCCTGGCCTGAGGAGACAATTGAAGCCAGAAAATGGTTGTAACTGGAAGGCAGTAGTTACGCTTTCATCATGGGTAGTACGGTGCAGGAACGCTTACTCTTTAAACATCTTGATTTTGACTTTTTTTTTCTGTCTATGAGTAACGAAAATGCCACCCACATCTCACACCTTCCTTGCAGCAAGCATAACACTATGCAAGCTACCAAACACAGTTTCAAGGCATGAGTTTATCTGCAAGTCAAAGTTAATTTGAAGCGCTACATGAATTGCAGGGCAGCTCCGGCCACTGCAGAGGAGGCCTTCTGAAAACATTTCAGAAAATCCTGACAGGCCTCTCACAGTTTATGTTGTGGAGCAATAACATATCCAGGAAAAAAAACAAAACCCAAACCCCTGCATTGACACCAATTGCAAATCGCCACCCTGTGCTAGAGAGCAGACGGGCTGCAAGCAAGTAGAAACCAGAATGAAAGCAATGGGTAACTGGGAATGGGTGAAGCAAGAGAGTTCAGAGAGCCCCAAGTTTCCTTATCCTTCCCCCAAATGCTACTTTGCAGCTTGTTAAGAAATGTTGGAGGTTTTCCCACGATAGTTCAATTAAGAAGCAAAGCTTTTCCATTTTGAGAAAGCTGCTGTCCTGAAGTGTATCTGGAAACAACAAAGGATAACATGGTCCATTGCTTGATAATCCAGCTGTCTGCCCATCAAATGAACCTGTGGGAGTGGTGTAAACATACCAGTTATGCTTAATGCATCGAAGCTTTAGAACAACCATGTGGTTTTCCAAAGAACCTTACTGAGGCTACTACTTGTTTCAGAGAAGGCAACTATTAAAACATCTCATGTCCAGTGCTGCTGAAGGACAATACACAGATAATGTATTAGAATCAAATGAACTGCAAATGGGACCTGGATGAGGAAGTTTATTAAATGTCAGTGACATGTAGCATTTAAAATGCAGTAGCATTTACATGTAAAATTGCAGCTCACAAACACATAGAATCATAGAATCAACTAGGTGGGAAAAAGACTTTAAGATCATTAAGTCCAACTGTTGCCCCAGGACTGCCAAGTCCACCACTAAGCCATGTCACTAAGGGCTTTATCTACATGTTTTTTGAACACTTCCAGGAATGGTGATTCCACCACTTCTCTGGGCAGCCTGTCCCAATGCCTGATCACCCTCTCTGTGAAGAAATTTTCCTAATATCCAATCTAAACCTCTCCTGGTGCAGCTTGAGGCTGTTACCTCTTGTCCTGTCACCATTACTTGAGAGAAGAGACCATCTCTTAGACCATCTAAAGTTACACTTTAATCAGACAACCTTAAGATCAGCCAAAGCTCTTTATTTTGTCTTTAGCTAGGAGACTCAAAGAAATTACAATTACAAGTTTAACTGCTTTATACCTGTTTTAAACAGCTGCCCGTATAAAGTCATTTACAGGTCAGATTTCCATGCATTTGCCAACCGTATCAGGCTGCCAAATGTCTCCCTGTTCATTGGGACCACTCCCTATCACCTGCTCCACCCCAACCAGTGTAATGTGGCTCCCCATGCCAAAATACACACACATTCATTCCCATGAGAGCAGGTGTGGGATATATGTAGGAAAACTCTATTGATGGTAGCTACATGCAGCAAAATGCTAACTGTAGAATAGGTGAATATTTCAAGGTGCAGGTCTCCCAGATTTTCATAATGATATGATAAAATTAGAGGAGGAAATCCAGATCACCAGGTTTGCTAAATAAGTGTGAAAAGAGCCCACTCGGGTAGAGGTTCCCCCTCTGCGTTGTGCCAGCTTTCCCAAAAAAGTCAACCAGCATGTAATTGCCTACTTGCTATCTTTTAAAAGACTTTCAGGAATATTCCCTGAAGCAACCAGTATCACAAAAACCAGTAAATCCAAGAAATGCTTAATAATGCTGGGACTTCTCTCGCACAGTTCGAGTGGAGGCCAAGATAGATATTTGGCAGCTCCAGCTTCCTGAAAAGCATGGCTCATCCTGAAATCAATTACGTCATCAGGGCACTTGGAGGTTTCATAATTGAAGACAGCAGGGTAGGTGGCCTAGTAAAACTCAATACTACACAGTTTTCAGGAACGTAAACTTTGCTGGTACCAGATGGACTCTGTGTTAATCAAAACAAACTTCTCTAAGAAGCAGGCAGCTTTTTCAACTTGCCTGTACCACTGGAGGCATCTAAGTTTACAGAAAGAAGTGGGGCAGCTCACTGAGCTGCCGTTCATTGCCACGGCTGTGTGAGCTATCACAGACTGCATCAGCAACGCATTTACTCATGCTGCAGCTGACTCAGCTTTGCTATAAAACGTCAACTTGCTCTTGTGTTCTCTTTGAAGGCTTTCTCAAGGGAAGCAAACAAACATCCAATGCAGGGACAACTAAAAGACCAGGTTAAGTATGCAGTAGAACAAGCTTTGGTATTTTGAGAGCTTGTTTTCACCAGGCCCCTCCACTGTGAGAAGATCATTGCTCCCATTTATATTCTTCTCAGGAAATAGATGCAACTCCCAGAACCTGCCAGAGTTTTGAACTAGCACTTTCAAAACCTTAATACTAAAAGACATTAGAAGGATTAGTATAAAAGCAAGGCTGCTAACTTGTTCTTAATTATTGATAATGGTAAGATACCTCTCATCAAGAGATTTTTAAACTTAACAGGGACTATTTTAAGTGAATGTCAAAGCTTTAAGTCATTGGCAGATGCAGACCCCACCTAATTCCAAACCACTTTGACAGACCCCCCTCATGAGAATGTACAATTTTCACAGGAGCCATATTTTGTCTATAGACACCACCTTACCTTTTCTACTTAAAGATGACCTCCTTATAATCTGTCTAGCCAGCTCTACCTTATATCAGAGAAGTATCTTTTCAACCTAGCTTGGCCTGTATTGCTCCTTGAGGACAACCATCGAAAGGCAGGGAGAAAACAGGAATGAAAATCAATCGTGAAGTAAAACCAAAATTGAGTAAAACGAAAGAAAAACCAATATATTCTAGACACATCTGGATTTTTAACTTGCTTAAAATACTTGTTAATGCAGGGAAATAAAATACCAGTCACAGCTACAGGTTTTACAAGGGAGAAGAAAGCCCTCCTGCTTCTTTCTTTATGAGTAGTCTTGACATTCCCTGCAGCATATACGTAGCATCCTTGCTCCTTATCTCCCCAGAGAGCTTTAAACCCCAGCCACAACTACCCACGCAGATGTATAAACACACACCAAACAGAAGCAGTTTTACAGACTCTTTAGGGGGCCATGGAGAGATTTCATGAAAGTCACAACTGTTTTAGCTCATTTGCACTGATAATGTCACTTATTCTTCTTGTACATTTTCAGTTGTGACCACATTTGGAGATCTTGCTGTTATTGGATTTTTTGGGAAAGCAGAGCAGGGCATAAATGCATTGGCTTGTACAGCAGAGAAGACAATCCCACTCATGACTTTTCCATATTCTTTTAGGCAATACATACCTCATTCTGTGTGGGATAAAAGTAGAGGACAAAAACTGGGAGGAATAAGGAAAAGAGGAGAAAGAGGCACAGTAAGGGATCAGGAATAAGAAAAAAGGAAAATGGCAAAATGCACTTAACGGATCAAAGATGTGACCAAGAAGATGAAAAAGGGCTTCCCTTCATACCAGACATTCCACCGGCGCGACGAGGAGACAAGGTGGAGCAGGGCTAACAGGAAAAATAAGACCTCATCAAATCACGGCCACTTTCCACCAAATCTCAGGAAACCAAAGCACCATGCCTGCAATTTAAAGCTTCCATCGATTTTAGCCATTTTATTTCCTCTGCATCACACACACCTGAGGCATTGAAATCAACCATTAGGCTTGCTATTTCTTGTCCTAGCTCAGTTAAGGGCTGGTATAGCAGTATTTCAAGTAACTGCATTATAAGCAGCACTGTTAGCAGTTTTGGCTGCTCCACGCATTTAGCTACAAACCCTTATTTTCAGCTGCTTATTTTTTTGACAAGCTTTATTCATTCAGGCTGAAGGTTTTCCCTAACAGGAGCTTGTTGTCAAGCTAAAATTGTTTTCTTCCTTGAAAGTATCAGTTAAAACAGTTAGGCTGTTCTTGAACAAAGCAACTGGAGAGATTTGCCCATATCAACAAACTCATGAAACTACTTTATTGGGAAAGCTTCAGTAGCTCCGTACTCTGGCGCAGGGATTTGAATTTCGTAGAGGGACTGCAGAGGTGCTCCTGTTGTTGCTTTCAGTGACAACTGACTGCTTCTGGGTACATGACAAGCCACTGCAAAAAAAGTTCCATTTGCAACACCCACTAGAGATATATATCAATTCCCCAGGGTCTCTAGCCCTACCCAGCACCTTCTAGCGGAGGCCTGCAGGAATAGTATCAGACCCTCCTTGCACTGCTCCTGCAAAGCTATTGTGATAGGAGACACTGTCTCCTGCAATACAAGTATCCAGCCTGGAGGAGACCATTTGCTTGGGCTGCAGAGAGCTGAAAATTTGTGTCTGAAGAAGAGAGTATGTGAACATGTGTTACAAAGAATAGAGGGGATAAAGGAGAAAGGAAGGAAGGTGGGCACAAAGAGGAAACAGATGAGAACAAAAGGGAACCAGGAAAGAGAGAAAGGAAGAGAAGGATGGAGATACATGGAGATATTCAGACCTCTTCTGCTATCAGAGATCCAGCAGCAGTATCCAAGCAATCTGCTGCCACTGGAGCTCCATTCACTTGCATCCCCAGTGAGCACTCAGGAGCTGGGCTGCAGCACTGGAGGCAGGAAATCGCCCGCCTTCCCCAGAGTGGCAATGCTTAAGAAAGCAGCTGTGCTTTTCAGTGAACCAATCTAGCACAAGCAGATGGACCCAAAAGCACAGAGGATAGCCAGGACTCCTACACACTGACTGCTGCCTCTGTGTATTTGCACAGAAAACAGCTGGCAGCTCTCAAATACAGCCTTCCCCAAAGAACAGCACAGCATCCATGGGCCACACTCACTCTCCAGGGCCAGGTTTGGTAAAGGGGCTGCTCTGCAGACCCACCACATGCAGGCAAGGAGTGTGGGGTCTGCAAGGTATCTAAAACGTACTCTCCAATCACAAAAAACCTAGCTTCTTGCCAGCATTTGTGTGAAGAGGGGAGGAGGTTATCCTTCAGTCATGCACAAGGCTCCATTATTGTGAGTGGAAACTATTAGGTGTCCCTGGGAATCAAGTATCCTAGTAAAAATTTACAAACAACCATAAAAGATGCAGAGGCCTGCTGCGTTGCTTTGATGCTCTCTGTAAAGCGTTTTGTGTTAGTAAACACACACTGGTCCAACTAGTCTGCTAATATACAGAAGGAATCATGGTGACTTTAAAATTATGTATGTGCAATTAGGGAATTAAAGGCTTTAACATTTTTGCTGTTGTTTTTGCGCAGGACCCCAGTAAATAAACTTTAAAAAAATAAATCAAATTTAAAGCTTACATCAGGGCAGAAAAGGAGGAATGAATCCTTTCTATCAGTAAAATATGACACAGAAAGAGCACAGAAATCAGTGTCCATGAGACTCTCTTTCTGGTGAGCCTCTGCACAGGAGAGGAAACGTACACACCTCAAGTAGGAAATAATACATACAACCGCTAACAACAACAAACCACCCTGGATTCAAATACAGTGCCAAAAGAGATGAAATATGGAAGGAGGCGGGTGGTAACAAAAAGAACAGGACAAAACAGGAACCACCATTTTCAGGCAGACTACCTACTCCTTATGGAAAAACACATGGCACCACACAGGCATGCAGCCCCCAGAAAACAAGTAAGAATTCAGTGAGGAGCACAGTCCAGCTGTAAATATGCCCAGGAAATATGCCCAGGAAAGGCAGAAGCCCAAGCACCCAGCCCCACAGCGGAGATGGCTACACTCACTCCTATGCAACCACCCAGATATGCAAAGAGGTCCCTGGAGAAAAGCCCCATCACCTCCTCCATCCATCAGCCTTAAAAAAATTGACAAGCACTGATGAGAAGCATCAGGGTAGGTAAGGGTCAGCTGGTCCCAATCCCAGCTCCTGAAACAACTCTTTAAGGAATTTAAGTAACTTACTGGTACAGAGTTTGACTTGAGAAAGGAGAGGAAGCAAACAAACTTCTATAGCTGAGCCTGCTCTCACTCAGGGCAACTACTCAGTTGTCTGGGGTTCTTTTCTTAAATATACTTGAGCTAAATTACATTTTTTAAGTCACCATTTGCAGTTAGCCCCCCTCCCCCCCCCAAAAAAAAAGTTTCTGCAGTTCTTGGAGAGGCACATAATGTTTTAGTTGGGAGTATTTCTGGTAAATCAGAGAAAGTCTGGTTTCAGAAGGAAACGTGGGCACAATTTGCAAAGAAATGCGGGGAGAAAATAAGCACCTGAAACCTCCTGTAAACGTAGCCTGAAGAGTATTGCTTTATTTCAAACCCTATTTGTTTTGATTTTTTTTTTAATTCCTTCAGAATTTACTTGTAATCTGAAACTACTTGTCAAATTCAACTTAAATTGACATTTTTCATTCAGTTGTTGGGGGAAGAAAATCACACATCCACATTTTGAATCCTTGACTTTGAGACAAGGGGATGGAAAGAGGAGCAGTTATCGCACTGCTGTGATGGAGTAGGGGGACTTCGGAGTGTGGACCTTCGGCACAATAAAACAGGTATGCATGCGGAGTTCAGCAGCGCTAATGTCCAAGAACCAACTTACAGACATCTAGAAACAAACAAGTGATAATGAGAAAATAAGTGAAAAGAAGTGATAGGCAAAATTCAAGGGGGGATATTTATGCGTTTTATAATCTTCCCTCCTCCCCTGGCTGCCTCTGCCTTAGGACAGCAAGGTTTAAGAGCTAGGGCTGGGTTAAAGGACCATGTTAGCACAGACTTTGTGGGAGCAGGAGGGAGCAAGGAATGGGAAAGACCTAGAGGTATGAGGCACTACTTTAATAGCAGCAGTTTTCTTGTCAAGGCATTAATGAAGACAGAAAAGCTTGTGTGGACTGTGAAGATGCCGTCTAAACTGAAAGAGGTTATAACCTATTCATTTACATTAAAATCTTCCCAAATTCATGTGATGGAAAGGAAAGGAGTTGTCCTTGTTTGGATCCGGTCTTTCTGTCAGAAGTCACCAGCGGCAGAGACACTAAATTCAGCTGTACCGTGCTCAAACTGAAGTTTGGCCTGTTTTCCACAAACTTTTCCTTCCAAATGAAACCCATGCATCAGCTACTTAAAAAACAGTTTACTGAATGTCAGTGCTAAACACTTCAGGAAGAAGGTATTTCCTTTCTGGAAAATTCTTAATCTGACATTTGATCTACCATATTCTATTGCTTCTGTCAGATTGAATAAAGCAACCCATAAATACAGCACAGCCATCTCCAAACACAAAATAAACAGCTAAGGAAAAAAAAAAAAATACCCCACAACCATTCCTCACTCTTTTCTTGTTAGGAAACTGTCTGTTATTTTTAACATCCTCAAAAATAGCTTGTTCTTTTTAAATATGAACGACATGGGTTTGTTAGCAATATAGTGAAGAAGCAAAATAACATTCTTCGGAGCTAGTGTCCTTTCAGAGAAACTTTTTGATGTTTGCAATCAAATGCAACTCAATGCCAAAGTTATACTGCAACACTGAAAGAATCTAGAAGAAAACAATTCAAAAATTGGCAGCAAATTACTTCTTTTGTCAGCAGCCCTGTAAGTAAATTGTGCCTGTGCTATTACTGTTGGCATGAAATACCAAGCACTGTACTTGCAACAACTTTAATCTCTGTCGCTTTTCCACGCAATCACGCAAATCCTTAAATTCTTCAAATTAAAAATGGACCAGTTCTTTCATCACAGGCACGCGTGGTTCGGTTATGATTGGGTTCATCTGTGCAAAATAAGAATTAAAATCCACAATAGCCAGTAAAGATTAGTGGCTTACTTTAAATGGATTTCCTCTGCAAAGCTATTCTTTATATCTCATCTAAACAGATAATAAATGGTAAGAGCCAAAAGCACATCAATAAAAGAATAATTCTGAAACTTGGCAGAATTAGAAAAAATAATTACATTTTATCGTACTTTGACCACAATTCAGTCTTATCTCTTGCCAGGAAAATAAGACCAAAAATGTTCGTCTTCTGTAAGTCACTAAGATATTCACTTTGAACTGCATTGGCAACTTCAAAAAATAAGCAGTAGCAAGAAAATGACATCATTTTGTAGTCTCCATCTCCACAGAAGTGGGCTTAAATTCTGGTATTTAAAAGCCTGGCAAACATGAAAGATCCTGTGCAGTTGCTCACCAGAAAGCTTAAGGGATGCTGCACCCAGCCAAAAATACAAGCCCCTTCTGCCTTGGAGGTTTTGCAGCAGCCTGCAACACACACCCCCCCAACCACATCAAACTTTTACAGGATGGCGCTGGAGCTGGCACTGAGTAACCAAACGTTCTCACCTAACTCATAGCCTCTCTTCCCCAGACTCCCCATGCTAGAAGGCACATTACCCGCTCGAGGGAAACCCATGAAAACGCACTGTGAAATTTGTTCAAGGCTTCATCACCCTCCAGCATAGACATGGTCTGGGTCGTTCTGGTAGACCATAACCAAGATCACTTTAAAAGTCATCTTGTAATGAACATCCCTTCCACAGACCAATATGCAACACAGCCAAAGGATGCCTGCCCTGGCACCACATGGGCATCCTCTAGCATCATACCCATCCCACAAGCCATCCAAAAGGAGGGTGCAAGGATGTGGGTAAGCAGGCCTTGGTGAGCAAGGAGAAGCCACCACACATCGTCAGAAACGCTGTAGGTCCCTCAGAGGATACTCCCATGGTCTGTGCTTGTCTGGACTCCAAACAGTGATGAGACCTGGCCAGAAATTATGCAGATGTCCAGACAAGGTAGCAAGGGTGATAGAGAAGGGGAAAGGTGAGAAGCATTGAGCTACCAACCACACATCTGCTCATTCTTAATGGACAGTGGTGGTTCTGCTGCACAGGTGCTAGGACCTTGGCCTGTAAGGCTACCCAAAGAGTCACTATGGAAGAACATCAGCACAGCTTCTGCTCTGCAGCATGGTGGCAATCCTACTGCAGCTAAACCAGGAGAACCAATTCTCCCAAATTCACTTGTAAAGAAGCTTGCTGCAACAGAACTCATCGAAAGACTCTTCTATAGATTTGCTCGCAGGAAACAGCTATTTTCATTAAACTAACTCCTTTTTTTTCTTTTCTTGTTCCCTTTTAATATTTGCACTGCATATGTTCGATCCTATTATTAAACACAACAAATAGCCCCTTGTTGAATAATTAAGAAAAAAGTACCAGTATGTGTGGGCGATATTGTCAACCAAGACTGAAGACAGAGAGCTGCTGTTATTTCTGTATTTGAGTTATTGATTAAATGTAACATCCGTAGAGCAGTAATCAGAATTGCTATTCTGCAAACATTCCCAGAGAAGTAAAGACTTGTTCCAAGTGCCAATCACATGTACTCTTGTGGTTAAAAATGCAATTAAACAAGTAAAGCATCCAATATCCCCACAAGCCAAGCAAAAACAAATCACAGAAACCTGAACTGTGGAGCAAAAAAAAAGGTAAGATTTTTAAAACATAACTCAAAAATAAGAAGTGTCAATATAGGCTGCGGTTTGTAAGTCATTGTAAATACTCTCGGGTTACATGTAAATATAGACAGGCAGCAGGATCTTTTTCCAAGATCTTGTCCCAATATGTCTCACTGGGAAAAAATCTTGTGAAACAGTAATGCTTTACGGATTCCAGAAAACTGTCTTTCTTTTTTTGTGTTTCCTGGTTTACTTTTGAAGATTTTTTTTAAGCGATGAAATGGATGGGAAGAAAAACATTCTTGAATCAGCTGTGTAAAACTCTTGCCCTCAGACCCTGAAGAAAGAAGGCTAGTCTGAGAAAAATAAGAGAGTAAGAATACTACCAAACAAATGTACTGATTCAGCAGTCTCTGTTTGATCAGCAGAAACTAGTACAGAGAGCAAGATCCTCGCCAATGGCCATCAGACTCACCAAGAGTGAAGAGCCAGAGGCAGAAACCACACCAGAGAGACACTGGGGACCACTTCAGTGAGACCCTGCAGCCCAACCCAAGCAAGCAGTGAGCCCTGTGCACTGCCATCTCCCACAGAGGGAAGAGGCCAGGCGTTTTGGAGGAGTACAGCCACACATCTTCACTGAGAGCATAGGCTTTCAAATCACACTTAGCTTGTGGATCCCACATAGATAAGAAAGGAGCAATCTCCAAACCAGCAGCAGTTTCTATTAAATTTGGCTGTCACGAGCCCATACCGTGGGGCTAAAGCATAGGAGGCACCTAGACTATGGAACCCCAGCCCTGGCTCGGAGCTTATCCTCTTTGGTGATGAGGATGGTGATGAGGTCCAACCTGACCAGCTCAGGGCATGGGGTTACTGCAGTGTTTTCTGGGAAATGGTGGAGTTCACCCAAGCTGCTGTTGCCTGTCAAAGCTTCACCCAGAGAGCACAAGCTCACCCAAGTAAACTCTACTTGAGCTAAGCTATGTTGTCTGCTTCAGTTTTGTTTCCTTGAATTGATAGCTCAGGGCTACGATGAGGAAGACAGAAAAGGGCACTTTTCACAAGGGCCAGAAAGAAATGGATTTTACAAGATGGATGGAATGAACCAAGGCAAAGTGTTGATGAACATACTGTACTTCACGCAACTTAATAAAACTCACATTACAAAAATCACTACAAATCACCTGCATGAGTTTAAAGTCTTGACCAAACCACACATGCTGCTTGCCTCAGGTAAGAAAATTTCTGCCTAATTCACTGGTACCTGTAACAGAGCAATAACACACTGCTTCCTTTCTTTGTTTGTTGGGTTTTTTTAATCTCTAATGAGCTTGTTTTAGTGCCCTGAGCAGATCCAGGAGTCTCTCCCTTTGCAAACAGCTACCTAACTGCACACCAGAGCAGCTGTCTGAAGAATTAGGACAGAGACATTGAAACGCACAGAGGCAAATTGATCCAATCGATCTCTCAGAGTTGAGAAGCACACCATCCTTGGAGACCTTTATTTTTTCAATCTGCAATGAAAGGGCCTGGCAGTAAACTGGAGAGAGCCAGTTTTATAAGCTGGGAGGGAAATTATTATAGAACTGTAGCAATTCAGGGATCTTCCAGCTGGTTTAAATGATTCCGCTTCCTTAGGAACACACTGAAGGAGAATAAAAAAGAAAACTTCTGAAGGCCAGCCACAAGTGCTATAGGTACTGCATGAAGTGGAGTTCCCAATCCACTCTCATTTAATGTAAAGATGGAGACAGTAGGAGGAAGGAGGAATACAGAGTGGGAACAGAGGTTACTGCTCCCATATGCAAATACAGAGCGAGGAGGCAGACCTCTCCTGCAGTATCTTATACAAATGAGCAAAATCAAGGGAAGAACCAGAGTGCAACATCATTTATCCTGAGTTCCACCAACCACAGCTGGCAGGCACTCCGGTGAGGTGTAAATTCTCATTTCTCTGGAAAGTGCTGAACTGACCTCAGTTTGCCACGGCTCAAAAAATGGCTTTTGCTGCTGGGTGAAATACCACTTCCCAAAGGGAACAGGATTCTTTGCCTCCTTTGTTTGGTTTTTCTTTTTTATAACACAAGCTTTGCTATTGTATGTGCCATACTGAAAGTTTCACAGGGGAGCAGGGACATTTCTAAAATACTCTGAGAGGAAGGGAGCATTTGTTTGGGTTGAAATGTTTTGGTTATTTCAAGTCAGATTTGCAAAACCTTTGCCAGCCCCACACCACACTTTTGCAAGCGCCACAAGAAAAATACATGGAGTTGCATTGACCAGCCTTCAGCAACCCAGGCTGGTGAGGACAAGGAGCAGCATCTTAATAGCCTCCCCTTTCTATCCCACCCCTGGGAAAAGTGTGACTGTTATTGAATCCAACTCCTTTTCTACAGCTCTTATTTAGAAAATGTCTAAAGTAGAAACAAAACATGCTGATCACTGAGAAATGGCTTGGGGTTTTTTTCTTTTCGGTTTTGGGTTCTTCTGCAGATGGATAGGGTTAGTAATAAAAACCAATTCAGTTTAAGCAAAGCTGTTTAAGATATTCAGGGTGGGGTTTTTTTCATTAGGATGAATCTAAGAAATGAATTTTCATCCTGCTGGGAGTCAACAGGAGCTCGCTCTTTCCCCTCCTTCCTCCAGGCCATGCTCTGCTTTGACTCCTCGCTGGCAAAGGCTATACACTGATGTTGGAAGCTCCTGTGCTGGCTGAAGCACTACGAACCCAAGGCTGCCGCTGTTGCCTGCTTGTCTGCTTGGGCAGAGGTGAGCAGGCTGGCAGCAGGGGCCCCTCTGGCACGTGTTACAGCACCACTGGATGCATGGAGACTTTTCATGCCCTTCGCCTGTCTCCTGGGCACAGAGCAAGGCATACAGCTGACTGCATGGTTTTGACCCGATGCAAACATGGGTGTGCAGAATAAGGACTGTATCATACCAGATCATACGCTTTGCCTCAGCCAACCACCCCCCCAATCGCACACAAGCTCACTTTAAAACTCAAACATGCCAGATACCTCATTTATCTCAATCTCTTTCTCTCTTACTGATCTGTCTAACTGACTCTGCAAGGCCACATCTGATATAAATAATATCAGCATTCACGAAGTTATGGAAAAGGAAGCCGAAACCCCATGGACTCCATCCCACTCTCACTTCTGTCAACAGCCACCTCTTACTGATTTCACCACAGGAATCATAACTTCTTTCCACTTCTTTATTATTATTTTTTAAAACAACTTTTGGTAGAGGGCCAGCACTTCACAAAGAATGAGACAATCCCACCGGGTGCTGTTCACCCGTGTCCCACCAGCATTCCTGGCACTAACCAACCCACTGCTAGGTATTTACAGCTCTTGTGTGAGCACATCACTGCTTGGGATCATTGCCACCCAGGAGGGCACGATCCCTCTCCTGTCGTCTTTGCTCTGTCCCAGTTGGGACAGCGTGCATTGAGAACTGACAGATCAATCTACTTTCCCAAAACTAAGCACCCCAAGCCACATGCTGGTGAAAGCGGCTAGAAACCCCAGCAAGAAGGGTAGCAGCTGAACGGGTATTCAGAAAGGCTAACTTTTGCCAAAGGGAAAAAGCCTCCCCATGCTCCCTTTTTGATCAGTAGTGAAAGGGGAGAGGGGATCCATCACTTCCCCTGAGCCTCTTTCTTGGCTACAGAAGGAACTCACCTCTCTCGGACTCAGCTCCCTCAAAACCCACACCATCCAGATGCAGCTCAGGCTCTGACAAAAGTAATTAGAGCAACTGAAAGAGAAAAATTGGGTCTGGTATTTCTTGTGCACAAGAGTGCAGGATACTTTCACCCTCTTGCAACCCTGCCTTTGAGTTCCCAGGAACTGATGCCAGCTTTGATGTAAAAAGATTGCCGAGCCCCAAAAAGCATGGGACTAGCTTTTCCCTTGCTGCTCTGTAGGTCAATCAAAGAGACAGATTCATAAATGGAAAAGCTTCTGTCATCTCACAATAGCAGTACACAGACGGACTGCCTCTTGACAGGAAAAAAGTAAGACTTCAAAATGAGACTACAAATAACATTGATATGGTAACACGTGCTTAAAACCAGTAATCAGAGGGCCAGAGGAGAGCTTATGCAGGACCCCAAGTGCCAACCAGTCTTACAGCACTTTGGCAGAGGCAACTCTGGAAAAACAAGGTGGGGATATTTGCTTTACAGTTTGCAGATTGTCTGTGTCAATACAATCATACCTCAGTCATCTGCTTCAGCCAAAGCCCTGAGACCAAACAGTTCCCAAGATGCTTCCCAAGACGGCTTTTTAGGACCACACACCTCGGGGCTGAGAGGGGAGTGCCTGGCTGCCCCACAGCTGCTGGATCTCACAGAATCCATCTCTCATGATCACTGCTGGGCTGAGCACAAGCCATGCTGCTGGGCTTGTCCTCAGAGACAACTATAGCCTGTGTCTCTCTGTGCCCACAGTCTACTACAGTACCCATCAAATGGGTCTCCAGGAACATACAGCCTACGGTCATACTTGCCATCAGAAGTTTCAAGGGCTTTGCCTCCAAAATGGAAGAGCAGATTAAACTGAAAACTCCACAGCAATGCCTTTCACAGTAAAAACTGCAACATCACCAGCACTGGAAATTAAATGGGAGGACGTAATTCCTTGAGTTCTCAAGATAAGAAGCTAGTGAGCGTGCTTGATACAACGCATCTTTACCAGTACGTAAAAGTTTTGTAATAAACAGCTTTCCATCTCAAATGGCTTCCCTGCTTTTGCAGAAGTATCAGTTATCCAGCCTTCCAGATGTCCTCAAGCTGCTTCATGGCCACTTTTTGGAGCAAGCATGTGGAAAATGTGGAACTGTTCCCAAAATGAAGCTAACCATTTTACAGGAACTGCAGATGTGACTCCTAACATTCCTAACACTGGTTTCCTTAAATGTATTTTGTAAGCAGTCACAAAAGTCAAGTCAACCATCCAAAAAAAGAAATATATCCCCAAACACCCAAACCCTTATGAGAATGACAGCTTAAAAACCAAACAAAACCCCAAACAAACAAAACACAACACACCAAAACAAGGAAACAAACCATTTACCCAAACAGTGTTTCCTCAAGATTTCTTTATCCATGCCATTACAAGGAATTTGAAAGACTATTTCACAGCTCTGCACCATCTGCAGCCTCTGCTGTGTGCATGCCCACCCCACAGCAGCTCCATGCTGCTGAGGCATTGCAGAAGCCCAGGCTGCCAGAGACTCTGGGGCACAACAGCCTCCCCATAACATATTGCGAACACCATTCTTACATTTGGATTGAACACTAAGAAGGTGGGTGACCATTTCAAGCTTTGTTCCGCTGCTGATGCACCACTCAGCACACTCCTGAAATGGAGACCTGTTTCAAAGCATTAATATCAGAGATTGAGAAAGGGGGCTGGTACAGATAGATAGCCCATCCTGGCATAGTTCATATGGATACATTCAGGATCTTTACCCCACTGTGGGCTGACAGCAATTCAGAGGGGTTTGTGGTTTCTGTTCCTTTGACTGCTTAAAAAAAAAAAAAGGATGCACTCCATCTTTTTTAAAGACAACAGCTGAAATATTTCAAAATTTTTATCATGAGAAGAGAGAAGTGAAGGGTAAGTCTGAGTAAGGAAATGCACTGGTTCGTGTCTCCGAAAGAGCAAAATGAGCATTGTTCCTAAGATTTCAGCAGGGATGACTCCCCACTCCAGCAGCAAGGACACCCCGTTAACTAAAAAAATATGCTGTTATGAGACTAGAGCTTCAGATTAGAGGAGCCAAAGTAATTTTTTTAACCCCATTAACTTTTTTTACCTTTTTCTAACTCTGAAAACCTGTCTATTTTTTTCCTAAACTAAGGCATACGCTTTTCTCCAGGAGACTGAACTACTGCCAAAACTATGCTGCTATCCAAGGATCTTAACACACTTTGCAAAAACAGTAATTAAAGCTCACACATCAGGAAGACTGGAGGAAGGCTGGATCTTTTGTTTTCACAGCAAGGAAACACCACCACCACCACCAAAAAAAGTGAAAAGGGACAAAAAGATTTGACAACATACCAACCATCTCAAAGAAAACATGCTGCAGAGAACAGCAGAGAGGTGATGCTGGGAGGACAGAGAGGTAGGGAAGGAAAAGTAAAATGCAGCATTTTATCTCTCGGCAGCGCTTTTACTAGACTATGCTTCTACTATGCAATATTAGGTTGGTTGAGATTGAAAACAGAGATTTAAGAGCCAGTTTTCTTAATCCTGGCCCTCCTCTATTTTCTTACCACACCTACACAATTGCTGCATTCAAACACACAATCTGAAACAAAGCAGTTGCTAATTATCACATCTCATTGTAAAGATGCTCCATCCCTACTTCTTTCAAGATTTATCACAGAGTCATTATTTCTCTCTGCAGCATGATTTCCCACTCAACTGTTGGAAAATGAATGCAATTTGCAACATGGTCTGCATGTATTAATTTATTACTGTTTTCTGGGAACATTTTCCTACATTGGATACTTAATCTATAAATATACATCGATTTCCTTTAGTTTGTGGACAAAAGAAAAGTAGAACTAAAGCAACAACTTAGCTCCTACTGAGTAGCAAACACATTACTTTATAATACATAACATTCCATCAAAGTGAACTAAGGTTAAGAAAGCTATTAATATATCCTTACCAACATGATGGGCTAGAAAGTAAAATAAAGGGGGCTCATTCACATCAGACATCATTTGCTGGTTTTGCGATTGTTATTTCCCTTTAAAGCAACAACAAAAAGCAGCCTCCCAGGGAATGTCAACTGATCAGTAGTTTTGCTGACAGAAAGAACAACCTAAAAAGCTGCGAGTTCAGCAGCAAAACAGCGATGCTTTCCCAAAGGCAGCAGGTCAATGCACATTGCAATTCACTACACACTGCAGCAGGTCTCTATCCAAAAGGCCGGCACACATCCTGAGCAGAGATCCTCTCCATTTGAGTCACCCAGAGCTAGGCCAGCACTGGGCAGGCGGGAGGAGGAACACAGAGGAAATGAGAGCAGAGGTGTTTACACTCCGTTTCTTAACGTAAATAGCTCCATGTAAAAGATTTCAATGAACTAGAAAAACAGAAGATTAAGAAGGAGATCTGAAACCCCTCACACTCAGAGATTTTCAGCTCTTTGGGCCCCAGTATGTAACCAATACCGTGGCTGTTACTCAGAGCCGATAGCATGACATCCATGAAGCCATCTACTGCCTGACACCAAAGGCACGTCCTCACAACAAAAACATTCAACTTTCACATCAGGTCTAGAGACTGTACCACACAGTCTATTTTTGTTATGGAAAGAATGTTTTCAGATCACATTTGTTTCCAAAGCAAAGAAATTCACCTCCAAAAGCCTGCCAGGGAAAGAGGAGGACAACATTCCTTCTCTGCTCTCAGGAAATTAAAGTCACCCGACTGCTGGGAGGTACTAAGAAGCCTCAGTCTCTTCCTGATGCCAGTATTGAAAGGTGTCAAATGCCTTCACCTCATACTGTCAATAGAAGATGGTGAGGGAGAAGAGCACCACACATCCAAGCTCATGCACCAAGTTCATTTTGTCTCCTTTGAACCAGAAACACTTCAGACCACTAATATAGGCAGCTTCAAGTTATTTCCTCCTCAGCTTTTTTTTTTTCGCTTTAGCAAAAAAAGGGCTGGTACCACTGCTGAGTGATGGGTGCTTCTTAGCGCAGAGTTGGACAGCCGTTCCTTTGAAGCTATTGCTCCAAAGCTGACAGACAGAACAACCCAGCCCATAGTGGACTTCCCTCACCCAGCAGCAACCTAAACTACAACTCATTGAACAGCAGGTACAGTATTATCTCACCTATCCACAAAAGCCAGCTGTGGCCAAGGAAAGCCCCCAGCTTCACCCAGTGACTGAAGAAAAGTCAGCCAGCCCAGGGGTTGTGCCAGGCATGGGAATGACCATGCCTGCACACCTTCCCAGGGAAACAGAGATGCACATCCCTCCCCTAGAGGTCCAGCAGCCCTTTTAAACTGTCTAGCCAAAAAACAAGAAGTCACTCCTACACAGTAAAAGGCACTACTCCTTCTATGGGACTTTGTGGATGGAAATCCATGGCAAAGACAGCAAAAAGGACAGACATCCCACTTGGAAGATGTGCCTCTGTGAAGTTCATTACCAGGAAAGGAAAGACAATCATCCTGGATTTTTTAAACTATGATTCATACCATCTTTGTTTACAGGCTACATCATTTTCACACAATTATTCAGACTCCAACACAATGGTCAAAGAAGCACCCTATCAGCATGGCAAAGAAAGCCTATTCAACACGCTCATGAAAAGGAAGCTGAGGTCTCCAAAAGACCTGATATAATGAGAACTATTGCCTCTGGGGGCCCAGAAAAAAAGCAAACAGCAGCAAGTTTCTTGACTAACATATTGGGAAAGTGATGATATTTAAGTCCATTTTCAGTTCTCACCTCACTTAGACATGTTTTGCACTAGTGTACAACAGGGCATAAGCACGAGCCACTATCCAAAATAACTGAACTTCATTTTTCCTACTCACCAGTTACCAAGATAATGCAGGAGGATCTCTACTGCTTTATTCTCCTATAAATGGACCTTAACCATATTTGGTGAGGATACTGGTGGTATGGTTTTGTACCCCACACATTTACAGTTGCTGATGGTTTTTGTTCTGTGTTCTCTCAAAATGGCTGCGAGTCAGAATGAAAAGCATAAATTTCTGAAGCTGCTGAGATTTTCATGGCTCTTGACCAAAGGAAATAAATAAAAATAAAAACAAGCACTCCAAACATACCCTTCTCCTTTGCAAAAGCAAAGGCAGCTTCTCTGGAGAGTCTCAGCCTTTGACACTACACAAAGCTTGCCTAGGTAACACCAGAGAGAAGGTTATTTTACATTATTTAGTAGTAACCTATGGCAATCCTCTGCGCCCTCTCCGCAGGAACACATATAAAGTAAAGAGCTGCTGCTGAATTCTCACACTTTAACACCAGTTTTGTACACCACCTGATAGTCTCTTTAGTTTTGTATGCTCACACATCATCACACAAACGCACACAAAGGAAGGAAGGCAAAGGAGATGCACAAACACAAGGTTTAAGTGGGCATAAATTGGCCATCAAGGTACTTAGGCTTGGAAAAGAAAGCTTTCCAAGCAAATTTGTCAGACCGTGGAGCAGCATTTCAGGGGAAGAAATGGAGACGATCCAACTGGACACAAAGCAGCACTGAATCAGTATATGAAAGGGATTAAGTAACTGGCTGCGTGTGATAACAGAGGACTATGTCTGATGAGCCAAGTAGTCCCTTAACATTCCTTTGACAGAAGGAAGGAGATTACTTTAAGATCACCTGCAAACGATCTTATGGATGGTGTTGGTTTGTTCGGATTTTTTCTTTTACTGAATCAGGCAGTATACCTCTCTTCTTGCTAAAGCCACAGCAATTCCCATCAGAGGACCTATTTAAGAAAATAATCATTAACAGATTGGAAAAGGCTTTTAAAATTAATGGTCCAAAATTCACCAAGCCTGGTTTAAGAAAGTGAGAAGAATCCCACAGGCAGGCTTAGCGAGTTGGTCAGATCTGTGCTGTTAGCCATCCCATTCACTAAGCTGGCAGGGGCTTAAGACTTGACATGAAGATGTCAAGAGATATGGAAACCTCAGCTGTACCAAACACAAACAGAGCTACAGCGATCGACACCAGCTGTTCAGCTGCAATGACCCAGTAATCATCATGATTATGTGTCCCAGTTACTGAGGGACTCTGCTAGAGGGATTAGCAGGTCGTGATCATCATGCTAAGCTCTACTCAAAAAAGCATTAAATGTAGGACTAAATGTTCAAAATAATTTCCTGTTCAAGTATCTCAGTGTTTGGAAGCCCAAGAATAGAGAATTCCTAATTGGCAGAGAGCATTACTGCTTCAGGTGATTACGCCGGGAATCGAAGAGACAGGCCCTGGCAGCGCCATCTGGACTCGCTCAAGAGCCTGCAACTTCATCCAGTTGGAAACTAATGTCTTGTAAGTGTTCAGGACCACGTTGGATGGGGGCTTTGAGCAACCTGGGAAGGTGTCCCTGCCCCATGCCAGTGGGGTTAGAACTAGATGATCTTTAAGGTCTCTTCCAACCCAAACCATGCTATGATTCTGATTCTTCTTCAAACATGACTTGGGGGATGACCCCACTGTACTTAACTCTCAGGACTCCTGCCCCCCCAGAAGTCTCCTCTGTGTCCTGGCAGAATTATCAGGGGGGCAATAACTCACTGAACCACCACACTAAACCAAAGTCAGTAATTCAAACTCCAGGTCATGGCAGGGAAGCATCTTTCATGATGACGCAAAACATCTCTTGACTTTGATATGCAAACAGCTTCCTTTTTCAGGCCCAC
The DNA here is from genome assembly GCF_004027225.2 of Strigops habroptila. Taxonomy (NCBI): domain Eukaryota; kingdom Metazoa; phylum Chordata; class Aves; order Psittaciformes; family Psittacidae; genus Strigops; species Strigops habroptila. The sequence goes on from NC_044279.2 coordinate 66,873,910, forward strand.
ATATATGTGTCTTCTTCCTTCATAGTTTTTTAAAGAAGATATTGGACATAAGGTCTGCCAACTACTAAAATATAAGTTTGAAGGTAGGACACACTTCCAGAAATTATCTTGGGAATCTTGCTGAACTTTATCATATTTGGAGTCATCATTCTTTCCATGCAAGCATGCACTTCATTACTTGGTAATGGAACAATAATTGCTCTTCAGTTATGCAAGAGGCACCTCTGATTTGTAAGGGGTTTCTGAAGAGGTAATGACAGATGCTTAAAAAAAATGAAATGTGAGAATATGAAACTTGTTATGTAAAAGATAATGGTACCCTTGGAGTAGTCTGCCAGTTGGGTCACAGTCTCAGCTGGTATAAAAGAATGATACTTATGTTCCGTCTTATGTATTCTTAAGCACTGAACCTGGAGCCAAATTATTCGTATTACTTTGTGCTTTAATCTGACAGAATCTCCCAAATGAAGCATCAGTGGAGGTCAACACCTGACATCCCTGCTTTCCTGACAGCTTCCTACACACTCTAGGTAAGGCTGCCAGCAGTCTTTTTTCCCCTCTGAAATTATACTTCCTGATTATAAAACATATTGAGCGTAAAATAAAGATATCAATCTGTATATTTTCTTGTTTCTAAAACTAGATTCAACCTGCTGGGAACTATATTGTGAGGGACAATCTTGTGTTAAAATATATGATCTATCCAAATATTCTCCATCTCCTTTTCTTTAACTTTACCACTGTAAACAAGGGCTCGGTGCAGCATTTTAAAGACCGCGTGTTCAATCACAGCCCTTCCAGACAAAATGTCAACTCCAGACTCTGAGCACTGGTGTTCGTTAATGCGCAGTGATGCTCTTAAGATCAAGAGCTGTGTACCATCCAGATGTTATCTGTGTGTGCAGATGCAGTATCAAGTGCACCTCCTCATATGACTAATTTTCCAATTAAGTTTGAAACACTATTGCACCAGAAATAAACAAACACATGGGAATATCTCGTTCTTGCCCCATAGGGATTTATTACCAAAGATGCTCTAATTTTACTCTCATCTATTTGGGTTTAGTCAGCAAAGCACTGACTTTTACAGTATGTAAATTCTGCACTGCAAAAATTAACTGCATTTTACTGCTTTGAACGTTTAGCACAACATCCAGAGGGAAAAAAAAAACCACACCAAAAAAAAAAAAAAAATAAAATCAAAGAAAAAAAAAGATTGGCAAAACGCTTCACCTGCTCTCATCTCTAAGCCATTGCAGACATATGATTAGCAGGACCCAAGCTACCTAATCCAAAACTTGTTCAGATCAACTGCATCACAACAGCAAATGCTGGGTACATGTACCCTGAGGAAGCCCAGCCTTTCAGTCTGTCTGGAAGAACAGTAAAACAACTATCACAGACTGCAAAACTTTCAGCTAGGAGAGCCCAGTTTAATCTAGTGGAAAAAGACATAATGAGATGCAGTGTTTGGAAGCTCAAATTAGATAAATCAGACTAGAAATAGGCATACATTTTTAACAGCGAGAGTAGCATACCGCTGCAACCATCCACCTAAGGATATTTCAAACACTCCATCACATCAAGTCTTTAAAGTCAGTGCTGCTGACAGACATGCGACACAGCTCAAAGAGAAACACAAGCTTCATGCAGTAACTCTAAGCTAAGTTCCATCTCTTGCACCACGCTCCAGCTCAGATTAGATGATCATAAATGGTCACTCTTGACCTTAAAAACCTACAATGACACTATTAGTAATGGTAAAAATGTCTTCAAGGAGCTGTAGCTCTGCACAACCCTGAGAGATCACAAACCTCCTGACAGTTTTGCACCAGTAGCCCATTTCATTTCCATCCTGTACAAATTGGGTAATGGACAGGGACAGATCCAGACTGGCATTCGAGAACCAGATTTAGTCCCTTGCTCCTGGGTTGGCAGCAGCTGAAAGAACTGTAAAAGAATTACATGTACCTTGATAAAGCAGCTTCCCTCCGAAACATTAGCTGCCTGATAGTGTCAGGGACTTTGAAAAGAAAGAGAGAAAAATGGGTCTAATCCGCATTTCCCAGCAGAGAGTTGCTACAGTGTGGTCTTTATAAAAATGGCACAGCAGGAACAACAGAAAATTCTCTCCTTCCCAAATAGCAAAGCAATTTAAAAATAGTTAATCCTGGAAACACTCTCAAAAGATTAGCTGTGGCTCAACAAACTTTAAAGATGATAATTTTTAATTTAATTTAAAGTTGAACACCCTCGTGTAATAATGGCAGAGATGAAGGACTATTAGGGAATAATCTTGTTTATGGATCAGTGAACTCAGAAAATTGCCAAGGCACTGTGAAACATATTCCTTATTCACACCTCATAATTAACTGAGTGCTCTGCAGAGACAAGATGCTGCAATATTAAAGTCATCTTCGTTATTAGAAAGCTGCTCATATGGGCTGGGATGCCACTGAGGCAGCCTCATTTGGTTCTGGCATTTCCAAATTCCTGGGAGAAAGCACCTTCAATCCATCAGAACTGCAGACTCCCAAAGCATAAGGGTAGAGAAAAGCTTTGGTCTATGAAAAAAGCATGGCTTGTGCAGGGAGAAAAACACCTCCTTCCTTCCCTAATGCCATCTGAGAGCATTTCCCTTTTAAAGGCAATTGAAAGAAGAAAATACAGTTCTCTCAATTAATTCACATTGAAAGGTGCTTTTGATGGAGTCAAGAGGCCAAATTAGATCAAAGTAAATAATGCAACAAATAGTGACGTGAAAGCCCTGGGATAGCATCTATCATGGCTTGCACTGTCTACAACTTTGCACTTAAAAAGAACAAACACTGAAGCTTTCAGCTTCAGTAGGAAAGGGAAGAGGGTTAAGGGGCTCTATCTTTTCAGCAAATTTTAAGAAAGAAATTGACAATTTAGCAGCAAAAATAGCAAGACCTTTGCTACAGTGGATCTGCTTACGATTTGGGAAACCCTGGCTTAGGTCTCTGCTTTATGTCAGATTTTTTTTGTGAACTGGAATGAATGCTCAGACTTTCTGTTCCTTGGTTTGGAGAGGTAACGCTTCTTCCGGACTGATGGAGCATAGACATTGGGACAGAGAAGACATGTATACCCTGGGTCCCAGGCAGCTGAGGCAGTGGCTACAGCCCCTTTGCACTGTAGCTACAACACTAAGGAGAAGAGAAAATAGCTGAAGCCAACAAAAAGCAGTGAGAAGGACTCAGCCTTGTGGGTGTCTGAGGAAGCCCACAAGCATTGCCCAAACCAGGTTACTCTGAGTTATTACTCATGCCCAAATAGCAGTTAAGAAAGGGAGGATGTATTTTATATATATATATATCATAACCCAGATCAAGGTAACTGAGGCAAGATACAGCAGCTACAGAGTTTGATGTTATCATCTCTGGCCCTGAAATCGGCCAGGCCCATCTTAGCTTAGTTCAACACCTTTCTCCAGCCTTTCCCTCATGATGGGAAACGGGCCAGGTAGTTGCAGGATACTCTTCAGCCAAAGGCAGTACCCAGAATTCAAAACACAGTAATAAAAGATACTCGGACTTTTCCATTCAGGTTTTTACTGTATATCTCAACTACCCACATAGACTGCAGTCAGAACAAAAGAATTAATAATATATTAAAAAACGAGTGGTGTCATAAATCAGCACTAAAAAAATGCAGCTTTTGAATAGCATGTTTAGAACAGAAACAACAAGCAATAATACATTGAGTAGAAATCCAAGGTGCCCCTGCATCTGAAGTACTGCGTGTTATTCTGAGATCACCCCTTCCTCTGCCCAATTTTCAAAGGATCTAATAGAGATTGAAGAGATACAGGAAAGGGTAATAAGGCTCAGACACATGGAATAGCTTTTGTGTGAGGAGACAAGTCAACACAACAGGGCTCCTCTCCACTCTGAAAAGGAGTGCTTATAAAGATATCATAAAATTATGAAGGGCTTGGGGGGGTAACCAGACAAATTACTTTCTACTTCTTATCACACAACGTCAAGGGGTTCCCAGTGAAATTCTCAGTTTTCAAGCAAAGGGAAAGATTTCTTCATACAGTGTGTAATTAAATCACAGAACTCATTGTGACAAGATGCCCTCAAATTTGGAGGAGAGAAGGGTTCTAAAAAGGGAATTAGGCAACTCCACAGAGGACAGGTCCATGGAGAGTCTTAAACACAGTGTTCCAGATAAAGCATCCAGATGTATAGGCTCTAAATCACTGACTGGCACACACTCAGCATGCACGGTGAGGAAAGATAACCTCGTACTAGCCCTATTTCCATTCTTTTATTCTCTGTAAGCACCAAGTAATGACCACAGTCAGAAAACAGAGATTGGAGCTAGATGGACCGCCGGTTTAATACAGTTTTCCTACAGTGTTCTTCTATTATTTTGAACATACTGGTATGAATGCAACAGACAAATCTTAATATGAAGTTAATGGAGTTGTTTGGCCTTTTTCCCCTGAAGAAATATCATGCAAAAATTCCTATATTCATGCAAACACTAGACCAAATGCATGAATAAATGCCTTCTGGGTGAAAAGTTATTCATCATCTCCAAAAACTTATACAGTCAATGTATGAAGGAATTTGGTTTTCCATATTGAGTAATTCCATAATGGAGATATCATTCAGGAACATAAGCAGGGTCATGATAGTGATTCAGTACATCAGCACATCAGCCAAGATCAGCAAAAGAATGCTGATCTGTAATGGCTAGATTAGAAAGACTGGCACTAGCAGCCATTTAGATCACAGAGCAGGTGACAGCTTTCTAAAAATGAAAGTTCCTGATGCTTGTACCAAAACCATTTTCATTCTAAACAATTCATTCTCAGAAATAAATGTGTGACATAATTAACACTAGAGAGAATGGGGGAGAACATCAACAAATGAATCGAGCTTTCTATCAAAATACAAAAGAAACATGTCTGCTTCAAATATTTACAGATAACTCACAGGCACGGCAGTGATACAAGCTGCTGTCATGAGATTAGGCAAAGGTTACAGCAAATGCAATTAAATCAAGCAATGTCAAAATATTGCAAGAGAATCCAAGGCTGCCATTTCACAGCAGCTTTGTCTCTGCAGAAATTCCTAACATGGTCTTGCAAAAATTGATACATTTAACAGAGTTGTACGATGAGATAAAACTGCATTTTATGGGAAGGAAATAAAGGTAATGTTCCCTCTCCCTTCCACCCCTGACCAGTAATTACTCTATCCCTGAATTTTATCTTGAACACTCAATAAGGTCCTTGTCTCAGAGGAAAACAGAGAAGAGTTTTTCCTTCTAATTTTCCTTTTCTAAAATGAACATTCAGCAGGTCTGCTGGCATCTTTCATGCATGAAAAGGAACTGTATTTTATTCCAGAATTTTTGTACTAGTAAAATCAAAGTGCAACCTTAGTTTGGAAGTACAAATTTTACACTTAGTATTTCCTTAATCTACAGCTGATTTTCAAAAACAAAGGATTCTTAGGTGACAAAAGGAGAGATTTGAGCAGACTTTCAGCCCCCAGCTTAAACAGAGAACCTATGGCAAACACGCTGCCAACCAAAGCTTTCAAAGGAACAACTGTGTTATGCACACAACAAAAGAATGATACTTAAGACAACCAAACCTAGCTTCCAGAAAGGTGGTTTTAAGAAAAAACAACAACCACAACAACATATTTCAATGGAAGATTTTCATTTAAACTGCTCCATGATCAGTTGTGGCAGGTAATGAGAATTCATAAGGCAAAGCAGAGCATCGCCAGATGCCACAAGACCTGTCAGACCTGGAAAGCAAACACTCGATAGCAGCATTCCAACAGCCCAAGAGCAAACCTTGTCTTTTAAGGCTCATTTTGGCCAGTATCTGAATTTCAGCATGGGTGTTTGGGAATGTGGAATGCATTTATAAGAGTCCCTTCTGCACTGCAGCTTCCTGGACATTCACATTCTGGAAACTGATTAAAAGAATAGCAACAAAAAATCTGCATTTCAAAGATCTGCACTTGGGAGAGAAATGTGCGTTCCAGCATTTCCAAGCCAAGTAGAGGATTAAGATTTCTAATGCACTAGTTGGAAAAGAATATTGGGATAACTGAATTAGAAATGTGAAAGTGGATATACTACTTGTTTCTAGTCATGGATGGATCTATTCCGTTTGGAAAGCATACAGAGAGGATAGGAGAAGCATCAGACATGCTAATAGATTTTGTCTTTTTAAACCAAGAATTAAATCTCAACAGCTACTTCACATTAAAAAACAAAAAAACCAAACAAACAAAAAAAAACAAAAACAAAAAAAAAAAAACCAAACAAAAACCAAAACAAAGCAACATTCATCACGCAACTGGAACCATCCACATAAAGTCACATTTGGTAAGATTGGTGTCCTTATGGTTTTGAGCAAATGATTGCTTGTATCAGACTGTGAAAACCTAAAGCCATGTAACTTAGTCCTGAGAGTTTGCTGTCCTTCTCTTAATACTTGCTGTGATTACCAGGTTCACAGAGGAGACACGGACCAGCTTGGAAACTATTAGTCATTAATGAGGTAGGTAGTTCCAGCTGAATCTTTCAATCCTGAGAAGCCTAAATATCTCTGCTAGATATCCAAAAATGTGCCAGGAAGTCACAGGTGTAAGAGAGAAACTGTTCAATTAGATTAGCTCTGGGGGAATACCTGCGATAATCTGGGTATCATCATCTATCTTCAGGTTTTGTGGTTTGTTTGGGGTTTTTTATTTCCTGGGTGACTGAAATACTGTTCTGTGGCAAACTAACCCAGATTTATTGCAAGGAAAATGACCTGGCAAGCCATTAAGGTTTTTCTGTTTCTGAGCCGCTGTTAATTCCCTGACACTGGTTTACAGGGCTTTCAGAGAAAGCCAGTGAACATGGGCACGCTGCTATTTCAAATGCTGGTTTAATGAGACTGTCATGAACTGTGAATAAAAGGCAGTCCTGTGAAGTAAAAGGAATGAACAGAGTCTCCTGTGAGTCAGCTCTGGGACAAACAAGACTGCACCTACAAATTGGGGATTTCCAATTAGCAACACAGAGAACAGAGAACCCGACATACAATGAAGCAACTGCAACTGCAGGGCTTAAACACAATTCCCATTAATGAGAGGAAAAAACCATTCTTTCTGCACATGAATGAATAAGCGATCAGCATCTTCCAGAAGATGGGGAAAAACACGCAAACAAAAGCAGCCATTAACTTTCCCTCCTGATTCTGTTTTGCGCAGTGTGGTTCATTATGCCAGGCACAATTCCCACTCAAGAATTCACAAAAGTATAGTTTTGTGGACTAAATGAAAGTCTAAAGGATTTTTAAAAGGCTAAAAGGTCTTCCCTAAAAATAAATAAAACATGTTAAGTCATCATCAGCTAAGAAAAACATCATACTCAGCTTTGCCCCCTTTTTTCTGACATTTAATGTACACGAAGCCAAACTACTTCAGTTTATTTGCTGCTTACTGAAATAAACAGGGCCTCTCAATACTGTCACGTATTAATAGTCATGGCGATATTATTTACTTTCCACTTCCTCTCAGAGGATTTAAAAATAGGGAGAGAGATGTTTTTCTGTACTGCAGGACAAAAACAACCCCAAAACTATCCAGAATAGCAGCTATAACAATCCAACAGAGGAAGTAAAATTTAAAACCGAGCCTCTTCTGTTCAAACAAGTGTGCACAAGTGCTCACTTTTCCATACACAAATAAGCCAACAGTACAAGTAAATGTGACTCAGCGCCATGCCGAGCACCTGAGCAGAGGAGGCTCCTGGCTTTTGCCTGGCTCTCCATGCTCCCTCATCCTCAAACCCATGCAGCAAGCACAGGGAAAACTCACAAGCTGTGTAAAGGGTGGAGGTAAGCCAAACGCCCAGAGCTGTAGAACAGAGGTCAAAAAGAAACCAGGCTTCACAGCCCATGGAGAAGAAACCCATGCAGATGAAGGGAGATCAGCAAAGAAACAGTAAGTGCAGATAGCTGGAAAACCCAAGAAGGACCTTCCCCTGGTTGGGCAAAGGTCCCACAGCAGCAGACTGAACCCAAAAGACAGGAGGAGTGGGAAGCACATGGAGGATGCGACATGCAGTACAAGGACATAGGTAGAGGCCCCTGAATTGGCTGGGCAAGGATTCTGGAGGCTAGAAATGTAGGCTGGGACCTGGGAGAGAGAGTTTATCACAGTAGCTCTTAAGGAAAGCCATAAGATCCTAAGGCAAAGCAACAAGGTCCAAAAGGCAAAGCCTGAGAGGCAATGATTGGAAGCAATTAAATGACTAAGGAGAAGAAAGCAAGGGAAGAGATGAGGGCAGGCTGGAGTAGACAAGACAGGACAACAAACTGGGGAAAGAGGAAGGAAGAGGTTGCCAGAAGAAGCTGCACATGCCAGAGCTTGTTCTTCTCCAAGTCTGGAAGGGAACATGATGTCATTGTGCCTCCTCTGTCAGCAAATATCTAAAGGAAAAAGTCCCCTGTCTCTTAATACCAACTCCTTTAGAACACATTCTACTGCGGCCACCAGCTAGTCTGCTTGCCTAAGTGGCAGATGTCGATGGGTTGGATCCAAAGGTTTCAATCCAACTGTTCACACCCATGTGGCTCCCCACTGCAAAATTTATGGCCATTCACTTCACTTGTTTTGAAAAGCAAGGAAATTACACATCCAGAAACTATGCCAAAAGTACTTTAAAAGATTGCAGACTGAAGGCAACAAACTGTAAGGAAATACCAGCACTTGGTAGTTTATACACAGAGAAATTATCAAGATGTTTTTAATCTGTCTCAGAGCAGGACTTGAATAATATGAAGTAAATTGTGCATGGGGCCATGCTCTGGACAAGGAAGAAACAAAATATTGAATGGTTGTTCATTAACTGAGCCCCATCCATTCTGGGCAACGAACAGAGCAGGAATCATGCAGAAAAAATTGGTGTGTGATAGCGTAATTAAAGACTTGTCATAATATAAACACACAAAGGGCCAAAATTAAATCAGGCCTTTCTTACCTGGTGAGTGCATAATTTTGCATCTAATGATGTCTAAACATGTCTTTTTGTGTGTGCATGCAACATCAGTCATCACCATACCAAAACAGTGCTGTTTTCAAATAAATTTTAGTTAGGAAGCAATGAGTTCAGTTACTTGTATTGAAACACCACTTGCAGATTTCAAAGATTCAGACACATAATGCCACAAGTATGCATAAAAGAGAGAGTCCTTGGCTTTTTGGGGGTGGAGTCTTAAAAAAACAACCATATCACACAAATAGAGGTAGAAAAGAAGTGTGCATTACTGTGCCTCATCTTCCAGCACATGCCATAGGAACAGAGATCAGTCATTATTTTCCCAAGATTACATAAGGATTCTCTGGAAGACAGTCATAGGCCAGAGCTCATAAATCCTTGGCTGAATCCAAAGCTTTAAGCACAGAGGCACCCACCTCTCCCATGTTTGTAGACTCTAGCAGAGTCTTCTGGTGGCCTCAGGTACCATCTCAGCCTGACAATAAATGTCATTATTGACTGCAGGTGAAGGAGAATCAGATACACATATTGCTAGCAAACAGGTAAAGAGACATGACACAGACACAGCAGTAGCTAGAGCCATTGCTCAGATTCACTATGGAAAATGGTCTAAAGAACCAAGTTCAGAGAAGAGTAAACCACAGGACAAATCCACCTCTGCAATACACCTCCTCAAGGGGGGCCAAACTTCATTCATAACTTAAGCTTACGGAATAGCAAGAATGGCAGAGCCTTAGCAAACCTGCTACAATTAACAAAAGCTTGCAACATCGTAGAAGCATCATCCCATGGTTACCAGCATAACAATGACACTTATCTGTCATCTTTCAGCACAAACCTTGCCTTCCTAGGCTTTAGGGCTCAGAGCCCTACTTGTCTTTTGGAGTAAAATTGTGTTATCCTATTCTCAGTTCAATTTTAAACATCAATTCCCTAAAAAATCAGCCCAAGACCAGCGACAATTCAGCATTTCCTTTTCTCTCCTTTTACACAGAGGCAATCCAACACCAGCCTTTGCTCAGAACATCACAGACTAGGAGCTTGCTCCTTTATTTTCAAAACCTCACAACCCTCCAGAGATAACCGGTGAGAGAAGAAGGAAGGGAAAAGCCTAAGCTGGCTCCATTGCTTAATGCTCCACGTTACTCATTTTGCTTTCCTAGAGAAGAAAATCATTTTGACTCCTGGACCCGCCAGACTTTTTTCACCACAGGCTGAATCCCCAACTCTCCTGACATTTCTGCACTGACTATTGTTGTGGTGTTTGCAAAGCCCTATATCCTTTCCCTGCTATTTTGTTGTTGCACAGCAAGGACCTTTTAAGCCAGCAACGAGTATCCAGGTTATTCTTTTATTGTGTGTTTGCCCCTGATCAAAATAATACATTCATAATAGTTACCTTAGTGTTTTCTCATAGGTATGCAGTGCTTTTTACTACTGCACTTTACATATAAATGCAACCACCTGACCTTCAGGGTGTGTGAGTGCTACCAAGAACAACTTACTGTAGTTTAAGAAAGTTTTACCGTGTCTAACAGAAAGGGTCTTCCTCACACTTCTGTAACCCAGCAGTTTCATATTCTGAGCCACACCTTCCTACAAAACTCCCTCTAAAATTCAAAAAAAGGTAAAGTTTGCACACATGAAAGCCCATATCTGGGAAACTGGTTACACTATTCTGCTTATATTGGTTATGAATCAAGGAAACAGCATTGCACTGTGTGGCAAGGGGAAAGCATAAAAAATGCAGCTGAGACCTCTGCTTTTTGAACAGGAATTTCATGCTAGAGCAGGAATATGCTACACTGGCAAATTAGTTAAAAAAGAAAAAAAAAAAAATCAAAAAAAACCCAAAAGCATTGTTACACAAGAATTAGAAATAGAAGCACACAGTGAGGAAAAGCCAAATCAACACCAACCAATTGCTATGTAGTCGCAAGTTATGTGTGCCAACACTTGGATCCCCCCTCCCTGCTCTTCCTTCATGTTGGAGAACAGCATCTGTTTCAGCTCAAACACTGACTGTACATGCTGTGCAGGGACTCACGGAAGACATGTTACGACCTTAACATACTTTTCCCCATAGTATGTCAATCTCAGGGCCAGCACAGCCATCCCTGGAATGCATCATGTTCTGCAAAGCATTTCCATTTTCCTTCCCCTGCTACTGCAAAAGGAAAGACCGTTGCTGTCGGTTTAGTCATCAGATCACACTTATCCCTGCTTTAGCCTTAAGGACTTCATTGAATTTTGGATCAATGGGGTTTTGTGCCTGGATCCCACAGTGCTAACGAGTAGTGAGCTCCCTCATTCTCTTCTGTACATACACAGATTTAGAGTGATGCTTTTGAGCACAGCTCCATATACACCTGTTTCTTCTCTCATTCTGTCAGTTGGGGAAAAAACCTGAAACAAGCCAAAACCAAACCACCACAAAAAACTGATGCAACAGTTCACATATGTGGAAAATGGTAGCCTTTAACACCAGTCTATTGTCCATTCTAAAGGAAGGGTCTTACCAGCTAAATCACCACTAGCAGATGCAATAAAAATCAGGTTTTAGATCACCAAAGAGAAACAGATTTTCTTTTCAAATGTATGCAAGCTATTCAGGAGTCTTGTTTTTCAAGAAGCTTAGACTGTGGGCTCACCACAGGATCATTGACAAAGCTTAAAACCATCAGGGTGGTTACGTGGTATGAGGGTGTCCATAGGCAGGAAAATGTTTAGCAATGCTGAGCGTGACGCACGTATGACATGGCATGACTACAATTATATGTAGCCTTGGAATTAAAAATAGAATGTTAAAAAAATAGATCTCCATTTTCAGTGGGTTCAACAAATCAAGAAAGAGAACGAATGACAATAACTACAGACATAACTTCACAAAGGACTGTGACAACTTCTTTAACGTATTAATGGCTCTGACAGAGTATCGCTATGGTGAGCAATAAAGTGTTGGCACTGATAATGCTTTTTAATAGGACACATGTATGTATACTGCACCATCACAGTGAAAGCACTAAAGGTCTGGCGTTACCTCAAACCGAAGTACAAGCTTGACATGAAAGTTCCTGCCTGCACTTCTCCAGTTGTGCCGTATGGGAGTGCACATACAGTCACAAGTCTCTTTCAGGTCTTAAAACTCAGGGAGATGGATCAAACTCATAAGAGATCCTAGCTACCCTGTTTCAGTGCATATGCCAGTATCCCCCAAAATTGCAATAAATCGTGGTGATAAAACCTACAATTTCATCCAGACTAACTCACTCCTTACTCCTGAAGGCATCCAGGACTGCAACACCCACATTCACTGAGTAGTTGAAGAGCAAATGACAATAAAGAACAGAAATCATTCTGTACCAAGAATTTACATAACTAACTCCAGTTACTACTAATTAGACTGATTCCCTTAACTCCTCCATTACATTTTCCTGCATTTTTCAGTTAGCTCTAGTAGCAAGATACGTAATAAATTATTATTACATACAAAAGTAATCGATCACATTACAAGTACTTAAAAGTACCTATTAGGCAGTGCACAACCATTTTATTGTAATGAAGACCTTACAACTAGCAACCTGGTGCACTAGATAAGGTACCAGCAGCTCCTGCACTGTGCCCGATCTGCCTTCCAACTTTGGAGTTTTTGAAATACTTAAAATCTTTCCCCCTCCCTTTTGCCATGGAAGAGACCTGCACAAGTCAGACAAACATCGATTGCAGAGAAGAAATTGTGCAATTAATTTTGTGTATTAGACAGTGACTTCAATTTTTTCCTTCTACCTTTTTTCCTCTATAGTGAGAATTTACTTTAGAAAAGATGGATTGTATTTTAATAGAGCAATTGCCTTGAGCGCTTCCTACTTCATACCATATGATCTGCCAATAGCACTAAAGCAGACTATGTACAGAAAGTATTTCAACTATTTTAAACTGTCCTATGAGAGGAGTCAGCAAATGGAAGTAAGGAGAAGTCTGCAATCAGATCAGGTAGTGGTCCACAGACCTCCACGTGAGGTGAACATCATTTTGAGAGCCAGTGAGCTGCAATACATTTAATCTTGCTGTTCCATGTGACTGCAAGCATGCTCCATGTGGTTGAGAATTGAGAAGATCTCTTGAAATTACAAATGCTGTAGCAGCATATTTAGGTTTTTTTATAGTGGCTAGCAAACATTGACATTAGACAAGCAGGCACTGGTCAAATTGCTCAGGCGCTAAAAGGCTGTCATTCCATACAACAAGAAGTTATCCTCTAAGCCTTCAGAGGAAAGAAGAATTCAGAACAAAAGGCAAAAACTAGCAAAGAGGGTTGCCAGCAGTGTGCAGCATCCATTAACCCATCCCAGGCTTTCTCCCAAGGCTCTCAGGCACAACTCTCACACAAATGTCTGGCAGCAGGCTTCCCTCTCAGCCACTGGGACCAAGCCAGCTCTACTTTGGGCATCCCACAGTGAACCATCATCAGACAACAGGTTGTTGCAAGTGTGTTGTACACAGCCACTTGAAAAGAGAAGCTGAGCAGCTTGCACCATGAGAGACCCTTTTAAAAAAGAAAGCAGCTCCTTACACGTGGAGCTTGATTTGCCATGTGCAGAAATCCTTTACAACACTCGAAGAGGCAGCTGCTGAAAAGCAAATGCCAGTTGGCAGCATAGATGTGTTCCCTCCAAAGCCATCCCACGTGCACAGTCTCTCCAATACAACTTCTGCAGCCTCTCCTGAAGCTGGAAAACCAGAGATTTTCCCCTTGGTGTAGGAAAGCGATGTTCCCAAAAGTGGGGGCAGAGTGAGGGTGTCTGGAAAAAGTACAGAGCAAAGGAGAGGGGAAAGGAGCAGTAGGAAGGAAAAAAGAAACAGGGGTAAAAGAAACAAGAAGACGGAGCAAGACAGGAGATGCTTTTTGTATTGGTACCCTCCACCATAGTATCCATCAGGGAAAATGGAAACAAAGAAAAATATCAATGAGAACAGAAGCATTGAGAGAAATATGGAGAGAGCAAAGGCCAGGAATAGCAGCTGCACCAGTGTTGTGCTCAGGTTACTCTTCCCCACCAGGTCCTAAACTTTAGAGGTTAAATGAGACTTTTGGACAGCCCATTCTGGCCTGGCATATCAGAAGTTACCAGGGTGACCCACACTTTCCAATTGTGCTAAAGATTTTGGATACAGGAGAAGAAATAAATATGAACAAACAATTTTAGAAGCTGTTCCCAATGGCCAGAAAGGCCTCTGTGCTGCAGCAGCTAGCACTTACCCACTCCAAAAAGCCTCAACTTCCTTACCATTTTTACGTCACAGATTCCCACACTGAGAGGCAACTGGACCAAAGCCACTCCCTTCCTTGTTAAAAGCAGAATCAAAAACCCAACCATTCCCAAGTCAGACCAATCAGACAAAACACCTGCAGGGCAGAAACTCCCGAGTGGGTTGAACCATTTAATCTACAGAAAGAAAGAAAGCAGACTCTCTGATCTGAGAAGCTACAAATCCCATGTAATGCCTAAATGCCATCACTACTGATGTAGCAAGATTATTTATAAGAAAACCCAACAAAATCAACAACAAACAGCTCCTACTGAACTGATTAAGGAGGGGTGTTATGTGGGAATAAAACACTCCCTTTCACAGGTTTCAGGAGTGTTGCATGGGGCCCATCCAGGTGCCAACCATTAAATGATCAGAGAACTGATCTATCTTCCTGATCTATTTAAGGAACAAAACACTTTCTCCAAGGAATAGGTAGTGCAGGGCAATTCATTATTACAGATCTCCAAACGAAATCATACTGTGAGCGTTCTGTAGTTAGCAACAAAGGACAAGCTGGACAAGGGCTACCAGGGAGATTGTACAAAAATCAAGGTTAAAAGAAAACCCCCTCATGCTCTGACACAGATCTGTGGGGTGGCTGCTGAGTCACACCACCTCAACTGCTCCTACTAACTCTGTGCTGTTCCACAGGAATACGGGCGCCAAGCACTGGTCCCATGCCAGAGCATGGCCCTGGATGCCTGCCTTCCCCAGTGAACGTGCCGAGAACTGCTGGATGTGACCAGTGAAAATCCTTCTGTTACTGCTCAAGCCCAGCTTTCACCATTACATGCACATTCTTAAGCATAAAACAGAAGTGGCTATCATATATACTGCTTTCATATATATACATAAATATGCATACACACACATACATGTATGTACATCCATGTGCACAAATTATACCTAGACATGTGTATATGTAGATACATAGCAATATCACCTAATATGCTGCTCACACTTTATTTACTTCAGACGTTATTTTATACATGCACATATTCCCCCTCTTTACATTCAAACTAGCATTACAATTTTGGCTTTCTCCACGGAGAAGCTGGGAAGGGGACCACTGCCTGCTAGTATCATATTAGGATAGAAAGTCTCAGAACATGGATAGTTCTCAGATATTCTCTTCTTCCCAAGCAGAAGAAATGCCCTTTTCAATTCCGTCATCTTCCTTCCCTTCACCCTTCTTCCACCACTCTTCCCTCTCCAATAGCACCAGAAAAAACACAGCACATTTCAGGATTAAAATGGCTAACCAAAAATGAATGGCATTTTAAGGTCAAATCGGCTACAAACTAAACCACAATGCAGCGGCAGGTAGCCAGCAGTACCTCCGAATGGCCCACATGGCTTTGCTGGGCACAGAAAGGCCACCGCTCCGCTGCTCCTCGGGTGATGCTGGGTGGCAGGAGCTCCAGGCGCCTCGGTGAGCAAAGCGATGCTTCCCATTCTCCCTGCCAGCTGGAGGGACCTGCAGCGAGGCAGAGGGAGAAGCTGCTGACTGCCGGGCAGGTCTGTGGTGGATCCCCCCATTTCTCCTGGTAATGGATGCAGAGAAAAAGGAAAAAGAGGGGAAAAGGGAAATAAAAAGATTTAAGGAGTTTTAGTTTTCAGATGTACTCATCAAAAGGTTGAGCATTATGAAAACAGCACAACATGGCATCTAACTACAACAGGTGACATTTTATTTAATCCAAAATACAAAGTCTTTGCATGCTGGGAGGACAGGATTTATTAGTTCCTAACTAGGTCTAGCGGAAGAGATCTGACAGCAACAGAAGATGAGCACTCCCATATCAAGCTGTTCTCTGGACCTCTGGTAAGATGGGAAGCACTGTGAGGAAGAATATGGTGCTATTCCCAATTTTTTGCTGCAGAGAATAATTGGGTGTTCTGCCTCTTTTAAACAGAAAACAAATCTGTCCAGGTTGGAGGAAGGAACAGGAGGAAGTGAGTTTTAGCAGCATGTGGAAGAATGCTGGTTTTCTGCCACCTAAAATAGCCATAAAATCCTGAGCACCACGAGCAGACAGAAAACCAGAGCAAATACAAGAATGCAGCACAACTGGACTGCAAAGTTTCATTCCTGCATGCTAAATAACTGCCATACCTGGGCAACTGAATGCCACTGAAGCAAAGAAATAACCTGAAGAGGCCACTGAAATGTGAACCTATGGGAAGGAGATGAGGGGAGGGAGAAGGAGGAAGGCACAGATTTTCCACCACTTAATTGACATTTGTGTTACCTTTAACCAGGCAGCTCCTGGAGCGCGCCTGGCAGACTGTAAATGCAAGTGTCAACAAGCATGCTGGCTGTCAGTCCCAGAAAACTGCTTGCTGGCTACTTGCCCACCAGTTACACTGCTGAATTACTTATCTGGTCAAAATAGAAGTCCTCTGCCAGTCCTCTGTACCTGCTCTCTGATTGCTATCGCTGCTACAGGGGCCAGAGGGAGGGCAGGTGAATCTGAAAATGATCCATTCCCCATTAAGACCTAGAGGAAGGGCTGAAATGGGAGGGAAGCCAAGGATGCTCCTGAAAGAGGAGAATCCCTCTTCTCCTCCCTGCATTTGCTGCTCTCACATTGTGCCAGATCTGACACTCCCCAAACCCTTCTGGGAGCTGATTTAATTTACTACTGTAGAAACACAAATTCAGTGTCCTTCTTTATAACCTAGATACACTAGCTCACTCAGGGGTGTGACAGGCTCCAGAGCCTGTGGGGCAGCACCGGTGGGAAAGCAAGAAGCAATGGCAGGAGCAAGACCTCCCATTCTCAGTGGCAGTAAGCTTTTATGTTCACTTATGAACAGACCTGCACCAGGCATGGTTCTAGAGAGGAGTGGATAAAAAACAGCTTCTATCAAACAGAAGACTTTTAACAGAGATACATAGAACAGCATAGTTATTTGTGACACTAAGTGGGTGAGGGATACAAACTTCAAAGTACTTGAGTTTTCTCCACTGACTTCTGAGAGCTGCTAATTATTCCAGTCATTCCAGAACTGGCTGAATATTTTCCCTCTTTTTCCATTCCGTAAGGACAGAAAGAATCAAACCTAATTCTACTACTAAACATCATATGGTATTTCTAAAATCATGACATTATGGTTAAATAATCAAGCAGACATTGCAAATGGAAGGAGTTAAGCCAAAGAAATTAGAAGATGTTGATGCTTCAGTCAGAACTCCCACAGAAAAAATAAATGCTAGTCTTGCCAGAGTGAATTGAGCATTTTAGAGATCAGTTCTTCACATCTGCTCTATCTACCCAGTAAAAGTTACTAGGCAGCAATAGAGTAACAAAAAAAAACCCACAAATTTGTCTAATGTGTGCCATTGAATTCAGTGGGGCAAGTCCATCTCCCACAGTGCTGTCTATAATTATGTATATTTTGCACACACAGGTGGCAACATCTGAAAAGCACAGCAAGCACAGCAAGTTACTTACACTTTGAGTCCATTGCAGGAGAGGGAAAAGAAGTCATAAACCAAGCACACACCAAACACAGTGACTCCAGTTTCTTTCACCAGCATTGCACATGTCCCAAGGAATAAACTAAGCAGCAAAAAGAACGGGGAGGCAGTGGGAGGGAAATGTTCCCCAACATAAAGCTGATCCACACTCCTGAAAAATAGATTTGACATTAATATTTTAACTTTCCTGTTATTTTCATGTCTACTACATTTACACAAATACTGAAACACTTTTCCTTAATTTCTTAAGATGCTGGTAATTGGTGACATGAACAATCTACAGTGTTCACTGACAAATGAGGAAAGGTTTAGACACAGGACAGGAAGGGAAAACACAAGTATTGAGAGGTGCACCAAGAATTTGAGCAGAAGAGGGAAAAAAGACAAGCTGGAGGAAACGCTCAGAGGAAGGCAGAATAAGTACAAAGACAGAAAGGGCAGAAAAACACCTGCTTTCCATCATCTAGAACACACATGCTTAATTCTCCATATGTGACAAAATGCACTATGCAAGCAAAAATTCCTCCATCCCACCCACACTCCCCTGAGTCAAAGATGTGTCCTAATCATTAATAGGCTGGGCAGCAAGCCTGTAGGAGAAGGAAGAAGCATCAAAATCAAATAAGCAGATTCCTGCAGGGTCACTACCAATTTTATGGCTTTGAAACCTTCTGATGAAAACAGCACTGCAAACAGCCCAAGAAGGTTATAAGCAGTTTTTCCACATGGCCATGATGATACAGTGCTATGCCTAAATGAAATAACAATGCAAAAGGGGCAGAAACCCCATCCAAGTAAAGCTATATCTTTATCTATACTTGTTCAGTCACAGTTTTAGGACACAGACCAGCAAATGGTGCCAAGTTTTCATCTGAAAAGGATGAGTAATGGTTTAGATGCAATCCTTAACTCTTCAAGACCATGTATTTCAGAGCCACAGCATGTATTTCAAAGGCAGGCATGTGTCCATTCGTTCTTCACTCTACATACAGACAATTTGCCTTAGTTGAATATATTTCTTTACCATTTTTAGCTCTACAAGCCCTCCTCTAGTGTATGCTCAGCTGTAAAGTCAATGGAAGAGGGGACCTTAAATACTGACTTCTCTTTTTCTGTTTATGATTTTCTCATAAGCATCACTTCTTTGGCACCATGGCTGAAAGCAGGGGCCAGGGCACTTCCATGTAATAGTGCTGGGAGAAGTACCTCTGCCAGCATCCAAAAACTGACAGGTTTCCCTTTTGTCTCCTCCTCTGACTAGAGCATCTCATATTATCACAACCAATAGAAAGGATCCATACCTATTATAGGAGAGAAAAGCCAACAGAAAGAGTAGACAGGCTAGGACATCCGCTCTGCCTACTATACCTGTTACCTAAAAGGAAAAGAGACACACAGCTGTAAAGGCACATCTATAAAAAGGCATGTGCATTCAGTGAGCGTTTCAACCATTCATGCTAACTGTTACTATTTTAAGCTTTTTATCTTTCAGTGTTATCCTCCCTCAACATAATGAAATGTTACTTGTTTAGTGTAGGATACACTCAGTTTTGTCTGCTGCATTTCTCACTTGGCAAAACAAATCAGTAAGCCAACAGTTCAGTCATTCTTTAATTTCTTATTAAAATATTAATAAAATTGCACAGAGAAAGGCCAATTTTAGGGATACGTTTTAATTTTGCGTAATAAGGCTCAAATGAGAAACACATCCAACTCCCAGAACTATGATTTATTAAAGGAAAAGACTCATGAAAAAGCAACTCTTTGGAGAAGACTTATTATATAGAAATGAGTTAATAATTAATATTTGAATGAACTTTATCACCAAAAAGTTATACAGTGATATGTTATTTATTCTCTTTCTGAATAATCTGAGTTTATGGGAGCTTTTTGTACATATTAATTAACCAAATCTTTTTATAAGAAACAGAATACCGAAGAAGAATGTATAAACACTCTTTTTACAAACTATTTCGATATTCCATTTCATAAAGATCTAAAAATTGCCCATAAAGCAAATAAAAGACCCTTTGAAATCTCGCCTCTTTTGAGATTACATAATTAAGCTATATTCAGTGCTCCGGCATTTTTTTTAACCTTTTTAAGTTTTGACCCAGACAAAAATAAATTCAAAGAGTGCCTCTTCTAAAACCTCCCTCATAATATAAAGCTGTATTATCAAAAGGAGCCTAGCTGATTAGTTCACACGAGACCAGCACAGGGAGTAACTGTAAAGCTCGTGGCTTTTTGTTAGCAAGGTAATCTTTCCTCAGAAGTTCTCAGCTGTGGCAGCCATCTCCCTCGCTCATTTATGAAGGCTCATAATGAAAGCATGTGTACCTCACTCAATCAATGGTACCTCAGCTAACGAGTGCATTTCTTTCAAGTATGGGTAGCTGGACATAGCATTTCCTTCTCAAAGACTCACTTTATCTACAAAAGTACCTCCCAGTGCTAACAGACTGCAGGTTTAGCACAACCATGTCATTAACTGTTTCCTTGTAACGAAATGGAAAATGTCCAATATGAGCTGTTGCTCTGTAAACTTACCATGACACTTCTTAAGCTAACAAGTCATACTGAAGATGATACTCCTAGCTTTCAATTGAAATCAATTTAAATTAATCCATGGGTCACATCGCCTCTATCTGAGCTATCTCCTCCAGCATACAAGCTAATACTCCCTTCACTTTCTCTCCCTTAAATTGATGGCTATAGGAGGTGACTGAAGGCATGCAACAATGTCCCAGCAGGAGAGCACGGCCTCACCGAGGTCTTTGGTTTCAGAAGACTCAACATTTTCATCATGTGAATGGCTGTCCGTTTATTCCCAGCACTGCTGATTAGGAACGTCAATAAGGATTTAGTGCCAGAGCAGAGAAATGGAAAGTATGAATACACTTTTTTCTTAATGACTCCTGTAAATTATTTTAAACACAGTATATTCTCACCTTTCCTCCTCCATAGAAAAAAAATCACAAGTACCATACTCTGTATGACTCAGACATTTCTTTAGAAACAAACAAAAAATAATTTAAAGTATACATTTATTTTTAGCATTTGTGTCACCCATTTTTTGTGTGTCACATACTTACAGCCTCGGTGTGAATGGGATGCACAGCAAAGAACAGCGCCGTGACAAAAGCAAGTCGACAATCCTTGAACACAGCTTTGTCACAAGTGTACATCAGCACAAGAGTCACTAGACAGTGTAAAATTACATTCACTGCGTGGAAATAGAAGGGGTTCATGCCAGCCAGCAATATGTTTAACCTGTAAGGAAACAAAAGGGAACCATTACTAGACTGGAGAGGTCTTGTAATAGCAGGACATCTTTCAAATACTGTAAATCATGCTTTCTTTGCCTGATCTGCAGTTTTTTAAGTGCTATTAAACTAATTAGTGCAAATAGCTCTGAAATTCTGGTTTATCTGATTAAAGAGAAACCACTTCCCCAGTTTTTAAAATATGCAGTTGGTATTTGGCAACCTTCTTGGCACCAAGATAGGAGAGGCTTGTGCCCTCCCAGTACAGTTTACTGCAGTGAGACGACGTCTGTGCTTCCTTAGCAGCAAGTAACACCGGCCAATGTCAGAAATACAGCACTTGTCCTATTTCCCTGTTGGCACCTTCTGTGGTTGTTACAGCCACGTGACAGCTTTACAATATGGGCAGTTATTTTCTACTACAAAATAGATGCTTTTCCTTGGGAACAGCCAAGAAAAGGACTTGGTAAGGCTCTGGAGCATCTGCTTGGCATTCCAGGTGCATTTATTCCCATTTAACTTTCAAAATATTTTCATATACTGAAGGTTAAGCATTTACTTAAATGCTTTACTGACATCAGGACTACACTACCAAGCTGGTCTAATAGCTAGCATCAGTTTGATACAGACATTGATGGCAAAGGTAAGTTAGCTAACATCACCCTCGATTCAATGAGACAATTGGGGTTCATCATTTGTGTCGATTGTGGAAAAAATGAAAATATAACAAGCTGTTACGACATTTGTTTGACAACATGTATTAACACATTTTTCTGGTCACTGTTTTTTCCAGCCAGCTTGCTTAACAGCTGCTGACAGGCTTTGCCTTACTTGCAGTTGAAGATAATTCTCTTTACAATTAACCACACCTATACGTTTGGACAAATATATATATATACCTCCACACCTATATACACATATTCACATGGTGTCTCTATCTATGGAAGACTTCTTATATGAACAAGGAATTTGGATGCACTAATGTGAAAGAACATTAAAAAAAAAAAGACACCTGGTGAAAGGAAGACTCAGTCTAAATATTTTGCATGTTGCTGTAAACATGCTAAAGGGTCAGTAATCCTTCCTGTTGTTACTAACAGACTCCAGGTCTCTCATGACATACATGGTGCATCAGCAAAGCCACTGAGCTGTTGCTACTGTTCAAACACCTTAGGTTTTTTTGTAAGACAGAGGAGGTGTGGTATGTCTGTGAGGGCCAGACAACATATGCTTTTTATAAATACTCTCTATGTTCCTTACTCATAAACAACAGAGTGTTATCTGTCCTGGGCTGCATTTTCCAGGCCAATCTAACTTTACCAGACCAAGAGTCTTACTTGTGCATTCCTACTCTGCTCCCACTGGAGTGTTTGTGGAGGCAATAGCTGAAACCCAGGGAGTTTGGCAAAAGTGAGATTTTAGCGTGACGTGACCTTTCCCTTAGAAGCATGGGTTGATGCAGCTACATTTTGACAAGACATCAGTCTGTGTGATTCAAGAATACATGAAATGTTGGGGCTTTTTCTTTTTTTTATCCCCATTTCTCCTGCAAGCCACTTCAGGGCAGCAGCATACATCACTTTCCCTCATTTTTACCAGCACAGAATGACAAACCACAGCAAATGGCAGTAACAGACATCTCGCCAGAGTTTCAGCTGTAAATACACTGCAGCAGTGGGAACCCTCAGGCCTTAGTCTTATTTTCAGCACACTGTGGGAACAAGGGGCAGCACAGGGCCACCCTGCCCCAAAGAAGACAAAGTTCCCACTCCGGGGCCTCTGTAGATACGTGCAATGGCAGGCACCACCTGCAGGACCCAATCTTTATAAAAATGAATCATTTCTGGCTGTAAATCAGCTGGGTGAAGTGCAGCCACCATTGGTCACCCTCAAATGCCAAAGTGCGTTCTGGCAACCTCATTTCAGGAGAAAGCAGGCATTGGCAGGTGAGGATAGTGAAGACTAGAAGTGCCCAGGCTATCACATGAAATGTGCCCATGCATCAAAATGTGAGAGATTCTCATCTATTAAAATACCAGCACAGGTTGCCCAGAGAGGTGGTGGATGCACCATCCCTGGAGACATTCAAGGCCAGGCAGGATGTGGTTCTGGGCAACCTAATCTAGTTGAAGGTGTCCCTGCTCATTGCAGTGAGGTTGGACTAGGTGACCTTTGAAGGTCCCTTCCAGCCCAAACTATCCTATGATTCTATTTATTTGGCCGAGTTGTGAGGACCAATCATTAAACCCACAACATCTGACAGTACTCTGGAAAAACCTCTCATTAGTCTCCATGGATCACGTTTGATCACTTCCCATCCTGCAAAACAGGTCTACTGGCAACAGAGGAACAATCTTGTAGGAGGCATTTTCTGAGAAGGAGATCCTTCTCGTGAGAGGAATCTTCAAGCCCCCAGGGTAGGTGACCCTATCCCCAAAGGTCAAAGTCTGGCTGTTACCTGAAGTAAATTATTGAAAACAGCTATGTAAAAGCAGCCTCACAGCGTGGCTATTCCCCTGTGTATTCTTAAAAAAATAAAAAAGGGGGAAAAAAGCAGAACAAAACACAAGCATAACACCAGCATGGTATTCAGCCTTCCATTAAACAGCAAAATCTGACTGCAAGCATGCCTCGGTGTATTTTTTAAACACCATCTTTGGTGGTCCATGAATACTAAACGTGAATGTGTGCAGGTGCTATATTCACACCAGTGTTTTTTGCTGCTGAAGCTCTTTGTCACAAGAAATTAGGCCACATAGCAATGAAGGAAACATTCTTTTGTCCTGAAACAATCCCAGCAGAATGATTTTGAAACGTTAGCAGTGGTTGAAATTACTGTACGCCAAATGGGTGAGCAAATCTGGGGCTCCAAACAGCTCTAATCCAAGTCACAAGAATCTTGCGAAGCTCCCCAGCACACTCACACACGCATGGGGAAGAAAAAGGCAGCCTACTATGGAAAGCCAAATTTGCTCCCCTGTGGAGCAACTACAAAGAAACTTGTGGGCAAGGGACTAGGAATGGATAGGTAAATCAAAACGACTTCTCCCTTCTTAAACTTTAATACCCTTACAGACATTCAGACTTGGCTTTGTTTACTGCCAGCAGCATTATCTTGGAGTCATGTAGTAATTATACACGGTATACGTCTCAGCAAACAAAGGAAGTAAAACAGAGACATGAACCTCAAAATCAAGTAAGAAGTGGTGTTTATCCAACATAATGTTGATAAACAGAAGCTCTGGAAGGCAACAACTGTACTCCATTGGAGTTGTCTCTATATTTCCACATCTAAACTGGCCCACGATTGGGGAAAATATTTCATTTTTTAAGTTGCAAGCCCCAAAGACACCAAACATTACCATCATTTCTAATTTGCAGGATCATGTAGGCTGGAAGACCTTAGCAACTTCTGGATGAAGATCATAACATCTGTCTGAGCTAAAGTACAACTTGTAAGATACATGGTATTGCCTTGGTAGAGCATACAGCTAGGAGAGCAGATGGTTTGGGTTGGCCAGGCTTTTTGAACTGACTGCTCATCAAACCAGAGGGGTGTTTGGAGACAAGACTCTAAAGATTTGGGGCTGAATAAAGCAAGTGACCACGGTCCTATGAATGGAGACACTTGAAATACCAACATCTCAGACAAGGAGGTCTTTCCTCAGGAGAGCACCTGTGAAACATTCGGAGAGGAAGAGTTTTGCATTGCCTTAACACCTCTGCTGGAAGAGTCCTCAGAGGAAAAGAGTGTGCTAAACCTCCTGAGAAGTGGTGAATGGCTGTTCAAATGAAAAGGCCCTTAAAAGGCCATCTGGAAAAGGAGGGGAAAGAGCACGTCTAACAAAGAGCAGTTTCTTGATACCAGGTGACAGGTATCTTCTAATAGTGCTGATCAGCATCACTCAAGCTACCATCAAAATAAAAACTCATTACAGAAATCTCAGCATTGATTAGGTGTCCCATCAGGGCAGATAAGGCAGCACTGAAACATATATTCAAGCAGACTCTTGTCCCAACACCAGTCTTTGTGTCCAAGGATTGCAGCATGTGCAGTTCAGCACACGCAAGGCAGAGCACTGCCAAAGCTACGTGCCCAAGCAGGAGGTATACCAAAATAAGAGACATATGCCTAACACAGAAATCCCTTGATTTGTTAAGGCTAATGGATGTTTTTCAGGAGCAGTGGTGTTGTAGTTTTCCTTGCCACCTACAGCAGCTTTTCCATTCCTCCACCATCCACTCTAGGAAAAGGAATTACATAGCTCTGCTCTCAGAAAGACTTTCACAGGCACCAGCTGTTGAAGGTCCACAGAGTAGACCTTGTAAAAGAGCTCTCCAGAAGAAAGCAAATCACTCTTGCTCTTAAAATAATAAGCAACATCTATCAGCATCCCTAGTTAACTATTTACGCTCCCCCCACCCAGGCACAGCCACCTTGGTTGAGGAGTGACATGCATAGAGCCCAGACCGTGCACCATGCTACCCTCAAGCCATGGGAACTTACTCCTCCTCTAGATAAGTCATCAGGCACATCTTCCTGGGTAAGAAATTCTCTCTACAGAGGGCCTGGAAATCAAGTGGGATTCAGTGACTTCATCCTCACATACCCAGAACTACAGGGGTCTATGCTGCAAGATTACAGGCTCATGGACAAATCCCATACATATCTAGTTACCATATATAATCAGCAGCACCTCTGGGCTCTAATATAGTGCTTTTCAACCACTGGCACACACAAAGACTCATTCAACCTTTTTAAAGGCCTCTTATGATTTAATAATATTGTAAAGCATAATTGGAGAGTTTTTCTTTTTATAGACTTTATTATTATCCCTGGGCAGCTCTTGTTTAGTTTAATCTGTTTTATTATTTTCAAAAGACTAACAAAACCCACAACATGTTATGAAATAGAAATGCACAGGATAATAATGGTAATTTGTTATAGCGAGTAACACTTAATGGAAAGTCTCAGAGCATCCCACACCTCATAAAACCCCCACAGTTTTTATAGAGGTAGGCTCACATGCAGATTTATATAAATTAACCTAACATACAAGGATGGATTAAGTTTCCTATGATCTTCTCTTCCTTTTAGAATTGTGTGATATATATGGCAAACTTTATGCAAATTAATGCCCAATTTCAGTGCATGGTGGAATCTCCTTATAAACTCCACAGATGCATCTACTTTGTGCCAGGAAAATGAGCATCTGCACTCCAGAAATGGCGCAGCTGCATCAGTGGCAATAATGGTTAAAGCTGTGTGGAAGCAGCTCAAAGATTAATGAAAAACCTTTAGCAGTAAAAAGAAAATAAGCCCCCTTTGCAGCATTGTTCGTGCAATGGCCAGCACAAGCAGGGCAGAGTTTCCACCACAGCGCAACAGCACTTTGTGCTGATTTGTGCTGATAGTATTTTCACAGTTCAGTGCAATGCCTTAGAATTAAATGGACAATAAGGCTTAAATAGTTTGTTACTTGATTTGCTATAACGGGGATGGGTGAGAAGACAGGGGCCATATCAATTCCCAAGTTATAGCAATTCCCTTAGAGCACAACACTCATCATTTACAAGAGCACTAGTTAAGCGCTGGCATTCAAAGCAGGTTATTGCTTTCCAGCAGGGCAAGGAAAAGAAAACAGAAATCACAATTAGACTGGGAAATAGCAGCACCTTGGAAGCAGCAAATATGCCAGGGCAGAAATTTCTAGTGGAACGCTAGAAAGTGTGTTTTGATGATCATTCCTGTGCTAAGAATACTGAAAGCATCATTCACATGGCTTTAGATGTGTCTCCACAAACAGCCTTGAAGAATTAAAAACCAGCCAGGTGATGGCAAGTGACAAACTGACAAACCAGGTGTCATTTTATCTAGATTTTGAACAAAAGAGAGTTTGTCTTCAAAATTATTCTTGAGTAGCATCTTAGCAAGGGCAATGTACTGAAGAAAGCAAATATCTCGTGAAATACTTCAGCAGCCATCAAGCAGTCCTCTTCCAAGAGTAGAGAGAGAAAGAGATGAAATGTGATGAAGAACCAAGCTGCAGTCACTCATCAAGAAGAGAAAACAAAGCTAACAGAAATCTAGTCTGAAGTTACTAGGCATAATGAAGACAATATATTCCAACTGGGTACAAGAGTTTCCCACCAAATTTGAAATAACTGGTAGTCTTTCAGCTCGAGCTGCAGACCATGAAGGAAGTGCCATTTTAGTTTATACAGAAGCAAAGAAGAAAAAAAGCCACAGTATAGAGAGTGAAAAGAGAACAGCCCTTTCTTTTATTTTCTTTAAATCTGAGAGACAATAAATGAGAAAGCCCAGGAAAGCAGTCAGAAACAGAGCAAGTAAATGCAGAAAAATGCCTTTAGCTAACCAGCAGCAGCCAGAGCACTTTATTTTCATGGATTCTAAAGAGTATTGACAGGGATGCTCCTGTGGGGAAGAAGGTTGGACAAAAGCTCTTTTTAGGTAAAAGATGACAAAAGAAAATTAAGGGTGACATTAGTACAGAAGGAGTAGGATGCTGAAAGAGAGAAAATCCCCAGGAACTGGTAGGTGTTAAATAGAGACAGAACACCACTGAGGCGAGCAGCAAACAGGCGTGGCTGGATTCACCTCAGCCAGGTCTGTCAGCAGAATCCGCCTGGACCTTTTAGTGAACTCTTCTCCTCATAATAAAAGGCTTTTAATTCAAGAGACAGACAAATTTTATTGAGTATTAAGGATTGAGAAAGTGTTGTGACTAGGCAGAAGTCCTATATGTTTTGTACAGACCTCTGCTCCTGGGCAGATCCTCACCTCTGTGCTTGGCTGCAAGGAGGTCTGTGCCCTCCCTCCCCAGGCAGGGAGCTTCCTCCAACCCTCCCCAGGAACCCTCTCCTTCTTCCAGGGAGTGCAAGCAACCCTGCTGCCCTCCCTAGAGAAACACAGCCCAAACCTACAACCAAAAACATCAAACACCAGACATGAAAACTACATTCAAGGGGGGAAGGAATTCTGTGCACCTGGAACTCAGAAAAAACAAGCTTTGGGGCACATGTGCACTCTCTCAGGTGGGAAATGGCAGCAAGGCACTCTGCTCTGGGTCAGAAGAAAAGCTTATATGCCTAGAAATGTGTCCGTATATTCCAACTATAACAAAACTAGTCTAATAAAAGCAACTGCCTCTCTTCACAAACTCCCCCTCGCCCAGCATGGCTACACCAGTACTATATCAATTTCATGGCAGGTATCACAGTATCAGTATGGAAAGTGGTTGCTATAGCTAGAAATATTAGACTAAGCTGTACAGGAGAAATACTGACACAATCTTAAATGTTGTGATATCGCCGTATTATAGATGTAGAGTGAAGAAAATACTTGTGTACTGTGTATTTAACCTGACACATTATAGCTCCACTATATTACCCTGTGATGTCAAACTGTAATATAGCATTAAATCAAGAACAAATAAAATCTAAGGTCGTTTTTTCTTCCCAGGCTTGTTTTGGTTTTCTTAAGCTCCCTGTCCTTGAAACTCATGCCATTGATACAGCTGAAAAAACAGAAGGATCAGCTGTAAGCAACTAGATAGATCAGAAGGTTGGCAGTGAATTATCGAATTAATTTTCTCTTTTCTATGTATTTACACCTAACCCAAGCTCACAGTCATCAAAGGCTTTGATGCGAAGCCCCTGGTAGTCTTATGTTAGGCTCTTGGTGCCCACATAGAATACTGAACTGCTGCTGAAAGGTCCCATTTAATTCCTAGGCAGGCATGTACCCAAGCCATCGCCGGCTAACAGCTTCAATGTGCAGGCCTGGAGGGTCAACCGCTCTGCAGTCAACAGCTGAGCACAGCCTGGGCTTTTTGATTTGTCTTTTTCCCCTGTTTTTCCAGCCACAGTATTAGTAGGAAGGCTCTGTGCACAAACTGTGTGTCTATGTCTTCCCCAGTGGGAGAGTAGTGTTCCCCTTTACAGCTTGTCTCCCCCACCTCCTCTCCTCCTGGGCCACCAGAGCCACCCAGCAGCAGCTGGGATGGACATTCTTACACCCCTCCCACAGAGCCAAGCACATTCCCAGTGAACAGTCACTTCCACCTCTTTGAAGGAAGACCACTTACCTCCTGCGCTCCCCTGTCCAGTGTCATCTTCATGAGTCTCTGTCATGGCTACATGACCTAGAACTGTCACCACCTTTTCCTTTTTGCCCAGTCTGGTGAGCTGTTACTTGAGGCACCTCCCTCACCAGCATCCACCTTGGCAGTGCCTTCCAACCCCTGCCAAAGAGGCTGAGCAGGCAGAGCCTTCCCTTCTCAATCACCTGCAAAACCAGGAGACTGATCTCTGATTAAGAGTCTTCAAATCTTGGCACTGGTGTTTTTCAAAAGGCTTTATTTTCACCGTTTCCTACCACTGCACACCTTCAGGGTAAGTCTGCTGTGTTGCTGACTATATCAAACCTCCATCACCTGCTTGTTTCTGGGCTGAAAATCTATCTAAATGGGGATTTGGCAGACAAGAAGAGAAAGAGAGAGGGAGACAGCACTGAGGATTGCACCTTCTGCTTCAACAGTTGAGAAACAGTTTTGTGAAACCACTGGAACCAAGGAATAACTTAAGTGCTACTGAGGGAATAAATGATTCACTGAACTTCTGTTAGTGGAGACAAGGTGTAAGACAGAAAGACCCAGTTTAAATATAAAATCCTGGGTGAATTACAGAACTGGTAGTTCTTTTTTTTTTTTTCTTTTTTCCACCCTTCTTAACATTTTACAGGGAAGACACCAAGAAATAGTGTATATCTCAAGTCCAAAAAGTCGCCTTCTTTAGAAAGA
The DNA here is from genome assembly GCF_004027225.2 of Strigops habroptila. Classification (NCBI taxonomy): domain Eukaryota; kingdom Metazoa; phylum Chordata; class Aves; order Psittaciformes; family Psittacidae; genus Strigops; species Strigops habroptila. The sequence goes on from NC_044279.2 coordinate 66,903,843, forward strand.
AGTATATTGAATGACTTCTTGGAGAGGAAGATAGCTGCAGGTAAACATTCCCTGAGTGACAGCAACTGGAAGAGAGTTAAGTAAGTTTTCCCTAAGGACCATGTAAAACCATTGCCTACCATCTCAGCTTCTGTGCAGATGAGGAGTTGTGCTAGACCTGTCACCTAACAGCTACCCACGTATAAAAAGAATGTTTCTGAACTAACTAGTTTTAACACTCCCTTACTTTATCGAAGTCAAGAAAAAAGGTGAGAGAAGTTCAACGACACAAAGCAAACATTATTTAATTCAACAGGCCATGTAAAGGCTTTTTTTTTCCCCTTTGATGTTAACCCACACAAAACAACACAGCAGTTCTGAGAATATTTAAAGTTTGCTCAATGGTTCCAGTAACACGGGCCACTCTTATTTTCCTCTAATCATTCATACTGACAGATCTGGTGTGAATAATGTCAAGTACTTGAGCTCTTTTTACTGTTTGGCTCCAGAGCACTAGTTACTGGAAGGAGGGCTGTCACTTAAGATTCCCAATTTGTCAGGGACACTGAACTATTGTTAGAGATATTCAGTAATGTCTGCTTAAGATTTTTCTGACAGACGGGTGATAAATTTTTTTAATTGAGATCATTTCAGGAATACATAGGATATATGTAGGATATGTTCAGCCTAATGAAAAGTCCACTGGGCATCATGAGTCCTTCCTTTTACTTTCACAGTCACAAAGGACAGAAAAGACACCAAGACAAAGTTTCCATAGATTGATGGATCTGTAGATGAAAATTTCAGCCCACCCTTCACATCTGTTCTCTACATGCAGTTTGGAGATCTCCCAGATTTTTAATCTTAGTACAGCAAGACCCAAAACAAGCCTTTCCAGATGAAAGTTTCGTGCAAGAGATGCAGAACTAGTAGGCAAGTATAAAGAATCATGCTACTATTAAAGTGCCTTGGACTTGAGCAAATTAGCACAAAAAAAAAAAAAAAAAGGCAAGTAAAAAATAAATAGACCAGAATACTTTGCCCCCGCCCCCTTCCCTTCCTCAGCGAGATCCTGCAAAGCACACGTTGCACAGTTTTCTCAAGTATCCTAAGTGGATGCAGTAAATTCTAACAGCAGTATTAACAAACAACATTAATTTCCATTCTGTTAAAAGTCCATTTCTGTAGAGCACTTTACAAGCATCACGGTAAATCCTTTTTCCTTCTGCAGGAGGACAGAGTGCAACCAGCAACCTCCTGCTGGGCAAGGCAGGAGTGGATGGCTCTGGCAGGCAGAGCGCAGCTCAACTACAGGCTCAGTGTTGCATGGCAAATGCTCCCTGCAGGCTCTTTGGAAGCACTGGGTTTGGAGGATCCACTCCACCCACATCTTAATATCTTCCTCTGACACCCTACCGATAGAAATGAAACAGGAAGAATGTGGAAACTGGAGGGCTGAAGGATGTTTGGGATGTGGTGGAAATAGTCGTCTTCTGCAGTCATGGAAGTGCCCTGGGCTCAGATAAACAATTCCTCCCCTATTCCAAATGCAATGCCAAGCCGTGAATAAATGATTCTGCCTTTGACCCTATGTCTTAGCTTATGGTTATTATAAGCACTTGAGGATGAAATCTTGTACTCAAAATTAGTCTCACTAGTTTCCAAAAAGGACTAGATCAAGGCAGCACTTCACCCTTTTTTTACACACACACCCCTTTGAATAGCAAAGGCAAAACTAGTTCAGAGTCAAGACATGCAAATGAGAACCAAAGCATTTAGTTTTCATTCCATTATTAAAGTTTAAGATTCTTTTGCTAATCAGCACAACGTAACCTCAATCCTGCAACCCAATCTAGGAGGCTAAGTCCAGCACCAATACTGCATGCAGCACGGTCAGTGGTGATAAACGCAGGTTCGCTCACCTCTGAAATTACATCCCCTGCCCCTCAATGCATCGCTGGATTAGTCGGACAGCTCCCCCAGCTGCAACAGTTTGGCTGGACACCCGACGGAGAAGGCACTCTGTGTCCACAAAGCCAGCTCTGCCCGTGGCTGCCTACATCCCCTTTACTCTCCACAGAAACCTGCCGAGAGCCCCTTTGAGAAGCAGGTAAAAAACATGCCCTAAAGAAGCCAGTTTACAAGGGTCTATGCAGTTCAGTCTTGCTTTATTGGGGATATGCCACCCTGTGCCCATCCAGCCCTACTTCCCCAATAGCCAATACTGATAGCTCTTGGCTCTGAGCCGACCCTTACAACTGAAGGGTGGCAAGCGCTCTGTGGGACTGCCGAAGGGATGCTGCATTCGCCAGAACTGCTCTTGCCTCACAGAAACACATAATTTTCACATAGTTCATGAAATGCTATTTATGAATCAGGTATTTTAATGAACAGTTACTCAATTAGCAGAGTCAACCAGGTTCTGGTAACACCTCCTCCTGGCATACTTACTATAAAGTCTATATAGTTTGTTCCTTATGCCTGCCATAGGTTTGTAATCAGCATCTACCCATCGCCTACAAACAAGACCCCAGTGCTAAAGACTGCCCAGCTACACTAGCAGTAGCACAGCACAGTGCTGTGCTTCTTCAGCACAGCTCCATGCAAACACCCATATTGGTTTTTAAATCCTAAAACGTGGTAAATATTCACCATCATTTATGTTTGATCAGGACAAATTAAGAAGAGAAGCCAAAGGAAAGTGTGACAAACTGTAGGAATTGTAACTAAGCTGGTCTGCTACAAATTATCCTCCTCGGAGAAAGAGAGCTGTCTGGGTTTTCCTTCTAGGATAAGCAACGGTAACTGTCAGTTACTTTGCCGCTACTCAACTCTTTATTCCTGTGAAACCACAGCCCCTCCTCGTTAGCTCTGCCTGGTACATAGGGATCGTCTGAAGCAGACGAGGCTGGCAGGGAACTCCGGGACTGCCAGGAGAGGCTTGCTCTGCCAGCACCGGCGTGGTTCGTGGAGCAGACCCCTTCGCTGAGCGTCAGAAAGAAAGGTACAGATGACTGTGGGTCTGCTTCACAAACAGCACCGGCGAAGTTTATGACACGGTCATTCAATTGCCGAGAAAAAAGTACCGGAGATAAAGCAGAGGAGGAACTCACGGGGAATTCAGTCTGAGCACCCTTCCCAGGAAAAAAAAAAGCTTTCCGAAATTTTCCTTTTACCCCCCCGGCAGCCTGGGGAAGAGTCGCCACCTGTTCCCAAACCGAGGGGGAAGCGCGGCACTTGCCGGGACAGCGCCAGGCTCCGCCGGAGCGGCTCCTCATCATTCCCTTTCTCCAGTTAACTTCCACGGGCCCGGGCTGCGGCCCCTTTCTCCCCCGGGGCACCCCCCGTCCCATACAGCTCCGGGCAGAAATGCTGAATCACGAAGCCGAGGACGTGGGACCAGAGGCGACGGTGCTGGGCGGGGAGTGTCCCGCTTTACCCCCACCCGTACTGTCCGCCTCCCTCCGCCCGCCTCGCCCCGGGAGAGGGGCCGGGAGACGGAGGGGACGAGCTGAGCCGCTGCGGCGCCGGCGGCGGGCACTTACTTGAAGGTGAGGACACAGAGGGGCCGGTAGGACTTGTGGCTGGTGTTCTCGGCCATCCGCTTGCCCCAGAAGTCGTTGGCGAAGGCGGCGGCCACGGGGGCAGCCGCCCGCACGTCGGGGTTGTTCACGATGGCCCAGACGTCGTCGTGCACGAACTCGCCTCTCAGGGAGTTGCCGTAGCAGAGGGCGCACAGCCCCGCCAGCACCGCCGCCGCCGCCGCCCCGCCGCGCCGCCCGCTCGCCGACGGGGACGGGCAGCGGGGCGGCGCGGCTCGGTCCCGGCTGCGGGAGCCCAGCGCCGAGCCCGTCACCATGGCGCGGGGCGCCGCGCTAGCTGCCCCTGCCCCGGCTCCGCCGCCGCCGCGGCGTGGGGAGGCGGCGGGACCCGCATGGTGCGGGGCAGGCAGCGGGACCGCCGCCGGCCACTCGCGCTCTGCCGAGGCGCAGCCTGCCCGGCTGCACATAAACAGCGGCCGCCTCCCCGCGCCATCCCTCCTCCTCCTCTTCCTCCTCCTCCCCCTCACCCCCCCTCCCGCACGCATGCTCCTTGCCGCGCTGTCACCCCGCTGCCGCCGCCACCTCAGCCCGTTGGCGGGGGGGGACTCTGCCCGGGGTGGCCCCGCACACCGGGCAGGGAGACGCGCACGGCACGGCACGGCAGTACCCATGCGAGGCCGTGCTGCCCGCGGGCGGCGTGTGCTGCGGGGCCCCGGTGCGGCGGGTGGCCCGTGTCACTCGCGGCAGGAAAATGCAAGGCTGCCCTGGTGCCGCGGTCTCCTCCGTGCCCCCGCGGGAGTCCCTCTCCACGGACGGTGGCGCCAGGAGTAGCTTCCCTGTGGGCCATGCTTACCTAGGGAGTGGGAACGTCCCAGGCGGCTCCACGGCATCCACGCTGCTCCTCAGCATCCACACTGCTCCATGGCATTCACACTGCTCCTCGGCATCCACACTGCCCCAAGGCAACCACACTGCTCCACTGTATCCACACTGCTCCACAGCATCCACGATGCAGCATCATCTGTGTTAAGTAGTCCCCCACTGTGTACTGCTGGGGGGAAGTCTTTTGGCGCTATAGAACTTGTTTTCTCTACTCTGGTCCATCACTTGTCCCTCTTCCAAAATCACCTGAAAGCTGCCTTCTCCAAAGGACTATTCTGATGTCTGCAGTGTGTCCATCCCCTCCCATACACCACCTTTCTTATGTTAGTGACAACTCCCAGTAAGTTTTGCTTGAGATAAAGCCACATTCAGATTATCTATTCAGCCACATATAAAAGTTATGTGACCATGGCTTTTTAAGAAAACAGAAGAACAAGGGCTCTATTAATATTCTCTTACCATGTAAATAAAACCTCCTGCTCATGGCCAAACAAAGCAATAACACCACTTGGCAAAGAAGCTTAGATTCAATCAGGTGAATGAACATACTGGACATACTTTGAATTTGTTCTTGAACAAAGATACACTGAGCATGGTTCACTACCCTCCTGTGCAGTTCCAAGCTGCTCTGTCTGTGTGTGCGTGTGAGCGTGCCTGCCTGCGTGTGGGAAAAAGAACGGAGCAGAAGCCGTGAAGAGTTCATACAGACTGTTTGGGGAGAGCCCTCTCCAGGAATGCTTTTTCCCAGCATATTTGGCACTTGGACTGATCTGGTATTTTCCAAGAGCAACAGAGCTGGCTTTTCAGATGCACTTTTGTCATAGCTAAAAATAACACTTAACTCCGACTAGGACAACATGTTTATATCCAGCACAGAAGGAAACTCCACCAGCAGCAGGGTCATCAAGTCAGACTTTCCCCTTAAGTGGCTGATGACATTTTGGCATTCGGCTCCCTGGAGCTTTCCCCAGCATGGGAGACTGTTTGTGGTGGTGTGTTAGTATTCAATTTCACCAGTGTTTCAAAGGTTGGGCATGTAAAGCTAGAGTCCAACATCTAAGCATGGGCACAGAAAAACAGCGTGGTATACAGAGGGACTGAAGTACTGAAGCCCAGCAGCTCTGGAAACAAAGTCATTATTGCAGACATGCGTAAAAGGTGGAATTGTGACTTTTTGTTGATATAAATTAAAATGGTGACAGTTACTGGGAGGAGGGATGAGCAGAAGCATGGACTCCAATGCTGATGAAAGCAAAACCAGCACATGTAAGATTTGAAGGTTAAAATTGCCTTGCGGTAGGCTCCAGGTAGTATTTGAAACCCTAAATTACTCCACCAAACAAAATCTGCAATCTCCTGTAGCTCTGAAATGGACAGCTGAGGGTCTTCTCAGCTGTACCTACTGCACGTGGCTGAGCCAGGCAGCCAAAGCAGGGGGTCAGCAGCACTGCTGACATGAGCACAGTGAACTCAATGCACCCAGCAGCCCAGGTACAGGATGCCCATGCCACGAGTCCACCTGCTGTGGACCAGGGTCCTCACAGCCTTTCTCACTGATGTCTTTCAGCCTTCCGTCCTTCTCCTTCATCACAGCTTGGGGCCAGCCTGCTGATAGCCCATTCCTGCCATGAAACAGGGTCTGTGGCTGCCATGAGGCAATCCAATGTTGGGGCAGCAGACAGGTTTCTCCATTCATTATACAGGACTGTGGTACACGTCTCTGCTGTGGCACAAGTCCCGCTGTCCATCCCTTTGAGCTTAACTAGCTCACCACATAAAGCTGACAAAAAATGCAGAGTTATAAAATGGTTAATGATGAAGAGGTGATATAAAATCATTTTCTCATTAAGGGTTTCCTGTCAATATCTTATGGCAGTAACACATGCGGCCATATAATGTAGTATAACAGACACCCTCTATGGAATAAATAATATTGCTTCCTATACAGATCTACAATTTCCTGTTCGCTTTCATAACCCACCATGCTTGATAACACCAAAAAGCCTGTAAAGAGATGGCAGTGCTGACCCATTCAGGACTCCTTCTGCCCTCATTCTTCTTAGGAGGACACAAACACTGGTCATTTGCTTTCATTTGGCTCAGAAACCCAGAGTATGCAGGGGAGAAAAACCCTATTTATTTTTTTGATCTATTTTCTTACTCATTTATTGAAATGTTATGCACAAAGTAGTTAACACTGATTTGTCAAGTTTTTTTTCTGAGAAGAAAATCTATTCTCACTTCTCTGGGATAGTCCAGATCTTTCCTTTCTTCCCTCAAGCAAAAATCCAAAAGAGACAAAGCAATGCTCCAGTCAGCCACAGAGGAAAACCTCCCCTTCTTCACAGCTGAAATACAAGCACATAGTCTGCTCCTTTTCATCCACAAAGGGAAACATTACCTCATCATGCAGCAGTCACCATCACTGACTAAATTCAAGATGTTGTTTATTACTAAAAGTCCTGACCACCTATAAAGAAACTAAGATCAAAAAGTCATAACTCAGAGAATGGGAGAACACATATTGAACATCGCTCTATATTGGATCTTTAGTCTGTACATATATATGCAGGCATATGCCTAGAGGAAGAGGAAAGAGAGAGGAAAAAATGAGAATCCAGTGATGGGATGGTTTGCTCCAAAGCTGCTTTGCCACTTCCAAAAATATCTGATCTAATAAGAAGTATTTCCTTCTCCTCCAAGCCTTGATTCTTTCTCTACCTAAAGTAGCCATGTCATCACTTCTGAAATGTAAAATCAAATTGCTTCTCTGAAAGCCTAGCTGAGTTCTGGAATCATGTGTGTAGTTGAAGCAGTCCAGCTATTTGACTGCCTACTTGTATTTGAATCACAAGTTTAGTGTGAGCTATACAAAAAGATTAACAAATGGCTGTTAGAACTAGAGACCTTGAAACTAATTCTGTCTGACACTCAGAAAAAAACCTTGCTCTGCTAATTGAGCAGAGCTCGTTACTTCTGAAGTAGGAAAGTTTAGCCTCAGCTTGGAGTAAAACATACAGCAGGGTATGGAAAGCAGTAGACGCATTTGAACTGTTACACTTCAAAGGGCTAAGCACCGATTGATCTGTTATTGTCTGAAGATGGCAACTGCTCAAAGGCAGAAAGAAACTGCAAAAGTTTTGAGTTTCAAGCTTAAACGTGGGGTTCTGAAGAGTTTAGCTTTGCACTGACTGATTAAAGTATAAGAATGCGGTAAATACATTTTAAAAGTTAAATTACCATATGGTCATAGCTAGAGGTGAATTTCAAAAGTAGCACACGTAAATAGTTTCTTGCTGTCTGAACAAATAATTCTACAGTTAAACTAAGTCATTTGGTAACTGGTAAAATTGACTTCTGCTTGTAGTCAGTTACTGAATGGTTCTGCAACTCATTTCAGTAGCCCCAGGATGAAACTCTCTATCTGCCACGCATATAATCTTCAGCTGATAAAGATTATGTTCATATGGTTAAAAGCAAAATAAACAACAACAAAAAAAGAGCCAGCCACCAGGTTCTGCTAGCCATTAAAAGAAATTGCCATCTTAAATGAAGAAGCGTTGCAAAACCTGGAATCAAGTTTGGCACCTTTAATCCAGTGTGTCATCTGTGCTGGAAGAACTTTGGAGAGATAGAGAGCAACCCATGCAGTCCAAAGCTACTTCGAGTGCAGACATCATTCTCTTTAGGCAAGTAGGATTTGAACTTTGGAGTTACCAGGAGCAACAGTGCAGTGAAAGACTGGACTGGGCTGGAAAATTCCTAATTACCATCCTTTTTGCTTATTACCAAATAGCTTTTAGGTCTATGCAGGCTACAGGAAGTTTCTCTTTGGTGAATTCTTCCTGAAGCCCGGTGAATGTTCCTGTGGTTTTGCTTTCACTTTCAACCGTGGCCAAGAGTCAGAAGTAGTACAAGCAGGAGAGGAAAACTTCTTGGCCTTAGTACCGTTGTCCTGTGATCCTTAGGGGACAAAGAAATTCAATATCCTCAGGATGACCTCCCCTTTTCAATAGGGATATATTTCAAGTTCAGCCCACAACCCCCTAATAAAACCTGTTCCCTGTTGCAGTCATGGAGTATGTTAAATATTAGCCCAAAAATTCACCCCCCTTGGTTTTTACAAAGCAATATCAAGAAGAAGATAACATATGGTAAGCACTGTTTGGTGGATCCCCATGGGTGCACATTTCCCATCCCTGACACAGATGGCAAGTAACACAGAATCCTCCATGACCCATTTTCAGATCCATTTGTTACCTGTTTCATATGCTTGTGTAAAATAGGCAATTTCAAGCTGAGAAAAAGCTTGCCATAGTTGTTACTGGATTAGAGGGAATCTCTTTTTCAGCTCATACAACGAATGCATTTTCTGCCTTTGAAGAGTCCCAGGTTAAGCCTTAGTCTATGGGCAGGACTGTATAGAGTCTTTGAACCCCTGCAATTGGTGGAACATCTGCTATTTGGCAGGGGAGAGGCATCCAGCAAATGGTACAGAGTGACTTGGGTTTGGCAAATTCAGTTTAAAGGTCAGGGACAATACAAAGGTAGGACAAGTCCCAGGAATGAGAATTACTGGATTCTTCACCTACAGAGCCGAGGCAGACGATGGCATAGGCTGCTAAACTTGCCCGCTCCAGTGGACTCACTTATCAGCTGAGGAGATCAGTACTTTCAATTTTTGTGGGCATGATTTAAGTGTGAAGAGCCCCATGATGGAATGGGAAGCAGAGGAGAAGCAGCATTTTTCTTTCCTTATTGAACATGGATCTGCACTTTTCCTCGTCTAGAAGCATTGAAAAATCTTCCCAAAGTTCAAGAGAGTTCTCAGTCTTGCCCTTGCCTGAAAGATCTTTTTTATTGCAGCAGAGCAAGGAAAAAGTGCAGCCTACAGGGCTTGAGCCATAAGAGTTATCTACTTAATGCTGATTAAGTACAAGGCAGTTTAAGTTGAATTTTTATGTAATTCAAAGAAATTAGCTAATGGCCCAGAACCACAAAAATTACAAAGGGAAAACCCAACTCCAAAAGTCCCATTTTTGGGTGAGTGAATGTGGTACTCTCAGATGACCCGACATTGGTTTTGCTTACAGTGCATAGCCCTGGACTACATTTGTACTATACCTGCCACATTGTATCTGAGTACAAGCAGGTCAGAATGGGTGTGAGGCTGTTTAAAGCAGGGATCTTGCTAGATAGAAGGTGCTTAAGAAGGATTGCTTTCCTGAGAGATGGACATCAGTAGCTCAGACATCATACACTTCCTATGAGGCTTATGCAAGGGCATGTGCAAAATTTCACATGGCTGTGAAGTTGGATGCTGAGCTGCTGAGGGGACCGAAGTCAAACACAGCATAAGAAACATTTGAGCACAGCACTCTGGTCAATATTTAGTGGTTGGGATTCATATTGCTCCTGCAAGGAGGCATTGGATTCAGAAGAATCTGATTTTGGCAAGACAAAGGAAGCATTTTCAGCTTACACTGATCTGACTCAGTTTAATGTGACCTTATATTCAGCTTTCAGAGTTGGCTGTGTGTTCCTCAATGCAATTCTGTCTTGGAAGTTTATATGTCAAAACAAGAGCAGAGATTAAAGACCCCAAGTCTGTTCCTTATTCAGATTCAGTTGGTTTTGTTTTCTGGGCATCTCTGAGCTGGAATTTGCTAACAGTTCCCTCCTAAAAGTAGCTGATTTATATATAAGATCTTCTGGCATCACTAGGTTCAATTGAATTGCAGTCACTGCAAATGGTCTGATAAAATCGGACAGTCGGATAAAAATAAGGAAATCGCTACATTTATCCTGGTTACTGAGCAAGCTCAATTTCAACATGGTGAAGCAGAAGCCAGTGGTTACAATTACTTTTCTTTCCTTTCATGTACTTTTTAATATTTGGGTTTAAGATGGAAAATTACAAATTAATAAATCTGCACCAAGTCCAGTCAAGACTCTCTATAATAATATTATTCATATCTCTATGATTAACAACAGCTGGAATACATTTTAGCAAAAATATTAAAATCTGCATTGTAGAATAAGCCACATGGAATCACTGTCATTTGAGGAGGGGGAAAGTTTCCATAAAAGCTACTGGGAAAGGAATATGACCTTTTTTAAATTTCTTTTTTTTTTTTTTCTCTTTTTTTTTCCAGGTGACTTCTTTGGCTTTTACTCTTTCAGGCAGCTACAGCTTTATTTTACAGTGCTTAACTTTCTAGTGTTCCTGTTGAACAATCACTCCAGATAAAACAACACATCAATCAGTCACTCCGGGCACTGCTTCTTCTCACTAGTCCTCTTACACCAACATGTATTGAGGAGCTCTGGCTATGTTAAAGCAAAGGTAAGTTCTCAAGCACAATTACAACAACCTAAGCTGACACTGGTGCTATGCTGGCTGGAAAGCTATCACACAGGTCTGCGTTTCACCTGCAAACACCGCCATGTGCTGGCTGCTGTTTTCCCAAGGTGTTAGACAAATTCGCAGACAGCTAATAGATCAGTTAAAAATCAAAGCAGTAAACCCCTGTGCTGCTTCTCAAAGGAAACAATTTGAAAAGCTGATTGAGAAGGGCAATATCAGGAGGAAGTGGGATGGAGAAAGAGGCATAGGGGTGATTGGAGTAGCTTCTCAGTGCTCCATTTCCCTTTTCCATTGTTTCCATGGACCACACATCTAATTGACCCTCAAACTGGTAGTAGGATAAAATGAATCCTCTCCAGTGATCTTTGCTCTTCAGCCCTCATGTGAGTCTGTTGCGGACAGGTAAAACACATTGCAATGCTTGAGGAATTTTTAACAAAAATATTAATCCCATTCTGAATGCAAGTGATTATCTAAGTATGGAAGCACCAGAAGGACCAGTAGAAGAAGTGCTGTGAGAATGCTAGGTGCAGATGGCACCTAGGTTATCAAGATGCCAGCACATCTATGTACAGCTTATCAGGACCTCCCTAAACTGAAGACAGACTATAAACCAATAACCTAAAGAAGCAATACGAGGAATAAAAGAACAGGCTTAGGGCCATCAAACACCCGGGTAAGGAGAGAAAAATAAACCCTAATCCAGGAATGAACAGGACGAAGAGCACAGGAGGGTGTGAGAGCATGTGCAAATCCTGTTTTGTTTTGGGTAAAATCACCTTTCTCTCCTACATTAGCTTACCTTGAGCTTTGTCACATTTTTCCTGCAGTGTTGCAAAATTAGTTTTGGGGCTACAAACGTGGCAATGTCAGAGTTAGGAGCCATGCATGCTAGCAATACTTACACACCTTTTATGCATATGAATGCAAACTCCTGGCTTGCTTGAAATGCTCTGGGGAGACATATGTGTGATTTTTCTCAGTTTTCCTGAAGACGGGTACACATGTGTGAGCTCAGGATTTTCAGCTTCTCCTGGTAACGGGGACCACAGAACTTCCTCCTTTCAGAGTCTCTCTCCAAGGAGATGAGCTCTCTTGCTTTCTTATGCCCACTCCCACTCTCTTCACGTGTTTCAGCTGATTTCTCCTGATTCCTCTCCAGCTTTCTTTTTAGTCAGTAGGAACTTGTAACCTTTGAATTTCTATTGTTATAAACAAGTTAAAAAACAAGTTATTGAGCTTTGCGTAGTTGGGAGCTTACAGAATTTCCCATGGCTTCAGCCCAAAGCCAAAAGTCATCTGCAGTTCAGCTGAAAGACTCCTAAGATCCCTGCAATAGGAGTCTGGAAGCTTTCCGGACCGCATTTGGAGCCTGGAAGATGTAGAAATCAAAATAAACCATGGTTTGAGAGCAAATCTAGCGTGGTTGCTGTTACTAAACCTGCTTTGCAACACCCCTCTGTAGGGTTTTCTGCCCTCTATAGCAGACCCATTGCAGCACATTACACCTGCCCTTTTCTTCTTCCATTCCTGGGGCATCACATTAAATTCAGGGGCCTGATTTTAGGTTCATCTGACCTCACTGCCATGTCCTAGGTCCTTTCTAGTTTTTTTCTGCAGGCTATCTAATGGCTATCAGAGATGCTCATGGCCCAGCATATCTTATTACTGAGTTCATGCCACAGCTCTGTTCCTCAGGCACAAAGCAACCTTTTCTTTTGCAGATGAGAGGTCATGTATGCTAAGACAGAACTTCCCTGGAAGCTGCTTCAAGAATAACGAGTGATTCCCCCCAAGACCCGAGGATTTTTGTGACCCTCATCGTCATCTTCTCAGCGCAAAAAGACTAACAGTCTCCAGTATAAACAAAAAGGATAATAACAGCAGACAAACCACTCCATCAAACCACAGTACACCTCTGTACTCTTAATCCTTCCTTGGGAAAAGATGGAGAGAAAAAAATTCATTACCAGAGTCAACATCATTTATGCAACTACTGCTTAAAGAGATAAATTGATAAAAAGGGTAAAAGCATACAAACCTCACGCTGAGTAGTTTCATAGGGGAAAGGGCTGGAGAGGAGCCTGAAGGAGCGCTCGGGTACAGCCCAATTTCAATGAAGTGCTGCAGAGATCCACACTTCGTAATTTGGGCCTGTTTCTAGTTATCTCTGCGTTTACATGGACTGACAATTGTGAAGAAGAGCAAAATCCTAAAGATGGGTTTAGTCTTTTTTGGCATGAGGCTGGTGTCTGGCATGGGAAATTAATCCATGCTAAGCTGCAGTAAGCTGAGCTGCTGAGTTTGTATTCCTGTCACTGAGACTGCTTATACTCACTGATGGTCTATAAACTCTTATTAGTCAGACTTGACAGTGGGTGACACCTTGATGAAAAGAATAGCCTATGGATCACCATCCATTCAATAACAGTTTATAAAAATGATATTAAATGAGCCATTTTTCCTAAGACCACATACCAAAATATTTTGGGGTGATGAATGAAATGATACTGAAGGACTTTTTTCCCTCAGTTTTTTCCTTTCGAGAAGGGGATCAGAAGGTCCCTGGGTGCTTTGTCACTGAAATAAGCACATCTGTCAGCTAAAATGGCAGCGCTATTATATTTAGTTTCTAGAAAGAGTTCCTCAGACACTGAGGTCTTGGACACCACCCAAAAGATTTGCTCTCTGGACAGCTGAAGCAGAATAAAATGAGAGGGGAAAAGTAGTTCACAGCCACAGTTAGCATTTTCATTTTATTCTGGATAACCCATGGTCCAAAACGTTGATGAGAACAGACAGGCTCATGAGGGGTGACTTGACAGGAATCACATTCTAATTTCCTCCATAAAACTTTGCAAGCTTTTCTCTCTCCAGTGGCCACCTAGCTGTTGTTGCCTTCTGAGGGCCTATATGATCCTCCCTGTGAGGAAAAGCTATCCCAAGGCATTTCCTCTTTCCTTTTGCAAGATGCAGTCAGAGGATCCCATTAAATCTTTTAATTTGTTTAACTGCCTTCTAATTTTGCAGACTCCCGTCATGCCATAAAAGTGACTGATGAATGACAGGGCCCTGCTAGGTTTGGCTGGGATGTAATGTGAGCTCCCAGGGCTGGAAACAATAAACCTCAATTTTCTGCGAAATGGGGACATGCCAGCCCTGGCTCCACCACACCCTTTCATTTTGTTAGCTCTAGTTCAGCCAGTTACAGCTGGATTTTGTTACATTTCCTATCATTATAAGCCTCTGTTCACAAAGGTAGGAGAGGATCTTCCAGGTAGCTCAAGGTCGCTTTGGAAGAGAGTTGATGAGTGCTGTGCTAGGGGACTTGCTCTGCGTGTATGGAAGCCAGTGTACGGGTTGCATAACAACATGGCAAAGGCTCATATAGAGCAGCTCGAAAGAGAGAAAAATTCCAGATTAATCAAACGGCAGCCTCTCCCCTCCCACACTGACCTTCTCTGGAGCTGCCCCACGCTGAAAATCCCCTCTCTCCGTCTATCTGTGCATTTTCAGAGGACTGCGAGCTGGAAAGAACAAAGAAAGAAACATTGGAGTTTGTCTTTGAGCTGTCATTGTTGCATGCTCGTTTTGGAAACTAAGTGACGCGATGTTCATGCCACATTTCAGCTCACTGTCATTAACACAGTCAGGCTGTGCTGGAAGAGAAGCTTCCACAAAACTCAATACTGTTTCCTTAGCGGTGTAAGTAAACCTGATCAGACCTGACTTCCTCCTGCAGAATATCCTCCTCAACAGCCAGGCAAAGACAACTATAAACATTTTCACCTTATCAGGCCGTAAGTAATCTAATCGGATCTGGAACATTTTAATTCATAGTGAATCAGTCCATGTGGCTGAAAGTGTCCCTAAACACCTGCAACAGTGAGCCTCCAGCTCTGCGGAGGCTCCTTATTCCACTCTCCCACTGTGCCATCAACTGCAGGGACACTGACCTCCGACCGGGACTCAAGAGGCGTTTGCACCCAGGCCTGGACCTTATTACAGCCCCCCACAGAGCTGCGGTCCCTCACACCTGCCCAGTGAAAGACTCCTAGTCCCAGGGGAACAAGGCAAAGAAGTAGTGGAAGAAAGCAAGCCTTGGCTTCATTATTGAAGCAACAGAGGTATAGGAAGGTTCAGAGGTGAGCCCAAAGCTAGAAAGGAACTCAGGCAGAAAATACAGGCAGAAGGTGAAAACACATCTCCTGATTTCAAGGCCATCTTCTGCCCTTGAGGGTACACAAGGATTGGAACAATGATTCCTCCAACCTTTCTGAAGTTTTCTTAAAGGCTTTTTCAATCTTCACACTCCAGGATTTTGAGATAGGAGTTAGACAGGACTTGCTTGGGAGGCAAAATCCCATGCCTTCCCACTGATGACCTCAGGGCACAATCACCTGTAAATCAACCCTAGAGCAAAATCCCTATCGGGGAATATGATAGGATGCCACATTGCTATAGCATCTTGCAGCAGCCTGTGCTTGTGTCACAGTCTGAGAAGCAGGAATGCATATGCCCTTACCGTGACAGCATAGGAGATTTGGGTTGGTTTTGAATAAATGATTGATAGGGCAAAGGCAACTACTGGGGAACAGGTCAAATACAGCTAATGAAAAAAAGTAGACCCAGTCAGTGTCCTGTTATATCACTTGCTAATAGAGTAGTGTTTAGCAATAGCTTGTGTGTTGTAAGGCTTAAGGTTATCAGCAGAGTGACTGCAGAGAGCTAGTTAGAATTCATTCTGCATCTGTGACTCTAATCCAACAATTTAGATGAAAACATGTACTCTGCATAGGTGCATGGCATAGACTATTACTATCATTAATATAGTAACAGTCATAATAAATCACATATTGAGTGTGTTTGTTATTCTGAGGAAAACTTAATTATCATTTCCAAGCTGGCAGCATTTGATTTACTTTCTGCTATCTCTGAAACTATATAATTAGTTCCCAAGTTGCAACTCCTGCAAAATCTCTGCCTTGTTGGGGGTTAGGAAACGCGGAATTACAGCTGCAGCCATCGCTCTAGCACAGATATCTTTCCCTTGAGAATATTAATTTTCAACATAAAAATTAAAAACGAGTCAAACTCCTCTAAAAAAGAGGGAATGCTTGGAAGGCGCCTCTCAAGGAGCCTCCCCTCTCATTGCTGAGCTGTCTTTGGTAAAAGGAGCTCTCTAGTGTCCAGTTGTAGTACTGCAGTTCAAGAAGATGCTAGGCACATGCAGCCTAATCAAATAGATCTGCAAATGGAAGGCTTAGGTCTCTTCTTTTAGGTACTCAGTGCTAATAGTAATGTGCAAAGTGTTACTTAAACATCACTATCACCAAAACCAATGCTGTACTCAAAAGTTTAAAGGCATGTTGCAGAGGTCTCCTTCATTCCCACCTATCTTTCTCCACCTGTTTCTTAAAGGAACTTCTGCTGTGCTGATGGAAGTGGCTCCTGGTTGGTCTATGGGGCAAGGATGTGTGTGTGTGTCTGTGTGCGTCTGCCAGCATCCAGGCCGTGAAAACAGGTTTACAATTTTACTGTGCTCCTCTCCAGAGGGAGCAAAGTGCCTGCCATGTGGGGATCTAAGGTCATGTGCACATACTGGTCTGAGGTAGTATATTTGGTATAAGTGAATGCCCAACTGCAACTGCTGGCTTTTAATGCAGGCACCTGATTAAGTGAATTGGCTCATGCTGGACAAAACAAACCCATAGTCACTAATCCTAGAAAGCAAATTACAAGGATGATGCATGGATAGTAGTGTACAATGGCAAATAGCTCCTCTAGTCTTTTTAAAGTGAAGACCTTAGCATTTTAATTAGTATTTAGCAGTAATTATGCCGGTTTGAGTACATGCTAGAATATCGACTCATTGTCATTACACTGTTTTTAATGCTTGCATTTTGTTTTTTTAACATATTACTGATGAGCTCACTAATGTTGATAAAAAATGAATTAAAAATCTATTTGGTTATCACTGGATACTACAGATGGAGAATAATGACAAATTACCAAACTGAGATTATCTGCAAATATTATGAGAGATACTGGAAGCTCTTATAAAATACACCATATTTTTGAATAGCATTTTGCTATTGTGGTACTTCCCTTGTGAATTCTGTGGTTTAATATTGCAAGCATGAAAAACGATGCCATAGTTGAAGCTGTGCCACTGAAAAGCACCATCTTGTGTTTCCTATGCTCTGCTTCCCACAGCAAGGCTTATTCTACAGCAGAAAATAAATTAAGATGTCATAATTAACTAAATGTGTTTTAAAGGCAAGAAATCTGACACAGGGTTAAGTTGCTCACCTTTAATCACTACAAACAAAGTGACAGTGGATTTTCTGCAAGTTACTGTGAGCCAGAGGCTTAGACCTTTTGCCTTTAGATGGGTTTGCAGCACTTTTTAGCTTCCCCCATTATTGACCTTCATTTTCTGAGCTCAGCTTGCAGAGAAGCTGTAGATTTAGTAGCTGAAAAAACATCCCAAAAATATAAGCCACAAACAACAAAGAATCCTGCCAGATTCAGATCAATCATAACAATAATAGGTTTTTTTCTCCACTTAGCACTTCAGCTCAGTATTAAAGTGATCACTCTTGATAAACGCAAAACCTATCAGTACATTATTATGTCTAAGCATCCTATGGAATATCTAAGATACAACAGCCCATTTTCCCCTTTATTTTTGCAAACCTGCAGGCATGGTGGCAAAGGCATTACCATTCTCCCAGCTTTTTTACCAAATAAAACAAATTGTTGTTACTTTCAGGCCAGGAAACTAAAGCAAAGGGTTTCTTGCCTCCTCAGAGAACTCTGTAAAAATGTCCTCTGGTGCCTAATTTCAAAAACTTATGTCCCATTTTTCGTTGAGATTTAGGTAGGAAGGGAAAATGAAGATTCTGTTTGAACTCCTGCATAATGCAGGGTGCAGAATTTCAGCAAAGTCAATGACTAATTTCAGTTTTATTTGCAGTGTTGGGTCCTTGCAAGGCACAGAGCTCTCACTCTCCCTGTGCAAACAGGTGCTTGCGATGGATCCAAACCTATCCAGAAGCTCGGCAGATGCCTCTCTGAGCCTCTTCTATGTTTAAAAATGGAAATGAAGCATAAAACCAGGTGCTTTCTGTGCTGTCCCAAATGACGGGTTTTATTTTCCTTGTTAAAACACAGTTTACACATCTTCCGTTTTATCATTTTTGACCTGTTTGCCAAAAGCAACTCCAACTCTGATGTGAAATCAGGCAAATCTCTGTGCCACTGGGTCAGTTTCACATTTACATCCCAAACCGATAGCAAGCCTGGGCCGGTGGCAAAGGACCAAATAAATAACCCTAGAAGCTTTGCACGTCCTTCACAACATCAGATTCCTAAATATCAGGCAGCTGCAAACAGGATGTACCTAACCATTTGGGTTTCATTTGTGTTTTTCTGTGCATTTATGTATGCAGATTTATGGAAATCTCCATTAAATGAAAGTTTGCAAGTGAAGTAGAGTATTGTTGTTTCATCAATAGTTTCAAGCCAATAAGGTAAGTATGTAGCTAATGCAAAACTTAAGACACTGGGATACTCACAGCATCTACCTGAAATCACAGAGTTACAGCCTGAGGGCCACCAAAATTCAGTGGATACTTCAGAGTACAAATCATAATTTTTGGACTTGCACTGACTGTATAGAAGAAATGTTTTTATTTGTTTGAAGTGCCCTTTGAAAAGAAAATAATGTTTACTACAGAAATAACAGAAAGCGTCCATCTTGCTCTCTCAGCTCAGCTGCGAGATTTTACTCTTCTCAGTGAGGTGCAATATTTACTTCTGTGGAGACTTGTATCCCAATACACAGCTATGATAACTGTGTTGTCACACTCCCCATGCACATAGCACATAAACAATATTAGAAAGTCCTAAACCAAGTACAGATGCTTTATGATTTATACTAACTAAGAGCCACTTCACAGAGCAAGAAAAAATGTGAATTGGTCTGCTTAGACCAGAACTTTGGAAAGAAAGTGTACAGGTTAAAAAACTTGATTTCTAGTTAAAAACTAAATAACAATAATAATAAAGGCAATCCAACTAGCTGGTTGAAAAGTTCTCAAAAGAATTGTGGGGACCTTCCCTTGCCAATGAGCTAGATATAACAGCACACCCTTTAAAGCTTCTACTCACCACCTTGCAAGCTTGCTTAGATTTTCCTGTGCTCTTGTTTGGAGTTGCTAGGTTTAGTGTGGGCATCACATCTGAATCCTTGTAGTCCTCAGCAGACCTCCCCCAGCCAATGGTAGCGGCAGGGTAGATTTCCTACTATAGGGTGGTGGGAGATGCCAAAAGGCAAAGGATCTGGCCTTGTTACCGGTGTTGGTGTTGACAGTGAGTCACCCAGCTGCCTCTGCTGAAAATTAGTCTCTCTGTCTCTCCAGTCCTAATGAATATTGATGAACTTCACAGCATCAAAAGAAGCAAAGGCAAGACAGCTGTTTGAGGGGACAAACACTTCAGTTCTGGATTGGGAAAAAAAGAGGCAGACAGAGGAGTGGTTGTGATGAGCCAAGACAGTCTTCTCCCTCATTTGTCAAAATGTGATTTACAGACACACTTCCATTCACCCCTGTGGCTGCCAGTTTCCACATCCCATGTCCACAAATCTCTCTTGCTAATTGGATAGGCAATATGTGGGCTGCCTCTTCTATAAAAAGCTTCCCAGAACTGGGATGCTTCCCAGCTCATTTTAATAAATCATGACTGTAATTAAATTCTTTTGCTGCATATTTCTGCAATAAAATCTGTATCATTCACTTATTGGCCTTCTTTACTGTCCAGCCATCACTTTGTCTTGCTTCTGAAGCTACCTTTCCTGCCTGGTCATTTGAAGAATGTCATTCGCTTTGAATTCCTAATCTAATTCATTTGCTTTTTCCTTAACCTCAAGCGTCTCCTCATTCTGTCCACCCCAACAGTCCCACTAGTGCCTCTAGCCACTGTCCCTGCCATCAGTGACCACTTCAACTCACCTTTGATAGTTCTGCTCAGTAGGGGTGTCCCAATGCCTCCAGAGCCATTTCCACCAGCATGCTGACAAGTGTATCTAAGGCTACCCTTTCCCAGTGGCCAGCTGGCAAAAGCACTTATTAACAAAACCCCTTTGTCGATGGAATTTGATCCTCTTCTTTTGGGGAAGTGTCTGTTCTCCTTATGGGCTTTCACAGGTTTAAACACACTTACAAGGGTTATTGCAAAGCAAATAGTAACAATCTCCAAGCAAAAGACTGCCCCAGAGCTTTGCCAGACTCTCCACAAGAAAGTGCACGCTGGAACTGCATTGCCCTCAGGGCTGTCTGGAGACGTCCAAGTCTTGTAGTGAGGGGGCACAGAGCCCCTGAAACACTTGTGCTGGTTGCAGTGAGGAAGAAGTCAGAAGGTTAGGTTTGCCAAAGTTCCTCATAGCTGTTATTTCCCCTTTACACAGGCAGAACTTGGGAGGGGAAGCCCCGAACTGGATGCTCACTCTCTTTTTGGGTTTGGGGAAGGGGCAAGGCTTGGAGGAGCCATACCAACTAGGCTGGCAGCTGGAGTACCAGCTATCTAGATGCAGCCTAGAGCCATCTTATGACAAATAAAGGGCCAGTAATGTCAGTCGTGATGGGCAGGCACTGCTTTGACTAAGCAACAGTTTTCATTATTTGTTTTGCAAACTTACCTGGTCAGAAGCAAAAAATCCATGCATTTGGAAATTCTTCCAAATTTCTTCATAGGAGCTGCAGGTTTGAAGCCTCAGATGGCCAAGGGTTCTTGCTGGATTATATCTGCCAGGACACCCCACGGTAGCTGCACCCCATGCCAGCCAAGCAAGGGGCAGGATGCGGGTGAATGAGGTGAGGTTTGTTCAAGCCCAGACTCTATCCTGTAATGGAGACTATGGTACAAGGCATGGAAGTCACAGCTCTCAGACACATTGTGGTTGTGGTCCCCAGCCAGAGCTCTCAGCCTGCTTCTGCTTTTTGCTACAAAGTGGGGGGCTGGATAGAAATTGATTTTCTTTTGTTTTTAACCACCAATGTCAGAATTTCCCATGGAGAGAAAAACATTTTCTAACCAGTTCTGGGAGCAAAAATCTTGAGGCATTGGAGCATATATGTTTTAAGTAATTTGCCTTCTGACCATGGCAAAGGCTGTGGGTGCAGTTAGGAAAACACAGGAGTCCCAGCTTTAAATCTTATTCATCACAAAACTCATCTTGATCTCATTTTCCTAAAGGTCCTGTCAATTCTAGTGTCCAGAGGTAATAGGACTGATCTTAGGAGCTATGACATCACAAAGAAGAAATGAATTAACTGAGAAGCTGGATGGGATATGGGTCAGATAAAGCAGTGTAAACATCCAGTCTTTGCTTTGAAACAACCAGTGTTTCAAAGACATGAATGTGTGAAGCAGCATCTCGTTTTGCACTTCTTCAGAGAACTTACCAACTTCCTTTTATTTTTAAACAGGGCCATTTTTAAAAGGCAGAGTCCTTTGTCTTTCACTGCCTCAAAAGCATTGTGTAAAAAGTTTTAATGTGTAACGCTATAATGTAGGGTTCGTTTTATACTTACAGTTGGTTTCATATTCAAAATAGATTGAGATATGCCTTTTTTGCATAACTCCAAGCTCAGCTTCAAACATATAAGTGGGAAAAATTAACATTAAAATGAATCCTTAAACTGCAATTACTTGGAAGATGCAGAGCATGAAGCATCCAAATGGCTCTCACTCAATGACCGAGTTGAAATATACAGATCAGTACTGCAATTTTGTCACCAGCATTTCAGACTCAAGAATGTGGAGGCTCTCCCCTGCTCCCAGCTTAACTCTGCTGTTTGTACTCTAATGCAACCCAAAGAAACAAATAGATGTCCAAAACACTTTTTCCTCAAATGTGTTTCCATTAGGCTATGATCTTCCTCAGGCCTTATGAGGGAACAGGAAAATACTTAAGATTGCAGGGGAGCTTTACAGAGATGTAAAGGTTTTGTATGATCGTTAGTAATATGAAGTAAGTAACATTTACACTGGCATTGAAAATGCAACTTCTGTGCCACGGTATTATGATGTAAAGATGTATTATACCAGATAAAAGAGAAGTAAACCCCTAGTATTTTCTACTAGGTAAAAAAGGCTTTGTTGAAAGAGGCACTGGTGAAAGTATCATCTAAATTCTAAGAGAGAAAATTAATTCCTTTTCTCTCTATTTATTAGAAAGGGCATATTCCAAATACACCAAGTAATGGAGTGAGCTAAAATAAAACATTACAGTGCTGTGTTAGTATGAAAGCAGAGTGTCCTTGCCCTGCAAAAGGGTAGCAGAGCACACAATCAGTGTGAAGGACCTCATGAACCTTTGCCCTCAAGATCCCCAAGTTGCCCAACTTCCTCTAAGATAATTCACAGACCATTACCAAGGAAGCAAAAGTGACAAAGCTATAATCTTCCCTCCTCTCTCTTTTGTCTTTCTGACCAGCCTTGCTAGTTTTAAGGGAAAGTGCAGGCATGAGGAAAGCTCACAGCCGCTGAAAAACCCCTGGCAGAGGAACACGGGCGAGAACGGACTCCAGGAACTCCAGGACCTGTCAGTGAGAACCAAAGGAATAACCTCATTAGCTGGCAGCAAGTGCAAAGGCTTGTTTTTCGTGTGGGTTATCTGCTAGGGGAAAAGGAGCAGGATGTATTTGGCAAACATATACGTTCTCAGTGCAATAACACGTCACGGCTGCATTCCCCTGCTTTTCATTCCTGGCTTCAGGTTTTATTTCTTCTTTCCTTCCATATTAATTTGCAGCTTCTGGGCAGGGTCTGAAGGAAGCCGAGTGCAGTAGTCACGAGTGTGACCTTTCCCTTATCACGGCCAGGGTGAACTGTGGCTGAGATAAGCAGCCTGATGTTCTCCAGGCCTCTGCTGCAGCTCTCCTACTGACCTCATTTGGGGACTAATGCCAACGCCTCCCAACAGCTCCTGGTCACATTCATCTCAAAGAGCCTGTGGTCTCCTCTCTGCACTGCAAAGCAGGCTCTTGCAGTGCACCTTTTAAATGCCTTTGGAATTGTCTGATACAGACGAAAGCTGTGAAATAGTAACCTGCGTACTGATGGGAATGCATTCATCAGCTTCTCCTTCCGAGGTAGTTTGAAGGCGTTCCCACCTCTCCTACAACCAAGGGCTTCACCCTTTTGGTTGGATCAGAGCCACACAAGCAGCCATCTGATGTTTGGCATGGGCGATGTGACCAGAGGGTTCTTCGGGGGAGCAGGGGCATGCAGTGGGGCACAATGACTGACTGGGAACCTGCTGACTGAGAACACTTCCACAGTCCTGATCATTTTCAGTAACTTCTGGTTATCTCCGTAGACATGTACCACAGTCCTATCTTCTATTCCAGGGACTGGAAGAAAAGTGAAGGAGTGGGAACCCCTAATGCGAGAACAGGAGTGGTAACAGGTCTTTTTATTTTGTTTTGTTTCCAAAATCAGTTTTGGGGATCAAATAGCAATTATGATTACAAGGCAAAATGAATACACCTCATATAAAATTTGTATTTAATGCTGTAAGGCAAAGGGTCACATCTGAAAGCTCTCATGTCTGTAAAGAGTTAACTTCCTGGCCTCTCAAGTGCTGAACAGAGAACAACCACCACTTCCCTCGACCTGCTGGCTGTACTGGTATGAAATCCCCCTATGTCTGATGTGTTTAGAAATGTAGTATTCTTGACTCACGTTCAGCTTGATGTCCATCACGACCTCCAAGGCTCTTTTTGGCTAACCTGATTTCTAGTCAGCCAGTCCACTGCTTGTACTGTTATTATTTCCTAGGTGCAGGACTTTGCATTCGTCTTCTTGAATTTCATGATGCTTCTGTCATCCAATTTATCCAGCTTGTTCACGTCCCTCTGGATGACGAAAGGCTGCTGCCTTTCCCTCTGGCATATCAGCTACTCCCAATATACAAAATAACTGGAAGCAATATCATGAAAGAGATGATAGTCACCTTAATGGTACTGTATAAACTCAGACTGGAGCAGGACTGACAGTTATGCTGCATTTATCTTTCTACTGGAGAACACCCTGTGCTGCTGTCCTTCACGGGGTAGTTGATGCCCTTACTTTTGAAGATGAAACCAAAGGATGATGTGGTTTATAGAGGGAGCTTACAGAATTCCTCTGAGGAGATATTGCAAGGACTGGTAGAATTAAGAGGTGTTTTTATCTCTACCTCCAGTCCCAGAAATCACAATTATTAGCAGCAGCCCAAAGCATGAAGCACATCATCTAATCTGGGGAAAAAAGATGCTCTTTCCTGTGACCTTAACTCAGTCATATAGGTCAGGCAGCAAAAATGAGCTGCTTAAAATAACATCCAAGCTAAGCTTCACTGCTCCTCTACATAGGCAGTTGTCCATAGGAAAAAAAACCCAAGCCACAAACCACCAAACAGCTCCTCTTCAGAGCTGCTTATTCATTCCAACAAAACGACAACAGCTAAGTAGCAACAAGCAAGAGTTAAAGGGAAGATGATGCTGCATTCTTAGTCATGCAAAACCTAAATACTTATTGCTTAGAGCGAAGGGGAAAATGGTTCCTCTCCATGAACTTTCCTGACAGCACTATATCCACCTTTCTATTTCACTCTTGGACACAGAGCAGCGGCTTTTACTTGGCCTATTTGGATTGTCTATCACAGCACAACAAAACACTATGCAGTAAATCAATGCAAATCAATTCTTAAATCCATTAGAAAGAGTCAAAATGTATGCTTAGAAAAATCCAGAGAAAATTAGAAGAAACTTACCCCTCAAAGGGAAACATGGGGCAGCTTCCAATGTTAAGACCTAGTGTGAGGCATCCCTGCCCATGGCAGGGGGATGGAACTAGATGATCCTAAGATGCTTTCCAACCCATACCATTCTATGATTCTATGACCTGGAAGGCAGGAAGAGCAACTGTGAGGACTCACCCATCTGATGGAGCGCGTTGGCAGCCTGTCCTGGGGATGGAGACTCCTGCTGTCACAGTTTATTCCATAGATAATCCTCTCTTGCAAAGGGCTCACCTCTGAGTTGAGCTTCTCTAAACCAGGAGACTCAACCCCATTTTCTTAATTTTCAACAATTTTCTGGGTTGAGCTCTAACACAGGTGTGCCTGAAATGTCCACAACAAAAAGCTGTTGGACCAGCACCAGCAGAGTTACGGTACACATACTTCCTACAAACTTCCCAAAAGACATGCTAAAAAATTGAATTTGGGGAAAACAAATAAACAAGAAAACTCAGAGAAAGGTCCTCAAAGCTCACACAAACCTAAAGGGCTCAGGAACCTGTAGTGGGCTGTAAGCAGAACACCAACCCCTTCCTGGCAGCTCTGAGTGCCTCACTGCTGAAGGTGGTGGTGGTACTTTATGACTTTCTTGTGAGGGCTTCTGGTCTATGGAAGTCATTCCTATGGTAGAAAACAGCCCTTCTGCTGGAGTCAAGATCAAGTAGTTTTGCTCCGTTGTTTACTTTAGGCTGTTTCCTCAGAACAATCCTTTTGTGCATGGCAATTTCCTTGGGGTTCCTGCTTCCTTGACTCTGCTTGCATATAATCTGAATATCTACCTTGCTTTCCAAAGAGCATATCTCTCTCTCTCTCCAGAGGCTGAGCCAACCTGATCATTTCTTCATTTTCACTCAGTGAGCCACTAAATCCAGGGAATAGAGTCTGTATAGTGGAAACTCACTGATTTGCTGGCTTCTAGACCTACCTGAAGGATATCTTTTGTCCTGGTTTTGCTGCTAGGCCCACTTTATATTTTGGATGCAATGTACACTGTGCAAGTGCTGTTGGCTAGTTATCCCTGGGACAGAAAGATAATCAGCCTAAACACAGAGAAATGACATATATTGGCTTGTCAGACACTTCCCCTCCTCCACAACTCCTTTCATGACAAAAGAGTGCCAAAATGGGAAAGAAAGCCCTTATTTATCTTTCATGCACAGTGAACATGAGTCGAATCTGCAAGGATACCTGTGTTTTGTTCCCTCCCTCACTAACTTTGCTTGGTCTCTCCCTGACAGCCACCCAGAAGGATCCAAAGCAAGTGTTGAAGGCTGAATACAATAGATGTTGTGCCTCACTCTGAAATAGATATGGCAAGATGAGCCAGTGAGGAAGAAAGAGTCAATTTGTCTCCGGCCCCTGTAAAATCCCGGACTGTGTTCTCAGTAATATGATCAGATCTGGGGCTAGATGATCAGTTTTGGCAGCTCTAGCAGAGTCTGTCTGCCAGCACTGTAATTGTAAACACAACCAACATCTGAATATAATAATAATAATGGTAAAAAGTAATGTTACCATGGCCCACACCCACTGGGATGTCTCATTTTTGCTTTGGCTTTAGGATAAAGGATGATGAGGATGTTTGGATCAACAGCTTCATTTCAGCCAGTGTTTCTGATAAGTCTGTCACCACATTTGTCTCTGGAAAATATTAAGCACAACATAGAGCTCATTCTTAGATGATATACAAGCAGCTTGTTTTTCTCATTTCACCACAGATCTTATTTATACATACACTGCAAATAGATTGATACCACACACAGAGCACATCTATAGGGCCTGATTTTCCAGTGTGATATTAGATTTATGATCTTGTAATTCCATAGACTTTAACGAGTTTTACCAGAAGAAAGCTGGTTCCTAAAGAGAAAGGATGTATTATGAACTTGCACATATTACTTGTGTATCCACCCAGAAACGTTAGTATGGGCAGACACCAGGCACAGATGACAATAGTTAAATTTGCTTCATACTCCCTTTTATTATAAGACCTTGATTTCAGTTGCTTGCAACTGCCAAACATTCAGTGTTCAGGAAGAAACTTTCCCTCTAATGTTCTTGCCTCAGGTTAAATATTTTCAGACAGTTCCAGCAAAAATAGTCCAACCATTTTGAGGATGAAGTGAGGGAAAACCACTGTGTTTCACCAATATTAAGAAAGGCTCCAACTGCCTTATTTAGAAGCTCTTGAAGCTTTGAAGCAAGGCTTCAAAACACTGAAAGGAAGCAGTATGCTATATCCCAGAAGTGCATGTGCTGCTGCCTTGGAAGTCTGTCCAGGATCCAAGAGAGACATACCCAAAACAAGCAGTTCACACTCAGCTGTTGACTGTGCACCAGGCCCTGAGTTTCTCACGTGTGCTTGCACTGGCATGCTCTGTCGCAACACGAGATCTCTGCACTCGCACAAGGCATGCAGCAAACCCACATTGGATGTTTATAAAATCATTTACCAGGCGACAATCAATGCTGCACGTGTTCTGCTACACCACCATGTCATGTTTGCTCTGCAGGCTTCAGTGACTAGAGGCTGGCTGAGTTCAGAGGGACACAGAGATAGTGCCTGGGCAATAGGAGCAAGCAGGAAACTTTAAAGAAGGCCAGAAAGGGGGAATGAGAAAGCTGCCCTAAGTTAGGGTTGGGTTGTTTGGGGGTTTTTGTTTTGCTTTTTATAAACAGCTACTGACAATGCCCTAGTTAGCACTACCAAAAAATACTTACTATTGTCTTTGCTTGGGCAGGGCTGCTTATCCCTCAGGAAATACAGAAAATACTGCAGAATGATGTGCTTTTCTTGGTGCATGAGCAAACTTTAGACAACACAGAAACAGAAAGATTGAGGGTGGATGGGGCCTCTGGAGTTGAAAGGTCCAACAGCCCCCCACTGATTTAAAGCAGGGCCAAGGACCAGCCTCTCCTCAGTCACCTCACTCTGGGTGGCAACACGCAGATTGTGCAGATGGAAGGAAGTGACCACCTTCACAAGCAACAGAGTGAGAGACGGGAGCTGAGACAGGAGGGATGTCTATGGATGCCCTCTTCCACAGCAACTTGAATCAAAGCCCAAGTTCTTCAATGATCTGAAGAACTCCCAAGCAAAGAAGGTGGCCCACTTTCTTCTAGCAGTTGGCCATACAGACCAAACCCTGCAGCCCAGTGGTTCACAGTAAACCCACAGCTCACCCACTGGTTTTCAAATAGGGCAAATAGTTAATAGATGTTATTAACTTACATTTATTTTGATGTCTAACACAACTCTTGCAGACTAGATGCTGACCACTCGCTGCAGCCACTGACAGTCATGGACTGCAGACCACCCTGCCAGAGCAAGTAGCTCTTCAGGGCTTTCACTGCACACTCGACTCAAGCAGAGGTTTCTGCTAAATCTCAGTCTAAATAGCTCAGCCATCTTGCTGACCCCTGTGAGGGTACATATGGTTCCATATGGTGGGAAAGCTGTTTTTTTTCCATTTGCTCCCTAAGACCAAACATAGGAAATTATATACAAACCAACATTAAGAGAATATTAAGGTTGCAGAATCAAGCAGTTACGAGCCAGGAACTGGCTGACAAGGTCTTAGTCACATAAAAGAAAGATCTAAATAAATGTGTTTTGATAGCCAAAAATGCTCTCTGAAAGACAGGATACACAAATAGAAATAAAAGAATGAGGCCTCTTTGTTTGAGTACAGCTTCTTAAATCATGATCATCTTTCCAGACCATTTCCTTCTCTCCTCCCTAAACTTCTGCCAAATTGCAGCTAAGTTTAACATGAAGATTTCACAAAAGGTTAGTCTTTCACTTGAAAAGTAAGCAAAGTTTGGGCTTCAGAGGTGATTTTAGATCATTTTGAAGACTTATAATGGTGTACATTGAGTACCTTAAATTTACTATACTGAAAAGCTGCAGTACTACATAATTCTTCCTGTAATTTTTCTTCCTCTATAAAGGTGACATTCATCCCTGTGGTGGGTCTGCTATAGTTAAGGGTTAAACTTATCAAAGTGAAATCTGCTTTCAGCAAAAGGAGGAAAAAAGATTTCAGGGGTCTGCTTAGGGTTGTGCAAACAAACCCAAATTTCCTCCCACTTTTCAGTCATCAGAGACACCCCAAGTAAATGCCACATTTGTTAAGTTTCAATAAGGGAAAACCATTTCCTATAAGCCCAAGGAAGCAAACAGAAGCCTCCCCAGTCCAGGTTGTATCTGGCTAGGAGGAGAGTAACCAGCTATCGGTGAGCCCTGTAGCCTGCAGTGGCTGAGGAAGACGGACCGGCCACACCATCCCCACCATGTGTTGCCTAAGCATCAGCAGAGCCCACATGGGCAGCAGATGTTTACAGGCTGGCACTCACACCCCAGCCCAAAGCATTAAATCAGCTCACGTCAGCACATATGTGGGATGTTGCTGTTCCAGCTCCTCAGGTGAATTCTGAGCAGCGCTGTGCTCGGGGATCCTGTTGTGAGAACACTGACAGGGGCCTGAACAGAAGAAAGCAAAAGTCACACTGTAGGAGATATCTTTGGAGCCAGCACTGACGACCTACAGGAGACACTAATTAAAAGGCTTTGACTACTGGGCAATGCCAGGGAGGCTAAAAAACCCAAACAAACAACAAAACAGCAAAGGTAGAAATGTGGCAAAACAAGAAAGTCACATGAAATCAAAGTAAATTCAAACCCATTTCCCTGAGAACTCCCACACATGCAAGCCCTGCAGCAGCCTGCCTTCAGTAGCTACAGTCCCAGGCTTTGCAGAGCCTCATCCACAGGTCAGAAGGGGCAGCTGAAGCGAACAGCCTCGGAATCTGGTGACACTGTTCACACAGACCCTGCTGAGGAGGTGAGCAGGATTTTCAAACGCCAGTCTGGGGGGAAACTTGTAGAGGGAATGAGTACAGGAGAAGCAGAGGCTGCAAAAGGCTAAACCTAAAAGGACCAAGCTGTAGGATAGCCACAGCTTGTGGCAGGGATGGGAGTACAAAGGAGAGGGTGGTTGGTAAAGGAAGGCCCATTTAAAATGGGAACAAGTCTTAGCCCTACCTGTCAAGTTCTCTTTCACCGATAGAAGCTGTGCTTTTTTCTCAGGAGCATTTTTACTAGTCTCCCAGAACTGATCATAAAACAAGATCATAGCTCTGGAGAAGGGCCAGCAGAGTTCAAAGCCCCTGGTTGGAAACTAAAGCAATGCTGACAAGCATTGAGGGAAAATTTGTGAGGTCCTGATTGCTAAAAGTGTATGTTTGGGATGTAAAAAAGTAACAGTTATGCCACCCACACTGTTTATTCTTTTCTTATGTGTGGAGTTGGGGCTAACATGTTGAAACATAAAACAATCTGAACACTTTTTAGATAGGATTTATGGCATTCCGGACTGACATTTAGTATCATGGTTTGCAGTTGAGCATATTATTCAACAAGCCACCTGCCTCTATAAATGTCACTACTTGGGCTCAGACTTGGTTTATATCTAACTCAAAGGAACTCCAGTTCTTTCAGTTCCCACCTGTTTATGAGGCAGTTTCATGGCACGGAACTGAAAAAGACAATTTGTAGAAGATAAAGGTTAAAGTCTTGTGTGATTTATCGTGTTTGGGAGCAGTGGAAAGGGACATGCATTCCAGTAGAGATGCAGGACTGCCCACAGGATAAATTGGTGCTGGCTTGTGCAACCAGCAACCCTGTGAGGAACACAGAGAATGACCCACTCACTGTGAAGAGCAATGGATCACCAGGTGGGGTGGCAGGTGGCCTTATGTTTTCAAATCTGGAGAACCCTGAGCCTTTCACAAAGCACCAGACCTGCCCAAAGGGGATCACTCTGGCTGCAGGGATTTTTCTTTGGTGCAGGTACTGCAGAAAGGTATTAATACAGCCACCTCTATGGTGGCAGGCAGAGAACTGAGGGAGGCAGAGGCAAGGTCCTTTCCAACCCTAACTATTCTGTGATTCTATGTTAGGACTGCCATGTGCTGGAATGTTCAGACTGCGCAACTGGCCACACCACAGTCCCAGAAACAGTATCTCTGATTGCCTCAACATTCATTAGGAGTAAATGAAGACAGCACTTGGGAGACAAATATCTGCCTAAGAGCAGCTGCAGCAGCAATGGATTCAATTTATACCAGTTGTATAAAGCACCCTTCATCCTGGCTATATGCTCAGGCAGCTGTATTAGAATCATGGAATAATTTAGCCCAAAAGGGACTTCTGCAGGTCATCTAGTCCAGTGTTCTGCTTAAAGCAGGGCCAACTAGGTTAGGTAGGTCAGGCCTTGTTCTAGTTGATTAGGATGAAACACTGTGCTGGCTTTGGCTGGGGTAGAATTACTTTTCTTCATAGTAGGTCTTATGGGGCTATGCTGGATTTGTGCTGTAAACAGTGTTGGTAACACAGGGATGCTTTAGTTACTGCTGAGCAGCGCTTACACAGATTCAAGGCCTTTTCTGCCTCTCACCCGACCCCACCAGTGAGGAGAATGGGGTGCACAAGGAGTTGGGAGGGTACACAGCTGGGACAGCTGACCCCAACTGACCACAGGGACATCCCAGACCAAATGACATCATGCTCAGCACATAATGCTGGGGGAAAAAAAATGAAGGGGGGGGGATACATTTGGGGTGATGGTGTTTGTCTTCCGTTACACATGATGGAGCCCTGCTCTGCTGGGGACAGGTGGACACCTGCCTGCTGATGGGAAGTGGTGAATGAATTCCTTGTTTCGCTTTGATTGCACGTGTGGCTTTTGCTTTACCTGTTAAACAGTCTTTTATCTCAAGCCACGAGTCTTCTAATTTTTATTCTTCTGATTCTCTCCCCCATCACTAAGTGGGAGAGAACAGGTCTATGGGGTTTAATTGTCAGCTGGGGTTAGACCACTACAAACACGCTGCCACAGCTAATCTGTTGCCTCTTTAATCATAGACACATATTACTCCCAAACCATAATATTTGCCACACAGTCTTATGGTAGGCAGCAGAAGGCATTGGTAAATTTACCACCTAACATATCACAGAGGAGCAGAGAGAGAGCTGTATCAAACTCTCCTTCCTTTGCTAATGCAAAACTGGCATTTTTCTGCTTTACAGGGAAGCACATACGTTGTTTCCCTGGGATCGATCTAGTCACAACAGAGACTAGGGAAGCTAGGAAGTGTGTATGCTGAGAAAAGGAGTGGTATGCTGAGATAATTCACAGAGCAATTGGGGGTGCTCCATGTCTCTCTCTAAAACCTTCATATAAATAATCAGGTCAGAAAACTAGTGTTTCAGAACAGGGACATAACAGACATTGTTCGGCTTTAATGAAGCTCTCTTCTACTTGGCACAATATGTTGATCTGACAGAATTGTTTCTCACCTGGATTTAAACATTTTGGTGTCTGAAGGTATCTGGAATCTTTCTGCAACCACCAATTAAGCTTCAAATACTGCAAAGAAGAGGGGAGCTAAGCCTGTGCCTGTCACCTCATGCAATCAAACCTAACCACAAATTCAGCCTTCTGAGAATAACAAATAAGTTGGTGACAGAGAATGAAAATCATCTTGATGGCTAGCTGAGCTCTGCCTGATCTAATCTTCCTAACATGCACACTATTAGAAGATTTAAAAGTTACATGCACATCATTCTTGAAGATCATGGGATGAAAAATCATACATGACAGAAGTCCCCAGGTACAACTTGTCATGGCAACACTTTATGCTTTTTGTTACAGGAGGTTTATAAATGGTTGTACTTCACTCCTGGACATTTTCCTCTACAGTTGACTCTTCCCATGCAGAACATGGTCCTGCAGGCAAAGGCTGGGTGATGGTACATCAATTGCAGAAATGAGTTCTTGCTTGGCACGGGCAAGATGAGTGGTCTCCTTTGTACAGCTATTATTTGAACGTGGGAGAAATGGAGCAGAGATTTCTTGAATCATATGAATTCTAATATATAATGTTAAATTTTCCCATGCTAACAATAATCCTGAGACCAAGCTCTTACGCTAAAAGCAAGATTGTTGTAGGTGAAACTTCACATCCTTCCTGCAAGTGAAGGGAATAACACATACAGAAGTAAAGCTCTTGTGCATCAGCTTTGTGACTCTTATAACCAAGGACTGTCACTCTGAATAAAGGCATTCTGCCATTCCCTGAATTAAATAGAAATAGCACCAAATGCAAGATAAAGGTAGGAGCATTCTGCTAACAAGGGCTTTTCAGAAAACTGCCAGAAGGGATGCTTGATAGAGGTTACAGCATCAGAAAATGTGTGCAGAGATCTAGGATTTTCTCCTCTCAAATACTCCTTTCTTGGATCCTCAGTTGGCCTAGGGAATCAAGGTGACGGTGGGTGCTGAGATTTCTTCTTCCTTGAGACTGACTGACTGGTATACATACTCTGTCAGAAGGAACCCATGAACATGTCAAAGTGAAAAACAGATCTATCAGTATTCTAAAAATGTTAGATTTTTAACCGTTAGTCACCCATAGAATGGTACAGATGAGCCCAACATCATCTCCTCATGGACCCAAAGGTTGCAGCAGACCAAACCACAGTGTCAGAAGTATGTAAAACCTATAGGAATGGTTTTAGCTACCAGCTTTCCTGAGAAATGCTGGACTACAAGCAGCTCTCCAACACCATCACAGAGATTGCACCAATTTAAATAATCACACTTCAGAAAGAGCTTTTAGTACTACAAAACTTTGAACCACAAACTGATCTAACAAGTAAGTAATAAGGGAGCCTCTTTCAATGTCACTTCAACTGTCTCTCTCCCCGCCTACTGGCTCCTGTTGCAAGCCAGGCACATGGTGAAAAAACGTTTCAAGCCAGCGGGTGGTATCCAGTATTATATGCTGCATGTGTCACTGATAGTTGGAATTTATCAGATATTTTTAGCTACTGTAAGCAGTTTAGGCAATCAAGTATTGTAATCAAGAGCATACAGAAGCTCAGCTGTATCAGTTCAGTCAGAATTTTAAGGATTCAGGTTCTGCAACTCTTAGCTAATGAGCTGAGGAGCTCCTTGCTTTGGTGTAGCACAGCCATTTTCAGAAGTACGATCTTCAGTGGTGAGTACTTACTCCTCACTGTGCTCAGATTAGCAGGCAGTTATTTCCGTAACAGCAGTTCTCTGCAAGGAAATAGGAAAGATAGCCCTTGGAGATATTCAGTTATCTGCCAGGGTGAAAATATCTGGGTTCCAGTGGGCCCCAAAGCCACAATATGTGAGAAATGACACAGATTACAGACAGAAAGATGATAGAGCAGCCAATCTTTTTCAAGACCAAGCAGGAAGTCAACAGCAAACCTGTGACTCCTGCTCAGACAAAGGAGCCTGCACAAGCAGAAGCAGGAGGGGAAGCCAGAGCCCCCTCCGCAATGTCATCCCAGTTTGCTGGGCTGCCCTCTCTCCCTGGCACACAGCTGACAGGATGAACTGAACCCTGGCACAGCAGTGTCCTCTGGAGAAGAAGCTGCAGATGAAGCTGGATGAAGAGGGGCTGCTGGAGGAACTGCTGAGCTTGGGTGTTTCACGGCAGAGCTGTACCTGAACGTGGCAGGCTTTGGCTCTGTGGTAGTGACCTGGGCTTGGTACCAGAGGAAAAACATTTCCCCTGCACATGACAGTAGAAATATAGGAGAGAGTTACAAATGTGTTCTAAATTGCTATGAAGGAGAAAGCATGGGCTTTGTAACTGTATTAATAACTCTCTGTCTTCTCTCTAAGCTTGTGTATACCTGCATGCCCCCTCTTCTTCACTGCCACATTTTTATCTAGACCTCCATACAGCTTGGTCTCCTCCATCTGGTTTTTCAAGGCACCCAGGAAGAGGCAACACACCTGCACCTCTCATCAGTGGATCATTGCAAAGAAGCTGAAGTTTAGCAGTAAAGCTTGAGACTGGATGGCACAGGTGGGCTGGATGCGCATCTCTGTACTAGGGCTGAGCAAATAGTTGCAGGGTAGGAATGTACCTCTACCTTCCCCTGCAGTAACACAAAGTAAATGACTGCAGGTGCCTTTTTCAACTTTTAAAAGCCAGTATTTCCCTGTCCAGCCTTTTCTCCTTCAGCAGTATGCTTTGTCATCTTGGGAAAGTTAAGGACATGGGGGTCACAACCCATATCCTTGAAACCTCCAGAGATCCCTCCATTCATCTGGCTCTCCCATGCTTAGATCCTTTGTCACTGAGATGCTCCTTCTTCTCTTGTGAATAATAAGCCACCTGCTTCCCTCAGCAAGCAGAACCTACCTACTGTCTGAAGCAGAGCCACTTCATTCAAGATTATTGCCATTACCACATTTTGAACAAGCCAAACACCTGCCCTCCTAATCATCTCTGCCCACATAGCCCAGCCAAGCTATTCCACCACCGCCAACCCTCAATTCCCTCTGCCCATCCTACAGGTAGAGCAGCAAGACTGACTCAAAATCCTGAGCAATATTCTCTGATCTCAAAGCTGACCCTGCTTTGGGCAGCAGACTGACTAGAAACCTCCTACGCTCCTTTCTAACCTGAACTATTCAGTTATTCTAAGTTCTGAAGCAGGGATAATAACAGAAATTGATAGAAAATCCAGCTCTGTAACATACTCCCAACTACAGGTTATATGTTTCCCTTCTTCAGGGGTTTCCCCTAATCCTAAAGGATAGGCTAATGGTCACCACAAAGCCCAGAATCTAGACACACACCCAGGGGCTTGACACATTCAGTAACTCATAATCAATACCTTACCTACCTTTAGGTGTTTGTGTTCAGCAGATTTCCAAGTTGTTCCTGCTGACTGCCTTTTTCCAAGGTCCTGCAACTTTGACATTCATAGATTATCTTTCATAGCACTCACTGATGAACTGCTGACCTGAATGCAGCCTGACAAGTTTCCTGAATGCTGTTGTATCATTTACTTGGGTTAGAGCATACACAGGAAAAGACAAAAATAAAAAGCACCAAAAATTTCACAATCGATGGCGCAATCAAGGCAACATAACACTCTAAAACAGGAAGAGCTATAGCTCAGGTCCTGGGCAAGGAAAGGCTGTAATTCACTGTAACAAGACAAAGCCTATGCATCAAATTACTCATGTTTCAGAATCTCTCTTGTGCACAAGCATCAGCAAAACTGACCATACACTTGCATACAATCAGCAAACAAGAAGCAGAGACTTTTCTTCTCTGATTACTGAGAGT
Organism: Strigops habroptila; assembly: GCF_004027225.2. Classification (NCBI taxonomy): domain Eukaryota; kingdom Metazoa; phylum Chordata; class Aves; order Psittaciformes; family Psittacidae; genus Strigops; species Strigops habroptila. Next base: position 66,939,649 of record NC_044279.2, read on the forward strand.
TATAATCTTCCTGAGTGCTTCTCTTTCCCCTCCAAACAAACCCACCAGGTGGGCGTACTCACATTAGCTGAATTATGCACCCAACCTGGATGGTTCATCTCCCTGAGCCAGCTCTGCAAGAACAGAAGGAAGCAGGCTTGGCCAGGGGGTGATTTAGAGCATCTGATAGCTTAGGAGCACAACGCTGCTTATCCCCCACTCTCCTACAAAAGCCTAACAAGATAAGCCTTCTAACTTAAATTAGGTACCTAAAACCAGATGGTGTGCTTATTTTTCCTCTTATGTCCTCATTAGTACTACACATAACAGTGCTCACCTGTGTGTCTTTAAACATCATATCCACAGTTGGTTATCTTTTCCCCCAATTTTTCTTCAACCAAAGTGGGAATATTATGAAAAACAGCAAAAAAATGTTATTGTACAAACTATATAGTGAAACAGAAAGCATTCAGGAAAAGATGCAATGCTTCCCAGTGCTTTAATACCACTTTGGAAATTCATTAGATTATGAACTGTTAGTGTCCTGTTAGGCAACCTCCTGCAGTGAAATGAACTTGGACTCAGGCGTCCTGTAGCAGAAGTGACCTTGGATCGAAGCCACAAAGATGGCAACAAAATAAACTGGTACATGTTCTGTGACATTAAGTAGCCAGTGCTTTTTTTTCCTGCAGCAGTACTGTCACAAAGTAAAATCTGGAGTTAATAGTCAAGTACAACTACATACCCAAATGAAAAGTAAGAGAGAGTTAAATCTTCCCCCCCACACCCTAAAATCAGGAACAGAGCAAGAACATGAAGATATAAACTGAGTATTTACAGTTTATAAACAAAGCAATACTCTCTTTTTCTTCTCATAGTTAACCTTGGATTCATTTGCCACATTTCCTTTATCTTCCCCAACCTGCTGTGGTTACAGAATTCCATTCAATCAGCATTTGGGCCCTGAAACACTGGAAAACTTGCTCGAAATCTATTTGAAAACATTTTATACAGTACTGTAGCTACAGAAATAAACAGAATAGTAAGAGAATCTCATGATTAATAATCCATGCTTTGTAGGAATACCTATTGACAGAAAAATTTGGATTACTCCACAGTTGTTCTTAATTCAGCAGATCATAGCCCTGAAGAGGTGAGTGGAAGAGAGAGAAATCCAGAATCATGTGAGAATCTTTGTTCACAAAAAGCAGAAGCTGAAGATCTACGGTAATATCCTGATGCCTTGGAAGACCACTGCATCCTAAAGCTATAGAACAGACAGCAAAGAGGAGGCTAACAAAGCCTGATCAGAACAGACAAAGATGAACAGAAGCACTCTCCCCCACCCTTCCTTGTGTGACAGGCAGCCTGGAATGATTTGCAACCACAAACAGCCACTACTTCAGCCACACAGTGGCAGCGGTTTTTCAGTATGTGTGTTTTATTAGAAGAATATCAATCACGGAGTCATCGAAAATCCCATTAAACAATCAAATATGCCTTTGCAGCAGTTAAGAAGAAGCAACCGAAAGAACTGAGGCAGCCTGAGACTGCAGAATTCTCTCTTCTTGACAGAAGGACTTTTGGCAGCCAGGAAAGTCCTTTGGGTCCTCCAGCCTAGTGGCTCAGATGGCCCTGGGTTCCGAAATCAGCCATGCTTACCAGAGGAGCACAATGGGAAAGTATTAGCAATCTCCTTACCTTATCTTCATGAGATCAGTAAACCTTTCAATTAACAATAAAAAAGGATAAATATTTTGTTACTGAGCACCAGGAGTAGTAACTCTTCCTTGGAGAGTTTCCATGCTTGCTCTTCCAGTGAAAACAATGCTTGGGAGACTTCTTCAAGGACTCTCTCTTGGCCAGGTTGTTGTTATGGTTTTTATCTCCACAATGATGCAGACAAATCCTGTCAGTCTTTCTTCAAAACAATAATACAAATTGAGCTAATCATGTTGTTCACCCTGAGTTGATTCTTGTTTGGCAGAATTCAACAACTATGATCCTTGTTGTACTGAGGAAAACTAGACTCCTTGCATCTGTTTAGTCTCACTCGATGTCGACACATTTCTGAGTGGTCTATACACAGAAATGGATGGTGATAGCTGGTTCTGTTCAGTGCACATTCAGATGCTTTTGGTGTTCTCCAATTACTCTTGTTGCAGTCTTGTTTAACCTCCTCCATCCTCCAGAAGGATACTCATGGCAGGAGGAAAAGGAGACACATGGCAGGAGGAAAAGGTTATGCTTTCTCCATACAGACACTGCATAATCTGCTCTACAAGGTGCTGAGAGATAGAACGCCCATGTCTTTAATAAAAAAGGAAACCATCAATTATTTATATGCTGATATGACCTTTCTAGACTCTCTATCTCTCTCTCTTTTACTCTGAATTTCATTAACACAACTATGGAGAGTATTCCTGATGTGCACAGAAATCCATGTAGCTTGAACTTTGCCAGAAAACTCATAAATTCAGTAGGAAACTGCATGAGATGGTGAAGTCCCTGTGACTTAATCAAACAGGTAATTACATTATTTAAATTATTCATTTAATGACCCTAATAATAAGAGGAAGCAAACACTGATCATCTTTCACTCTTGTTGGGGATCAACCAAGAAAAATGACCATTTTAAGAGATTTGGAGTTAGAATTCAGCTTAAGAATGTGATTCTAGCCAAAAGAATATCAATGTTCTGCCAGAGGGCGGGACGTGGCACAGGAGCCATATATTTATTTTGATAAAAAATACACTCTCTTAGAACCCATTAAAAGTGGTAATCATAGAATCATAGAATGGTTTCGGTTGGAAGGGACCTTAGAGCTCCTCCAGTTCCAACCCTCTGCCATTGGCAGGCAGACCTTCCACTACACCAGGTTGCTCAAAGCCCCATCCAATCTGGCCTTGAACACTTACAATCACAACCTACAGTTCCACAACCAAACCAACATGTTTGTTAATACCTGCAGACAGGCTATAAGCTTCCCAACACTCTGATACATGGTATAGATGATACCACAGGTCACCTAGAGTTCTACTCCCATGTCGACGGGTTCACTTCAAAGCCTCAAGAGGAATTAGCAGTCAAGATGTCATTCATCACCTAGGCGAGAATCATTTTTCTACATGACAGCTCGTCATACCAAGCAACCCACAAAAGATACAATTAAACAGTGTCACTGCTAGACAGATTGGAATTGCAGCTCAATAGAGGAACTCACTGTTACTAAGCATTTTCATAAATTATATTCTGACAGAGCTTTTCTGAAAGGTATTAGCAGTAATCCAAACATTAGGACCTAGCAAATTTCTTGGGCAAAATCCTGGCTCTGTTAGAACCAATGGCAAAACTCCCAGACTCTTCTACAGAGCCAGGATTTTAATTTCTCATGCCAGCTGCAACACACTGCTATGGCTTTGGGCAAACTATACTAACTCAAACTCCCCAGTTATAAAAATGGGCCATTAACCACTGCTCTTGGACATACTGTGGAGGATTCATAGAAGTGTCCCATACAGAAAAGGGCAAGCATTATCAATCAGTGTGATTGAGAATCACAGAATCATAGAATGGTTGGGGTTGGAAGGGACCTTAAAGATCATCTAATTCCAACCCCCCTGCCATGGGCAGGGACACCTTCCTATACACCAGGTTGCTCAAGGCCCTATCCAGCATGACCTTGAACACTTTCAGGGATAGAGCATTCACAGCTTCTCTGGGCAACCTGTTCTCAGCCTCACCCAAGGAAGTTGTGCCTGCTAGCAAACAGGCTACTTCAGCAACTCACTGTCAGCAAAATACTCCACTGATACAAATACTAGGCTTGCAGTTTCAGTAGGATTAATCTCTTGTCCTATGGAGGCTTGGTAAAGCTATCTCCTTTATGAATTCCACGCACAAAAGACCGGCCCAAGCTCTGGTGCAATCCCTTCTCTCAGCACTGTCTTCACTAGTTCGATAATTTGAGAATTGTATTTGGCTGATCCGCAACAATATTATCTCCATCAAATGACAATTATGTTCTTTCACAGGCAAAGTGTGCATGTGAATAGTTGCCTTCACAAATCTGAGATTAACAAACAGACACTGCTACACAAATGCACATATTTACTCTGGATGGATAACACACACATTTGTTTAAAATTAATTCTAGGGTGTTCTTGAAAGTCAGTTTTATGGCTGCACGAAGAGAGGCTATAAAATGAGATGAGGCTCCTTGGTAGGTGGCATGTTACATTTTTTTAAGAAATATTATTCCTCCCGTATAAATGCACAACAGATGTAACATTCGACCTAAGCAATAAGATTTATTACTATTTTTAAAGCAAATTTAGCAGAGCTTCAGAGAACACCATCCAGAATTCTTTAAGCTAGGAAGAGATTCTTCTTGTCATCAATGCATGTATTGCATTTGTCAATTCTTGCCCTCAAAGCCAACCCATAGTTTAGTATTTCAGGCTTCTTACAAAGGTGATGAACCTGCAATTCAATCTGCTAATGTAACGCATAGTGGCCTACCTCTAGTCACTGAAGGTATGGGCTCCTTTTTTTGCTTTTAATACCAAAAGAAATCTGCATGGCCTCTTTGGTGTCTTTCTGAGCCCAAAAGCATTGCAGGTGATGTTAAGCATACTACCGACAGCACATGTAATCAAAAGCAATTTTCACACACTGTTTATCATCAATGATAAAAACCAACCATTACAGCTGTGATCAAAGAACGGAGTCCTGCCTATATTGTCTTAGATTCATTTCTTTACCTCATGCACTTTTGTATAAATATTTGTTTAATGTTTTCTTCAGAGGCCATAGTTGTTCTGCTTTCTAAAAATAACTAGCTTAAGCACAGTCTTCTCTTTCAAAGCACTGTTCTTTTTCCTTTTGTTAAGTTCATTTCCAAGTTCTCTGTGCATGGAAAGTAGTGAAAGAGGGATACGTGCAACTTCACTAACATGTTGAAAATACCTAAAAATGAGGAACAACTCTTGGATAAACCCCTTCAACAGCAAACAGTCCTGTGAAAAGTCAGCCATACCATGTAGTGATTTTGTATTTTGAGTAAGGGCAGGAAACCTGAAAATAAAACATACCTGAACATGATATTAAAATCTCATTTCAAGAAAATACTTTTTGTTGCTCAACAGCTTCAACTATCCTTTCACTTCATCTAACATAATCCTGGATGGTCCAGCAGGCAGCCCCTGACCAACACTCTCCATTCACCTCAGATGCATGCTGGAACTGACGCTCTTTTATAAATGTTGGAGAAATCGATGCCTCTGAAATTTCAACTCCTACCCTACCACGCGTATAGACAAGCACTTAAAATTGTGACCCTCTATACAGGCTACAAAGAGAATCTTAGCATCAATATACCATTTTCACCTCATTTCTCTGATATGGACAACTACCCGCTTGTGACCAGAATTGCTTTCTGACCCCAAGTTCAAAGCATAGCACCAAATTTGGGGCAGTCCAATTACATTCTTTTCCTGCAGAATGGCATAGGACAAAGTTCTTTGACACCCCTCTAGAAGAAATAAGCAACATCAGGAACACTGCAAACCTGAGATCATATCAAATGCATCACCTCAATGAAAGTGGATGCTTTCCCCAATTCATTACAATTACATATGCCTGCAGATTCTCTCTGAACTGCTGTTCCCCAAAACTCTTCAGCTAGGAAGTGGTTCGTCAGTAAGCTCCCTAGACAGGGAGCACTTTAGGTAGCCCTTTAGTATCACAGAATCGTAGAATGGTTTGGGTTGGAAGGGACCTTAAAGATCATCGAGTTTCAAACCCCTGCCATGGGCAGGGACAGCTTCCACTAGACCAGGTTGCTCCAAGCCCTGTCCAACCTGGCCTTGAACACTGCCAGGGATGGGGTAACCACAGCTTCTCGGGGAACGCTGTGCCAGTGTCTCACCACTCTCATAGTGAAGAATTTCTTCCTAATATCCAATCTAAATCTCCCCTTGTCAGTTTAAAGCCATTTCCCCTTGTCCTGTCACTACGTGCCCTTGTAAAAAGTCCCTCTCCATTTTTCTTGTAGGCCCCCTTTAGGTCTTCCTGGAGCCTTCTCTTCTCCAGGCTGAACAACTCCAACTCTCTCAGCCTGTCTTCACAGCAGAGGTGCTCCAGCCCTCTGAGCACCTTCTGTGGCCTCACTCCAACAAGTCCACATCCCTCTTGTGTTGGAGGCCCTAGAGCTGAATGCAGTACTACAGGTGGGGTCTCAGGAGAGTGGAGTAGAGGGGCAGGATCACCTCCCTCGACCTGCTGGTCACACTCCTTTTGATGCAGCCCAGCACACAGCTGGTTTCTGGGCTGCAGGTGCACACTGCTGGGTCATGTTGAGCTTCTTGTCACCTAACTCCCCCAAGTCCTTCTCCTCAGGGCTGCTCTCAATCCAGCCTCTGCCCACCCTGTAGTCGTGCTTGGAATTGCCTCAGCCCAGATGCAGGACCCTGCACTTGTCCCTGCTGAACTTCATGAGGCTGGCATTGGCCCACCTCTCAAGCATGTCCAGGGCCCTCTGGATGGCATCCCTTCCCTCCACAGTGTGTCGACCACACCACCATCTTGGTGTTGTCAGCAAACTTGCTGAGGGTGCACTCAATCCCACTGTCCATGATGCCAAGAAAGATGTTGAACGGGATCAGTTCCAATACTGACCCTTGACGACAACCACTCCTCACCGATTTCCACTTGGACATATAGCCATTGACCACAACTGTTTGAGCACAACCATCCAGCCAATTTCTTATGCACAAGTGGTCCATCCATCAAATCTATGCCTCTTTAACTTAGAGACAAGGATGTAGTGCAGGACACTGTCAAATGCCTTTCAGCAGTTGAGGTAGATAACATCAGTCGCTCTTCCCTTATCCACCAGTGCCGTGGCCCCACCCTAGAAGGCATAAAGGGATGCATATGTTTTCTGCCAGAGAAAACTCACATTAAGTCATTACTTCTCATTAATGGCTGTCAGATTCAGGGCACTGATATCCATACAGATGTTACATGTTCTATTTTAAAAGTATGAGAGTGCACTTGCAGTGAGTATTTGGATTAGACCCATAGGCCAGGGAAGTTTCTACCTGTCTCGTGCACAAGCATTGCTTTAGTTCTTATTTAATTTCACTCTGGTTTTGATTGTTTTGTTTTACTAAAATAGTAGCTGCGGAAGAGGTGTCAAAAGCAAGCAGCTTGAACTGTTCATATATCCTCTCACATATCCTTTATGATATGGCTTTATGCTAAGACTTTCTGGTATCTGGAAGAGTATCTTGGCTTCCTTTAACACACTGGGAACATCCACATCTTCTGTATGCCATCTGTTTGGGGTAAAATTTGATGTCCAACAGAAGAGAGTGCTATTTTCATTCACAAGATCAAGAAGCTTATAGCCGTGCCTGCTGTATGCTTTCCTGTGATGAGGGAAATACAGATTCTCTGTCCATGTGCAAAGATTCAGTCTCTTGGACTTCGAGAATGTCCTCAGAGACGGAGATCCTTGAGGAACTCACCACCAGATTGTCAAACATCATCAGAAGACTGACAAGGGCACCTCTCAGAACTGGGTACTCCATTACTTGCTGCATTTTTGCCTATCCTTTGAGCAAATTTCAGTACAAGGTGTGGGGATTTCAAAGTACCCATACAAGTACCCATATCCCCAGGTACATCACAAATATGCTCATCAAACCACAGGCACAAGTGAGGGGGGTTTATAGTTCTGTGACATCTGCATATGTCAAAAGAGAGACTTTATTCTATAGATAGAAATGCAATGAATAGGTTGCATTGCCTCAAGAACCACAGGATTTAAAAAAAATTGTTAAAGCTTTAACTTTTCAGGTATTTTCAATAACCCTTGAAATATCTGATAACACATTGGTTGGCAAATGGAAGGAAAAGAGGGAAGAAAAAAGGATTCTGGAAACAAAAGACAGTTAATCATTCATGTTCACCAAAGTCTCCTCTCCTCTACAATATATGATGGAATCCAGAGTCACAAACTGCCTGGACTTCACAGACAAAGGGCATGTCCTAAGGCAGTTCATTTCATGTCTCCCTGACACCCCGCAGGCAGCCTTTCCCCCTAAAGCAAAGAATCTCACAATATCATTTTGTGTAACATTCCTTACATATTTTGACTTACACTCCCAAAGCACATTTATTTCAATCAGACTTTGCACATATGGGTTTTGGGGGATTATTGGGGTTTGAGGTTTAGCTTTTTCCTTAGCTTGATACTCTGCACTTTTCCTGGAGCTGGCCATTTTGATTAAAGATTTTGCTTTTAATGAAAGCAAACCAAGACCTTCAACTTTGAAAGAGAGAGAGTAAAAAGCAGCAGTCAAAACATATGGTGAATCTCATTTTCTTTTCAAGAGTGACAAAACAGCATATGCAATTCAATACCCAGGATCAGTTAATTTTATCTGAAAAAGCAGCTTATCATGTAAGTTAACATTTGCTATGATTATAACCTACAGAAAGCTAATTTCCTATGTAAAGCCCCCATGGCGCCCTTCACACCTTCACACTTTGGGAAGATGGGCATGGGGCAACACAGGTCACTGTTCATCAGCCTTTGATTTATTTTACAATACATTCGTGATTCTCTGTACTTCAATGGCAAATACATCATGCTTGGTTGGCTGATGCTGGTACCTGATATTCCATGATTACCTTGGCTTCAAAGTGAGACAGTAATGCACATTTGTGTTACTCTCCCTTTAATGTAGTACAAAGCTGGACACAGGTCAGAAAGAAATCCCTAAAATCCATTACCTATTTATGATCATGTACAAACGGATATTTATCATGTTAAAAGAGAACCATATGTTAAAGTGGAGGCTAGAGCCCAATAAATCTTTTTGGATGAAAACCCTTTTCAAAAAAAAGGAATAAAATAATTAACATTTGCTTTTGCCAGTAGAAACATTTGCTCATGAATCTCCTGGGAAGGGAAGGGCATTTAACCTTTTTACATGCCATCCCCTCAGACACCTCTGACCCCCACTGCAAAATAGACAACAAAGATTCCTGACTCCACACTGCTGATTAAACTCCTTGTAAGAAACATCTGGGTGAAATTTTCTTGGCAGTTGATTTGAAAAGTATACAAGAAGCAGAACTAGGGAGCAGCCATAGTTCAGCTGAGTGACACGAAGATGATGCTATGCAAAAGCAGATTTTTCCTTGAACACATCAACTCCTAAATATTAGCTTGTGACTGTGCAAGCAACCTTATTAGCAGAAGAAAAATAAATCCCTCTTTTACTCTGCATGCCAGTGTACAGAAGGCAAATGGGCTTTTAAAGAAACCCAACTCAACAATCTCATTTTTTAAAATAAAATAATAAAGGGCTTAAACAGTTTACCTGACTAATACTTAACTTCAGTTTTCAGGTAAGAGAGAGATGTCCATGTCCTTAACTTCCAAAAAACATTTCTTAAATTCGTGAAGGATTTCAAAACTTCTACGGTTTCTGAGAAACTCACCAATAAACTGGATGTAACAGCTTCCTACCGTCTCAGTCAATTCACCTCCAGGCCTAAATTAGCAGAAGTGACCTATAATTTTCATGGCCTGACGTTCAAAATAAAGGATGTCCTGGTCCTCTGCTGTTTGAGCTTGAAGAGCCTGCCCAATGCAGCTCAATGTATTGTTCCCTTTTGGAAATACAGACCCTGGAATTCTCACAGTTTTCCATATGTTCAACAGACCTAAAAGTGAGAAATTTTCACTGTTGCTATTAAGTGAGTAGCAGCAGTGAAAAACCTACACGAACCAGGCCAACTTTAATCTGCAGCTGCTGAGGGAGGGCGGGAAAGAACCAGCAGCAGAGAACAGCACCAGAGAGAGTCTGACACAAAGGTGCAGGAAAAAGGAAAGCAGTGGGGAACCTTCTGCCCCTCAGCTGCCAGGCCGAGAAAATCCCAGGGGATGGGGCAAGGAACACGCAGGGACACTTTGGCCTTTTCCAGAAGCCAAGGCATAGAGTGTTTCAGATTTATCAGACTGAATTATAATTACTCTCAGGTCCAAAAACTGAAAGCTTCATCAGAGGGCAGGGCCAGCAATCTGTAATTCATTACAGTCATTGAAAATTTGATGGGGTATGGGAAGGGCTTTGACTTTTCAGCTGAGGCACTGCTGTAAAGAAATACATTATCAGTATGTGCTTAAAATTGTTTGGTAAATATTTTTAAATCATAAAGAAATTAACACATAGAGACAATATCTGGTCTAAACATTTTATCTCCAAAACAAACTTCACATTCTAAAGCAGCCCTACTTATTTTGGCTACACCACTGTGATCCCAGTAAGTCTAAAGGAGGGGCACCTATTCAAATTAGTACTGCTATCAGTTTCTCAAATTAACATATTCACAAAAAATTTGTTGGATGTGTTTCAATTTAAGCGAAACCAGTTTTCAAAATTTAGGAAAAAAATCTGGCAGATGATGGAATTTCAGCATGCAACAAGAACAGCCAACTGGAATGCAGACCAGAAATACAATCACAGAAGTATAAGAGTAAGAAGAAAGAAGTTTGGAGCTGTTTTTCTTCTATCAAGATAAATAAAATATTGTAAATATTTTGTACCACATTACTCATTACTACCACTGGAATGGTAATGAATGAGTAAAACCAGAAAAGAGGTTTATAGAATCCCAATTAAAATCCAATATTCCTCAAAAATAGTGGAAATAAAAAGTTGTCATGTAGAACATCTACATGCGAGGGCCACACCGCTTGCCCAGGCAGGAGGTAATAGCAATGTAGGTTTAGGGTAGCCACCTGCCACGCATGCCATCATAACTCAAGGAAGTTGATTTCATGGCTAAGAGAAATAATTTAAGACTACTGCATCAAGGGAAAATCTGCAATTTTGTTAAGACCCTTTGACATTACCAGTGTATGCTCTGCAACTCCAACAGACACTTCCCTCTACACATTTGGTCTGCACCAAATAGGGAAGATGAGATAATATTCTGAATCCAGCAATGCATATGCAACTGACAAACAACTGAACCGAGTAGTAAAAAGCAGGTGACTGGAAAACATGGAACCAAGGCTTACAGTGTATCAAGAAATGTCCTTACACTTAAAAAATTATAATGCACTCCAAAATCCATTTGTTCAGGCAATCCATGTACAACAGAAGGCACTGTTATCCATATGAATCTATCAATTCTGCACAGCAAAAACCTGAGAAGTGCAACTCAATCAGATGCAGCCTGGCTCCTCCCAGTCATTCGGTTTCCTTGAGGACAAATGTTTCCTTTCCATCCATCAAATTATAAAAACACCACAAGAATTTGTACATTACAGTAGCTGGTTAGAAAGAGCATTCTGGTGGGGGAAGCACACTGCTATTTTCCAGAAAACCTTCAGCAGCATTAAATTACCCTCCCCTATCACTCAGAAGTCACGATGATTTCAAGAAAATGTAAAGATGAGACCCTTCCCATTGACCTTTGTAGCTGATCCTTCAGTTGCCACCAGTAGTACTTCCAGCAAAGTTAAATGCTGTGATCAGTCCTTTGTTGTCCAATGCGTAGCCACTTTGTTGTTCTATTGTCTTAGTCTCTAGAATTGAAAGAAGGGAAAGGATATGAAAAATAGCCTGTAGAAAATGCTTTTGTCAGAGACAATACAGCTCAGCTAAGAATACAAAGTTGTGGAAAAAACTCTCAATTGAGTCAAAATATCATCCCATAAATGCAGTGACTGAAATTACTCTCAGATTTTCTTTAAATGCATAAACGCAAGCACCTCTGAGTGTGTTTATGAGAAAACTGAGAAAAAAGCTTAGGAATTAATCCTCTACAGAGAACCAGTCCATGTTATACTATTCTGCATGTTTTTTGATTAAATATGAATTTATTTTGCATGATGCAAGCTTTCTAAACATCTAAAACCTTACACTGGCTGTGACAGTAATGTTAGCAGTTAAAAAGTCACAAAACTGTTAAACACATAATAATCTATAGAAATCCTCATCAATTGCCTGGCTGACAGCTAGATATTGCCTTAATTTCCTCTTCATTTCAAATGCCAGATTGTGCAAAACTAGTTCGTACCCTGTTCAAACAGCAGCACATGGCAATGAGAAGGCAATTAATTAGAAGTAAGAGTAACCTGAATAACACACACTTCCAGGCAGGGAATAATATCAGTGTGGTATCCCACTTGTGCTTCTCAGGAAGTTTTAATTGGCACACTTACAACGACAGAGATTTATTTTCTCTGTTGTTACAGATTAGATGCAGTTTCAGCATCTCTGCAACAGATAAAATGGCCCCAGAAAAGTGACTCACCTGCAGCATTTCGCCGGTGTTCTGCTAATGTATAAATTTCCTGCAGCTGTTTCTTCTGATCCTCACTCAGTGGTGCTGTCAGCGAATGGTACCAGGCTGCATCTCGGCTTTGCACCGCTGTTAGAACAGGAATGAATGAAAAGTGATCATCACATTACATAGCAAGTTAATTTCAGAAGAGCAAAATGAAACACATGGAATCCCTGGTTGGTTTTAAAACAGAATTTTCACTGCAAAATGGGCTCAGTATTCCTGTCAGTTTTCTTAGCACAGAATACCCACTGTAATAGAAGCAATCCATTTTGGGGAACCTAATTACATCCCTCTGCTTTGTGAAACAGAAAGTTAACCATGTGTCCATTATTTATGGACAATGATGAAGTGAATCTTCTAATTTAAAACTCATACCAAAACTAAAAGCAACAGGATTAGTCAAACAGGAAAGGCAGAAAATAATTTCTCCATTACGATTTTAACATCTAGAATGTGACAAGTATTTCCTATATATATAGGAGTCCCTCTAGTGACTGAGTCCCATTTATTTAGGCTGTGATTGAAATGTTCTGAAAGAGAACACGAAGAGAATTAATCTCTGGCTGTATCTGCTAACATTTGTTGTTGCAATACTTGTAAGCAAAAAAATCGTAAGACTAACATTAGAAAGTAAAATCACAGTTTCCAGTTTCACTGATCTAAATTATTACTCCTAAAAAGAAAAGGATGATCATAAACTTCTCTAAATTATTTCATCATTTTATGTCATTCTGCCAACTAGAAAACACATACTTAAAAGTGCTTGTGTGAAAAACTGGTATTCATCAACACCATTTTCAAGGTCAAGAGGTGTGCTGAATCCTTCAAGAGCAGTCTCTTCCAATGCGTCTTCATCCCAGTCATCATCATCATCATCTTCATCCTCTTCCTCTCCTCCTCCACCACCTCCTCCTCCTCCTCCACCATGGTTCTCTTGCATTGCCTGGCTCACTTCATTTGCCTCCTCCTCATCACTTGGTATCTCTTCTGCAAAAGCATTGATGCGTTTTGTCAAGCAAAGTTTAAAAAGTATGAGGAAACAATGACTTATGAGTGAAGAACAATTAGGTTTTGCCTGGAAAGGGGACCTTCTGTTATCATCCTTCCCCTAAAGTCTTAGAAGAATTGGAAAAATGAAGCTGTTAAAATGTTTCCTATGTTCAAGATCAGTTAAACTTTTGTTTCTAAGCACACCTGGGAAATGGGAAACGGCCACCTTTTTTCTTCTTTCATTTATGCAGTCATAGGGCAATTACAGGATCCAAAAATTTTTATGAAATGTGTCTTTGTCAAAGTGTTTCATCACTGTGCTTTTTAAATTATCACAGAATCATAGAACGGTTTGGGTTGGAAAGGACCTTAAGATCATCTAATTCCAACCCCCCTGCCATGGGCAGGCATACCTCACACTAGACCAGGTTGCTCAAGGTCCCATCCAGCCTGGCCTTGAACACTGCCAGGGATGGAGCATTCACCACTTCTTTGGGCAACCTGTGCCAGTGCCTCACCACCCTTACAGTAAAGAACTTCTTCCTTCTACCTAACTTGAACTTGCCCTGTTTAAGTTTGAACCCATTACCCCTTGTCCTATTGCTACAATCCCTGTCAAAAAGTCCCTCTCCTGCATCTTTGTAGGCCCCCTTTAGATATTGGAAGGCTGCTTTGAGGTCTCCATTCAGCCTTCTCTTCTCCAGGCTGAACAGCCCCAACTTTCTCAGCCTGTCTTCATAGAGGAGGTGCTCCAGCCCCCTTATCATCCTTGGAGGGACTCCTCTGGACTCGCTCCAATACCTCCATGTCCTTCTTATGTTGAGGACACCAGAACTGCACACAGTACTCCAAGTGAGGTCTCACAAGAGGAGAGTAGAGGGGCAAATGAACAAATAGAGACTTGCCCAGACTTCACAAATTGACACAAAACAAGGAGAAGACCAAATGCAGACCAAATGCCTGCTCGCTGTTCTTCATAGTGCTCCCTTATTTGAACAAACTTAAAATTGCATCCTTTGCTTAGCTTTACCTTCAGATCCATTTATGAAACAACTATTACATCCTGAATTAAATGCAACTCCAACATGCAATTCCAAACGCTGCTATTTCTTACTTAACGGAAAATATTTTGGACTTATAATCAAGATAAAGAAAATCTCCCTCCAATTCTAAACCTTCAGTTCTTCTTGTGTTAACAGTTTAGAGAGAAAAAAGATAAGATCTGCAATCTTATCTTGAGAGAGAAAAAAAAAGATCTGCAATGAGCAGGGACAGAATCACAGGGATTTGAAAATTACTGTGCTGTTCCCATGGCGTATTCCTGTGCGTTGAGAAGAACTCTGTAATTCCATTACAGAACAATCATGTGTGAAATTTGAGTGGATTACATAATCTGCTTACATCCAGTCTAATTTTTAGACCCCAAACCATTTATCTCCTGTTCCAAGTCAAACACAGCCACACATATCTGCCTGCAATGCTGTGTAAATTTCACTCCCCACAATTCCCTCTACAAGATATCTTTGGTGTTTTTCTTCTTCTGGCAGACACAGCAGCAAGAGTCTATTCCAGAAACCTCAGCTGTCTCAAACCCTACTTTACAAATCACTTTCCAATTGGTCAAAGAAAACTTGCTGGAATTTCCTTTGAAGTGCAACAAAATAGGTCTTTCAACTAGTTGGGTACTAGGAACAGCTTCTTTCCAGGACTCAAGAATATAACCAGTGCAGTCCTGGCAAACTCCTGCTGCCTATGTGAGAAGACAGAGCACTTTCACAACCCAGAAGAGTGGACTTGCAAGTTCTACCATTACTCTTAAACAAATACTACCCTTTCACAAAGTGTTAGCTGTTACACACTGAAACCTTTTGGGAGGAAAAATCAATTCCTAAGATGATCTTTCAAGCACTCAGTAAGCTGAGCTATTTTCAGCAGACTAATGAGTCTTAAAAATGAACTGCAATTCCTTACCCCCTTTAAATTAAATCCAGACAAAATCCACAATGTGAAAAGGGGAGATTTTACCATTATCTTCTGCAACGTGTTTTTCATCTTTAGCATGATCCTCATGTTCTGTGAGTTCTCGTGAGGCGCAAACTTGTTTTAAGCCCAGGAAGAGAAGGAGGATTGAAGGGACAATCTGGGCAGCCACAGCATCCACTGCAGGCGGTCGGTTCTGCAATTCCATTAGGATGCTCAGTCCTATTATGCACATCTTTCTGTCATGGAGTCTGAAACAACACACATTTGTTGTTACATAACAGATTTTCACTGCAAGGATATACAGACAACATTAAAGGCCTGGTGTTTGCCATGGCAGAAGACAATGCCACAGAGACTATGTTCAAAGTCTATGTTCAAAGCTCCTAAACATATTATTTCCTTTGTTCTGTTTCCAAGCTGACCACTGGAAAGTACTTGTCCAATAGCAATCAAATACCTTTGAAGCCCTGGTCAAATTCCTGGAACAACTGCTTCTGATTGCCAAATGCAAAGTTTGTAATACTAAATAAATACTGCTTCATAATTACGTAGACTATCTTGTCTTTAACATAGCATTTGATACAGATTATTATCATTAAATAGGATGGAAAATTAATTTGCCTTGGCTTCAATAGCAGTACTGTTGCAGGGATTGAAACTAGCAAAAGGATTATTAGTGAAGAGTAATGATAAGCAAGAATCCACTGAATTGCAGGGTGCATTTATGGAGTGCTGCAGGGCTAGCTGTATTTAAACGTATTTATTAACAGTCCACTAGAATGGCTGTATTATACATCCAGTTTCCACACTAACTTGAGACACATTCCTAACTCCAGTGAAAGCAGGGAAATAATTCCACTGTATCAAGAATACATACACTCAAACAGAGAACTTGCAAATGAATAGACCTTCAGTAAAACAAGTAAAACAAATTTTCACTTCTAGAAATACAAGTTATTTGCAAACAAGACAACGTAAAAATTCTCTAACTGCCTCTGCAGATACTCTTTGGTTCTCCTTTACTGGAAATACCAGTAGTGTTCAACTCTTCTCTAACATTATGGTATTTTGCTATTAAGGGCTTGAGAGGAACTTGTTTTGTTTGAACTATTCAATTTGATGCTGACAGCTTCCGTGCAAGCCTTCTGCAGGATAAGTAGTTCCAGCAAGACCTACAGAAACCAAGCAAACCTCCAGAGCTCGCAGAAAATGGCCATCCTCCAGACTCTTGGTAGATACTTCTATTAATGAATCAGTTTTACTTCGGTACAAAGAGGATACAAGTTGAGAGAGATGAAACTAATAAGATGTGCACCACAGACTGCAATAAAGCTTACAGAGGAACAGTCAGCTTAATCCACCACTTCAAAAATTGGTATAGAAATACAATTTTTAAAGTGCTTACAATTTCATTACCAAAGATCCCATATGACATGCTACTGAACTATAATACTCTCTAAGTAATACAGGTGATCGTTTACTGCAGCTTTCAGAGCTTTACACATGCTTAAACAAGGCTGGGGATCTGAAAGGGTTTTCATTACACGTCCCACGTTGCTCGTCCTGTTAAGGCTTAGTGAAGTGACTCCATTCTCAGAGTAGTTGACAACAACAATAAATTACATATGACCATGTGTAACATTATGATCACAGAAGACCTTCCAAGAAAAACAAAGTCAACTAGCATATCAGATGACACGCTTTGTCAGGTTGGGCTTGGCTGCTCCATTACACGTGTTGAAAAATGTACCAAAACGTAAGCAGGCGAAGAGCATCCTTCCTAGATCACTGCTAACTCCAATACTTTCTTTACAGAAAGTATGGGGTTCAAAAGAGGGCATACGAATCAACGAAGGAAACTGAGTCAGGGGAATAGAGTCTGCTTTCACAAAGAAAAAACAACCAACCAAACAAAACCTAAGCCCCTTACTCCTGTCAGTTTATTTATGTTGAAAACAACCTCATCGCTGTTTGTTCTCATGCCAACACTGTGAAGACCGAAATCCAGGCTAAAGATGATGCTACCTGTGAATGAAGCATAGCTTTTTTGTGACAGTTGTCCTTACTGCAACTACAAAAAGGAAGAATTTTCTCTACCTCCTCTCTCTGCCAGCACTTTCAACCAAGTCTGACCAAAGCTCTGTAATCTATGCACAAGACTTCCATCCTGCATCTTGACACTGGGAAGCCATGAAATTTCTTCAAGCCGTCCAAACATGTAATGAAGCAATTTCTGTGTACATGCACCAGAGTAGTTAATGACATTTGGCACTACCTTTTATAATACATTTGAAAAAGCTACCATTATACAATGCCAATTGTAAAATGCAACACTGTAAAATGTAAAAAAAGAAAAATCTTAGTAATTAGTGGCTTAGCTTCATACTAAATTGTCTTTTCTGGACAGCAAACAAAAGTTTTGCAAGAATCAAGCATTGCCTTTTAAAAGAGAGTCATCATTAGGAAGCAGCCCAAATGGCCAAAAAATACAGCATATTTGTCATGCTTCATTTTCAACCTTTTAAACAGGGAAGCTATACGAATGAACACGTCTTCGGAATATGCATGTTATTAGACAGCCCAGAAGGACAGCAGAAATCCAGGCATCAAGCCATCTTTAGTGAACCTGAGCCAGAAGGAGACTTGTTTCTTCCACCTGCCAGCAGAGACAAACAGCAGGATAAGCATCTGCCCTGCCAGAAGTTCAGCATTCTACTTCGTGCCAGTTGAATCAAGTACCCACAGGACCGAACAAGCAAAACAGTTTTATGTCATTTACATATTTTTGTAATGGCAAAGGATGGTTTCAGGACCATTCCTTTGCTATCAAATGGCTCATTATTTCAGCACCTTTCCTTCTGCACGAAGGAGCCTAGATACGATTCCCTCAGTGCTTTGTCCTTCAAGATCCATACTTATTTGCTCAGCAGCACACAATAGTCCTCCCTAACAATCACAAACTCTGCTTGCTCCCTTAATGGTGTATCAAGCCTGGAGTGCTAAACATGCAACACATGGCAGTGCAATGCCCAAATCCTAGGCAAGTCTATTTTCAACAAGCTGTGTGTGGTCTTCATAATCTGCAGGACCTTTTCTTGCTAATACACTTCTTTCCAAGACAGGACAAAAAGGTCTAAGAATCTTTTTTATTTTAAACCAAGCTGAAAGTATTTCAAAGGGAAAACACTAAGCCTTTTCTTTACTGGTTTGCTGTGCTCCTTTATGTGAGGATCAAGTTGCTTTCTATTACAGCAACCCAGTTCCTGAACAAATTGCAAATAATTAGCCATTTCCTTCTAGCTGCAAAGTTGGAACCAAACCTGTTTTCCTATGCAAGAATGGGATTTTATATACAACTCTGAGAAAACTAGGATTTCTAACTATTTAAACTCCTATCAAATAAGTCCCACTATTCACCTTCAAATAAAATAAAAATGCTACTGAGGGTTTTTTGAAGCAAGTTGGATTTTCTTTTCACCCTAGATTTCACAGAAGAATTTTTAGTATGAGAGTAAGCATAAGTCATGCAGAAGTCTCACCCAAATTTCAGCTGTCAAGGAAAGGGTAGAAAGCAGTAAGGAACAAATGTTTCTACAAATGGCTTTTCAGTTTGAAGTTTTTGTAGAAAACATTTGAAAATAAATAAATACAATATGCTCTGGCACATGGGCATTATGGGCACACATTCATAGACATATAACATCTACAATGACATACTGGATTTATGCACAGACTTACAATGAGTTCTGAGCTCTCCTTGTCTGGATCATTCTTAATATTCCAAATTTCTATTCAGTTTTAAATAAATATATTTATTTAAATAACATGGAAGAACAGTTACATATCCTACCATAACTGCTTCCCTCCTCAAGATGTATTATTTCCACGGATTCTACCTCATGCCTTCACAAGCATGGTGAAGAATACCAAGAAATACTGCATTCTTTTGGCAAACGCTGTTGGCTCCAGCCTGAGAGCATGCAGACACGGACAACCCTACTGCTGGCAGGGCAGGACCTACGGGTACTAAGATTTCATAGGAGCAGAGGAAGGACAGAGGAGTGTGAGATATGTGGACAAAGCATCTTGAAGAGCCACTGTTACCAGTAAGTCACAGATTTCCTGTATGGCTGACAAAGAAATGGCAGTAAGATTCACCTGGTCCTTCACAGCTGGAGGTAGATTTATTTCAATCTTCTGCAATTTCACTAGGCTCTCTAAGTTTTACAACTGATTTGAAAACCCCTGGCACTGCAGGGAAATAAAATTCTTGTTATTCAGCTCAGGGTGAGCACAGGGAATGGAATGGAATGGAAAGGAATGGAATGGAACAGTCTTGTTATTCAGCTCAGGGTGAGTGCAGGGAATGGAATGGAATGGAGAGGCATGGAATGGAGTGGAATGGGATGGATTACACTAGACTAGAATAGAAATAGAACAGGTTATGCTATGGGATGCCTACAACTTTCCATGACGAGTGATGCCCTAGGTCTAAGGCGGCCACCCAGGAGAGCAGCTCTCTGCAGTGCAGGTCCCAGACACATCCAGGAGACAGGGACAGGCACAGCTACAGCAAGGCTCAGGCAGGGACTGATGGCCCCGGGCTGAGCTGAGACATGTCCCCTGGGCCCTTGGCAAGAGACAGTGGGGTGGGGACCACCCTCTCGGTAATGTTTCCTTATGTCAAGTCCATCATGTCATCAATACATGCCATACATTGGGAAATACCCAATGATACCACACACCTCCTCTTCTACTCTGGGGCCTCCAGATTTAGATTAGACACTGGGAGGGAATTCTTCACTTTGAGGGTGGTGAGACATTGGCACAGGTTGCCCAGAGAAGTTGTGGCTGCCCCATCCCTGGCAGTGTTCAAGGCCAGGTTGGACGGGGCTAGGAGCAACCTGCTCTAGTGGAAGGTGTCCCGGCCCATGGCAGGGGTTAGAACTGGATGAGCTTTCAGGTCCCTTCCAACCCAAACCATTCTGTGATTCTATGATTTATGTCACTGCTGTCATAGCAGCAGATCAAAGAGATACATTTTAATCTTCTGCTGCCATTCAAGTGCAGAGTATGAGCAGAATCTAGCATCATGATCTCCATGTTTCATTTTCATAGGCTTTGTCAACTTTTGTCTCAGCTCTGAAGAAGACTTTAGCTGAACAGTAGTTGCAGTAGCTGATTCTTTTTGAAAAGCAACACAAAAGAACTGAAAGTTAAGCTGTAGCTCACAGGAGTAATGGAGGTTGGAGCCTAGTCAGATCTGCAGCATTTTTCCCCTCTGGATTTGACTAGTTTCTCACTGAATGCTCCAGGATGAACTGTTTAAGGCCATAAATCTCTTTCATTTTTTATTTCATATCTTTTTAAAAAGGTATGACAAGTTTACCATCTGTAGGGAACATCTTCTTTCCTACCGTCTCTGTATGAGTTCAGCATTTGATATGCACTAGAATAAAATGACAGCACAAAGACTTGAATCTCAAGAACTTTGCTGCAGCCATAAAAGAGAAAAAAAAAATTGGTTCATGGAAATCCTTTTCTGAAGAGGGTAGATATAAAAATAATTCAATAATTAACAATAACATTACCATGAGATGTGGGAGAGAGAGACTTAAAGGTGCCATTTTTCAGCCACTGGCACTCCAAAAAGAAATGAGGGACACTGGGTTCTTCATGCCTTCTTTGCCACCAATTCAAGTTACCCCTCTAATTGATAAGATGTGTACTTAGGTTAAGATACAGGATGTACTGTAGACATTTTGTACACATAGCAGGTAGAAGAAGTTACAATGCTGGTGATAATATGAACCATCTGGTTTTGTTTAGTGAGTAAGAGAACTTTTTTCCCCACTTTTTATCCATTTGATGTAATACTTTTTTCTTTCAGAAGAGACTGCCATGGTAATACCTTCAAATAAAGACATGAATGGGGAAGCTTCACAAAACCTGCATACAACAAATTTCTCTTGTATCCCCAAGTGGTTTTCATTCTAGTAAAACAGAATTAACATGCAAACCTGAAATATGCTGCGATTCTACAAACTACTGCACTTTCATCCTTGTCCCATTAAACTGTACTTACGACAGAGGAGGCAGGAAAACAATTTTTACTGTGTATTTGGTATGTGTTTTAAAAATATTGCAAAGGACGTGCTGAAAGCAAAGCCCGGATATACCATAGTCACTGATTGATTTGGAATCACCATTTTATTACAGTTATGAAAAAGGTGATGCAGTGCTCTAATGCACTACACAGTTCTAAATTCAAGACAGACACCGAGGCAATAATGCAGGTATATCAAGATGGCATATAATTCTGTTCAGGGAGATTAACTCGCATAAGAATTGGTATGGAGAAAAGCTACCTGGATGACTGGGGAGTGGAGAAACCCTCTTATAAGAAGCTCCCTAGAGACTTGTTTAGAATTGGAAAGACAAAACTGTACCAATAAAAACCAGGCAGGAGAAGAATGACCATCTAATATAAGGTATTCATCTACGGGTGAGGAGCTGCCTGTCTCGGCCCATGTTCATTCACAGCATGATTACTAGCATGCTGACACTTCAAGTAGTCTGTTGGCATAGACCGTGCACAGAGAAGACTCATTCTAAGCCTATCTGTACACCTGCAGTCAGATGTCAGCCTCCATTGAGAAAACGTAACTCATAGCAGGAAGATGAGAGGTAGCTGTTAACTACATCTGACTGCCTGCTTTGCCCTTAAGTGCATTTGAATCTCACAGTTTGACACCACATCTTAGCTGAGAGGCAAGCACTAACTGTCAAGCACTGGACTTCACATCCGCAAAGCATCAAGTGCATGCTTAGCTATGTGATGACAGGCTTTGTCCACCTTCATTTACTTTACAAATGTTCAGTTCCTGCCCAAGTGCACACTCGTGCAGTGCACACAAATGTTCGAGGAAGGCTGGAATGAAGTCTAAGTTCAGGAGCATGCTAAACAATTAGTACATCGATAGCATAATGATAAATATGAAAGTTGATAATGAACAACTCACAGGGATTAAAATCAGAATGTGGTATTCATTGGACAGAATAATGTTTTTTAACATTAAGTGGAGCAGTTAAAAATACTTTAAAAAATATAGAACAGAAAATATGTATACTGTGTTTCAGAAAAAAAAGTTAACATCTCTGAAATCCTGCTGGTCAGCTCTGAATATTACCATCAATGCATGTTGGACCATCTCTTGGAGCAGCAGATAGTTTGTGATTAAAGAACTGAAAAGAATTCTGAAATATGATATGTATTGTACTCTTGTATCCTCACAACACGGAAAATTCAGCATGTGGCTCAACAGACCCGGAAAAGTTACATGGACATAGGTCACCTTCACTGGCATCACAGCAGTTAGGCCTGATATGGATTACTGTTATTTAGACTAACCAAGGAATGAGAAACTCTTTCATCAACACAACTAAGGACATGGACTTTAAAAAAAATTCATGGACTTTTAAAAGAAAACAACACAGTACTTGCCCAAGAAAACAGTCTGTGTCATTCATCCACTGGTTTATGAACTGTGCAGTGATGGGCTCAGGATTGTGTGGAAATCTGATGTTCTCTAAGGTGTGCAGAAGTAGGTCAGGATTGTAGTAGAGTGCAGCTATGGCAACCTGAAGACACATGGTACGAAGCTCGCTTGTTTTAACTCCTCTAGTTAACCGATCCAGAACAACCTCCACAAAGAGTGGAATACACTGGACATATAAAGGAGAAGAAAAGAAAACAAAAATAAAAAAGGCATTGCACACGTTGCCAGATTATACAGAAAGTTTAAGATACTTTTACCAGAATTGATCTCCAGAGTTAGCTGAAGTGCAGGTGTAACCTAGAAACACATTCTATTCACTTCCTAGTATAAAAGCATTTTAAGCCTCTGATTACTTCCTTATACATCTTCCCCAAAACAGCTATTCTCTGAGCTAAAAATTGCCAGTGTTATTCTCAGCACAGAGAAGAATATTTGGGGCCATTTGATGTAATTTTTTCTAGTGTGTATAAAAGGTTTAGAAAAGAACTCAAAGATATTCTCATCTTTCAATAAAGATATCCAACAATTTCAAAACTAACAAGCATTAAAAATACTGCCTAAATCTGCAAGAAAAGAAGTTTTTCCTAAGAAAAGTGATGTTAAATTTCTTATAAAAGTTTGAAATGAGTGAGTTTATTCAGATAAAAGCAAGCATGCACAAATTTCTACACAATGAAACAAATATCTATATTTCAATGTGCAGGTTTATGCTTTATAATTTGGGAAGCGTTATGAATGTTTTAGTTTATGAGTTTCAGTTCAGTGTGCAACTATTTTAATTCACAGAATTGTGGAGCTCAATTCAGCGTTCCACCACATACTTATTTCAGTGCAAATGCATACAGTTCACTTTAATCCCCTCCAGATTTCTTTTAAAAATAAAGCCTTTCAGGGAACATTTTAATCTTCAGTTACTTCAGATTTAAATTAGTGAAGTTATATTGGTTTCAGTGAAATTAACTGAAAATTTATTACTGAAGTCCACGGATTCCACTGTGGCAACATCAAATATGGTACGTTAAAGAAATTGAGGCTAGAGCATTACGTAAAACATGAGACCAGAATTTATCCCTTAATAGGAAGAAGATTGCACACTAGAAGTGTGTTCTAAGAAATTCTGAACAATTGTGATTATGTTTTTCGCAGCAATCACAATCCAGCCACACTAAAAATTCTGTATTTCCAAATGCACTGAAAAATTCAAAATATTAAAAAGGAACAAGTTCATATTGCCTGGAGAAACAATTTCAGTAGTTGGATATGTATAGTTAACCTCTCAGCCACAATTATTTAACGATGTGTGTTTTGAATCAAAAAGGAAATCCTAGTAGGAAAAAGCAAAAAAGGACCATCCTGCACATCATACTCTATCCTAATCGTTCATCCTGTATTCATTTTCTGTATTCATATGCATCATCCCTGGCAGTGTTCAAGGCCAGGCAGGATGGAGTCTTGGGTGACATGGTTTGGTGTGAGATGTCCCTGCCCATGGCAGGGGGGTTGGAACTAGATGATCTTTAAGGTCCTTTCCAACCCTAACTATTCTATGATTCTATGATTTTCAGGTCATGCCCACTAATCTGTAATATAAAAAAATCCCAAATAAACAAATAAAACAACCAACCTTACAAACTCTCCTGAGTTCATTTACTTCTCTCTGTATTTCTCCTCATTTCTACACTTTACATTTACCTCAAATTCTCCAATTCCAACTGCTTTTCTCAGGAATCATACACACATCATTGGAAACCAGTAAAAGAGAAAAACTGTTCAATATATATCACCTGGTCAATACCCCGTCCTTTGCATTGAAGAACAATTACTTCTAGGAGTTTGGCTGCATGGCACTCTGCATCTTCTCCTGCATCTCCTGTTAATACCTAACAACCAGGATGACAATTTAGTTTATCAGTATGAATCACTGATAACTTTGAAATCAACTGTGCTCCTGTACCTGCATACATCAAAAACCCTCTACATAGCGTATACGTATCTATTCATGTCATATTTTGTGAAGGAATTAAGACACATAAAAAATCATCTCTACAGGACATAAACAAGGATAAGTGGCTAAAGATGAATTTAAAAATTTTGAAGAAATTGCTACAGTTCTTTATGAATGTTAGTATTTTCCTCACTTCCCCTTCATTCTCATCACTTTCCATTTTCTAAAGGAAATGCTACTTATAAGAAACATCGATGTTTTCCACATTCTGTTTCCATTTTTTTCCTTTAATTCTAACAGGCACTGGCAGATTAGCAGCCTGGCAAAGTGAAGTCCTAACTTTAGGCTAGTTTCTGATTAAAAAGAAAGTCTATGCAATCACTGTACGTGTATGCATAGTTTCGCATGTGAAACTAACATGTATGTATGCACATACATGTGAAACTGACTGCTGCTTTTGAGTACATTTCAACCCTATGGTCAGTGTCAATCAAGCCTGACAAAGAAGCAGAATTCTCAAACACACTGAATTTCCATAAGTTTCTTAAAAGTAAGATGGTAGCTAGATGCCTAACACTCTATAATGCCTAAAATCAGAGAAAGGCTGCAGTGTGATCTCATACTTTATTTTAGATGAGAGAATCAGCATAGAAGAGAAACATAAACGTAAGAAGAACTTCAAATGAATTCAAACCTTAGCTGACAACTAGAGAAATCCAATTGCAGATAAACAACCCAAGGAAATCAGGCTTCATTAATTCCTCTACTTACCAAAATAGCTGTTCATAAAAGAGAGTCAAGATGAACAGCAACTTTCTCCCACACAGTTTTGTACGTGTAATTTATTTAAAAGCATGTCACTTAACAAGTGTGAAAGTGCTATGTGTACTCGGAACTGAGCCGAGACCAAATTTCATTTTGTTCTGAAACGACTGCCAACCACCTGACATGTTCAGGTCACTCTGCTAATCTGATTGTTACGTACCAATGATAAGCTCAACAGTAAGAATGAGAAGCCTTACCTTTTTACACATAGCATAAATGATTTCTAAATGCTTTGGGTTAGACAGTAAAGTATTAGTGTCAATGGTCACATAATTATGCAAGAGAGGCATCATATCTGCAAAACAGGGAGAGCAAAAGAGAAAAAAATTAAAAACTAATTCATCCAAGTGCTAACCAGTGAGGCTGCAGTCCTGTAATGGAATTCATTAGCTCAGATTCTTGGATATGGTTGGAAATACGGAAATTCAAACTCTGCAAAAGTCTACTTAGAAGAATTCTTCATTAAGTGCACTACGCAGGGTGGATTGTCAGAAAAGGAAACAGAATTTTAATTAATTAATTTGTAGTTTCACATTAACTTTGTATATTTCAGCTTGCTTTGAGTTCAGGATCTCCTACAATAACTGATCACACTGACAGATTTGAACATGCTTCTCCTACTTAAATATGCTCCTGTTATACTCCCACACTAAACAGACGGTCAGGGCATGACTCAAATACATGATCATTTTAAACTAAAACATTAAATGGAAACAACCCTTACTAAGGTGGGTTTTAGAAAGTAATTCCCAAGCAGTAGAAACAATAGAAGTGATCATACCTGCAAAGTACTCAAAGCAATCCTGCTGGAAAACTTCATATAGAACACCCAAAAGCTGCCACATTTGAGGTGAAATCATCTGGCATGTCAAGCTGTAGGCCAAGGAGAGAATTTCTTCATAAAACTCTGGAAAGGAGAAACAATTTGAAGTTGTTGAAGTAGGGTGTTTTGAAAACCAAAAATAGCTTGCTAATACCTTGAAATCTGAAACCAAGCCCCGAGTCAAATAACAACTAGAATATAGCAATTAGTAACTAAGTCAATATGTAGAAAAATAATACAAACTGGAAAAGACTCCTTTCGATGAGCTTTATGTTGGCTATAGTCACAATGATATGCATAGTTTTCCATTACAAATACACACTAGAAAATATCAGCACAAAGACATTGCTTCTAAACTATTTACTGAAAAATATTTTCTTCCCTCAACCTTTTTTTTTTCTTCAAGGCCTTATCCCCAAACTCTGTAGCTCTTTAATCAAGGGTACTGATAAAGCAGTAACTTCATTGCAGCCCATGTCCTTAAAACACAAATGTAATTGCAGATATTGCCCTTTAACACAGCTAGCCAGAACTATAATCAGAACTGCATCTTCTGCTTTTGAGTCTGACCTCCAAAACACAATAACCAGCCTGACTAATGTACAAGAGATCAGGAGAAACAAATCATAACTGAAAATTAACATCTTTTTTCTTTAAAGAAGCACACACACAAAAAAGATGGTTCAGAAAGAGAATACTGTTTGCAATAATAAATTTAGGATTTTTTTCTAATGTAAAAATATATAATGTTTTCCTAAAAATTATCTCTAAACCATACCTATAACATGTTTCTGCAAAACAAGGCCAATAATCTGTAAACAAATGCTCTCGAGCTGTTGAGTTATCTGAAATAAAAACAAAGAAGTTTATTTAAAAACTTAGAAATACAATCATTTAATCAATGTATTTGACTTAAGTCAGTTTGACAAGTTCTTCAAAGCAAAAAGGCTTTTATCACTTAAATGCTGCATTAATGATCGGAATATTATGAAATAAAGCCTCACTGATGTAAGCGTTCATTTTCAATAAACAGTATTGCTTTAAAGCTTGGCACTTACAGCATTTTTCTTTTTATTAAAAAAAAAAAATCTTATTTTATGTTTGTTCTACAGATCCTATCAAAAACTGTATCTGTTGTCCTGTCTGGACATGAAGTAACACTGTACTCAAAGTGTTTGAGATAAATCCTCTGTCCAAAAACTTTGAAGTAGAACAGAAAGAAAGGAAAAGATGCTTTTGCCTAATGTCTATGGAGAGCTTCCCAGAGTATGCTCAGCAAGAGGAGGCTCATGCAGAAAATCAGAGCATACAACGGTGTCGAAGTCAGGATCAGCCTTGCCATGTTAGACAGACTACATTTATGAATTAAACTAAATTAGAAATATATGGCTACATTATAAATCTAATTAAAGCCAGCAAATACAGACATTTCATGCTATTACCACAGGATCATGTCTACCATAATTAGACATGATCTTGCAGGGTGTCAAGCTTTCTGGGCTTGTTCTAGCAAAGGGATTAAGAATGTGACCACAGATTCATCCACTTACCTTCAGACATTTGACTCAAGAATTATCATCCTCTAAACTCTCTCCATACTCAGGAGTTTTCAGTCTCATATGTCATTTCTATATCATTTATATCACTTCTAAAATGATTTAAGATCCTGAGATGAAGAGCACTCTGCACAATAGTTTAGTTCGTGCTTTACGCACGAGAAAGAAGCTGCTAAATTTACACTAAAACTACACCAACCCCAAAGTTTTTCCTAGGCTAAATCCTGAAGATCCACTTCAGACTATCATTCCTGATGCTCAGCTTAGCTACCAGATTTCATTTTAGCTTTCAAAAGATGCAAGGGGTTCTTGGAATGAAATGAAAGATATTTTGAAATCCAAAGGAACACAATGGTCTTACAAGAAAATAATTAGTATTTTAATGAATCTATTTTCAAAATTATAAGCTCCATAAAAATATTTCACACTTGCAATGAAACACTCTCACTGTAAAACAACGAAGCAAAACAATCGAGGACAAAGCACTTTTATGCCAACTGAGCTTAAAGTTACTGACTGACTGACTTTGCCTCCTGGATCAGACACTGAACTCCTTCCTATCTCAGTCAGCTCAACTGGTATGAGCAGAATCTTTCTTCCCTGAATATGTGAAACACAGACTTACACTGCACCACAATTGGGAGACCAAATCCTAGGAATTCTATCCAAGAAATTGCTGAGTAAACAACAAAATATGAGTCACCACTGTAAAAAATTAGCCTTATGCAAAATATTTCTCCCTGAAAATCTATTTCAACAGTCTGTAATACAAATATCTGATTAAATAAGAGCTATTTAATAGCTCTTACTGACCAAATTGACCAAAATAAGAGCTAAAGATTTTACCCTCAGGATATAAATTTCCCTCAAAATTGAGAGTTCAACAGTTAAAAAATCATAAAAGTAAACTGGGCTTTAAATCCAAATTTGTCAGAGATCACTTGGTACTAGTTCACCATGCTACTATATTAAATGCACATTCATATCAACTCAAGAGATGCAACGTACATAGAAGCGCTTGTTGTCATGAATGAAAGGCATAAGGGAACAGCAGGAGAAAAGACGTATTAAAAAATCTCACCTCCTTGTGATCTTCCACAACTGTCAGAATCGTGTCAATTGTGTGCAAGATGCCCATGGCCATAACTGTTTTGTCCTCTACTTCTTCATATTCCTCACTCTGAAGTACTTTACCAAATATTTCAGCCTATGAAAAAAACCAACCAACTTGATATTCAAGTGCAAACTCACATTTCTAATTCATCATGCAAAACCAAGACAGCTAATGCAACAGCAGCAATGCCTTATCTGTAAGACCTGTCAGCACTGAAAAATACGTTCCTTACTTTTGAAAGGAGAATACAGAAAATTAAAAACTCCTCCTTTTTGAGAAGTCTGGGTATGCTGCACCATTTGAAATATTAAATAGGTAAAAGATTGGCTCATTTAAATGAGTGGCAAAATTCAGTATCTTTGAAAATCCACAGGTTGTAAAGATGCTTCATACAGAAATGAATACAGTGAATACTATAGGTGGACCTTTATAAAGATTACTTTAAACAGCATGCACTTCAAACAAAGTTCATTACAGGTTTACCAAACTAGGCATGTGCTTCTGACTGGACTGTTGTTTTTACCATTGCCTCTTACCAAGTGCTGAGTCATGTCCACGGCGATAGTAGCTACCTCCTGACTGTATTCACAGATCATCTTCTGGATTACATTAGTAAGATCGTCATTTTCCGTCTCTCTAACAATGTGCAAGAGCTCTTGCATAACTGGCCTTACATAAGGCTTCACATACTCCTTGGCTAAAAAAATCCAAATAAAACTAGGTGAAATTAACTGCCCATAAACACAAACATCCAGTATCTCAAAACTATTATGTAACTGACTACTCTTGAATAAGAAAATTTTTAAAAGTTAATTCACTAAAAAATCCCAAAAGCCAAAAAACCTACTCAAGGCACTTTTGCAGTCCATAACTAGTAAACTAACAAATAAATAATTTACCACATTCAATACTAAAACGCCATCTACAACTAAAATCCACTGTTTTGGGGGACCACATGCCACCATTCATTCTTAAAGATACAAGCTATTTCTCTTCACTAAAGAAAAACAAAGACAGGTGCTATTTACTTTATTAAAAGAAATACGTTAATTCTAACTCTTTTTATGCAGAGACCTGCAGTAAAAACTTGAAGTCAGAATTCTGGGATGTACACAGTAACTAATGGGCAAGTGAAGCTGTCTAAAGATGATGAGATGTTCTGAACTCTACTCTTTCAAATGGTAGAAATGTTTAGATGAATCTACACTAACCTCATCAGTGTATGCAACTAATGAATCACTGTAGCATACCTTGCTCTTGGTTGCTTATTAACGTCTGAAGAGCTATGGCTGCTTCTACTTTGACAGGCATTTCCTTATCTTCAATCAGGCTCTTCTTTGCCAACTCTACTGCATTCCTCAAGTTTAGCTCATTATGAAATTCCAAAGCACTGAATGAATGAAGTACCCAACAGGACTGCACGATGCAAAAAAAAAAAAAAAAAATATATAAAGGCAAGTTTAGGGACTACTACAATTTTTAGCACTTTTTAACTGGTACAAAACCAATGCTAATTATCTTTATTTGCACATATTGCCTTTTTTTTTTTTTTCTTAATTATAGTGTATTCCTACAGTAAATGTTACAGTTTTTGCACTCAAACAGTTCATAGAATCATAGAATGGTTTGGGTTAGAAGGGACCTTAAAGATCATCTGGTTCCAAGCCCCCTGTCATGGGCAGGGACACCTTCTACTAAACCAGGTTGCTCAAAGTCCCATCCAACCTTGTACACTTCCAGTTCTTTATCTTCCTTTCTGAAATCCTATAAATACACTATGGACATAATCGGCATTCATAATTTTGGTCCTTCTGGGGGGAAAAAACACAACAGAAATTAAAGAAAATTAAATGTTTGTTTATTCTGATAGGGGCAATTAGGGATTTTCTTCAAGCTACACCCAAACTGACATTACCTACTCTGTGGAACTCCTACCTATTCTACACAATCATCCAACCACTCTAGTTTTTGAGATCTACTCAAGAAAAATGGTCACAAAAGGGCCACAATCAAGGAGGTAAACAATAATATGAGAAACTTTCCATTAACTCATTTAACTGACAAACCATTTTTAAATCAAAATGCTGAAAAATTACTGCACAAGGTTGTTATCTGAAATTTTAGTATGTATTTGCTTTATTTCTTTCATTAAGAATGAAGTCAAACTGCAAAGGAAAGAATCATGGCAAATACTGAAATAGTGATATAACTTGTGAACTTACTCTAGCTCTGAGGTACCCCAGGTTAGACATGAACAGTGGAAATACATGATTCTGTAACACCAGCTCCATTTGATCCTTGAAGACACTCTTCTGTTGGTGTAAATAAAAATTAGTTTTGGAGATAATTTATTTTACATACTTCGTTCTAGCCAATATTCCATTTCAACTACCAACCATGGGAAATACAAAGATTTATCTATGCCATAAAAGTATTAGCTCACACAAAGATCTGGATCTCGTACCTTGAACTGAATAAACCTCATAAGCATAACAACTTCAAAGCAGATAGATGAACTGTACATATAATATTCAACTCTACGTTACTCATTACAATACTGTAAACTGGAGTTTCCATTTTAAGGCAATTGATTCCAGCTGATTTTTCTTAAAAATTAATTAGGATCAATAAGCTGGTACCTCTGTTCTTTCTACAAAGGAGTACATACATACCTGAAGATAAATATAAGCTTAGTGTGAAACAGATCTGAGTTTCAAATTAGCTACTGCTACTATCAACATCTAAACTAATTATTTTACACACTACAGCAATGACTTACATCTTTTTTTGTTTATTAATGGACTAAGATAAGTTCTTTGTGATAGAAAGCTGGAGGATAATCAACAAAAATAATCTTTTATTATTCAAACCTTGGCAAATCTCAAGATATTCACAGGAAACCAGGACCACCAGCATGGAGACCTGGGACTTTCCTAGCACCTCTAGCCCCGGAATACTAGAAAAGATATATGCTGGGAACTGTGTTACCATCTAAAGGAATGATTCAGTGGCTGAGATAGGAAAAAGGGAGAAAGGGGACATTCAACACAAAAATTTATCTTGGATGATCATGCTTTTACTTCACCAACGCATGCATCATTTTTTCCCACACTAATTCCCCAACCTTCAGAAAAGCAGATGAAGAACTGGGCAGAGAAAAAAAACACAGAGAAGGGAAAACAAATTTCCTTTGTGCACACAGGTCAGAGATTTTCACGCATTAAACTGGAGCCACTGCAGGGAATCAGGCGGCTAAGGCAGGGTCACTGTGTTTTATGGAGCTCCTTACAATCTTATCTCAGTCAGCTCACCAACCAGAAAGCACTTACAAATCAAGTATTTTATGTAGAAACAAATAATGGAATTTTTCATTCTGCCAAATCCCAAACACAAGAAATTCAGAGCTGAGAGAAGTCTGCAATGTTTGGGGTTTATTACTCTTTTATAAAGTATACTATAACCTCATGTTTCAACACTGAAAATTTCAAGTAAGAGCAGTATACTGGAATAAATCCCTTTTCTTTTCCCCTCAGGACAGTGATAAATGGGTTTAGAAACCCCCAATCAATATGAAATCGTATTGTTTTCCTCACAACACAAACAATGTCCTCCTATAATAATGTCCACTGTCATACTCCAGCATGAGGGAGAGCATTTACAATCCAATGTAATCTACAAAACTTCTGCAAAAGTTACTGATGTTTCTGGATTTCAGATCAGATTATAGATTGGTACATTGGTAAAAAATAGATGGCAAATGTTGGTAAAATGTTGCTTGTAACATGATGACACATCCTGCACAGAGAGACAATTCACATAAAATAAATTACTTTTAAAAGGAAGCCTCCAGCACAAGGCTGCCATTCTCATGATAAAAGTGATAACTTTTTGGCAGTTATCATGGAGACAGGGCATACTTTAGACTCCACCTTCTACAAAAGCCTAAGGGAAACTGTAATCAATATTATATCGGAGTGCAACAGTGTAGATTAAATGTATATTCAAATTCCAGACAAATACTCAAAATTCTGAAGACACTGTATAAAAATTGGAGGAAGGTTAGAAACTCTGTGCTCTGTCCAGCTACTTTCAAAACTCCCAACTGGCTGATAAAATAAGACTTAAAGCCACACACTGCAGGGTAAGAAAGCTGGAAAGCTAGACAAAACATTCCTGCAACATCTTAAGTAAACGTTTTTCTGGAACCAGAAGAAGCCCACAATAGTGCAGGCTGTTGGGCAGTTTGCTAAAGAATCACAGAAAATGTTATTGATGGAATGCATGTTTGCTTTTTTAACACCCTTTCAATTTACTTGTAAAGCAGGAGAGTAAACAAACAGTGCTTTGGAGAAACTTGAGAAGAAAAGTATGCCTATAAAATGGGAATATAAAAACCAGGAAAGAATGATAATATTCGTAAAGAAACTAACCCTCAGATTCTTACCACACAGTGCAATCTCTCTATAGACTTTACACACATGGCTAATGGCTAGCCACACTTTATAAGTGAAGACTTTTTTACTGGAAAAGGAAGTTCATAACACGAATTACAAACCTCTCTCACTTCTTTACCCACATACCTTCAGTAAAATATCTGCTAGGGATCCTATAACATGCAAAGCTCCATCTTTTTTCCTTGGATCAATGTTTGGCTCTGTCAGAATCTGGTAGCAATATGCCATCATTTTTGGTAGCACCTATGCAAGACAGAAAACACACAATCTTCTGTTGTCAATTTTAATAGTATTGTTTAAGTTAAAAAATTCGTATGACATTTTCAAGTAGAAATTTCATCTTGGCCAAAGCAACTGTGAGGTATTATGTGTAGCATCTTTCCATAATTAAAATTTAGAAGTTTCCTGTTCTAACTTTTCAGGCCAACTTGTCAGAATTAATCTCCTTGAAATTTCACATTAGTAACAATAAATAGGTATTTTTGTTGTTGTCTTGAGGTAAATCAAAAAAGGTGATGAAAAGGCAAGAGGGTCAAACAGTATCGCACCCATTTTACTGTCTCACACATATATATACACACACACGTGTGTGTACGTATATGTATGAACGTATACATATTCAAGAAAAGCTTGGACTAAAATCTCATAAACTTATTTTAATCTATTGATTTTGGCAGTAATTTCTGAAGTTGACTAGACTTTGAAAGGCTTCTTGGCAAAACTAATTGTTTAATGTCATTTCCACACCCATTATGTGCCTTTCAGATACTATGACATTTTGACAGTCTCAGTACCAATTACGAAAATGAGGTCAGTGGGCAAGGACTGTTTTGACAATAAAGAAGAAGAAAGATCATAGGCTATTCCATCTGACATAAAGACTATGCTCTTCTCTAAAAATCTACCTGGAAAAAGAGCTCCATGTTTACTGGATGTTAAAATGGTACCCAGAGAAAAGTTTGCAGTTTTAGCAAACTGGCATATGCTTTCCAGGACTTGGCAATCTTTTGCACAGGTTACTGTAAGTATAGAAAGATCTACAGAAAAGTTATATCCTCACTTATAGAGTAACTATGAAATTGCTTTCATTCTTGCTAATTTCATTGTTGTCAACAGGATTTAAAATAGCATCAGTGAAAACTAATAAGGATCAAGTTCACTTTCCCCCAGCTACAGTTTGGGAAGCTCAGAACATCCCTGACAGAGGCTGTTTGTAAATTTGGGAAAATACCAGTAGATCTATTCCAACTCAGTTCATATCTGGCTGCAAGAGGAATCCACTTATTTATTTATAAATACACACATATTTTAATTCGCCCAATATTGATACCACTCAGCCAGGAAAGCATTTGACTATGTATTAGCAAGAAGATTTTTCAAGACTAGCTTCCTGGAGCATCTTCAAATTTAAGGGAAGATTACATTATTAAGGAAACTTCAAATAATTAAGAAGCACTAGTTCCATACCTCTTTTCTCTTCTTCGCAGCAGTATAAAGGAGATTCTGTGCTGCTGTTGTAGTGGATGCATAATCCTCAAATACATCTAACAAATAAAAAAAAAAATCAATTTCTGAATGACATAATAATAAAACTTTTATAATCCATCTTGTCTGTGGGATATGACAAAATCAGGGTGAATATGTAACCTCAAAACTATTGACAAGAGTTGTCTTCGCAGTGAGTCAGATCGAAGCCACACAGCTTATGAAAGCATTTACCTCTTGCCTTCCTGATCTACTGACAACTCGTCATTCCCTTCATTAGGGATGCATTAGTTATTCATTAATTCTTTGAGACAATGTATTTCGGGGATGAAAAATACTGGCTTTTTCTCTTTTTTTAATTAAAACTACTACAGGAAAACCAACAATACAGTTCAGTACCATCTGTATACCATATGTACACTTTTCTGGCTTGATTTTATTAAAACCACATGGGAAACTTTTTGTTTCTAAAAACTACTTGGATATGGGGTAGTTCTAAATCTGCTGAAAGTTGAAGCTTTTTAGCTTCATTCATTACAAGTAAACCTCCTTTAATCATATCGAAAATATCATTTGTATCTTGGAAAAAAAAAAAAATCTGTGTTGCCAAACATGTTCTAATCCAAACGTCCCTACACAAAAGATCTAAAAAAATGTAATCGTAAAAGGAGGTTAAAATTACACACTAACTTTTCCTGAGAACCTGAAGATAAAACATGATTAAGAAATACTATCAAACTACTGGAATTCTGTTCGAAACCCAAACATGCATCTCTAAACTTCAAATCAATGTAATTTCGTGCTTGTTTCCTTTTTTTACCTTTCATGACATTTAACTGTCTCACTACACATAAAAATAGAATTCACTGCTTATACAGCATGAACTGAATTCACATACTAAAAATGAGCAATGTATTTGTACGTCAGTGATCAACGCTATCTTGTGATTAATTATTTGCATAACAACTCTCCAAGGTTTTAACCATTCTATGAACATTTGCATTCTGTTTTCACATATATTAATCCCAAATCAATTAATTAAAAATTCCCAAATGCTACATATCTCTGTGGTGCCTGGCTTAAGGAATTTTTCCAGCCACATATGCTGGAAAAAATACATGTTGTATTTTTGACATACCTTTCTCTTTTCCAATGACATGACTCTTTTAATAAAAGTAATTATTCATAATACGGCCCTATTGTGCATGATTTTGCACTGTGTCTTTTGAAAGAATACATATATGTCATTATCTTACAATTTAGCAGTAATAATCGGGAAAAAAGCTGAAGACGTTAACGATTTTCAGTAGCGAAGAGCAAGTTGGGCCTCTTCTGGTCAAAGTGAGAGCTGCAAGAGATTCTGAAACTGGCATTAAAAAGTGGGCAAGCTAGTCTATTTGGGCTGCATTGAGCACATGTGAAGTAGTAAAAAATGTTAAGAGAATCATTTAAAGCTACCAGCCAAATGGCCAAAACTCACTTATCTGCTGCCTTCTTTTAACTCAGATTAACTGCGATTTAAGAAACTAAATTTTCTTCTTCCAGTTCAGGACACTGGTGAAGGCAGAGACATTACAGTGGCCATGCTGTTAATTGGGACTATAGTGCACAGTTATGATGAAAGCAAAAAAATAAACACAAACATTTACCGAATTTCATGCGGATATATTCATATGGATCCTCTTGCCAGAGCTCTTCATCTTCATCTTTGTAGCACATTAGAGAGAATATCACTTCTTCTGTTATACTCTAATATTAGAGAAGTCAAATACACATAAGTACACACAAAATCAAATTCCAGTACACGTTTCCTCCACTATGCACTAATTTATTAGACCTACTTTTCTGAAGAGTGAAATTCTTTTAACCAGTGTTCTTTAATTTTGGCCAACAGAAATAAGCTTACAATATACTTTTCTTTTGCAACAGTCCCAGACAGCAGTAATTATATAATCTACTCTTATAAAGATACAGTACCACACACAAAATGTGCTTCAGGACACAGCCTATAAACAGCAAAACACTGCATTCTGCAGAAGGATCTCACCAATGCAATCCATGAGAATGGATTTCAAAGTCCTTCTTTGTAAGAGTCATTGGATTAACTAACCACAAGAGAGGAGCTTATGATTTGAAAAAAATAAAAGCATAAAGATAACTTTTCACTTGTTCTTAGTTCACTTATAAAACGAGTTCAGTTTCTCACAATTCATATTCTCTTTGCTCACTATCTATCTGTTCACTACAATCACAGAATCACAGAGTGGTTTGGGTTGGAAGGAACATGCAGTTCCAGCTGCCCTGTCATGGCCAAGGACACCTCCCACTAGATCTGGTTGCTCAAAGCCCAGTCCAACCTGACCTTGAATATTTCCAGGGACAGGGCAGCCACAGCTTCTCTGAGCAACCTGTTCCACTGTGTCTCACCACCCTCATAGTGAAGAATTTCTTCCTTATATCTAATCAATGATGACTTTCCAAATTCATAGACAATTCAAAACATTAGTAACTAATAAAAGAACGTTATGACTGTCTGGCAAACTTCAAAAATACAAATATGGAACAGAATCTTTAGCTGAGTTAACAATATCTGCAATAAAAGGTAGTCATAATACTGAAAAAAACAACCCCATTCATGCAGAAATGCTATTTTTTGCCCAGATCAATTGCTGCATGAAACCTTCTCTAAAACTGCAAAACTGCTGTTGTTGTTCTGTTGTTTAATCTCTCTGATGACATGCAGTGTTTACGACTGGGTTTTATACACTGACCTGTATGTGTGGCTTCATTTGCTTCCACGTTACAGAGTGAATAACCCCTTGGTTCAGATAATTTAATGTTTGCTGAAGAACACGTGGCGCAACGTAGTCTTTTTGCCTGTATTGGTCTAAGATTCTTAAGAGAACCTAAAGAAATGACAAATTGATATTTTTAAATGAAGATTCTCTCTCACGCACAGACGTGCAGTGAAGCTCTTCAGTAAATGCACATGGACAGATTAATTAGTTTACAGCAGAAGTTCTAGTGCTAGTAATCACGGTAATGCCTTTGATCCGAAAATCAGAAAACATTTAAATATTAAGGATATAATCCTGCAAGCATTTATGTACATGTCTACCTTTACTACTAACCCCACCATGTGATCACTTGTGATAGTAAACCAAAGATATACTTCAATATTCATAGGCTCTCAGTTTACGCAGGCTTCAGCAAAATTTGGAATAGGTTAGGAAGAGGCACAGAGATTTTCAGACTGGTTGGCTGCTATATCTGTTAGTCGTGTCTGTGTTCATTTTTTAAGGACAGACCCCTAAAGAAGACAAATTACTTTGGAAGAACAGAGATAAGAATAGAAATACTAACTAGAAAAATAGGTTAGTGGCTAAATCTGTGAATCGGAAGAGATGCAAAACCCTCAACTTCAACTCCCTTTTGTAACCATCAGACAGTATCACCTAGCATGTTATCACGAATTCTATCACAAAAAGCACCTTCAATATAAAAGCTTGCTCTACTAAGAAAAACCTACAGAACAAGCCACTTACCTGCACTAACGGCAGATGAACCATTAAGTGTTAATAAGTGTAAAGAACTGTCATGTACACAAATAAGAATAAAAATCAAGGGCAATGCATAACAAAATATTGAGTCATGTATTTTCAGAAAGACAACTCTGCTTCATAATTCTTCACAACATTATAATAGATCTTATTTTGAATATAACTCCCTCATTATGAGTACCAAGTCTGATCTTAAGTCTTTTATACGATACGCTCCTTAGGCAAGAATTGTCTATATCTCATATAGACTCTAGCACGATGTCAGCACTTTACAACTGATAAGTAAGTAATGAAGGCTTAGTAATGTAATATTCACAATAGAACTCTTACTAACTCTGCAAGAAAACATGACAAATCAGCATTTAAGAGCCAGAAATGGAAGAAACGTGCAGAGGGTCTGGTCCGGTCCATTTATCTTGAAAGCCAAACTGCTCCCTCTGCTACATAGCCTAATCTCTTTAACAGATGAACTTTAAGTATTTCAAATGACAACTGCTCATAGGATTTTATTTTTCCACTTAAAAGTTAAACATTGCAAGGAGTTTAGAACAGATGTTAGACTGCGTCCCTTTAAATTTAATGTTTACAGCCTTACCACAACCATTTCTCTCCCTGGTTCTTAACATTTACTTATTTACACAGAATTAATATGCTGGTGGATAAACTATTCTATCATCAAACTGGATGGAGAAAAGTAATTTTGTTTTGCAGACAATCGTGGTATTTTGAAATCTAGTTTAAATTTGAGTTGAAGTTATAACAACAGCCTGGCACCCTGGATCGAATTTAAACCATAAGAAGCCTAAAGATGCCATGACAGGGATTCTTCATCTGGCAGCATGCTGAGCAGCCACATATTCTGGAAATATAGATTATCCAAACACTTGTCACTTGAAAAATATTGTTCCCAGGTGTTTTTCAAGATTTACAGGTCAAAGGGAATCAAGAGCCCAGATCACCAGGAGAGTGTACTGCAGTCTCCTGGCTTCTTAGGAGCCTTTTTGGAATATGTAACCCAAAAGCCTGAACACTCAAGAGCTTTACCTGAGCCAAAAGCCTGAGAACTACTGCTTCTAGTCATACAGTATATGGTAGGCGCATAAGAAACAGGAGGAGCTGTGCCAAAAACATCCAAGTTTGGGAGCCAGCACTGCCAGGGCTTTCAGGCACCGAATTACTACAGCCATTCCACCAAACCAGGGAGATGCTGGAAGCCCACGTTCAGAGGAGTAGGCAGCTGAGCTGGCAGGAAACCACAGAAATTTCTGACATGAATTGCCTCTATTCTATGCAGCTTTATCAGAACTGAACTGTCTCCACGACACCATGTTAATCACAAATAATTAGCATTCCCCAACAAAAAATTCCTTGCAAACTGTGAACTTATGCTGTATCTTTATAAAATATGTTTCCCAAGTATAAAATCACTTTCATTGCTGTTTTCCAGACACCTCCTAATCTGCTTTATCTTACTGAAAGAAAACAGTATCATCGGATTACTGTGCCTAAGTTGTTTGCAGCAAAAGCACTTACTAAAGGCTGACCTGAAAATACACCCTTCTATGGTGTATAGAAGGTGAGGTGAGGGCTCTGCATCAATAGTTTTGTCTCTCAGCTGTATCTAGAATGTTCACACATGATAATACCATTTCACGAGCACTCACCTTTTCTGAGAATTTTCCTGCAGGGTTGTTTGAATTGCTGAAAACTTGTGTTATGTACTTCAGCTGTACGGCACTGAGTTCTAAAGAACCTCTCAATAACTAAAAGGAAGACCTGCCTGACTCTGTTCATTTTTGTTTCATGAATGAAACTCAATACGAGCACACTGTTGAAAAGCAATACAATTCTTCAGCCAAAATGATTTAATTCAGAAACAAATGAACTGTACTTACCTGTTGTATGCCCACAGCGTAGGTTTTTAAAAAAAACTCTGAGAATTCGAAGTATTCTTTAGTCACATTCCCAGGACTTCCATACCTTTAAAAAGAGGAGGCAGATATTTACATTTTGAGAATTCTATTGTTCCAGGAAAACACAGTACTTTCCAAAAAAAAGGGACCCTGAATAGTCTTCCATTCCCAAAGGAATCCTCTCATACAGGTTCCTTCTAAGCCATTATTTCCCATATAATGCCCCACTTCCCCTTTCTTAGATTATCATAATGTACAATACTGTAGTCAAGTAAATATATCCACCTTTTTGTCACAAGCTCTGTAGCTTCCATGTTTATGGATTCCTTTTCAAATCTTCCCCTGCCTTTATATTTGAGAATATAAGCACTTGTAGCTGGCTGTAGTAAAAAAATCTGTAAATTTTAAAAAATGTTCTTCTTCCATGGGGCTAGCTTCTTGCCATCTTAAGAGTCAAATCATTTCAGTAAGAGGTCAGACTAGTGGCTGCACCAGTGCAAGGCAGAGGATAGCAGCAGGAATACCTCCTCCATGACCATGAGCTGTTAAATCAACTAAACTGTCCTGTTTAATTGCACCTCAAGTAATATTACATATTTGTAACCCAAATTTAGTTTCTAATCAGTTTGTTAGTTTGTTACCTTTCAAAAAGACGAGCTACAATATGCAATGCCCACTTCTTGCATTTCCACCACACCAGCTCCGGCCTATCATCTTCATCAATTTGCAAAGTCTCCTATAAATAAATAAATTGATTTTAAATTAGCTGTGTGTATTGTTGAGATAAATGATGCTTTAAATGCTCCTTGTTGAGTAAACTAATACAAATGCACAGCACCAACCAAAAACTTTGGTTAACAGCTATACAACATTCAGAAACTTTCAAATATCTTTATTAGTCAATGTAACTGGATATGTGCAATACCTGCACAATGCCTGTACTTTAATTTTCATGTTTACAACCAGAAACTCTTAGATATACTTGATTACCACACAGTGGCTGCATTCCAGCTTAAACGTTATGCATGATACTAACTCCTCCAAATATATACACCCTAACCATATACTAATGCAAAAGTTATTAAACGAATGTTATGGTTGTGAAATAAATGTATAAAAAATTGAGGAAATGCCAGTTGATGTTGTACATACACAAACAAGAATTTAATTACTGTTTTTGCTCTTCAAGAAATGTGAAGGATAGGTGAAAGAAAAAGAGGAACAGAGAGAAATGATGGGTTTATGATGCGCTTTTGCTTCTTGTTTGAGAGAAACTCGCTAAAATATTTGGAAATTTGCAAATACCCCAGATTGGGGTTTACATGGTGCCACTACCTCAGAGAACGAAATTCTGACAGCTTACATGATCTTCCTGTGTTTCTGTCAGAAAGACCATTTATTCCAAGGATAAGATTCTTAAACAGATGACCTTTTAAAAAAAGAACACTTAGAAATTCTTCACACTGACTGTTCCTCAAATGCCAATGTACAACTATCAGAGGTCCTTACAAAACTAAAACTTACCGGAGGTACATTTCTATCAATGATAGTACGGAAGATCTCCATCCACTGAGTCATAGTCTGGTTATTCACCAACTGGAGTGGCAATGCATACTGAAATAAGAATAAAAACCACAGCCATGATATACTGATTTTATCTGAAAAAGGTAGATATTTCTACAGTAGTTACAATCTGAGGAAGATGAGGCTTTAAGCAAAATTAAAACTAATTAGGTTAGATATTAATACTACTCTAATTGCATCCTTCTTGGTACAATTTACAGAGGAATTTCTGAGCAGACACTATTTGAGGAAAGTTCCTTGGTCTGAGAACTTACTGACTCTCTTTGTTTCTTCCTCTTCTTCACAATAGCCCAGCTAACTTTTAGGGAGCGCAGCAGTGTCAGTATTGCAGGGTTTGGGTAAACCAATAGTATTTAAGTAAGTAAAATATATTCCTAATTCCTACCAAGCTACTACCTAGTAAATCTTACTTCTCCACAAAATCCAAAGCAAAGTGACAGTATTCAGGCAAGCTATTGAAAAGTAAAATAGGATCTTGGGATATTTTTAACCCTCCCCCCCATCTAAAAACAAACTATGTTAGCTTTTTAACCCCTAGTAAGAATTCTCCTGCTGCCTCTTATGTAAAATCTTGTTTTGTTTCTCATTCTCTAGAAGTGCTTCCTCAACAAACACATCCCTGTAAAAGCCAAACTCATCTATGCAAAATGCATGTGCCTCAATAAATAATTTCTGCCAGATCTTCAGAAGATAATGAGAAATGCCACCTACTGAAGCGCACTATTTGACAATTATACTACAATACCCATTACTGACACTTTCAGATCCCAACTAGCACAGTCTAGATACCCATACAGTTTATAACAGGTTATGTGTGACTTCATAGAAACAGGAACATTTCTCCAGTAAGCTTACAGATAGGATGTGCAAAAGTATCTAGGTTCATTCAAAATTTAATCTGGGGGATCATGTGACCTGTTTTTAAGTAGAAAAAACCTATAAAGAACATATTTTTATAAAAGCTGTTCATTGTACATGACTTTTCCCGTTGAAATTGATATTCTTACTCCATCACACCCAGGAGTGTACTGAAAGGGGTCACTCTGCCCAGCAAAGTAAAAGTTTTGGTTTTCCTCTACACAGATGCCAACCTGAACAAGAGCATAGAAGATTTTTAAGATTTGTTTCTGAAGCAGTACAGAGTAATGGGAGTTATCAGGCAGAAGCTGGATCATCTGCTGCTGAATCCGAGGCAAAAATATTTGCATTGCTGCTATGAGAGGATCTCGCTCCTCTGCTTTTTTGTATCTGCAAAGGAAATAAAAATGTTGGTCCAGGAGCTACACACTGGAGATTCTAATGCCTATTCCCCACCACCAATTCAACTTCTGTACCCCAAAACCCCCAAAATAAATAATTAATATCCAGCACTCACTCTCCCCTCCTCTAACCCCCATCTCAACCATTTGTGCAAATTCACTAAGCTATAAATAGAGAAATGAAAACCAACAAATGTTACCTTATATAGAACGCAGCCATAGGAAGGGAGAACTAACGTTCTTTACTACTGAATTGTCAGCTCACAGGAGCAGGGACTTGAATGTCTATGACATTTGTACCAATGCCAAACCCAAGTTGGGTGCTGAACAAATAGGAATAAACAGCCATTGAAAGGGAAAGACAATGCCTTTGTCTGCAAAAGATTCTCTCTCCATTTACATTTCTTTTGTGCAGTTTATACATATATTTCTAACAATGGATTTATTTTTTTCTTTTAAATGAGTGACAGAGCTCACTACATTTCTCCTAATCTATGCTTTGTGGATTTACACTAT
This sequence comes from Strigops habroptila, assembly GCF_004027225.2. Taxonomy (NCBI): domain Eukaryota; kingdom Metazoa; phylum Chordata; class Aves; order Psittaciformes; family Psittacidae; genus Strigops; species Strigops habroptila. Next base: position 66,983,570 of record NC_044279.2, read on the forward strand.
CAGGAGGGTGGTATAGGTAACAATATGCAATAGGAGTATATGACTATGACAGCACTGTATACATGACATAAAAGTAGAAAATAATTTGCATTCATATATCTAACATTTGGGGAATCTTCAAACAAAAGAAGTTAAGAAATTTTTCACAGATGGGTTAAACCAGATCAAAAGTAAAAAATCTCAAGACAAAAGTCAGTAAACTCATACAGATTACTGCTGGTATCTCTGCTTTCAATTCACTGGTGATATAAAGATGACAAACAGTTTTAATTTATTTGCCAGAAAGAAAGCATAGGACAATTATTAATTCCGGGTTTCTATCTGAATTCCTTGTAGAACTGCCAGCAATCTTAAGAATGTCATTCTCACCAATCAGCTGAGACTGAAAGTACTGCTTCCTCATCTACTCATGGACATCAACTTACTCATAAGTCTTCACCAGCTGATACAGGCACAGGAGGCTCCCAAGCCAACTTCCACTGTTTTGAGACTGCAAGTAGTAGCCTATCTTGTCTACCACGGCTGTCCAATGGCCAGGAAAGTCATGTTTAATGATAGCACGGAGGCACATTGTCAGCTGGGCTCTATGGCAGGAGGGAATAAGAAATACATTATAAGTACATAAGATCATGGCATAGTGTTTAAAATTACAGGACAGATCCTGAATCTTGGTTTATTTGCCACAATATACGTATTACATCATAAGCATCATACGTATTTTAACAACACTGAAAGAGTTCTGGGAAGTGGCAGATGAAAAGCAAGGGGAAAAAAAAAAATCCCAGGGGATTTAACTTCAGGGAAGAAACTAATTTTAGAACATTTTAGCTACTTTTCTCCCTTCCTCCTCCCTTCTCCACACTCGTCAGGCAGTATTTGAAAACAATTAATTGCTCATGAAACCAGCTAGCTTTGTACTTTGAAAATGAATGTGTACACTTCTACATGCTTAAGAGGCTGAAAGCAACCACGAAACCACAAATTTGTACATTTCTATTAAACAATATTGGACTGTGTATGACCTAAACCAGAGGTTCATCACGAAACTACAGTCTTCCTGGGATCTACTAGAAGCAACACTTTCTCAACTTCCAAAGCATATGCCAGAGCCAATTAGGTAAAAACATTTTACCATTCCTCTCCCTCCATGCACTTTGAGTTGCCACTCACAATGGTGAGGCGAGATAGGATTGTTAATTGACTAAAGTGAGGTGTGATTCAAAAAGCTGAGCAGCACTGAACTAGAAGCTGTAAATAAATACTCTTAGTTCTGCTAAGGAATTCAGCAAAAAAAAAAAAAAGTCTGCAGAAAATATTGGTTCTTCTGTATTTAGTTTTCCTTGGGTATCCTCTTGCAGTTCATTACATAAGGAGCCACTATTAAAAAGTAGTTCAATAAGGGGCCCTCCACCTACTGATCTTTTTAGCTTTGTACTAACTTACCTTCCCCCTCAAGTCTTTGGAATTTGTGCTTGTTGCCAATTTGTTCCTCCCCCCTTTATTCTCACAAGCAAACAGTGAAAAATAACAGGATTAGAATATCAGACCAGTTCCAGTAAAGTTTCTTTGACTTTTTGAATCTCTGACAAATCTACAAATTTAGCCAGTATTTAGAAACCCTGTACTTGATTCCAGGTGATTGCCCCAGTGTTTTCAACAATCCTTTTAGACGTAGATTGTCATTGTAACATCAGGGCATTTTGAATATCAGGTTATGAAACAATGGCTGAACTAGTTTGCAAAAAACTTTTCAAACTTCCATTATTTTGTGTTCTTTTGTATGAACCTAGCCTTAGTATTTATGACACGATGGCAGGAGAAACTACATACCCTTATTACCTTATCACAAAACAACACAAAGCTTCCTTATCTCGTAGCACAACCTTGGCAAGGAGCACCTATCTCTGTCAGTGAAGATACTAACCATCTGCATCAGAGCGCGTTGGAAAAGATTAACTGGAAATGATGATTTAGTTCATTTTCTTGTCTCAGTACAGGACCATTTATGCCCTAAGCATTCCTGGCAGGTGTTTGTCTGATTTATTCATAAAGACCTCCAGTTACAGCAATGCCATAGCATTCTAGTGCTTCATTATTTTTTAAAAGTGTTTTCTCTAATCCCAATTTCAATCTGTAGTAAATCACCTCCTCTGGATATGACTACTGACAAAAAAAGGACATCTTTGGGCACCTAGCTGGTGGAGAGGAGGAGGAAAGAAGAGGAAGATTTTCTTCTGTTTTTTGATGATGAACATCTATACGGTATAGCCTAATCCCAATTTATCAGCCTCACTTTAATTAAGAGTGAACAAGTATAGGTTGTAGCACGTCTGTGCATCTTAACTATTCTTCCAGCAAAAAGAGAACAGCATTTCTTTGTTCTTTGAATATCTTAAAACCAAGAATGCTAATTCACATTTAAATACTGAGACTACATATAAAAATAGCAAAAGTAACTGAGAAAAGGGCTGCTAACAAAAACCAAGCAGATCTTGGGTGGTATTTCCCTAAGTGGTTGATTCGGTATTGCAGATAGCCCTCTTTGCCCTCATCAGCCAAATAGATGGGCTGTCACTACAGCAGTGTTGTATGCCACTTCAAACACCACCATAAGAGGATAAATGACATCACCGGGCTCTTAGCCAGGTTACTACATTTCTGAAAAACAAGTGCATATAAATATGTTAAAATTTATTATTACATTTTCAAAACAAGTACTTTTTGAAAACAATTCATCTCCCAAGAAATTGAGATTCTTACATCAATTACATCTGGACTGGTAGATCTGAAAACTTGAGCTACAGAAATACCTCTACACAACGTAAGGTACCTCACTAAGTCAGGAGAGCGAATTATTCCTTCTACAATGTTATCACGAATCTGCTGACGATCATTTTCATGAATGTTGAATGGAAATACTGCTTCTCCAGGAGGTGGTTCACGGTCCGGCCAGTACTGCGTCACCATGTTCTTCAGGTAAATGGCAGCTAAGTATAAACATTGGGGAAATAAAAATTTAATTGTAACACACCTCCATGTTACTCTGTGCTCAACTTTACTACAAGTTGTAAGTAAAACAAAGAGTTGAAAAGTCGACTGAAAATCACTGCATGAGTTCTTAACAATTATAGGCACTAAGCACAGCTGAGTCTCAAAACTGTTTTCTTTATGATTCCACACAAGATCAGGCTCAAGTACTGGGTCCTAAACAAAACAGGACAGTATTCAGCCAGCTTCTATCAGGGTACATTTTTTATTACAGCAATCTTCTATATGGACATAATATTCCATCGTTCTAAACAAGTAAACAAAAATCTACTTATCTGCATTTTTAGTCATCCCTAGCTCAAGCTCAGTAAGTGAAGTTTAGAAAGCTCATGTAAACAAACCATTGTGCATGCAGATGGGACACTCTGCTTGGGGAAATGTCCAGTATGAAACTGGCATGTGGCCTACCTTCTATTCAGACCGAAATGTTTGTTGTGAATTCCCTAAGCTTTATCTCACTACTAGGATTTCCCATAATCCCTTAGAATTGTTCCCTTCTGTCTCACATGAACAACCATGAAAAATAAAGTTAATCTTCAACTGAAAATAAAGCAGCATTTATGCTTCAGTACTAAAATGCCTGTAGGCATTCTTTATGAAAACGTAGTAAATATGGTGTAAGACATTAAAGGAATGTTCTTAATAAACTCTTATCCCTGCACTAGTTCGGTCGATTACTAGCTAGGGTTTTAAAGTTTAAATAAGATATCCTTGGGTACAATCATTTTTCTTGGTGATAACAAATTACTAAGCATGAAAACATGTAGTTCATAAAATATTTTATAGGAGCAAGAGGAAAAGCAGTTCTTTGTCTACGATGTGCCAGAATTCTCAAACAAGAAACAGGTCCAGAAAGACCAGCCCAAGACTTTAATTTACTTTATCCATAGATCTTGTTGTTATACAAATTCTTGGCTTTTAAAAAATTCCCAGGGACATCTGTTAACTTACAAATGTACTTTAAACATGTTTTTCTATTTTATACCCCTACTCTGTAAAAAATAAAAAATAAACAAAAATTTTGGAAATTATGTTCTACATACGTGGTGGTTTTTCCTGAATGATACTGAAATGAAAGCTTAATTTACAAAAATTACTTTATGGAGTCTAGATTAAGCATGAAACTTTACTAGAGAACGGTTTAACAATGCCATTCAAAGTTGGATTATCTTTGAAAAAATAAATGCCAGCATGACAAACAGCATATGTCAGCATGGCCCAACGCACTCGGGGGATTAATAGGATCTGTACAAAAAAACCAACAGTGCTTCTATGGGAAATGCTGTTCCATAGGATAAAAATAGAGCTGTGAGCGAAACAGTGCTCATCAATTTCTTGGAAAAGCTGAATATTTTCTGTATCTGTCAAAAATATTGTATAGGAGTAGTTAAAATAGATTACAAAAATTTAGAATCTGATCTTGCACAGATGTATACCCTGAAGTTAACTGCATCACCACACCTGAACTGACAAACACAGCTGAGCAATCTTCCTAGACATGCTCAGACTGTAAATTTATAGTTCAGCAGTGATGTGACCTTCCTTCAAATCTACTTTTGTGAGCAGATACCATAGATACTGACTAAGCATACATGGCTATCCTTGACCTAAGGAACTGTGAGGTGGGGTTTTCCTTATTTTTTAGAAGCTTTCTTTTTTCCAGGAAAAGAGATTCAAATAGAGAAATGTGTATAAAAGTGAGATTCACTATTATTTTTAAATTCCCACTTGTCTTGGTATCACTACTTCTACACCACCAGGAAAAAGAAGGCCTAAGGCTCCCTGAGTACTCAGCTTTGAACAGAAACCATTCTCATATCAGTATCACAGCAATCCAGTAGGGATCACTACAAACACAGGGATGCCAAACCAGGGCTCTACCTTATACCCCTAGTTTTATCCGATCCTCATGTTAGATCCTTTTCATTTCCACGTTCAGAACAAACGTGAACTTACTTGCATTGCAACAGAGCTTGATACTCCGTTGAAATAACATACAGACTGACTTTCTACTGAAAGAAAAGGAAACAAGGAATTCACCTCACCTGCTTGACGCACTGGAAATTCGACCTGATCTGATACTATAATTTGCAGTAGACTTGGAGCAAAATTGATGATCTTGTAGGACTGAAATACATACAAAACACAGTTAGCAAATCACTATCTTTAAAGAAGACTGTATTACCAAAAGCTGAATAACAAATACAAAGGATTTTTCAGTTTTCTTTGACTCTCCTCATGAAGTACGAAAGGTTTTCAGCACTTGGATTTACCCAGATCTGCAGCAATCCAAATAATTACTTGTAAAAGCTGAGCATATAATGGCCCATGGGTGGAATAAGTAATGTGACAAGGCTCTCCATTAGAGATTAGTAGTAATTAATATTTAAATAGTGATACTGAATATTTAAATAATTCTGAAAATGAATAATGAGAAGCACTACAGATCTCTCTTTGAATTATTTAACTTGGCCTCATAAGTCAAATGGATATTGACATGCTTCATCAATACATACCATTTATTTGCAAAACAAATTGCGGTGTAATAGCAGTACTGAATTTTGAAGAGATTAAGAAAACCATTTAAAATTATTTTCAGCTGTAAACAGCATCTGCGTTAGCCAGATATTATACACCTATCTTCTAATGAACTAGATCTTAACAGAAAAGCAAAAACTGGGGAAACACAGTGGAATAACCATTTTTAATTAAAATCAAGTGTACACAGATAACATTTCAAACCCCACAGCCTTCCTGGGAACTTTTCAAACGCTCCATCAGCCATGCAGCTGAAGAATTTCAAAGAGAAAATAATGCTCACTGAACTTCTGAGCAAGGCACGCCAGATTGAAAAGATGTGAAAATCTGATAGCATTATACTGCTGTCATTCAACAGGGGTCCTCCAACATGAAGAATCATTGACTCAGCATGGTGCCGTAACTGCTAAGCCTTGGCAACATCAGTAGTTACTAGCAGGTCAGATCTTTCATCACTTACATCCATGTGCTTTATGCTCAGAGAGAGATGTTTCTTGGGGCTAGATAGCAGAAGCTTGCTTTATTTCACCTTTTATAGTATTTCTTTCCAACTGCTTTGCCTGGCAGTTCTGTGGTTGTTCCCAGAGCTGTGCTTTAAGTACAAATATACTACACCCTCCCGTAAACTTTGCCCCATTCAAAAGCTGTGAAATAAAGAGGAGCGTTCTGCTCTTCATGTACCCAGTTCCTTGATCTAGCATTTCCATAATGAGGTAAAATTACATTGCTTTCATGATGCCTAAGTGCAACAGCTGCATCACAACACTATCATTCAATAATTTTACCAAATCAGTTAACTTTCTGGCCCTCATTTTACTCATTATAATGATAGCATAATTCTAACCTACTCTGTGCTCAGAGACTCATTTGGTGTTTAGAGAGTAATCTGAGATCTCACATAAAAGCAGTAATGGCAAACCAAAAGCATACTCTCCTATAATTCCCTTCTCTATAAACTTTAATTATCCATAAGAAATGCTCCAAATAAAGTAAAAGCTGTAACAGACAGTACAGGAACACCATTTATCTACAGACATGCTGAAATACCAGCTGCCAACGTCAACTGGTTGAAGCATACTCAATTCCCAAGATCACCTTTTAATTGAGTGTCCTGGAGTGCAAAGTTTGTCCTTCAGTTGCTACTGGACAAAATCTCTACAATGTTGGTAGGTTCTGACGGGGGTTGTAGTAGGCTGCAGCATTCTCTAGCACTCAACACGCAACTCCAGGGAGATAAGGAAGCCACAAGGAACTCCAGCAGCACAGAAAACCAAAAATATGCATAAGCTCTAATCATCCTTTTTATTCTAAACAGTGCCAGTATGTTGTTCTCAGACCCAATCTACTCACAGCTTTTACTACCATGAACGCATTAAGAATGCAACCTTTTGGGGGGTTGTTCTGCTGCGTTGTTTTCCTGCAGTAACCCTACCAGTATGGCAGTTAGGGTGGACATAGTGGTAACAGTAAAAATTGTTTCCCTTTCTCCGTGCAAATAGCTTTTACTGAATCCACATTAAAGTCAGTGCTACTCCAGAAAGCTTTACTGGTACCACTTGTGCTGGCGTACAACTGCTACCCGTGAAGTTTTGCCAGGATATATACAAATACGGTTATTTGGCCTGCGCAGCAAATCCTCTCAGCAAGCGTCTGGAGTGACAAAAGACATGTTACGCAGAAGGTACGCGCAGCGTCTCAGAGGGGGCCCCAGCCCTACCAGCACGCTGCTATGAGGTTTCTTTACACTTCACATACCAACACCCCTAAAGGGACGACAGGAACAGAGTATCAAGCTCCCATTAAATCCACCTACTCCATACTATTGTCATTACCATAATTCACATTTGTACATAGCTTCATTTTCTAACTGTTATCAGAAACATGAACGCTGTAGAGATCAACAGAGACTGTGTGCCCCCCGTTTGGTTGTATTTGTGAAGCTCAAACACCATCCTGCTCACTTGTGCAACAACAAACCCGCTCAGGAAAACTACATGGTGCTTGCAATTTTTAGAACAGAGGACTTTTTAAAAAGCTGCATGCAGCAACAATTTTCCTATACCAGCACATTCTCGTTGGTTTAGTTGCCTCACAACACTGTGATCTTGGGATGTATCCTTTCCCTGCCTTGTACAGGAAACCATTTAACAGGCTCCTGGGCATCAGTAAGTAAAGCTGTACATATCACACGAGCAGGTGCAGAGCAATTGTCAGGGGTGTGCTGTGTAAATGGGAAGAGACAAGGAAGAGATCTTGGTGCTGGATGAGTTCAGCAAGACAGTTATTTACATCATTAGAGCTGCACTTGAACTTTCACAAAGGGAGAGCAGGGATACTGTCAGTCCCACGGAAAGAATCGAAAGCTATCTGCTGATTCTGAAGAGCCATGCCCAGGAGCCACAGGGAGGCACCAGATGGCTGAAAAAGACCTTCAGCACAACTCCTGGAATACAGCACGCTGCTTTGTGCAGCACGCTGCTTTGTGCAGGCTGTGAACATCTACATTGCCTTCGATTCACATTGTTGTGGAAGGTGCTGACCCATGGTGGCATATGTTTATTTTGAAGGAGAAAGTAAAAGTTTTTTAAATATAAACTTTCACTGAGTAATTACAAACGATGATCATTTTAAAGCTGTGTAAAATACATACCAAATCACATGTCAGAGCATTTATACTGAAAAAACCTCAAACTCATTCATTTAATTTTCACTGGGATTAAGAGGATGTGATACAGCAACATGCAAACTAGCAGCTAAACTGGGAGAGGCGCACAGCATTGGTAAGATGCAGTTTGGTAAATCTACAGCAATGGAGAAGAGATGCGTATGTCCCCATACATCTTGTGCTATCTGTGTCTGCTGTCTCAGGAACTGTGCACTGCAGCTGTACAGCTTCCTGCACTCCATCCTTATACCTTTGGCCTAACATATATTCTTCCCTGCCTCAGTATTACAGCTCCAGTCTTTGAAAGATCAGAGAATGCATCATTTTTTGCCTATTTCCTCTTCCATTTGATTAGGTATAGAACAGGTGACACCCAAGAAAGCCTCATATGGGCCACAGAGAAATGGCAGGATGAACACCATCAAATGAAAAGGACTAGAATGCAACAAATTTCCCCAAAAGGATCTTACTGAAGCAAATACTCTTCACACCTAACATTCAGATTTGGATCCCAGGTTATCGTGTATTGTATACTACTAAACTCATTTCAGTAAGTAGTATTTCTGTCTTGCTTGCTGTCACATTTAAATCCCACAGCAAGCAACTGCTCCATAATCTTATTTGTCAGTAACCTTTGCACTGCACTGATGACATCCACAGTGGCTGAGTGCAGAACAGCACTGGAAGGTGCTTTTTCCCCTGCAGGACAACAACAGGACAATCTAGGACAATGCATATGGAAAACTGGAGCCTTCCCTCAGGTTCTGCAAGTGAAGCCCAGACCATCGTTCTACACCAACAGTAAACACCTCTTTCTCTGTGCCTCCTAATCCATGCGTGGCATGTAAAAATCGCTGAAAAATCAAGGCACTACATCTTTGCTTGCAAAGACAGACAGAAGAAATTTGTGCCTTGAATACATATGCAATTAACTGTTTATAAAGATTATTTTAACGTTCACATACATTTGATCTGAATGCTCAACTACCTGGTTTAGTAAGTTTTATTTTCTGTTTGCTGTGCACTGGAAATGTGTTACTTATAAATTCCACCAGTATTTCACACTCGGGAATATTTTTGCAGTTGTTAATAGTATTTTCTCTCGTTTTTCACACTGTCAGACACAGGCAGTTGTTAAAACAAACTACAACTTCAAAAGACACTTTTTTCTTTCCCCGCCTACACACAAAGGCATTGTTTGGGCAGGGGAAAACACACACGGCGAAAATAAGCATATGTAAGAACCTACCTGAGCTTCTTTCCTTTGTGGGCTCTGCTGCCAAATTCATCCAGCCTCAAACAAACTCCACTTTCCACAGAACTTCTAATCATACAAGTCAACTTCCTCATCAAATTGGTCTTCAATACAAATACCAAAATACCTGAGATTCCTTCCTCTAGGTAATGAGGTGCTCATTGGCACTTTCAGAGTGGTCTTAAGATCCTCACCCACTATGGCAGCCAGCTCATCAAAGATGTGGTAGATATGGAAGCCCTTATCTTTATTCTGGACTCTTCTGCTTTTAGGCAATTTTCTCATAGTTCTTTCTCTTCTTCCAGCATTGCTACTCTGCTCCTGTCAAAGCCACATTCTGCAAACCCTTCTCAATATTTACACAAACAGCTGCAATCTAGATCTTATTTCCCCCCTTTGTTACAAACCAAAGAAATGCATTATAGCAGGTTGAGCCATTGAAGATGAATGCATTAAAATTGTGAGGGGAGCACAAGAAAGAGAGGAGTATGGAAAGGTGTGTACACTTAGAAAATCGACAGGCTAAAAGAGAAATAACAGCAACTACATGATAGATTACTGACCTGGCAGGAAACTACTGCTCTAGTTTATCAAGAATCACATTTCAGACAAATCTCACACATCCACCTGTGTTCAGGTTACAGAGGAGCGAAGTTTGTTGACGACTCAGAAGTAGCATGCATCATCCAAGGAGAAAGATCAGAAAAATCCTACAAAGAACTGAGTGATCTTTAGAACTGCACCAAAAAAAACGGAGTGGGCTAAAGAGACAAAGAACAGAGTCATGCACTCAAAGATACTAGGAACTTCTCCTAAAAGCTTGAGGTTTCTTTGTGAGGAACAACCATACAACAAAAAGAGGCCTCGGTATATTAAATGATGAGAAATATGTAGATGTTGGACACAAGTAAGGTAATTGTAGTTTTAGAAGGTATCAAATGAGGTATTAGTGGCATTGAACATGAGACTTTCTGGAATGCTGCAAACAGATGACCACATTGCACAGGAAAGATTAATTCAAATTGAAACAAGTGCAAAGAAGAGCTGTGCCCTCCTATTATTAGATTTCGTAAATTCAGTTTTATTATAAGTCAAAGGAAATACAGCCTGTTGAGGCAAGGAAAACAGGCCAGTAGGGACCAGCCTTTGACAAATATGTCAGAAAGGGTACCAAGAAATCTATACTGCTTAAGAAGTAAGACTGGCACAAATGGATACAAATGGACCATAAATTAATTTTGTCTGGAAACCACAGTTTGCTTCTAGCTGCAGGAGGAAGAAAATTCACAAACATCTTTCCAATAGATACAATAATGGAAGAAAAAAATGAATCTTGACTCCATTTCTGAACGCAGTTAGATGATAATCTAGAAAGTAGACAACAGCTTTATTTATTCAGCTCTATCTTTACACATGTGGAGAAACATACAGAAGAGAAAGAGGCATTTTCAAACATGCTGGGACTTTTCACAGGTAGGGAAGCTTTCCTTCATTTTAACACCATTCCCCATGCTCTATGCTGTAAGCAAATGACAGTCAGGATCATTACAATATTGTTCTAAAGGACTCTGTTCTGGTATAGGCAACGAGGTGCCTACAGAGAGGTGCTATATGGGTGGACGAGTAGGATCTACACTCTCTGGGAAGCTCCCGTCACTACCTGGATTCAGACTTGAAAGCAAATGTACACTGCAGACAGGCTAACACAAGAGAAGTTTTACCTCAAAACCCATTAGCGTGTGTGTATCAGGAGCAGCATCACTTTAACCATCGCACAGAATAAAGGTGACCCCTGTTCTGTTTGGCCAAGTGTTATATTACCATTTCAAGCACTTACTGTTGGAGGGTTTTCTGTTTGGTTGGTGGATTGGTTCTTTTGCTAGGGTGAGATAAATGCCAGAACAGCATCTGGATTCCAGTACTTGCAGGAACACAGTGATATGTCAACACTATCATTAGATACACGAGAGTCTGACATGTCGCTTTGAAGTCTTGCTTCAAAAGCATTGAAAGGCTTCAAGATGTCAAAGGCCCACATTAAGCAACATTCCTCAGGAGCACTTTTGTTCCTCGTCTGAAGAGTCGTGTCAAACCCAGCACTGCATCAGTACATTGTATCAGTCACATACATCATGCTTCATTTAGTAACAGAAAGCCTACACAATAATAGGTATGTCTTAGTTTCAAGACTCATTTCTTATAGTAGATAGAAAAGAGAAAATGTGCCAGCTATTTTAAATAACAATCTGTATCTCAGCCTGATCTCAATAAATGTACTTGTCGACTTGTCCTCTGGAATCTAAAACCTGTGTCTTTTATGAGAACTGCATTATCCATCGCTTGAACCTAAAACACTTAACAGATCTCAATCTTGCTTTCAAAAGTTTTCCTGAGCTTCTTATTGACGACAGAACAACAGTGTAAGGAGCAGGACCCAGGAATCCAGACAGCTGCCTCTTTGTTCTCAGCCTGCCAAACATGCAGCAGTTTATTGTTGTAGTTCCAACTCCTGTGCAACAGACTGCTGACAAATATTTATAATTTCCCTCTCAGTCCTTCATAGTAGGGATAAAAATAGACACTGATGAAATTTTTGAAGTAACTATGCCAAATAAAGAAATAAAAGGTTTGTATTTTTATCTAACTATCCCCAAGAGCCTTCTCAATGTCCAGCACTTAATCCACTGATTTACTAAAGGAATTTGCCAACTGCTAAAGCAAGGATTAGCTCTACCTAATTCAGAATGAGTTTTAAATTGCCTAAATAGAAAATTAAGCCGGAGAAGCAACTAGCAGTAACACCTGACAGCCAATTCCCACTGACCATTTTGCTAAGACACCAACAGAGTCAAAAAAATCCAAGTCCTCCAATGGAATTGATCCATTCCACTAAAGCATAGAGGTAAAGGGTTTAACACTGTGCAAGGAAACTTTCTCCTTTTTCAAATGTCCAAATTCATAGAAACACAGAACAGCCTGAGTTGAAAGGGACCTTGAAGCTCATCTAGTACCAACCCCCTGCCATGGGCAGGAACACCTTCCACTAGACCAGGTTGCTCCAAGCCCCATCCAGCCTGGCCTTGAACACTGCCAGGGATGGGGCAGCCACAGCTTCTCTGGGCAACCTGTTCCAGTGCCTCACCACCCTCACAGGGAAGAGTTTCTCCCTAATATCTAATCTAAATCTCCCCTCTGTCAGTTTAAAGCTGTTCCCCCTTGTCCTGTCACTACATGCCCTTGCAAAGACTTTTTGCAGGCCCCGTTTAGGTACTGGAAGGCTGTTAAGAGAATCGAGACTGTTCGCATTGTTTTGATTCAGTGCTTACTGCCTGTACTAACTGCGGGATGCTATGATAAATACTACCAATACAAACCCAACGTGCCTTTCTCAGAGTTTTACTCGGCGCGCTGCTGAACGGGACAAAATCCCGGGAGCCAGCGCTCCCAATCATTTGGAAGAGCAGGACCGAGACCCGAGGAGCACGGCGCCCCGTACCATGCCTCCCAGCACGGAGCACCGCAACCAGCGCCCAAGCCAGCCGAGGGTTACACTGCCGCGCTCCATCCCGTACACCCTGCTCCCAGGAGCAGAAACTAAGGACACAGCGGACCGAGGACACTCAGCCTGCACAGCCGCCGGGCTCCCATGGCCCGGACCGGGGCTCCGGGAGCCGGCGGGTCCCGCCTCGGGGGTCCCGCGCTGCCGCCAGGCCCGAGCGCCCGGGGCAGCGGGGCGGCCACTGACAGCCGGCGGGGAAGGGCCCGCTCCGGCGGGTGTTGCCCCCGGCCCGGCCGCACTGCCCCGGGCCGCTGAGCGGAGCGGAGCGGGCGGCCCCGCTGAGGAGGAGGGGGCGCACCCCGCCCCTGCCGGCGGGGCCGGGCGGCCCCGTGCCGTGCGGCGGCCCCATGCCGCGGCGGGGCGGGGGCGGGGCAGGCCGGCGGCGGGTCGTAGCCGGGGCCGTCCGCCCCCCTCACCTGATTGAGCTCGTTCTCGGCGGCGATGCGCAGCTTCGGGTCTATGGTGCCCTTCAGAGCCTGGATGATCCTGTTGGGATCCATGTTGCCGTTCCGCCGCCGGCAGGCAGCGCGTCCCCGGGGGCAGGAGGAGGAGGAGGAAGAGGAGCCGGCGCTAGCGCCGCCGCCCCCCCGTGCCACAATCGCAGGCTCGTGTCCCCCACCCCCCCCGGTCCCTCTCCGGAGCCATTCACCGGTTTGCGACAGCTGGGTATCGGGAAACGGGCACTGCTTTACGGCCGCAGCGCCTCCTTCTGGCTTCGTGTGGAGGTCGGCGAGAGGTGGCCGCCATCTTGTTGTACGGCTAAAAGTCAGCCGGGATGGCACGCTGGAGGCGGGGTTAGGGAGCGGTCTCCCTGCCGTAGCTCTGTGGGGGCGGCCATGTCGCCGTACGGAACGCAGGCTGTGGAGCAGGCCCGGCAGTCATGGCAGCGAAGGGGCGGCTGGGGCAGCCCCCACCCCTACCCATGGTAGGGGTGCCGCTGCTGCAGTGCTGTTGAGGAGCCTCTGTCCATCGCTGTTAGTGGCCTCTTTCCTACCTTGCAGCGAGCGGCAGCACTAGCTGAGGCTCGCTAGGCGCACAGGCATTGGGTTGCTCAGCCCACAGGATGCTTCCAGACCCTCTGCACTATCCGTCTTTGCCAGCACATACTTTGGCTGCACTTAAAGTAAAATCCGCGTTTTCCTTCTTAACACTTTGCTCCTTTTTTCCAGTAGCTTTCTAGCTTGCATACCAGGCTCGATGCGTATTTGCTGCGAGGTGAGTTGTTTGCACAAGAATTAAGCTGAGTACACAAAGACTGAATGGAGGTGAGGTCAGTTCCATTACTCACAGTTATCCAGGTACCTGCAGCTGGACAAGAAAAGCTCGCGCCATACAGGAAGATGGAAACATGCTGTGAGGTGCTTCCTAAAATGTGCAGCTGGACACACTGTAATTCCTACTATGCTCCTGAGCGTGTTTCTTTGTGATGGTTATCCTCATCATTGTGTAGATTAGTAGAACCTTAAAATTACTTGTTTATCTTAATGGTGTTTGTGTGCGAAAATCATAGCATAGTCAGGGTTGGAAAGGACCTTAAGATCATCTAGTTCCAACCCCCCTGCCATGGGCAGGGAAACCTCACCCTAGACCACATCACCCAAGGCTCCGTCCAACCTTGCCTTGAACACTGCGAGGGATGGAGCATTCACAACTTCCTTGGGCAACCCGTTCCAGTGCCTCACCACCCTCACTGTAAAGAACTTCTTCCTTATATCTAACCTAAACTTTCCCTGTTTAAGTTTGAACCTCTTGGATAGTCAGGAATACACAAACACCAGTTTTAACTGCAAGCATTTGCCCCACTATGATTCTCCACCCCTGTCCTCCTTTTTCACCCTTAAGCCATAGAACATGCAGGTGATCCAAAGGAAGAATTAAACACCTGTGCAGGTGTAAGATAACTATCAGAAGTGCAGTTTACAGACCAAAAGCATGCCAGAAAAACCTCATGACTAATACAATCTTAGTGAGCCAAATCCTTTGGTTACTTCTGCAGGTGATCTTTTACATTTACAAACAAGAAACGCTATTAACTGGTAGAAAGAAGAAAAAGACTATTTGCTGTGTTTTGGAAGAGTCAAACACAAGGGCAGTTACAAGATCATCCAATTACATAGGTGCTTTAGAAATACTACTAGACAATATGTCATTTGTTCATTGTAATTACAGTATAAAATGTCATTTCTCATTACTGCTCCTCAGTTAAGAAAATAGCAGTACTTCCCCCAACTTATATATTACCTGACCTATGCTGAAGAGTAATCTTCTTAACAATGCTGAGTGCGCGGAAGTGCCATTTATGGTAGGGATACCCTTCTCTACCCAAGGGGACTATATAGCAACGTGTGCCACATCTTTACTGCACTAGATAACTTAAGTTCCTAAATAAAGGGGGCCTACAAGAATTCTGGAGAGGAACTTTTTACAAGGGCACGTAATGATGGGACAAGGGGGAATGGCTTTAAGCTGACAGAGGGGAGATTTAGATTAGATATTAGGAAGAAATTCTCTACTGTGAGGGTGATGAGGCACTGTACCAGGTTGCCCAGAGAAGCTGTGGCTGCCCCATCCCTGGCAGTGTTCAAGGCCAGGTTGGACGGGGCTTGGAGCAACCTGGTCTAGTGGAAGGTGTCCCTGCCCATGGCAGGGGGTTGGAACTGGATGATCTTTAAGGAGCCTTTGAACCCAAACCATTCTATGAAATTATTCACAAGGAGAATGTTAAAGCAGCTAATAATATAATGATTTCATAAAAAATAATAATAAAAAATTATCCCTTAATAATTTTTTTTATAATTTAAAAAATAATCTGGTGGTCAAAATGAACTACACTTACCCGGCCTTTGGAGATTGTGTGCTTTCTTGTGGTTTTCATCACTTTGAAGTGGTGCAGAACACCTGATCATTATCACTCAAGAACTGCCATTCTGTTCTCAGTAATGCAGCTCTACAGCATCTAGCAGGAAATTGAAGGTATTTTCATGCACCTTTTCATTTCTTCTCAGAAGCAGGTGAGAGTGTGTTCAGTAATCATAAAATATAAACAGAAAACAATGTGAGTGTGAAAAGTGTATGTTGTTAACTATGGTAATTCTTTGTCATTTTCCCATTTTGGTTAAGATAGTAAGTAAGTTCGGTGAAAACTGTCCATTTTAAAGATCTTGGAGCACATATCATACTAAACCGAAATCACTTTAAAGGATTTGTAGTGTTATACCTCTACTTCCTTTTCCCAAATAGCATGCCATGGGCAGTTTAAAAGCAGCTCCAGTTTATCCTGTTTCCATGTATTCATCTCTGGTAGGTGAACTTAAATGTTATTAAATTTATTCATTAAAGGACTTCAGTCTTGTGGAGCTGGTGATGTAAGACATCACAATGAAGAACAAAATATGCTTAAAGGCTATTTTAACATCTCCCTAAAATGTTTTAAATCATTTTATTGCACTTACCATTTGTATTTAAAACAGCACTTTTAAGACACAATATTCACTACAAAAGATTTTACACCAAAGAGCTAGCAAGGATGATCTGCAGCAGATAAATGTACAGCAGGCCTCCAGGTACAAGACTTCATAGCTAAAATTCCAAAGCTGTCTTCCCTACTGACTGTTTTGTTGGAGCAGCTGTAGATAACTGAGAGGAGTCAGGAAGGAAACGGTATGTAAACTGATCCAGAACAAGAGAACAGTGATGTTCTCTGCACCACTGCTGCAGCCTGCAGGATGGAGGCTTCCTTAGTCGCACGAAGTCAGCCATGACAATTCTGGTGGATCATTCATGGTCTCCTCTCACTTCCATAGCTTGGAAGAAACACAAAAGTAAAGTCCATTAGTATTTTGAAAGCTTTAAGAAACCCTTTGTTGTGGTTGAACCCCATGAGTAGGCAAGCTCAGCCCCACGGAGCCACTCACTCCCCCCACAGTGGGATGGGGTAGAGAATCAGAAAAGTAAGGGTGAGAGAACTCGTATGTTGAGATAAAGACAGCTTAATAGGTAAAATGAAAGCTATGCACTACAGCAAAGCAAGGAATTCATTCACCACTTCCCATCAGCAGGCAGGTATTCAGCCATCCCCAGCAAACAAGGGCTCCCTCACACTTGACAGCTACTTGGGATGTCAGATGCCATAGCTTGAATGTCTCCTTTTCCTTCTTCCCCCAGCTTGTATTGCGGAGTACAATGTTATATGGTCCCTACGGTTAGCTGTCCCGTCCTGACTCCTTGTGCACCCCTAGCCTGCTTGCTGGCAAGGCCATGTGGGAGGCAGAAAAGGCCTTGACTCTCTGTAATCACTGCTCAGCAGTAACTAAAACATCCCTGTGTTATCAACACTGTTCTGCTCACAAAACCAAAACACAGCCCCATACTAGCTACTCTGATGACAATTAACTCTATCCCAGCCAAAACCAGCACATCCTCCCATTTCGGCGTAGTTCCAGCATTTCACTGAAATCAGAGAAGGAAATGTGGAAACTCGCTCACTCCAAATCAAAACGTACTGTTTAGTTCCTTACCTTTACAGTTCATCTTCAGCAGGCTGCACTAGGTAATTAAACTGGAGAAAACTTAGGTGGTATCTTATGTGCATAGCTAAGACAGCAACAGGATGTTAGAAGAGCTATGATGCCCCTTTGTATGTTTTAATTAGACCTGATTATCGCCCTTATATAGTTACAGCACGTTACCTAGTGCAACAATTCAAGCAACTTCATTTAATGACCACTAAGGAAAAAAGTATTGTCAGACAGTACTTATACTCAGTCTAAACCAGTGTTACATCAAGTATTTTCAAGTTGTGAAACTCACCTGTTAAATGCTTTTCCCAGGAGCAGAATATGGATCTAGATCTTTAATCCAGACATACTGAGGTAGGCTGAAACCGTGTCAGTAAATAATGCACTGGGATACTCTGAAGTACTTTGAAAGAAGCTTTCAAAATCAAGTATTAATCTGAAGCACAACAAATGAGGTATGAGGTATCAATAGCCTAGTATTTATCATTATCGGAAATCATAGGAAATAATGTTTTTAGGTATTTTGAAGATCAGAATAGCAATTTTCAACTAGTGGATTTTGGCCAGCTGTTGGTGTGGAAAAAAAGGTGCTTTGCTTGGTCTTTTGCAGTATTTTTTAAACACAGCCTCAGCATTTAAGGCTCAGTACTAGTCGTTTGAGTCCCATCTAGTCTGAAAACTTTTTTGTGGTGGTACCTGTTCAATTGTACTTACATTTGGCTTTGTGGCAGAGGTTAGCTAGAGCTGTGTTCACGGCTCTGACTAGAAACACAGTGAAAACCAATAGTTTTAGCTGAGAAGGTAACGTGAGAAAGGTATAGGATAACATTGAACATATTTTCAGTTACTCTATATGAAGAAAATTATCCAAGTTGTATGTATTTTTAATAACAAATATCAGGAGAAGACATTTTATTTTAAAGTAGCTGTACTACAGAGATAATTCCAATTCAGGCTAATAAAGCCTATAAAATATGAAGTTTTTTAAAGCCACCCATTACGTGATTTATGATCAAGTTTACTAACAAGGAATGGTATAATGATAAGATTTCACATTTCGTATCTGCACAGTTCTGCCCGTGGCAGCATGTATTCCTTTAATTAGGCATTAAAAAAATCCATCTTGTACAGATGAAATCAAGACGTTTAGCTCAGATATCTTAAATATCTGCAAGCTAAGATAAAAGCTTTGCTAGACCTGTCAGTAAGGAATAAGATTAGTCCCAAACAAATGGTAATATGGGTCCACCAAGCAGTTGCCATGGTTTAAGGCCAGCCAGTAACTCAGAACCACTCAGCGCTTGCCGTTCCCCTTCCCTCTGGGGTGGGATGGGGAGAATTAAAAGAATGTAAAACCCCTGGGTTAAGATAGGAACAGCCCAATAAATTAAGTATAATATAAAACTACTAATAGTAATAATAAGGGAAATAAGAAGAGAGGATATAAAACTAAAAAGGGAAGGGGGAAAAAAACAAACAGTAAAAACAAGTGATGCACAATACAATTGCTCACCACTCACTGACCGATACCCAGCCTGACCCCAGCAGTGATCTGGGCCTTCCAGGTAATTCCCCATGGTATAGAATACCCCTTTGGCTAGTTTGGATCAGGTGTCCTGTGTCCGCTTCCTCCCAGCTTCCCGTGCCCTTCCTCACTGGCAGAGCATGAGACTGAAAAGTCCTTGGTCAGGGTGAGCACTGCTCAGCAACAACTAGAACGTCAGTGTGTTATGAGCACTGCTCTTAGACTAAAGTCAAAACACAGCATTGCACCAGATACAAGGAAGGAGAAAGATAACTGCTATGGCTGACCCCAGGACAGCAGTTTTGCAGACCTAATTGAACCAGAGCATTAGAAAGCAACATGCATGTTATATATTCACGGTAATCACATCTGAGGTTGCCAAAGGCTGAGCTTATCAGTAGTGCTTGGAAGTACTGGTAACTTGTTCTTAAAAATATATGAAATCCATCAATTACATATAAAACAAGTAAGGATAAGCTGCATGCTAAATGAATAAGCCTGCACGAAGGCCATCTAAAGTGCTATATGCACAGTAGTGTTCATTTATTTACTAGTCTTTATATAGACAGCCTGAGTGGTGACTGGGGCAGTGCTCTACAAATAAAACAATTGAAGAGTTGTAGGTCTGTTAGAAAAGCAATAAAGTCTTTGTCCACAGCTGCAAAGCTACTGCAAGCTTAAAGTTACCCTAGCACTTAGGCCTATCTACCATATTAATATACAAGGAGAGTTAACAGTGGAAGACTGCTAGTTAAACTCCTGCCACTTATCCTCTATTGGGATTGTTCTAGAAATAAGCCTCTTCATTGGCTGAAGAATTACCATGTTTAAAAGCTCAAAATGCAGGCTTGGTATTCAATAGTTAAGGTTTGACATTTTTGTAGTGGGGAAAAACAAAGTTCCCTGAAGTTTTATCCTAAACTTCTCATCTCAGAACTTGCCAAAGTAATTAAGCCAAGAGAAAGTATGATCACCCTCTAAAAAAATAAAAACCTATAGGAAAAAGAAATCTAAGCTTGGAATAAACCCAAGATCTTATGCCAGTAACTTTATGAAGTCATGCCAGACAACATGTTTTGGCACCTGTAAGGGAGAACCATTTAAATTTGGAAGTTGTAAAACCAGTTACCAAGAAACAGAAGCTTTATCCCGTACAGGTTTTTACTTTTATTTCAATAAGCAGATAGCTGAAGTGCTTTTACTTCACATAGTTCTAATTCATCTTCAAATATGCCAGTCAGGCTTTTGCCCTCATTAGTGCACTCAGATGAAGTGCTTCCTACTGCTAAAACAAGCTATGAAGCTTTTAGAAGTAGAAAGAGCCAGTCACCTATTGTCTTCTTACTAGTTCGTACTTCCCTTTTCAACACTGAAATGCTTTATAGCAGTTGACATGACACGGACATATCATGGTTTTTCAGTTATTAGGCCAAAAAGATCACTGAAGTCTGGTCACAGAGCCTGTTAGCTGTAAGAAAGGAATTTCATAAATGCTTCCTAGCGTTTGTATTCAGCTTTGATTTGAAATGCAAGCAGCACACTTCAGTTATGAACACCTAGTTCCTCAGCAGTTCTCTGGAAGGAAGAGGTTGCATTACAACCCAATTCAAGTGTCATGGGGGAGGGAAGCCATACACATTTGTACTTCACAAGGGTCAATTTTAACTTTAAAATATATTGCAGCTAAAGTGTGAGCCAGCCCATCAGTGACAGTTTTGAGGTTTAAGAATTTCAACTAATCGTTCCTGAAAGACAGGTGATGTGACAAAGCTAGATTCTGACAGGATATGCATTTAAAATAAGTAGTCCTAATGAAAGATGTAGAATTTCACTAACTTCTTGACCTTTTGGTTAAAAGGGAGCAGCTATGGAACAATCTTGAATTAATTTTGATCATGGGAACACTCAAGAATGGAATCAAGCAAGAACTAAACAAACAAGTAATCCCATTTAAACTACACAGTTTATCCTGAATTATTTAAACCTGAAGACCAGCTCTATGTAATATGCATGTCCACACCACATCAGGAATAAGCTCAGTTTGATATATTTAATAAAGACCACTGGCAAGGTTAATACTAAAATGCATATTAACTTGTTTTATTGAGGCACAACAAGGCATTGTGAATAGCCCATACTTGAGGCAATCAATAGTGTAGTAAGCTGGACATTAATACAGTTTAGGGTAAGTGCAAACAATATACATTCACAGCTTTACTAGCAAGGCTACATCACAACTGATAAAGTGCCAAATTAGTGCTGATTCAATACCCCAACTCCATGATTTCACCTTGCACAACAGGACCATCATTTCCCCCCAATAATGGAACCACGTATCTTCTATAAAGTCAGAAGTGCAAAGCTAGTCCCACCCCCCTCCACCAAGGTGTTTGGAGCAGCTCTTCTGTAAACATCGCACTGGATTTTAGTCCTGATAAAGGAGGTATCCCGAAAAGGTGGAATATTTCCAGCTACTTCCATAGATGGCTCCCCGATGCAGACGCAACCAGATTTGGTCTCCTTGGAACAGCTGCAGGACTGCATGATTACTAGCTGTTTCATGATCAGGAGCCCCATCATTTGCATATGCTGACACTAGGACCTCTTCATTCTTCATGAGATTCACATACAGGGGAACATTTACAGCCAGTTTCAGCATGTGGAAGATGAAGACATATGTACCATTCACTGGACAGTTGAACCTACCAAGCTGGATATCAAAAGTTTCTCCAAGGTTGTTCAGCAACAGATCAAACACAATTGGCTGGTCTAGAGTTCCAGGAGCCAGGTTAGATGTTCTAGCGGCAGAGAAGGCAACTCTCATCTGCTGTGGGAGGGGGTAGACGTGCACTGGTAGTATGGTGGCAGCTTGGCTTGTCACTGGCATGTCAACAGGGGTGATGCTGCGGGAGTCTCCCTGCCCAGAGTCCCCACTGTTAAAGGTTTCATTGTCTCGTTCTGGACTGCTCACCTGGGAGGAATCACTCCACCCTGCTGTTAAAAGATCATCAGCAATGACAAGTAAGTACTGTAACAGAAGGATACCCTTAAACCTGCAGTCATAGTCCTAAGCAGCAAATGTATGAGCTTTGCACCAGATCTGTCTTTCAGCTACAGCAAGTTGCCAAAGGACTCCAGTGAGAATAGAACTTTGAAGCTGGTTTACATTCATCACAATTACATTCAGCAAGATGGGCCATAATTTAACTATGAACAGTTACTTTTCATACTTTTAAGTGGAGAGGGCAGTAGCTTGCAATAGTTTTATCTCTAGTATTTCTACATATATATATATCAGCATTAAAAAAAAGCATATGCTAGCTTCTGAGTGAATATAAAATGGAATTACTGAAAAACCAGTCATTTAGTCACCTTCAAGGTCTGAATTTGCACTTCAAGTTACCTCAATACTGCTGTTCTGGAATTGCATCCTAGGTCCTATTGACTTATGATGCTAGAATATTTTAAGTCTGAAGAACTAGAATTGCTTGTAAGTTTTCTGCACCCCACTCCCCAAAATAAAGCTCTTTATCTTTTCAAATATCCAAGTTTAAAAGGGTCTAAAATGAAAAGATTAATAAATCTGAGAATTAGAAAGCAATTGCACTCAAGCTGCAAACCACTGTTATTTCCACCAGAAAGGAACACCGTAAGATACCAAATAAAGCTAAAGTTGCTATATCCTAACAAGTATGGCTGTCAACTGTTAATTCACCACAATCTCATATTTCTGTTAATTTTCTTCTGAAGTATATTCTGCAAGTCCTCCCTCAGATTGAGTCTGCTTTGTCCTAAAATTTCCAATGATATACCATAATTTCCATTTATTCTTCAAAGTAGCAATCTACAACTACTATTCATGTCATTTTTCACCTATAGCATTCTAAGTCCAGCTTTTTCCAGCACACGCAGTAGGATTAAATCATCTTGTTCACAGCTTTTTCAAAATACATGCTATTCATGCTTGAATCCTTGAGTGCTATGTATGTCTTTAGGTTTTGTACTCCAGCATGGAATTACAGAGTAAAGCTGTGTTCCCAAACGATTTTTCACAGAAAAAGTTATCTTACAAGGTTTCTGTGACCTGATAGCTTACCCAGAAGCAGGGGAGACCATGCAATTAATGGGAGAAGCCATATGCAACATTGGAACCACCCTCTGTTTTCCTCATCAGTTTATTTGTGAAGAAAGTTCAGTAAGGTACCATTGTGTTAGAACTTTGACATGTGAAGACACCAAGTTGAGAATACTAACATTAAATCTGCTGCTATGCAATGTTGTCCAAGAACAGTATTTAAGCTCCCATCTAGCTTGATTAATTTACACCCAGCTTCATCAGTGACAGCACACCATTTTCCTCACTATTCACAGTAACACTCCATCTGCTACGCCCAAGCATATACATGTGCCGATGGGAACCTAATGTTACAGCCTTACCTCTTGAATTTGCACGAGGACCACTAGTTATCCCACCTCGTTTATAGCACTGCTGGTAATTAACATCCTAAAAGAGAACAGAAATGTTAGGAAGATGGCTATAAGCAAATCTGAAAACAAGTGGTGCTAACAAATATAGTATTTTTATATTTGCACAATTAATTCAAGCTCTAGAACAGACAATGATGGAGTTCAGAAGATGTAGATAAACAGCCTTACTTACAGAAAATTTACAACAGCTTGTATGAAATTAAAGAGCTATTTCAATGCCCTTCCTAGCAAGTTAGCTTCTGAACTATATGCAGTTCAGTTCAAGCAATACCTTAAATCTCAGGTCTGTTAGAAGTCCATGAGTCTGTACAGAAGAATGTATTTCATTTCAAAGCTGAAGACCCTCCTCCCACCAGAACCATTTGCTTTCTTAGATAGTTTTTTTTGAATTTTTGCCCAACTATATTCTCATTCCGTTATATTACGGAGGCACTAAGCACCAACTTTAAGATCCATAGTAAAATACTCATACCACATCTTATTTGCCATCTGTTTTCATTTCAGAGATTCCCTTCAGACTAAAATCAACATGTGATAGAGATGTTATCTGTCTAATATAATTCCTATTTCAGCTGCTGTCTACTGTTTCAGAGTTTTGTCCAGGAAACAAAGCTAACCTCTACCTTGTAAGGAACAGTTCACTTGTGAAGATAATGAAAAAATACAGTAGAAGACTCAGCTCCTGTACAGTGCTCAAAAGGCTACTGGAAGCAAAGTCAATACTTACCCTCTGAGAATAGGGCATTCCAGCATAATCTCTACCAGGAAACTGCAGCTGGCCATAGCTGCCATTAGTTATTGAAGGTGAGCCTCTGTAAGCATCAAAACCTGTTCAAATAAAGTTGATTTGATATTCATCATTTGGTTTACAGTACAAGTCCAAAATACAACTAGAGCTCCCTTTTGGGAATTACCATGTGCATTAAATTATGCAATTACACATCTATTCCTATTCAGAATTTGCAGCAGAGTCTCACTTCTCCTCCAGAGAAAGCATTTCATTAGCTGCTCAGAACTACTATATCAAAATTACATGCTTAAAAGTATTAACATCAGACCGTAACAATTGCCCGTTTGATACTAATGGGACTTCAAAGAATAGCTGAAAAATGTGCTAGATCCAGAGACAGGATTTAACACAGAATTAAGAAATACTGTCTTTTGCTATTGCAGATGCTTAGCTATTACTGTTATACATTTATGTGCTACTATTTAGCCTCTTTAGCTATCAAACTAACTACCAAAGTGGAGCTGCAAGCCATTTAGTACCAGACACTATAAAATCCTCAACTGCTGTTAAGTTAGAACTGTACAACTTACTGCCTGGTACATGTTGCTACAAGCTATTGAGCAGTCTCAGCCAAATAAATGAAACAGCTATCGCAGATTAAGCACCCTTCCGAAGTGGAACAGACCACAGCTACCAACAACCTTAAGTTAGTATCTGCTTAAAGTCACCTGAAGCTTTCTAGAGTACTTCAGCTAGCAGCAAGATAGCAACTGATTTGCAGAGACCAAAGAAGTCTTCTTAAACCTCTTCAATTTGTTATTAATGCAGAAGGGCTCTCTCCACTAGTGGGAACCTCTCGCCCATCCCAGTTTCTGCTGGTAATATTAAAGCCAGCAGTGCTAAGCAAAGAGTATCTTGTTTTGGGCAAATACCACTAGTGCCATCTGAAGAGAAGACATGCCCAGAATGTTAGCAGGACAGATGCCAAGAGAAAGAATACAAGAGAAAGAATAAAAGGGGGGGGGGGAAGTTCAGAATAGGAAATAAAATAGCAAGCAAAATCTATATAGTTAATTTAATAACCTATTAGTGAAAAGTTTCTACTTTCATAACTCAAAAGGCTCTGTCATGTCACGTTAAATCATGTTCTAGTGTTACTACATTAGATTTTTAAGGTGGTAGCAAATACAGACATACCTTTGTACCCACCAGGGGAACGATATGAACTAGCCAGAGACCTTCCACCTCTAGCAGATCCTCTGACAGACCCACGACTGTTAAGGTAAGGCTGAGGCGGTCTGGGAATAACATTAGCCTGTGCTGGATAAAAGGCAAGGCTACCATTGCTAACAGGAACTGCTCCATCAGGTTGATAATTCACTGCTTAAAACAGAAGGCACAAATGAATTCAAAGCTTTTCTAACTGTAAGAAGTTACCACACCTGGAAGCAAGGGCAGCATTAGGAAGTTCAGAGACTGATTAAGCAGCTCAAAATGTCCTGTTTTCCCATCCCTTCATTACTTCAAATAAGTGGGCATCCTCTCACTTGTTCTGTAGAGTGCTATGCTTGCTGAAGTATACTGCAGACAGCCCAGGCTGTCACTGTAAGTCTCTAATACATTCTACAAGATTCAGCTGCATAGATCAGAACAAGCTTGCTAGCAGCATCAATAACCAAGCTAGAATAAAATCAACACCCAAGTAAGAACTTACTAGTAGAACAGTGTTGGTTCTATGTGAAAGACTACAGTGGTCTATGATAAACTACATAACCTCAGCATTGATATCCTTCAAGGAGATGAAGCAAACTTGATCTAGATAACAGTAAGAACTGTGGAAATCTAGATATTTGGGTTCAGTCTCTTCAAAATACATTCCTACCATGTGTTATCAAGCAGTTCGACTCCAAACAGGTATTCAAGAATGCTTTTCACTCAGGGTGATTGAGTAGTTAGCTTTAAATACAGACTTTGCAACCATGAATGTGTTTCCACAGGTCCATGCTTTATAGCAATCCAGAAAGCTTAAACTGATCCAGTGACAGTCTAAAACCTTTTCTGAAGTCTGCATAGAGCCACTGCACAAGATGAATAAAAATCATGATGTTCCATCAAAAAACAGCATAGAAGGCTTATCAACTGTAGTCTCGGTGATGGGAAGGAGCATTCAAGCTAAGCATACTTTCCTGTTATATTTTTTTCTTTGGACTTCTTAATCTTCATGTCTCACTGATTTCACACAGTATCAGTCTATTTCTAGTACAATTCCTATGAAGATTCCTCTGACAAAACCCCAAGAGTTTTACGTGACCTTGAGTCACTTGATTAGTCTTAGAAATCCAGACCCCTAGTTGTCAGCTTGCTTTCATCCTGGAAAATATTTCAGGTGTATTTAGGAACTAGTTTAATTTCAGATTTAATGTCAGCTATATAAATTCACAAGTACAATATCTCAACATCAAGCAGGTCCACTTTGTGTTGAATAAGGCAGCTGAAGACCCCACCTATCAGAAGGTTAGTATTCCTTAGGTCAGACTGAAAACCTACCCCAACTTCATTTAGCATTCAGCAACAACCAGCACTGCTGTCTCTGTTACCAGAGATTAGGTTGATGTAACCCTATTGTCAACATGTGCTACACAACAGCATTAGAGAATTTCACTGAGTTATAACTCACAGCACATGTTAATGAATTAAAATACTAGAACCTAAATATCTTTTAAAACTGCTAGCAGATACACATACAGTTCTCACCTGAAGACAGAGATTCTTGTGAAAGAGGCGTTTGTTCTGCAACATGAGAAGACTGCAACTGGCATTGAGGAGGAGTCTGTGTACTCGCTGTAGAGAAACTCTGGTTATATCCTGCTGAATATGAAGAATCCTCCTTAATTTCCTGGTCTTTACGCGGAGGCAGTGGTGCATTCACTTTAAATACCTACAACATTTCAAGACAAGTGCTTAACACTACCAGCTAAAGTCTCTGCCTAATGCCACCACCCTGTTATGCTGTGGTTTAAATTCATATCCCTAGATCAGTTACTAGAACACCCATTTCTTAGAAATAAATCAAGGAGATTGTACTTCAACCCATCCTTTTCCCCTCTCAGTGAGCTTATGGAAGTTACTCCTGTTCACGTAGCTACTACCCAAGAAACATAGCTTGATTGATCATAGGTACTGTATTTGAACAACAGAACAGCTACCATACAGTAAGCTACTTTCTATGGGAAATCCACTTATAAAATCACTGACTACCCATCCTACAGCTTTTGACATGAAGCTGGGACACCCTATACCAAGATAGATATTCGCATCTGGGAAGAAATTGTCTTTATACACATCTTGGAACCTGATACCACACTACTAGCCACTATATTAGCCTTCACTGCTTCGGTAAACTGAGCCTCAACTTTCCTCTCATTTTAAGTTCTCGCAGAGTAAACATGTAACCTAAGTAACAGTCTTGTAATTCAAATTTTAATGTTACAGCCTGGGCAGAAGCATGGTGTGCAGATACTGTTAGTTAAACCTAATCAACCAGAGTTCAGTCACTCCAGTGACTGTATTGCTTTATAGCCAATAACCCAAAGTTACCAGAGTTGACATTGTCAAAAGCAACTAGAACCAAGATCAAGTAGCAAAGAAGTCTGTTTTGAGTAAAAGTATCCAAATTTTACATAAAGAACTGTCAGCAGCAGCAATACCAGAGTCTAGAGGTGCATCTGACCATTTTCCAAGACTATAAACTGTCTGTAGACAGACCAGGGCAAAAGCATAGCTAGATGCAAGGAACAGCTTCACAATTCTTGTCATTTGCAGAAGCCTCTAAAATTAAAATGGGAAATGAACACCTCTTACAAGGTCCAGAAATCAAGTACTGTCTCTAAGAGGGAGACAGCACAGAAACCCTTCATGATACTGGAGTGTTGAGTATAAGTTTTGAACCATTATAACACAAATAGATTTTTTTTTTTTTTAATTTACCAGATGAAGTGATCAAAGTGAACAGAAGCAATCCTGTTTCAAGAAGAAATTTGAAGATACTGTGCAGTCAGGCTGTCAGCTCCCAAATCCTGAAGTATTTGTAGCAAGTGGTCTACTTTTCCCTACAGTGAGGGTTACAGGTGGAATTCTAATAACAGAGTAGGGCTACAAGTAGTATCTGCCTTTAGGCTTCCATAAGCACAATGGCACCAGTAAGATGTTCAGACACCTGAGGACATGTAATCAGATGCTTCCATTACTGTCACTGTACTACCATTATTGGCAAGGAACCATCTACCTCCTGGCTATCTACTGAAATCCAATGGCTATGTTTTCCTGTCAGTTGTGAGAATCTAAGCAACATAGGGAAGAAGAAAGCACTGCACAGTTACAGACTACTATGACTAGAAGAGGAATTAACATCCTGGCAATTAGTGACAGATGTTTGCCAGTTTGACCCAAAAGTCCCAGGAGAAATATTCAACATCTAACATCTCTGAAAACACCACAGCATTAATTCAAGTGAACTTTCAGTGGTACCATTAAGATCAAAAGCACTCCAAACACAGACACTAGGTACAGATATAATCTGAATGACTGAGACTGACTCCATGCTTACATCCTAACAGATGCTTATCTTATAAACTGGGTCCCCAGAAAGACTCTGGATCTGTGATCGTTCCATGATCACAGAATGCTGCCACTTCTCACTTCCATGAAAAATCACCACCTAGCAACTTAGCATTATTTAAATAGATCTGGCTTGGAAAGAACCACCTCTCTGCCATCACTTCCCTTATTCATATGTAACTGATTCTGTACCTCTGAGGAAGGTGGTTCTTGAACCTCTTCTACAAATACCAAAAACCAAGGAGAAAAAGTCATGGTATGATTTTCTACAGACCACAGCAGAGTGTCATAGATGTTTTAGTGAAATCCTGTGCTTTAAAACACTATTAGCTATCTTCTTCCACCAAATCCTACTATGTACATCAGTACTGCAAGATGCAGATCATCCAGCAAGTTGTGGAATTGCACTGTGACATTTGTTGAAACAGAGAATGCCTATGTGGCACATGGAGACTGTGACTTCTTTTTAAGCTTGCTTTTGAGAAAGAACATTAAATGAAGGTCTCTAGCATCTTGTGAAGGTATCAGAGAAGTAAATAAGACCAAGTACAGGGAAGGAAACATTAACAACTAAATGGAGACCCTTTCTCTGAGTCCCTCTAAGCCTGCACTGCAGATTACCAGGCAGTAGCAATGTTAGTGACATTAAAGAACATTAGTAATGATGTATGGCCTGAAAAAAAAAAATAGTATCTATTTGCAAAAACCACCACATATAGTCTGTATGGACTATTCCCCAGACATCTATATTGATTCCTGGTTAACGAGATAGGATAAAGAGCTACACTGGTGTATAAAGGACACATTTTCCATGATTCAAGTGGTCTGAGTTTTATCCCACTAAAGCAAACAGTTTAAAAGGCAGCAAGACAGGTTCAGGCTTCAGAAAGCTCTTCGTCCTAACAGCTATACTTGAAGATTCCCTCTTTCCTCTGCAGTCTATTATTTAAAATCTATGCTTAAGAACAGTTTAAGTACAGTCAACTTTACCTTGGGGCACAGCTATAAATCTGTTGATTTCAGGTCTGACTTCTCCCTCTTAGTTCCTTGAGGCTACTAATATATCCCACTATTTGATCTGGGGACTATGCAGAGCAAAACCAGGATCTGTTCTGTATCAAAATGATCTATGAAGTTCCACACTATATCAAGAGGATCCAGTTCCCCAATATTAGGACTAAGTTAACAGCATTATTGTAAATCACTCTTCTGTGGCCTCATGTTGCACACTTACGGTCTGCATAGCCTGAAAGGGAGCTGCTGTTATTGTGACAGAACTGCTGCTTGCTGGAGGAGACTGAAAGCTTTGCGCTGGTGGTACTGGTGTCGCGGAAGTGCTTGAAGTAGGCAATGGTGACTGTGGCTCACTTGGGAGGGGAACAGTGGCCTGGGGGAAGAATAAATGTAATGAAAGGTCACTTGATAGTTATCAGGCAGTATCAGAGCATTTAATTTGTTCTAAAGCCTAGACTGACAGAAGTCAGCAGTTTCTACAGGATGACATTTGGACATAGTAAAGCTACAAAATAGTTTTTGCTTACAATTCCAAATCTTGCTGTGCATCCTCAGCAAACAGTACTTCTATTGCGGTCTCTGCTGATTAAGTGAAATGTGCCTATGAGCTACTATACATACCATTCAGTGTAATAATTTCACAAAAGAAATACTAGGTATTTTTTCCCCACCACTAAGGAAACAGAATGCCTTCTCTTCCATTTATTGGAAGATGATTCTCTGGCTGATACTAAAAGTAGTTTATCTTTTCCAAAGGAACTCAGGAAGTTTAGAGGGTTTGATTATTTTCCCCTCTCAAAGTTCCAGATTAGACACAATGCTGAGTTGTCCAGACCAAGTATTAACCAGCATTAAGCCTCATCTGTGCAGACAGCAAAGTGAAGTGTTAATTTAGAATACTAACATTTATAGGAATCAGATGCCAAAGGAATATAAGGCTTTAGACATTTCAGCAACTGATATATTTACCAAACCACCTATATTTGTGACAGCTTACCTGGGCAATTTCAATCTTTTTAGGCATCAGGGGCTCAGAAATACATGAACTTGTCTGATACAGTGGCTGGGAAGTATATTTCTCAGTCTCTTGAGAAAGCGATGCTGATGCCTAGAAGAAGCCATACATGCACCTGCTATTACAAGAAGTACTGCAGAAAGTACAAACTTCTATTAGAGCTATGACATACCAGTGCCTAAGTTGAAACAAGTGGATTTTGAAAGACCATGACAAACATTAGGTCCAAAGTAGATGTACTAAATAGTCATCTTAACCAAAAACTTCAAGTAATTAGCATTAGAGTTTCAGACTGATTACCCTTCTTACACAACAGGTTGTACAACTAGCCCTACAAAATCAGGTAGTTTTAAGAACTGTAGATTGCTTCAACCAGTTACTACAATGAAGTCTGGCACACATGTGTCTTCTTGAATTAAACAAGGACATATCTGATGTTAAGCTTCAGGTAAGCTCTGTTGAACGAGGCTTCGGAGCCAAACTTTGTTTGCTTTTGCAAAACCTTCATGTCCTAGTTAGCTCACACTATAATGCTAAGTTTAAGAGTTGCTTACACTTAAGATGCACAGCCTAGGGCTAACGGCTACCAGTTCCATTCTCACTATGTATACCATCACAGGTGCATCAGAAGTGGTATGCACTCGCATACCAGGAGAGTGCACTGTCACCATGAAGGATATTCCCTGGTTAAGCTTTGTTTGGTCTCAGCACATCTACTGCTTTCTATGAGAAGCAGAACTGGAAAAGACACCACACTCCAAGCCCAAGGGACTAGAGGTGCTGGGCACAAGCAACCTTAATTCCGAACAGTAAGTTTAGAAATAAACTCAGAGCATGTTCTACATTATAGCACAGCACAATGTCTTTCAAATGCATATTGAACAGTAAAATTATTTGTCATATAAAATCCTTGTCAGCACAAGAAGTCTCCTGACACTAAGTGAGAGAAAGTGTCAAGAACCAGGCCAAAACTGCTGATTCAAGGGACAGCAAGACTAATATTCACATCAAGACTGTTATATTCACCTATACAGTATATTAAGGAATAGAGTAAATGCTACATGCACAGTATACTGGTGGCATGTACATCAGCAAAAACATTTTAAAAGCATGAACATTTCCCCATTATAATCTACATACACTGTATTAGAGAGTCTAATGGGAAAGCAAGCCAGCTGTGTTTCTGAAGACAGCACCACCCTTAGCAAGAGGTCTTTAAGACAGTGAGTTGCATAAAGTGAAACACTATTTGTGGCTCTAAACAATAGCTGAATGCTCGTTGAAGACTTAACTGCACACAGGTACAGCTAACACAAAATCTAAGGTCTTGGCTGAAAACATTAGCAAGTCAGTATTTCTTCAGTTACTGCTCAAGAGAGCACATCTCAGCCGTACACAGCTTACACAGAAGTCTGCTGTTTCATGACATTATCCCAATTTACACATCCTCTATGTTATTAGAGGGAGTATTCTACACTGTAACCAAAACAAATACTCATGCTGCTCGCATGTTCCCACAAGAATATGCATCACTCTAGCCTGCATTTCTTCACCCCACACCCTTCCCATTTCAAGGGGCAGACTGCTTGCTTTGCATTCATGTGGCATAGGAAAACTTTCCCAACCATCTTCACGTATTCCAGCATGCAAGCCATACTGTTGCTGTTACTCCCATTCTGTCCCTCCATGTTGTTCCGGGAGAGGTGCCACCACAGCTTTTGCTAGGGCTGGCTATCACAGAGATTTCTGAATGCCAGTGAAGCCCAGGGTATATTACCTGCGGTGTCTGTGGTGTCACCAAGTCTTCAGTTTCAGAGCCAGAAAGAGTCTGATCAGCAGATGCTAGGGAAGTATTTGAACCATGCAGTGCAATGGATGAAGCAGCAGCCTTGCAAGAAAAGAAAAGAAAGTTTTAAAATATTATCTTAAATGTCTGGTTTCACTGAAACTCACACTCTGGGCATTTTCAAGTAAACCTCAGAATGAGCTGAAGTGCTTTGAACAGTGATCTAAGTTTCTTAGGAATTCTTGTTCATGGCAAGGAAACCTATTTAAAAGCCAAAGCAGCAATGTATTCAAGCACAGTAAGTGAATTTAAGGTTCATGTAAGCATGGCTGCCAAAGCCTGACACACTATTTTTGGCATAAGTGGAGATCTCAAAGATGAATACATGCACTATCTAAGAAAGAAACAGCGTGTTCTTTGGCACACAACTATTAGCTATGACTTGAGTCTACGGGTTAAGTATTCAAACTATTTCAGCATGTCTTCAACATACTTTTTACTGCAAGAAATTTCAAACATTTGTTGCTGCTTTTCAAGCAGAAGAGCAGCCAACTTTGTCAGCATTTGAGTGATCTTAGGTTTGTAAGCTACATGAAATTTGTTACAAAACTACTGACAACAAGAAAAGCAACTGAAGTACTAAGTCTGTTCTAGTGAATAACCTCTATGTCATTTCACAGCTACAGTTCTGCCTCTTCAGGACAGTCCTTACTTCAACTTACTTGAAGGGGCTGTTGAAGAAAGTCATTCTGACTTGGCAGTTTCTGTTCTTTTGAAGCTGTAAAAAATAATATGTTAAGTAACATTTACTTTTAAATTCAAATACTACATGCAGTTTCAGTGTGCAGATCTACATTTTGAAAGCATTTGGTGTATGAAAATGCATGCTATTTCAAGTGTGCACTGCAAATATTTAGAAGAAGCATCAGTAAACTATACCCCATTGAAAGCTTTTCTTTTTTCTAAAAGAGGAAAAAGTATTCAATGATAAAAATGCTTCTACCACAAAAGATACCCACTTTCCATATTAAAAAAGTGTAATAAACTAGCTAATTTTGTTTCACAGCCCAAGAGCCACCCAAAGAGTTTCTTAACAAGTTCCAATTTTCCAGGTGTAGCCAGAAAACTGCTTTGTCCTGAGCTCATTCACAGCTTGTGTTTATATACACCACATCTAGACAAGTTTGTTACAGATACAGCATGTCAATTCTGCTGCTAGGTTCAGATGCATAGGCCACTCAGTGTTTACACAAGCATCCCACTTCCAGGCAGATACACCAACTTTAACCCACCTCCAGCAACAAATAAGCAGGTAAGTGGTTTGAGCTGCCTTTTTTATTTTATTGATCAGACATTAGTATTTTTTTATAATTAGACAAGTTGTCTTCACCAGGCCTACTGATCTACAGCCCAACCAAATCCTGTTAGCATTTGCAAAAGTCTTACATACAATTTACATTCACAGTATTACCTACCTGCAGGACTACTTGCTGGAGTAACTGAAGGTTGTTGGGATGAACCAATGGCACTTGGTGAAGCTTTATCAAAATCTAGAATGGACTCCTTTTGCAAAAAGGATCATCAGTTGAGAGAAAAAAAAGAATTAAACTCCAGATATAAAGCATTCTCATCTGACAAGTTGCTGTTAGCTAATTAGAGTTAGATTCATTCAGTGCAAACACACATTGTCAGCACTGTTTTCCCTAACCCAGTAGGAATTGGAGCTGTGTGCTACAACAGCAGAGGAAAAAAAACCACATACTTGCATGAAGTTGTAAGTCCCCTGTATCTGAGTCATCAGATCCTGAAGTTTTTCCCTTCTCAACACTGGATCTTTTGGAAGAGTTGAAGTAGAGCAAAATTCTGCAGCTGGCTGATGTACAGGTTTAGGCACCTAATAAAAAGAAAATACATTGAATCTAATACTGGAAGCGAGACAAGGTGTCTTATCCAATATACTTCCAAGCAACCTATAGGTGTCAGACACCATGGGCCATGGAATTCTCTGCTGTTATTGATATTTCCTGAATCAAGCTTTCACTTCATTAAATAAACAGCAGCTTACTGCTGCCACAATATTAATTCACCTCATTCAGCTTCATACAGTCAAGTGTACAAGAAGACAGTAAGTTGCCTGCATTTAGTGCATCGTTAGGAAACCCACACACCCAGGTTGAAGACCAGAACAAGCTTAAAATTCAAAGCTGCATCACTCAAGGTTTAAAACATACTCCCCCCTCCCAGTAGAACCCACACCAGTAAGTACAGATCTTTAACTAGGATGGCATTTCCAGACATTCTGAAGAAACTGCACCTAAGAGATATATTGCAAGCAGGTTACTCAGGATTAGACCAAGGTGCTTCCACTAATGAGCTGGATACTCTTAATGCACCAGCTGCTGCAGGAAGTATTACATTAAACTTTTCAAACTTGTACTCCCACATGAGAGCCTGACTTTGTGGCTAAATATTTACTTCTGTAGGAACTTAGTATTCTTTGATTGTTTCAGATGGTCCCTTAACAGTTCATCACAACTTGTTCTCACTTCACTTTAAAAGAGGAAAATGTTTTGTCAGAGATTCAAGTTTAAGGTACCAGAAAAATCATGACAGTAAACTCTTTAAATAGCAGAAGCCCTGTTATTTACAGAGTGACAGTAATATCAGACTGACTAGATAGCCTAACATGTCTTTTGAAAGAATCTTGGGGAAGTGGTAGGCTTGTTACAAGTATTTTAAACCCATTATTTTTAGTGATTCTCTAAAGCTTTGCTTCTCTTATTTTTGTCTCTGCAGCTAGAGAGAGGCAACTCTGAAGACATTAAATAGCTGCATTATTTCAACTGGCTCAAATGTTGAGACACAGGAACATATGAAAGCCTTTACTTTCCTACAGATAAACATCTGTCTTTCTCATAGGAGATTACTATGATATACTATATAGCAGTTCAGAATTTGTACGAGTTCATTAGAAGACTATATGGCAGAAGGGTATGTGTCATGACATTCATCATAAATTCAAAACAAATTGACAGAATGCTCTTTGTCCAATTTTAGAACAACAAACCCCAAACTACTCTTGCATGTCTTCAGCAGTTACCTGAAACTAATCCCTACCATTTGCAGAATTTCCAGTAACACGGACATGGAAGAAGCTTGCAGGGTTTAGCGAGCTTCACAAAGCATAATCCATGTACATGCAGCGCATTATCTCTGGAGGACTTCATTCCTAGTATTTGTGGTCCACACAACAGCCACTTGTTGAGCTATGGGAAGTTTTACTTCTTCCTAGAGCTAAGAGCGCCATCTTTGTACTACTCAGACTTTCTGATGCACATGCACTACCTTTAGCTGCTGACTATACAAGTTTATATTGCTGTATAGTTTTCATTAATGAAGAGACACTAAAGCTATTAAGGATCTAACTGCAGGAAAAAAGACACAGTTGAATAAAGTTAAATCTCAGCAAATTATATATTAAGTTACTAGGAACCTGAATCTTCCTGTTCATCACTTTATTAGCCCACTTATAAGCAGACTTAAGACACTTGCTGTCACGGTAAATCCATTACGGGTAAACTGTTCTACTACTCTCTTCTTTACTGCAGTTTACTAAGACCCAAGTACACAACTAAACTGGTTCTGTAGTTTTGCAAACTGATAACAAGTTTCTTGCTGTTAAGCCACCTAACCAGGTCAAGTCTGGCAGTGTCTGTAGCTATTAAGATTGTCCACTAGTAATGTAAGTTAGACTTGTATGTTAAACACAAGTAAAAACAGCCTTAACAGGATGGAAGCAGCAGAAACTGCAGTTTCACTTGTGATTGCAAAGATATTACAATCTTCTGTATGCTTTTACAATTTGTTAAGTCTCTTCATCTCCTTCCCCAGCTCATATGCTTGTGCATTATCCTGGCAGCATTCTTCAACTAGAAGAGCAAGCATACAGGGTTACACGTACGATTAGGGCTTTAAGCCAGGATTAAAACACTGCGACTCTCTATCTGGTAGAAGTTACCTTCCAGTTCCTACATATATTAAAATACACCAGCCCAAAGTAGCTATACTGAAGTTACCTCATTGATTTGCTATTTTGCTGGTACTTAAGTGTTCAAAACTAGAGTAATCAAGTGCAATACAAGAACACGCACGAAAAAGTTCCAGGAAGTTAAAAGTATTTCAGATTTTATGCCTTTATAGGAAGAGATACTTTGAGAAAGAGCAAGTAGTTGACATCCTTAAGACAGTTTTAAACCAATTCTTTCTAGCCTACAGTTAGATGTTTCTGGAAGTCATTACAAGCTGGTGGCAGATTCTGAGTATAGTAACCTGTTAGTCCAGCTCACATCAAAACTTACACATCCTGAGACCACTTAACATCAGTGTTTCAAGCAACAATCAAGTCAGTTTTACACAGCACTGATAAGTTTAAGATCTAATTTGTCATAATATGTTTCTGAAACCTAGCTTGAACACTTCTAATAGATTCAGCAACAACTGGTTCAGCATATGTCTAGAGAACTGACTAAAAATGGAGTTGAAATACTCAGAATTTGTTTTAGGAGCTGGTAAGTCATTGCAAACCAATGTAAAGGTACAGTGCTCACTCTGGAATTTTACTAGTCAGAGTGCCAATATACTAGGCACTCCTGTTAAAGCTTGAATTTTAGAGACTGAAGGTCTACTTATGCATAACACCAACATATATTTCAGCCACCCCACATACTAGCAAAACTTCACTCTGATACCTCAATTCTTCCTTAGGTTTGTTAGCTGTGGAGTACCAAGATTGCTGGAATGGCGATACCTAAACTGTAATTTCAACAGTGAGCGCCAGCTTTGCCATGTAGATACACAACCAACATTTGCTTCCTACTCAGAGCAGCATTCACAGTAGATACCAATTCAATGATACTGGATGACAGCACAAGCCAAACTGTTTTGCTTTCACATAGCAGGCCACAAATTCAGCTCTAATCAAGTTTAATGATCCACAGGTTGCACAAACATTTAAAAAGTAACAATTTAACAGGCCTGCACATCAGCTCAACTTCTAAAGTATTGCACCTT
Source organism: Strigops habroptila (assembly GCF_004027225.2). NCBI lineage: Eukaryota > Metazoa > Chordata > Aves > Psittaciformes > Psittacidae > Strigops > Strigops habroptila. The sequence goes on from NC_044279.2 coordinate 67,021,397, forward strand.
GTGGTACATTAAATTAGCTAAGCATATTTCAAGATCTCAAAACCTAGTAGTTTATTAAAAGATCTCATGGCTCTAAGTTATTTCGGGGAGCAAGGAAAGGTTAATTTCAGCTCCAGAGGGCAGCAGCAGTGACATAGGCCTTTAATCTACCACACCTAGATCCCTGCATAAGGTCATTTATAGATTCTCCTTGGGAGCAAAATGGATCCAGCTATAGCACTGCATTGCCTCTTCTTTCTTCATATAAGCAAAGGCAAGTGAAATTTCCTTATTTAAAAAGTTTATCATTATTTTTAATTGTGTTTTGTATGTACCTGATAAGTGGAAGATATCTTAATTTTCTTAAACACTGGTTATGGAAGCTAGCTAGGCTGACAGTACACTATTTTCTATTTAGTCAATACACTTTTGATATTGGATTTGTCAATAACTACTAAGCAAAAATAAAGCCAGCTGGTGTTTCACTATGGTCTATGTAAACCAAAGTCTGAATACTTGAAATATGCTTTGTTTACTTAATTCAGCAACCCATCTTAAGCAACCTCACACTCCAGCGTTTCATTTAGTTCAGTTTTGCTGACATGCACACCTGCACATTACAAGGATTCTTAGGCAGTTTGCAAGTTTCTCCAGGCAAGTTCTCTCGTAAGTTTTCCTTACCGCATCAAAGTTTTGTTTACCACTTAAGCCATCCATCTGCCCATCCTATATAGAAATATGAGTTCATGCAAGCAACTTGCATTTAAGCTTTCAGGTAATCTGACACCAGAAAATCCAAGGCATCTTAAAGTGCTTGAAATTATTCCAATACTTCAGATTGTTTCAGTAATACTACACAGTTGGGTGCACAACACCTGCTTGTGCTCAGAATTACTCAGTGAGGCCACCAGGTTTTACACCTGTACCACCAGTGAACAGATTCTACTCAGCTCAAGTGTAAAGATGAATCAAAGACCTTAATCCCATTTTGTTACCCAGTGCTGCATGTTACATACTCTCTTAATCTCGTGTTCAACCTTCAGTTTGCGGTCCCGCTTCTAGGCACAAGAACATCCATTTCTCAGTTATGCCAAGTTTATTGACAAGATTTAGGCTTAATCATTTGCTATGAGTAATATGAAATGAACTGATTTCTGCTTTCTCGCAGAAAGAAGACAGTAGTGTAGACAACACTGTACACAAAATTGCTTAACTTTCCTTCCTGAAGTCTCACTCTAGCTTGAACACTGCTCTTACTGATATAACATGGTAGACAAAGAGTTCAGTTACCTGTTTTTAGAGTTAGAATTGTTACGACCTGAGCACAGGTGAGAAAGGTAATGTAAGCAGAGGCTAGCAGCCTGCTCAGCTGTAAGCACTGCTTACAGTAGCTTTCATTTTACATTTCTAAAACTATTCTACTGTTAAGACTCCCCAGGACAGCAGGATGGTTTATGCATTCATCTGGAAATACATACATAAGCCCCTGCACAGTTGCTATTCCTTGATCTAGATGCTAGATCACTCTTGAATCAGCAGCTATTTTAATCAAAAGCCTAAAAAAATTACTGAAGTGCTATCTGCATGCAGCCACAGACAGTGTGATTCCTGGCTGAGTCATACCTGCTTTGTACGCATAAGGGTGAACAGAGCCAGTAACTAGGGATGAACTAAGTCAATTCTTCTGTCTTCTGCATAAAGCAGTTATTCAAGGCTCAAACACAGCAATACTGTGTTGATGTAAAAAGCAAAGCAGACCATCTTGCTATTCCAATATAAAGTTTAGCTGCCAGAATTGTTTTCCCCAAGAATTCAATAGCACTAAATAAAGGCCTACAAAATGCACCTTGTAAAGCCTCTGCTAACAGATAGCTTTAGTCCAATACACTAGTGTCAAAAGCTTATGACAGGTAATACTACATATGCCAACTCACTTCTTTGGGTTCCATATCAAACTTCTTTGGCCCCATCTGCTCCTTTGGCCCAATATTGGCAGCTCCCCAGGGCTTCGGAGGGTTCTGTAACTGCTGTGACGACACTTGCTGCTGCCTGTCAGCTTTTTCCCAAGCCTCCGGAGTCTCCTGCTTCTTTTGTTCTGGCTCCTCCCTAACACGTGCAGCCCAAGCCTTCACAGGCTCCTGCTTCTTTTGCTCTGGCTCTTCCCTAACAGGCATTTCCCATGGTTTCACGGTTTCTGGCTTCTTTTGTTCTGGCTGCTCCCTAGTTTGGGTTACCCAAGGTTTTAGAGATTCCTGCTTTTGTTCTGGTTCTTCCTTAACTTTGGTTACCCAAGGTTTTGGGGACTCCTGCTTTTTCTGTTCCTGCTCTTCCCTAGCTTTTGCTACCCATGGTTTAGGTGTTTCCTGTTTCTTCTGGTCCTGCTCTTCCCTAGCCTTTGCTACCCAAGGTCTGGGGGACTCCTGCTCCTCTCGGACACGTGCTACCCATGCCTTTGGAGCTTCCTGCTTCTTCTGTTCTTCCTCCTCAACACGGGTCTCCCAGGGCTTTGTAGACTCACGCTTCTGTCCCTCTTCTTTGACACGAATTTCCCAAGGCTTTGGAGAATCTGGTCTTTTTGGTTCTTGCTGCCTAACACGAGCTTCCCAAGGCTTTAAGGTCTCTTGTTTCTGCTTCTGTTCCTGCTCTTCAGTATCAACAAGCATTTCCCAGGACTTTGGAGGGTCTTGCTTTCTAGCACACTCAGCTTCCCAAGATTTTGGCTCTTCCGGCTTCTTCTTGACAGAGTATTCTGCTTCAGGCAAATAACGCCTGTTGAGAAACTATATAGACCAGAGAAACTTAATGGCTCCCAAGAAAACATTTTGCTACTACAGTTCAGGTCAGTTAAGTTAGGTCACCCAGCTACCGAAAATTTCTGACTAAAAGCAGAGCCTAGACAGTTTTAAGTACCAGCTGTAGAAACTATATGGACGGCCATGCCTTTATCCTACAACACTGCAGACTAGCTTTGTTTGGCATGCCAGCGAAGCTTGAAACAGTCCTGAGCAGCACAAGTGATACATACTTGAGCTGAGTGAATCTATTATCCTCAATGCTAACTGATATTCCTAGCCAGTGACAATATCAGGTTCAACTGTAATTTCTATAAACATAGCTCTCAAGCATCTAAAATGCTGTGCTACTATATTAGCAGACATTCTGCTAAGCATAGCAGCACCATCTCCCACAAAAATCTTTGAGTGGGAGATTCAAAGATTTGAATCTTTGAATTTCATCATCCTTAAGAGAGATGAAATCATCTTCCTTAAGATGATTTAAGGAAGATGATCCTCATCAGGATCATCCTTAAGAGAGCTTAAATACTAAAAAGTCACTAAATTCTCAGATTTGGTACCTCTAGACTTCAACTGGACAGGCTATGTTTGCTATCAGTAAGTCTTGAGTTCAGTGAATACATCCTGAAGTTTCCCTGAGTTACCACTTTGTCATGAACAGGAAGTAAATATATGAACTTAAGAAAGTACAAGGCTCACTGGCTGAGATTTCTTCTGACAAGTCACCAGAATAAGCCTTTCAAGTCAGGTAACAGTGTTACCAGGTTACAAAAACTTGTTCAGTGGTACACCCTCTGATGGGATACCTGAGAAATAAGGATTCAGCATTTCAAGAACCAGTATTCCCTGCTACAAAAGTACACCCCTCCCCACATTTTGAAGTTTAATGGGCTTTGTGCTATTCCCAGTTGGAGTACTTAACTTCAACTTAGTTGTTGAAACATGTCTATACATGTTCCACATGTATAGACATACATGTTTCAATGACTTAATGGTTGTTGAAACATGTCTACACATCCCTGTGCACACAAGTCTGTGTTAGGACCCTACTTTTCTAACAAATCAGAACAAGATCTACCATCATTTGCAACCCCACCAGCATCAAGCTTAGTGCAATAGGCTTAGCTTTTAGAGACAGCTTTAGTAGGTGTGTGTATTTTCTATTTTGTAGTACACAAAAGATCAGTTTGTTTCCACTCTAAAGGCTGATGCTTTGGTTTATTCAGGAAAACACCAGAGTATTAGAGTACTATACCACTTCATGTAATCCTGGCCAATTTATCCCAGAATACCCCAGAGGAACTACAAATTTGGGTTTAGAAATAGAAATCCAACCAAAGCGATGCTTCCTACGTCAGCAAAAAATTCCAAAGCAATACCTAAGTTGCTGTTCAGACTCCCTTCTTAAGTTTAAGACAAGCTGCAGAAATGCTGTTATGTTTCTGACAAATCACATACTACAGGAAAGCAATTAGCAGTGGAGTATCTTACCTCCTGTGGCTGTATTTCAGACTTCATAAGCTCCATAATGGATTCTAGAGAAAGGATGTTAATTTGTTTCAACTGATCAAATGCAGAAAGGCAGAACAAACAGTAGCAAGTCTTTAATTCTACTCAAATAGTAGTGCCAATTGCTAAAGCTCAGCTTGTCATTCAACATGGTATTTTTAGACAAGCTTTTAATTTTGTTTTACATTTGTGGAGTTAAGAAACATTTTGTAGCATTTTTAATTTGGTTATTGTAATATGTAACATTCCCTAAACCAGACAATTCTCACATCTTCAACATGAAGACTTGCTTAGATGACAAAAATATATTATGAATTAGACTTTTTTTTCCTACAATATTTGTCAGAATAGGGCTGAAAGCCTTCCAGGTTCTATTTTAGCTGCTATATTGCAAATAAGCCACAGCACAGGATTAGATTTAGTCTGAAGCTATGCAAAGTCAGTGCTCAGTTCAAGTTTATCCCAATACAATGACACAGAAACTGAACCCTGTAATATTCCACCTGGTTCTTTGACAGGCTCTCCTTTTGACATGTGTCTTGTTCTCTCAGACTTTCTATTGACTTCTTCCACTTCTTTTGCTGGCACAGTGGTGCGAGGTGTCGGAATACTTTCAAAGTAGCGAGAGTCCAGAAGTTTGGATAACAGGTCCTTCATGTGTTTATCTGAAGAGTAAAAATGCATGCAGTTAGGATATTAAAATTTGAAGTTAAGGGACATTCAGATTACAGATCAAGACTCTCTACTCCCTCCCTTTATATAAATTGCAAACTTTTCCTAGTTCACACATCTTACTGAGTTATAGCAATAAAGTGTTTTAGTAAAGTATTTGTTAAACTACTTTATGTATTATAGCTGAAAGCATATTTGCAAGCCAGAGGCTAAGGCTGCAGCTTGTGTTTAAATGCACACAAGGTCAACACTGAGCTACCTAGTCTCCCACATGCTTAGAAAGGGATTTATTTACCCTTTGTTTACCCTATAAGCTAGCCAGCACTGATACTAAAAGCATGTTGTACAGACTGCAGCAAAGGTAAAGCTAAACAAAATCACTATGCAACTGCCCTACAACACCCTCTTCCCAGTGATAAGATATTAAGCCTCAGACCAAAAAGTGAAGAACTGCAGAAACAAGCAGGGGATGGGGAGCAAGAGACTGTTCCAGACTGAACTGAACCCTCTGAAGTTCTGGAAAAGAAAAACTTAACTGTATACTCTAAGGTCTAGTTTTCCCCTTTACGCAAAAAAGACAGCAGCACAGAGCGTAAGGCCTCAGAAGTAATACTAGAAATTGTTTCAGAGGAGCTAGAGACACAGCAGCCTTAAGAACAAGAAAAATAGTGAGAGATCACTTCTACCAGTGACAACCATGTGAACAAGAATTGTAGCTTGAATTTAACGTGGACATAGAAAATTGTCTTCCAAGGCAATGAATGCTACTAAGAAATCATAACAACTTTATCTGAAGTTTAGCTTGTGCAAGACTGACACTAAAGGGATAGAGATACTGACAAAAAGCCACAAAAGTTTAGATTATAGCCAAAAAGCTACAAAAGTTTGGAGTTCAAGATCACTAGGGTATCAGTTTATGTCACCAGACACAAAGCTGAAGTTACCAGCCTGTAACAATACAAGGCCAGCTTGCAGTTTGTCCAGAACTACATGAAAAGAATTAACACTTAGTCTTCATCTCAGCTATCTGCATGTGGAAATTAGATCGGATACACTAGTGCTCTGGTCCAACAGTTTCAACAATATTGTCAATTACACACTAAAGATACTGCCATACAGCCATTACAAGATTGCAGTAAATGGGACAAGCGGGGTCTGTTTGCAATAGGAAAGGCTTTCTTCACATTTCTTTAGCATGTTCTAAATAGGAACATAAAATGTGTATGTTGGCTTACAACCATGGTTGTTGAAACTAAGCCAGAGATAGAAGAAAACATGTAGAGTCCCACAGACTGTTGTACTTGAAAAGTGAGGACACTTGCAGCAGGTCCAAGTATGCACTGTGCATGATTAGAGAACACAGCAAGTTCCATTAATGACTATCCTGCCTTAGTATCCTTCCTGCACTGTAGTCAGACAACAGGTATGAGCCTCAAATTCCTACAAGAGAGAATATTCAGTGCTGTGGGACCTTCAGCCTGGGGCAATGAAGCTTTGTAAAACACATCAGTCTACTCAACTAAGCATTTCATGGCTGGGAACAGTGTTCCCATCTTAACCCATTTGCACATAACTATCCAAAAAGGTCCCCCCTGCTAGTTCTCTAAGGTATTTGTGCATCAGCTTTTGAATTACTACCATCGTTATTCCTCAAAAAGGCGCGAGTACATTGGAGGGAGAGTAAGTCTTTACCTGGAAAAAGACAGCATGCTGTATTGTTGTTGATCTGTACTTAAACAGAACTTGAAGCAACCAGCAGTTCACCCTTGGATAACCAAGTTAACACATAGCAGTGGTTTAGTGCGAGCTGTCCTGCCCATGGCAGGAGGGTTGGATCTAAATGATCTTAAGGTCCTTTCCAACCCTAACGATTCTATGATTCTATAGCAGTTGAAAGGGCTTAAAATTCAGTCACCTTCCATGTATATTCCACTGGTTTCAAGATGTTTTAATTCGCACATAAATTTCAGATTTCTAAGTTATTTCTCTAGATGAGACACTCACATGTTGTTCCAACCACAGGTTTCTCACTTCCTTCTAGAAGGTCCCAGAAGTAGAGAGATGATTGCTCCATCTGGTCTTCAACACTAAAACAAATGACAGTTTTACTAGGTAGAATCATAGCCGAGATCCAAGTATTACAATAGTCCAACAGCCTTCCTTTGAAGAGAGACTAATGTTTAGCCTTCCCACTGAAGGGAACCCTAAATCCATTATCCAGTACTGATTTATCTGTATTTATACACAATTTAACCTAGCAAATGTAAGATGTGATTAAGACACATTAAAGAGCCATATGACCTTCACTCCAAGCCAGGACTCCTAGACAGGGAAACAATTGCTCTTTAAGCAGTCAATTGCCTTGTTTATTGGATGCACATGTGCAGGGGCAATCAACAGCTCCTGCCCCTCTGCCCCCACCAGACAATAGATTTGGAAATCTACCATGTGAAGTTTACAATCCCAAAGGAAAGGATTGTGCTTCTTGCGGAAATGTAATACAATGAGAGAAAGCTAGAAATAAAGTTATTTCACTGGGATAAGAGACTATTGTGTAGCTTTTTACAAGCAGCTGTTCTTTAGAAGTTAATTTAAGAGCAAAGATTAGGCCAGTTTAGCATAACAAGTGATTAGAAGTTTTAGGAAGTCATGTTTGAATATGGAAGTACTCTTATCCATGAAGTATTTTAACCTGCCACCTAATAACTACTTTTCCATATTTAAGTACAATCCTTACTATACTATCTTAAAAACAGACAGGCTGTCATGCTAAGCATTAGCCATTGTAGTACAGAAATGGTGCCAAGTTAGTACTGACATATTACATCTGTTGACATGCCGCTACCTCAAGATGTATGACATACACTGCAGAGGTACCAAAAACTTCAGTCAAATTTTTTAAAATTACTTTGAAGATAATAGCAAGAGAGCCTCTGGAGTACCACCTTACCTTCCCTGGAATAAAGCAGCACACCTGGATCACCATGCAAATGGAATGTAGAACAGTTCTGCATTTACTGCACTTTCAATCCATGAACAGTGAGACCTCAAGAAAGCAACCTCCCTGCTTATGATGGTATTGGACTATCCCTCCTCAGCCCCACAGCAAGATATAAGTTGCTTGTACGCAGCTTGCACAACTGTAATTCCTGCAGCTTTCCTGTAATTCTCAGTGAGGTCAATCTGCTACATTCTTAGTCTCAGACTAAAGCAAGCGTACTGAACAGAATTTTAATTAGTGTCCCAAACCATAATATTTCAAGACATGGCAGTGTCAAACAGGACACTCACTGTAATGAACAAAGCATACCAATTAGACAAAAATCTTGACCTTACCTCAAGTTTTCGTTTCTTTCCGGACATGTCAGTTTTGCAAATCTTATGAGGTAGTCTAGTTCTTTAGAAGGCAAGTATATTGCACCATTCACACCACCTTTGAAATCTTTCTGAACATGCTCTTGAGTGAAGTTCTGCAGCACATACTGGACTTGAAGTATTGTACGCAGCTTCTTCTTCTCAGCTTCAAGCTTCAACAGACTTTCTCTTCGCTGAGCCTTCCTCTGCGCTTTCAACAGCTATTTCAATACATGAATTCAACAGTTAAGCACATTTAAGTAACAGGATTCTAGGCTAAAACACAGTAAATTTTAGTATTGATCATCTTACATTGATCAAATTATTAAGTTTGATTAGATAACGGAAGCTCCTAACTGTCTTCAGATACCCAAGATTTTTCAAGCTCCTCCTCTGGATGAGCTGCCCATTTACTAATTCTCTACAAATCTAGCTTTTAGTCAAACTGGATACCGGTAGCTTCACTTCTAACATGCCTTTCTGATATTTAGATCTTGATTATACCTGCTAGTTGCTTTATTGTAAAAGCTTTCACAAGTGAACATAAGGAATTGATACTAATACATAAATCCAAGCCTAGCTGACCTTTAACATTTAATACATGAAGTCAGTAATGCAGAAGTTCCCAAATTTCTTCTATGAGACAACTGCCTCTTCACTTTTGAATACGCCAATTTAAATGATGCGGCAGAATCCTACAGTTACTCTTATTTCTGATGGCAGAGGACTGAAGCACTCATGAAATAAGCAACAACACAAGTCACAGAACATACACAGCCCTCATGCATTTGAGAAGTTTATCATGTCCTAATAGAATTATACAGCAGAAGCTGAGTAACTGCAAGACTTAAAATGCCTCAATATAGGGTATCTTATGTTTCTTTTCGAGACGTGTGAAAATTTAGTTTTTTCTAGAATGCAGTGTCAAATCTGTAAGGATGTTGTTGCCAGAATGTTCCCTAGTGTTCCAGTAATCGGTATTGCCTGTAGAATCCATACAGGCAGAAGTAAAGCCAAAGCAAAAAAAAAAAAAAATGGGTTAGTCTTTAAATATACTGTAAGTGCAAGGATAAACATGAACTGGATTTCTAAAAACACCTACAGAAAGATACACTTGGTCAAAATCCTTCATTTCTAATATTTTATGGGCAGCTACACAGAGAAAAGCAATAAGCAGCATTCCAAGTTTTTGCATTCAGCACAGTAGTTTGTGTTCAAAATACAATAACTGAGTGAACCCAAAGCAGCAACACTGCTAGAAAGGCTCTTAAATTTCTGCTCACGCAGTGCTTTGAGAAAGTTACAGCACTACCTGGAATTACTACATATACAAGAAAAGCCTCTAGCAAAAATTTTTGGGTCTCTCTCAACACCAAGACATTTACCATTTTACCAGACCTTCAGCATTCTGTAAAAGGCAAAGAAATAACACCAGAGCAGTGACTAATCATGTTTAGTGTCCATAACAGTACCGTGGATCAAATCTTTTTATAAGAATAGTACTTGCTTGAGCCAAGAAACTAGTCTCTTCAAAGATAAAAGTATATTGCATAAAAATAATGTATTTAGTGCTTTAAACCCTGAGTAAAGACATAAATAAAGCACTAAATCTGCTACTTGCCATAATTAGAGACAACTACATCACAATAAGTGGCAAACTCCACAAGCTTCAGTAAAATTTTACTGAGAGCTGTACTTCCCAGTGATTTAATCCCAGCACTTTCCCCTCATTGGAAACATCAAAATATTGTTTGGAAGGGATCTTGGGATGTCATCCAGCCCAGCCTCCAAAACAAACGTTACACTGAATCAAGACCAGTTTGCTTAGAGCTTGTGCAGTCAGGTCTTGAAGAGATCCAAGGTCAGATTTTAATACTTCTCTCAGCAGCCTGCTCCGGTGCTCAGTTATCCTCAGTGACCATTTTCCTCTTATCTAGCTGGGGCCTACTATTTCAATTTATGATTATTCCTTCTACTATATCTCAGCAAAAAGCCTGGCTCCACCCTTTCAGTAATCAATTTGGTAGTTGAAAGCCAATATTGCATCTCCTGCCAAGCCTTCACTTCACCAGGCCCAACAAGCCCAGTTCCTTCAGGCTCTCCTCATAGGTTTCACTTTCCAAGCCCCAGCCATTTAGAGGCCCACCACCACACTCACTGAAGTTTATCTATAGCCTTTGTGTACCAAGTGACCAGAAACAGACACAACTGGTTAACAATACCAAATAATCAGTTCTGCTTAATCTCCTGGTCCTCAGTCTAGTCTAGCCTTCACTGTTCCAGGGTGAAGTATTCACTTAATTTACTTTGCCTGCTGCCCACAAGGACCTGCATGTCTTTTCCAACAGAGCTGCTCCCCCACCAGGCTGTACCTACCCAGGGGATAAGGCCACCTCCAGCACAAGGTACCAGCAGTACCAGTTAATGGTTTCAAACTTAACTGGAGTCACCTCAAAAACACAGCTGAGTTCCAATGACTCAATTTACCTAAGCACAAGTTCTTACAGAAGTACATAGTGAATAACTATTGTGGAGGTAAGTGGTACACAAAACTGTCAACATTTACTCTGCTTTATTCACTACTCCAGAGAGTTTAAGCACATTGTTCCCCCAAGTCCCAAGATAGAAACTTCCAACTATTCAAGTATTCTGCATATCCACATGTAAGTGTAGCCATTAGAAGAGTAGCACGAGCTTTACAGTTACCTTCTTACAATACAGGGAAGAGCATTTTATACTTACATCTTGGCTAAGTCCTGAAAAAGTCTTCTGAAGCTCCTTAGCAAATTCCAAGTTGTGTACTACTTCATCATATTTCTCTACGGCCTCCTACAAAGGAATAAGTAAAACTTTTTCAGGCTTAAGACTAAGTACAAGGGGATTGAGATGCAACCAGTGAACTATCATTGAGAACTAGTCACTTAGCATATTTCTCAAAAATTGTAACTTCTTAAAGATACTATATCTGTAAATGGTATTTTAAATTTAGTCCTGAATATCATTCAACCATGACTGACTGAGATGCAGTACAAAGCCAGCTCATACCACTACACAGATATCCTACAAGTTTGTCTGGATTAGACCTTCCAGGCAACATCTTGTTCAATACTTGGCATACTTATGTTGAAACACGAAAGCCTGGATACCAGTTACTTCAATTTTCCTTTTGTTCCCACAGGTCTCAGCAGTCAGAGGTAAGCAACTACCTAAAATCAGACACTGATACAAAAGCCTGGAAGGAACATGGGACACTAACAAGTTCAGCACAGATCTTTTACCCTCATGCTTACCTGAATGCCTGTACAGACACTTTGTACAAACTTTAGAAAGAATATGGAACGCAAGTCATACTTTCAGAAAAGTCTTTCAAATCTAGTTTCCACAACTAAAGCAGTGTTCCTGCCTTCACTAATGGCTTTAACCAATATTTTACTAGCCAGTCTTCAAAAAAGCCTAAAGTGGATTATTAATTGCATTTTGATATACCCTATTTTTTTTATGAGTTCTTCCCCACTAAGGAGTCAGTTCATTTTTGTAAGTCTCCTTGAAGGCTGCGAAGACAGCAAAATGCTGTAGTTCTGACATGCTGCCCATATCCTCATACCATAAGCATGCCTGGGAAATACGCTTAATTTCAGTTGTTCACATGTGCTTGTGTTTTATGCTTATGACATGATACCAGAAGTTTTCTGGAATAGGCCCATGGGTCTAATAGAAAGCTTTTTCAAAGCAGTGTTAATGTTGAGAAGTGTTTCATCAGTGCAATGACAAAAGCTTGATCTACTGTCCCAGTTAGATTCAGGACATCTGCAAATTCCATGTATGTTCCTAAGCAACTGGAAAACAAGTTACATACTCATTTGTTCAATCAGTTTCATTGTTCATTTACCTGTATTCACTTCTTTGTAGTATACTAAATATTACTAGGCCTAAATGCTACTCAGCACAGTAAGGTGCATGAGTTAAAGCACTCACCTGGCAGTTTAAGCTGCCTTCAGCAAGTTAATCAATATAAGAAATAATTAGCAAGTTCACTTTGCACTCAAGAGAGTAACTTCTAAGACCCTAATGCCCACACATTGAGGAATACTCATAATTTAACTCCAACAACTTGTAAAACAGATGGCAGTAACACTGCCACTAACAATGCAAATCCCAGAGTAAAACTCCCTACCTGAAAACATCAAGAACAGGTACCACTGCTCTGATGACAAGCTGTAACTCAGCCCCAAGGAAAGCAATAGCTTTCTTTTGTCACACTTGTTATTAACATTCATTAACAGCATGCTGGAAGAACAGAACCAAGGAAAGCCTGCTCAGCTTGCAAAACAGAATATTGCCAGTGAGAGCATTTAACTTGCTGGAAGCTCTTCACTTTTGAAACAGATGTTTCCTGAAGTAAGGCTAGCACACACAGTAGCTCTGCAGGCATGCATGCACCATAAGCAATTACAGCTTAATCCAAACTGCTTACAAAAGTTCATCACCAGATGTGCACTTCCTCTGTGCAAGGAACAATATGAATATAGGTGACATCAAGTTACATTAGAGCTCCACTGTATTACAAGCAGTTAGGTTTCTTCACGCAAGTGTCCAAACTATTAAGCTCTTTCTGCTCTAGCTCAAATCACCAGATCCCAGTATTTATACCTACATTGCGAATTTGCATCTGAAAGGTAAAAGTGCAGTATTTCTATATCTTAACCACTAAAACAGGGGTCTTGACTAGATTATGAAGTACTGGGTTGATACATACTTCTACAATAGTAATTCCAACAGTTTGACTACCACTGGTCTGTACACTAGCAAGACTGCATCTGATTTCCCATTTTAGAAGGCTTGGATATCCAGCTTGGCTAGAAATACTGAAAGCCATTAACCAAGTTAATTGTCATTTTCCAAAACTAGCACTGCTGGATGCATTTGCAAGAATGATTTCTACAGAATCCTTCACCTCTAGTTCCCTACATCCTAATCTCACTTTCACCCAACAGCTTTTCACAGTCCAGGGTGCATACCAAGCAACTAGTCAAATTCAGAAGTAGCTTTAAAACATGTTCAAGATTAATCAAACACAGAACACTATTCAATAGTCTCACTGTTAGTGATAGAAACAGATCATAGTTAACACCTGTGATCTAAACACAAAAGGCTCTTGCCCACCTGATTCCAGACTGAGTTTACAGAAAATAAGAGATCATCCTATTATATATTATTATCACTTCCCCTCTTATCACACTTATATCTAGCTCTCATTTGGAAATTATCCAGGGTAAGGAAACAGTATCTGTGCTCTCACCCTGCTGCACTGTGATACAGCTAGCAGTCAATGAAGCATTTTTCCAACCGGTTCACGAGGAGGATCAGCACTACCACTGAAGTTGTCACTTCAGTGTACACAACTGTCTTTAGCATATGTGAAGTTTTAAAAACATGACTCCTAGACAACATCACCAGTGCAGGAGCAGGCACCTGGCTTGTGCACTTGCTTCTGATGTCTCTGATGACTAAGTAGTGATTGGGAATGAAAGGATAGCTGTTCAGTGCAGTGTTTCTGATCCATGTACTCCTGTACACATGGCATCACCTGGAACAAGGTAATCCTGGTCACACATACAAACTGGGGGACAACAGGCTGAGGAGCAGCCACATGGAAAGACATTTGGGAGTTTGAGTTGATGGCAAGTCAAATTATGTCAACAGTGTGTGTGCCCTAGCAGCCCAAAGGGCCAACAGTGTCCTGGGGCATATCAAGCTGGTTAAGGGAGGTGATTGTCCACTCTGCACTGGTGCAGCCCCACCTCAAGTACTAGGTGTAGTTTTGGGCACCTCAATACAAGAAGGACAAACTATTAGAGGGTGTCCAGAGGAGGGCAACCACAATGGTGAAAGGCCTCAAGGGCAAGACTTACAAGGAGCAGCTGAGGTCACATTGTTCAGCTTGGAGAAAAGAAGGTTGAGGGGTGACCCAACTGCAGCCTACAACTGCCTTAAAGGTGGCAGTGGAAGGGGAGCTGCTGATCTCCTCTCCTTGGTGACCAGCAGTAGGACACAAGGAAATAGAATGAAGCTGCCTCAGAGGAAGTTCATGGTGAGCATTAGGAAAAGGTTCTTCACTGAAAACACAGCTGGTCACCAGAACAGGCTACCCACAGCACCAAGCCTGTCAGAGTTAAAGAAGCATCTGGACAGCCCTTAACCAGATTACTTGGTGTTAGGTAGTCCTGCAAGGAGTTGGACTCATGATCCTTATGGGTCCCCTTCCAAGTTGAGATATTCTATGATTCTACAACTAGAGCAATAAACCCTTTAGATTATGTGACACTGCTACTCAGACATGCTTAAGTAATAGCTTTCATGTTACAGAAACCTGGTTTCAGTTCTAGAATCCATTCTAGTCCAAGACAGAAAAAAGCCAGACCCACTGTTTAACATTAGGCAAGTTTGCACCAGCTCCACAAAGTGGATCACATTTGTTGAGTAGTGATCTGGCATCCTGGCATTCCAAACTCTAGCAACCTTAGGTACAAAACATTGTTCTAAAAGCATTTGAGAGTGCTGGCAACTCACAGCTGTCTAATGGCAACACTGGAAGGACAAGAGAGTATTCCAAACTGAGTCAATAACTCATAGCTAGATTCTTATATGAGCGAAGCCTTTAGAAATCATGCAAGTTAGACCACCATCTTCCTTTCTACCAACAGGGGCTGTTTGTCAGTTGTATTTTAACAGCTACTTGCAATCAACAGCACTGTGCAGCCAACAGGCAACTTCAAGTAACACCTATTAATGAAGATGTCATAAGGATTAACTAGCTACTCCAGCAGTCATGATGTTTAGGTTTGAACACAGCACTGCCACATAGATAAGCTGCATATGGACACCCCCTCAAGAAAGGTGCAGGAACACTGAAGCTGAAAGTCTACAGAGCAAAGATAAGTACCTTCTGTAACCTCCATCTTGTGTACTGAGGTAAAAATAGGAGACAAAGCTTGTGGGCTCAGCATTCACCTTAATTACCAGTAACTCATCCATTTGGTTTTCTGAAAAACACCATTGCTAGCATGCAGGCACTACTTCTGTGAAAATACACCACCACCTCCTCCAGCAACCCATCCTTCTGACATGGCTGAAGGTTTTGAGGGCATCCATTCCTACACTTACCAACTGGTCTTGATTGAGAGCTTCTCCCTTTTTCAGGCGATCTTTGTAGTCTTCCAATTTAAGCTGCAGGAAAATACAAAATAATTTTTTGATACCAATTTGTCTAATGCACAGTATGGCATGCAAGTTACATTTTCTGTATTGCATACTGCAAAAGAATAAGAATTTTACTATTTGCTCATTTTCAGGGGAAAGGAACACAGAAGTTCTGCTGTGCCTTTGATTCAGCAATCTCAGTCTCCAGGACTGTCTACTCTCCCTCATCTTTCCCCTGATCTTTCATTTCTTACTTGCTATCTTTGTTTCATTTAATAGTAATGCATTGACCCTAGATCTTTAAGGGGCTCCAAACGCATAATGTCCTTAAATTATGCCTTTTTAGCTTTTC
Source organism: Strigops habroptila (assembly GCF_004027225.2). Taxonomy (NCBI): domain Eukaryota; kingdom Metazoa; phylum Chordata; class Aves; order Psittaciformes; family Psittacidae; genus Strigops; species Strigops habroptila. Next base: position 67,037,258 of record NC_044279.2, read on the forward strand.
CAATTCCATGCCAGAATTTAGCTGTCTTATCCTTGAATAATCCTACTTGACTTTCGAGAGCATGCCTTTCAAAATCTGGCTTGAGTTATGTCATCACGATTTTATAGCACTGTTTCCTAAGAAAGTGGATTAATGTTCTCAGAACACATTTATTTCTAATATACTGAAACAGTCTTAAAAAGCTGAACTATACAAAACTATTAGGTATTACAAGCTTCTTTATGTACACAGGGAAAAGAAAGGGGAAATCATGGCCATGAAGTTAAATACTATTTCCCTTGTGTAACTACCCGCAGAGTTTTATTGACACAGTGCCTATAGCAGCCTAGGACTACTTTCTGCTCATTTTAGTAAGTCACACTTTCATTTGCTGGTGAGGCCCTTTGTAATTCATATGAAAATCAAAGATACTTGAGAAATTCACAACAATAAGCTTTCTTGGACAGAATCAGAATACCATGCAAAGTTGGTTAATCCCACAAAGAAAACATGCCTATCTGACATTATTCAAAATTACAGGATGATGCATGACATGAGACAGCAGTAATACTGCATCTCCTGCAGGAGGATCAAGTCCCCAGCCACATGGCCAGAAGTCTGATCTATGGTGAGCCTCTCCTCATCCTAAGACATAGCACACAAAGCTTTTCAGACATTTAGAGAAGCACAACATATTCACAGAATGGTTTTACTTATAAACCTGATCCAGTAACAAAAGAAACAGCACCATTATTTCTTTTCATCTTGCAGAAAATGGCATTTTCCCAATTAATAATCATGCATATAGCCTTCCATCACCTGCCAATCAAGTGAAAAGTCTCAGAATGCAAAAGCCTGACTAGTTATAGCCACAATATTTTAGGGGTGTCATTATCTCAGTTCTTATTAACACTGTTCTACATCCCCCACCCCATATACTTATGCAAAGTGAAGGCCAATATATATTCAATATAATTTGACATTTGCATAAGTCAGAGGAAAGACTGTTCTGATCTCCAATTTTACATACATTTCTACATCCTAATATTAAATGCATGCAATTTAATAGAAGAAACATGAATATTTCTGCAGGACTGTAAACTGCCTCCAAAACAGTTCCAAGTTAGTTCTGAACTGATTCAGCCTATTAGAGAAGCACCCCCAGTTTTGAGCAGCATTCAATTACTTTTGCTAACTATTGGGCATGCACTGTGAAGCCAGCAGCTGAGAGCAGGTCTCTAGTTAGCTGCATTCCCCATTATCAGAAACAAATGTTATGCTCACACAATGTCAAAGAGCCCATTTCAGAACAATAAGGGTAAAGAAGGCTATTCTTATACAGGTGCTATAAATGCCAACAAAAACCCCACTAGCAAATCCATGCTTAGGACCTGCCACGGGTTATTTTAAAAAAAATCCCTGATTGCTTTCTATATACACACACGACTTTATTCCAGCTACTATAAAACAGGCACCGAGTTTTAAAAATCACAGATTAAACACATGCCATGCCGAAGAAAAACAAGTTACCTTCTTTTTCTCAATGTTCCTGATCTTGTGTTTGAGGCAGATAAGCCCATTATCAATGTAAGTCTCATATGCCTGGGAAGGAGAGGCTGCCGAGTTCAGCGCAGACTGCAGGGGGCTGGAAGGAGACTGGCTCTCCCCAGACGGGTTCACCTGCTGCTTGGCCGCCTTCATGCTCCTATCCTCCCCCTCCTCTGACCGGCCTGAAGGTGATGGGTGACGGAAAGGGGCTTGGGAAAGCTGCACCATTGAAATGGATGGAGCTGCAAAGAAACTCCTTTTATTTAGCTCTCTCTCACCCACCCACTCCCCACCCCCTTTTTAAAGTTACATCTTTTCTTATCATGTAGTCTAAACATGTAGCCACAAAACAGCCTTGGTAAGAATTTATCACCACCTCTCAGTCTTCTCCCTCCCATTCCGAAATATCTGTAGCAGGAATTTCAAAGCAAGGCAAACTTTGTATTGTTCAAGTCTCCCCACCCACCCAGACACCAGAAATCCTTTACATCGGCAGAATTTGCCAGCACGGGGGATGATTCCAGAAACCCAATATAGTGTCCATACAAAACCAGGCAGGTTTCCTGCACACATCACCCACCAGGGAAAAAAACTGCAAGCAAGCAATTGCAAATCATGCTGCCAGCCTCGCATCCAGGCTGCAGCCTGAATGAAGATTTAGAAGTGGCATGTCTGAAGACAGAGCCCCTCTTCCTCTCACCCCCCCTTAGATCAGTTTTACCCCTTCATGACCTTTGCAGCAATCCAACCGCAGAATTAAACTAAAAAGACTTCAACTGGAAAAGACAAAACCAAATCACTTTATAAAGGGAGTAGCACACTCGGATACAACAGCTTTGTTCTTCATGAGGAACCGGGCTCTGCCTACACCCATCCAAAAGACGGGCCCGTGCCATGGCAAGGCACCAGCTCTGATGGGAGGGGCTGGGCTTTAACCTTGAACACAGAGTTTCTGTAAGAGATGCTCCGCCACCCTCATCTTCAACTACTTACTTACACCTGCTCCTGCAAAGCAATGACACCACATTTCTGCCGCCCGGCAGGCCTGCGGCACACCTCCCCGGCGGGCACCGGGGCGGGGGGAACCGGCATCGCCCCGGGACGCCCGCTCAGACCTCGCCGGCGGGCAGGAACCTGCCGCCGCACCCCGCCGGCCCCAAGGCCCGCCGAGGGGAGAGCCCGGGAGCAGCCCTTCAGCACGCCCTTGCCAGGGACAGCGAGGAAGCGCATCCCGGGAAGAGATGCCGAACCCCCGCCCCGCACGCCCCGCCGCCGCTCCCCGAGCACGACAAAGAAAGGGAAGAGAACAGAGAGCGGCGGCAGGCTCCCTGCCGCCGGCTTCGCCGCCGCGGGCCCCGCGCCGCCTCGCACCCGCCTCCCCGCTCACCTCGCTGCCCGCACACGCTCAGGCCCGCCCCGCCGCCCGCCCCCCGCCTAATATAGCGGCGGCGGAAGGGCGGAGCGGGGCCCGCCGCCGGGTCACCGCCCGCCTCCCAATCGGCGGCGCCGCCTCACCTGCCCGTCTGCCTTCCCGCGCCGTGACCGGCAGCCGGGGCGGGGCGTCTCCGTGTGGAGAACGGGGCGACCCGCCCCGGGGCTGCCGCTCGGCTCGGGGGTCTCTGGGGTTGGGGGCTGCGGGGCCAGGCTGCCGGGCAAGGCCTAGTGCTGGGTCATCAGCTTAGTAGGGAAGAGATGTATGGAGTGACAGCACGCCGTGCCTCGCTCCCTCCATAACGGGAGGCTCACCCAGGTCCCCAGGGAAGCCATGTATCACACCAGCCTCTCAAAACAGTCAGCCCGGGACAGGCTGGCTTGTCTCGCCAGGCAGCCCTGAGAAAAGAGTCTCGTCACTTCAGTGCAAGGGGATCCTGGCCTCCACCTCTTAACCACACAGGGCCCAGTCACACCCTTCACTGGCATTCCATGACCACTGGGTTTGGGTGGCCATGGGATGGTAAGAAACATTGGTTTGTGCCTGTTTAAACCAGCAGAAGGCTTCCTCTGGGCCACTATGGAGCCTCCTGAGGAGACTGACCAGACACTCTGTCCTCTTCGTGACCAAAGATGTGTGTTTCCTCTATGCATACAACGCAGTCATGTAAACAGTTGATTGCTAGTGAAAGCACTTAAGTCCACTGAATATACACAATAAAATGATCACAGACTTTTGTTAACCTCTAACAAGATCAGCACTGAACAAGGTATTGATGGTTGGAAGACCAGAGAAAGCAGATCTTCCAAGACCAGCGGACTAAGCAGGAGCTATGTTTTCTGTGTTTCTCTTTTTATGTCTAAAATAATGGCCTAACAGACTAAATATGCCTCATATATGATACAGCAACTTCAGAGAGATGCTGAAAGTTGTGAAAGTTATGAAACTAGAGACATGAAAATAGATGCTGCCTGGAGACTTCATAGCAGCCTTCCAGTATCTGAAGGGAGCCTACAAGTTTGCTGGGGAGGGACTCTTCATCAGGGACTGTGGCGATACGACAAGGGGGAAGGGGTTTAAACTCAAACAGGGGAAGTTCAGGTTAGGTACAAGGAAGAAATTCTTTACTGTGAGAGTGGTGAGGCACTGGAACAGGTTGCCCAAGGAAGTAGTGAACACTCCATCCCTGGCAGTGTTCAAGGCCAGATTGGACGGGGCTTTGACCAACCTGTCTAGCGGAAGGTGTCCTTGCCCATGGCAGGGGGGTTGGAACTAGATCATCTTAAGGTCCTTTCCAACCCAAACCATTCTGTGATTCTGTGATTTCAAAAGAGGGAAAAATTAATCATAAAGGAATGATTGCAAAGAGGTTTTACGGAACACGAAAGGTGCTTATGTAGTTCACAGCATGGATGAGAGACTGGGAGAGGAAAGGCTTATGCAAAAGAAAGATTGTGTTTAACAGTAAACCCAAGCAAATGATAAGTGAGTCAAACAACGAGGAGGATTCAGAGTAGCGCAGAATCAGATTCAGCCATATGGAACCACCTGTAGCATCCACAATCTTGCCACTTCTCCCGGCTTAATCGCAAGTCTCAAAATACACTATTTTTCTTAAAGCCCTAACTCCTAGAATGAGGTCACGTTGTGAGGCTGGTTTTCATGACAGAGAATAAATGATAATGAATACAACACAGCTTGTGTCTAGGACAAGCAACATACACTACAAGTTCTTCCAGGAGATTTCTGTTCTTTGTGTGGTTTTGTTCAAAGCTAGCACTAATGGGCCAGATCCTTGCGAAGTAATTATAAAATGATCAATTAATGCATATATTAATAATAAGTCATAATTAATGTGCAGACACCTGGGACTATTCTATAAATCATAATTACAGCTTGAAAGCTACTTTATAGTGTGCTTTTACAATTAGGAAATCGTATAAAAGAGGAAAAAATTGAAAGAAAGATTCATACAAGTCAAATCCGTATTTAAAGTCAAAATATATTTGAACTTCCTTTTAAAACAAATACAGAATAACTGTTTGTGACTGATGCTATATACATTTATAGCATATGTATGGTCTCTAGAGCGGTTTAAAGAACATTATTATTGTGGCAAGGTCAAGCACACCGAAGTTAGAAAATGCCAGGATTAAGTGCAGCCTAAATTAATTAGTTTAATGCCATTTTGCAGATCCATCGTGAGATAATCTTTAAGTAGATGATCATAGGTTATCATAGCCTAGCCAGACATCGATCATATAGACACTCAGCATTCCCAACCCAGAGACCTGTGCCTTTTACTCCAGGATCAGAAGGGGATTGCACTCTAATGGCTGAAGAAAAACACACTGTTAATTTTCCCATGTTTTACTGATTCTGTTTATCCCCTTCAGCTGGGACCGCCCAGATTTTTCCCAATCTCAGCAGTTTATCCCACTCATTTTCATTGCATTTTTATTTCCACTCTAGACCCCCAGGCTCGGTCTTTCTGCCCCAGTCTGCATGTTGTCCGAATCGCAGGCTCCTGTGAGAAGCAGTAGCTCCTTTGCCCAACTACTTCCAGTTTTCCAGACCTGACTCTTCATGTAGCCTACCAAAACCCTTCCTAATCCTAGGGGCAATCCTAGGTGCCTCCCTGCAGCCAGCTGTGGCAAAGAATGAGACCAGGTTCCCACTTTCATTCCCTGCCATCCTTTTTATTATTGTATTGAAACTCCAGAAACTAAATGGATGTGTAGAATAAGATCAGCTGCTTGTTAACTGTAGGAGAGAAAGACATACAAGTAAACACATAGCAAGGATTACACAGTGATGGACTAGGGAAGCCTGCTTCATTCATGGAACATCTCTCAGGAAAGAAGGCTGAGGAATTCTGGAACCAACAAGGGGATAAATACATTAGATCTCACAAAGAGGAATATTAGAATTACACACATTTGATTGGAAGAACCTGGAGGATCTTGGGAAATACATTGCTGCAGGGCATGCTGTGCTGCAAGGACTGTTTTCACGTATATACCCTTTGGCTACCTGTCCGCTCTTCAGAACCAAAACCAAGGTTTCTGGTGAAAGGGTGCTTCACTCAGTGCCCAGCATTGCTTTACACAAGCTGCTGCACACCACATAACTGACTTTTGCCAAATGCTTCTTAACGTTACAGTTCTCCCTTTACACTCCAGATCCTTGTCTTCTTTGTTTTCTCCACAGGATCCCAGTTTCCATGTCCTTATATAGAAACTTTTTTCTCCTTCTTTTTTACCTCCACGCGCCATCCTGCTTAGCAAAGTGGTTTATATTCCTGCTCTTCTCATTGCCAACAGTGCCAGGCACCCCTTCCAGTTCCCAGCCAGTTTCAGTCTCCTCACTCAGTCCTCACCTTGCCAGAATTCTTGATTCTGCTAACTGCTTTCCTTTCCTCTCTTTTTGTGTGTCGTCCCCCCCCCCCGCCCCAGCTTTCTGCATTTTCATCAGATATTTTATTCTTACATAATTTTCAAGGGAGAGAGGGAAGGGAGCCACAAAAGTCAGCAGAAATAGTTACTGTGCCTGGGAACAGCAATTACAAACTTAGCCAAATTTCACCTATGTAGCTCCAGGCCAAACAGAGTGTGTATAATTAAAGCCCACGTTAACACCTGTAAAGATCTGCGAAGGAACGGAGTTAAACTCGTTGGCAGAAGCACCTTTGGAGAATATACAAGTTCAGCTCAAATAGCTCTCTGTGGAGTAAGTGCCAACTGCCTGCATATAAGCATATTGCACAAAAGCCACTCCTTGACAGCAAAGTTGAAATTCCTGTTCCCAGGCTGCGGGTATCTGGAATTTCAGCAAAACCACAGAAGGGACCCCATCAACTGCTTGTGTTTTTTAGTCCCATTTTTGAAAATGGCTAACCTAGTAGGTCTCAATTCAGTTTGAGGCAGACACCTGGAATGGAAGAGTTCATCTGGAACTGAAAAAGCTGTTAAAGCAAAAGCAAATTTAAACAAAATAAATTGGGAAGTGCTGGGCAACCTTAGTAATAAGAGGGATCAGCTGAGAAGAAGATGTGCTCCAAGTAGTGCAAGCAGCAGTACCTGCTTCTCTTAGTTTCTCTGTCCTCACTTAGGAGCTCATCAAACCACAATTGCAACAGGGGAAACGTTGCAGAGCAGGCATTCAAAAGGGATTCCTTTTGTGTGTGTGTGCATGAGTGAAAATTTCAACAGAAATCAACCAATTTTCAAGGGTGAGATTAAAGGGAATGTTTGCCCAGAAATGCTTTGCAATAGGGACTGGCACATGACAGTGCATTTGTGATTTCTGTCAGAAGCATTTCTTTTATTGGCTCTGTGAAAAGAGTTTGCTTACTTGTAAGTCTTGGAAGTTGAAACTCACACCTGTGCTTGTTAGGCTTTTTTGGCAGCTAAAGTCTGTCCAGAGTTGATGTGCAGAGAACATGCAGACTCTAAGACTTTGAATGGCCACGGCACTCTGGCGTGAGGACTGCCCTCATTTTAAGGACAGGAATCATGCTTGCATGTTTTCTGTGTTTCTGCTACTGAGCATGCAGGCAAGAAGATGCTTAACTCAGATGCAGAGGAGATAAAAGAGACATATATATGGGACATAAGAGTAGTCTGAGCAATAGGCTATTGGGGAAACCTTGGAAATTTGGTGTTAAAATATTAGTAAGCTTGTAAATTTTGGCACTGAAAAGTTAGAAAATAGTAGAAGTAAATTCTCCTTTAAAACCAGTATTAATTCAGTTCATTTTACGTCTGTCAGCATTTTGATAAATTGATAAATTAACACATTTAGAGTGTTATTTTCTCCATGAAACCAGTCCCTTCCCCCTCTTGTTCAGTGCCTGGCATGGATGTGGCTTTAGAACAAAATTGGACTGTGTGTTACGACATGATGAGCTCAGGATTCACACCTTGCAGGATTTAGAAGACTTATAGTGAATGAGCAAATAGCTGCAGAAAAATATGTTTTTATGGATAATGCAAGCGAGCACTGGCTTTAGGCTAAATTTATCCCTATTTCTGCTACGAACTTCTGAAGAGCTTTACATGGATGTGGTCTTCATTGTCTAGATGGCTTAGGATCTGGTTGTAGAGCATTCACAACTGCAACAAGCAAAAACAGGGTGAATGCTTTCAGCGCAATATAGTCCTTTGTATACAAAATATTCTGGAGAATGAGACATTATATGTCTGAGATTACACACTCAAAGTTAGTCGCATCTGTGACTTTTGCCGTAGGGGAGATGATCCTGCCTTCACCATTCACAGGAATGCTGATAAAAAGCTGCCCCGTGTATTTTCTCCATTCAAAACCAATGCTGTTTTCGAAACAGACCTGTATTATTTAGTTGGTAGTCTGTAGGAAAACGTTTTCTTTCCTAAACACAAAGGGCAGTTCTGTGATGGGAAGAGTTTATTTTGAATAGGAACTGTAGAACTGCACACGCTCACCATTTTGCACAGGGATTAACTACGGGTTGCTGTGAGCTAGGTGTGCTGTCTTCATCTGCTCCTCTGGCAGAGCCTAGAGAGCCCAGTGCTTCTGCGCTTCCCAAGAAGCAGCTGTAAATTGCTCAGTGACCCTCTCCTCCCACAGCAGCCCTGAAGAGCCCTTCGATACTGCACGCCTCCATTGAAATATTATTCTGTTATGTTGTATTTCTCTGTTAGAGCACTTCTTTTGTCATGATTTTCATTTCCGTTAAAGTAGCTTTGCGATTGTTGTTTAAAACCTTTCTCAAACATCTGGGGTCCTTCTTTCTCAGATTTCTGAGTTCTTATGTGAACACATTTTCTTCTCGCAGAAGAATTGCTCGCTTGTCCACTGACTCAGCTGCAGGATCATTAATCGCTAATGGCTCTAGCCTCAGGCTAGCAGAGTACCTCTTGGCATCTCACAAGCTTGGATCTCTGGCTGGCTGTGCCCTTATAACCATGGTGCATGGCTCAAAAATGTTTAAGTCATATAGGTCTTAAAAATATAACAACCTGACTTGGTTGTTTCTTTATCCAGTTGGTCATCTTAGGCACGGTTATGCAGTAATCATAGTAATGACTTGGACAGCTTTCATGCCTTTCATCTTACGACCAATAACCCTAACTCCTCCAGAGAAGCTAATGGATTTTTATGATTCCCAGGGAAATAATAATGACAGATTTATTTCCTTCTTATTGCCACCTAAACACACCTTTGATCTCAAGCTTTTCAGGTGGACCTGTAGAAAATACTTTCACTTGTATTTCCCTTTGGATCTTACTATGTCACAGCTGCATTCTGGGACTCAATTAAACTTAATTTTAAAGTCTGATTTCAGACGATCACAGACTGTCCCTGCAATCTGATACTTTCTCTGCGTCATTACCCAGTATGCTATGAGGAAAGAAAAAAAATAGGCCCCACTTTCTGTCTTTTTCTCATTAGAAAGAAAGGCTGAGCGGCAGACAAATTGACATTCCTGAAACATGCCTGTGACCTGAACTCAGGACTCAATTTCTGTGGCTTCTTTTTCTTCTTTTTTATTTTCTTTTTTCTTTTGTCTTGTGCAGGTTCTGAGCAATTTCATATGCAAACTGTTATGCACCTGAATAAACTGAATGAAAAGAGGGGGAGAATTTGGCAACTTCAAAAAGTACTATTATGAGATTCAGTCAGGAATAAAAAAAAACAAACCAACACCCCAAATTATTAGGGAACAAAGCTTGAAGACTGTCAAGATTTTTATTATCAGTTAGCTTATTTCATTAATCTGCGTTCTCGTAAAAACTTCAAATTTACATGAAATAATATAGTATTTAATTGGGGAAGATGTTAAGAGAAGTTTAAAATGTGTGGTAAATAGAAATTATAGGGGGAAAAAATCACAAAGCAGAGACCCAGACCAGCCCTCTGATAGCTTTATTAAAGTGGAGCAGTGTTTTCTAAAAATGTACATGCATCTGCTTAATTTTATGTTGTCCATTTTACAGAATCATAGAAAGGTTTGGGTTGGAAAGGACCTTAAGATGATCTAGTTCCAACCCCCCTGCTATGGGCAGGGAGGCCTCACGCTAGACTTCACACAATAAAACATAACTGATGACATGTATGCAAGTAAACATGCATTTAAATATTTATAGGATAGGGTCTCAGCTTCTTGAAGACCTCCAATGACTCCTTGTAGAGTTCAAAATACGAAAAACAATTTTGATCATAGTCCTTCATTTTCCTACCTTTTAATAAAATCCAGGCTCTTTATTAATTTGTATTCTAAAAAGATCATATGTTTCTATTACAACCATGGTTTTCTTAGACTCACCAGCAAATAAATTGCTCATCAATATATTTTTAAAAATAGCAGTTGATTTTTATCAGAAATGGGAATATTGTTGACGATTTACAACAGGGTTGAAACCACCCCAACAACTTCATAAAACACTTAGCTAGCAGGATGCATTTATCCAGGGATCCTGGCAACTTAGGTCTTCATATTTTTTATGCTATTAGAATGAATTAAATATTTGACTCTGATTTAATCTCCTGCCTCACCTAACTCCCATTACTCCCAAATACTCTCAGTATTTGTTACAAACGGTAGTTCAAATACTCCCTCTTAGAATACCTGCATAGAAACTAATCTGTTTTCTCTTACCTTAAGTTTTGCCACAAGAATCAAGCTTTCACTTGGAACAATTTGATTAGGTACTTTGTATTTTTGCATCGGCTGTGTAGATTTGAGTGCAACCATTCACACAAGTGTCAGAACATGGCAGCCCGGAGCCACAGGGAGTATAAACTGCAGTTGAAGCCTGCAAATTATTTCTTTTGTTCAGGACCCATATTAAACATGTACATATGCCCATGCTTAACTTTGAGCATTTGCCTGTTCCCACTGACTTCATTAAGACAACATACTCTCCAAATTTCATTTTTATTAAAAATTCATATTGAAAAGTATGGGGGGTTTTTTTGCATTCGCTGTTTTTCCTGCTCACAAGAACTGTGATCTTAATGGGTTGGTTCATCTTCTTAAAGAAGAGCCGTAAGTGCTTCATTGAGGTAAAAATCTTGACAGCTTTCCAGAGCAGTATTTGTATGCTAATGGAAAAGTGACAGGAAAGAACTTTGCTGAAACTGGTTGATGAATAATTGTTTATTCTCTGTATTATTCATATAATTAGATACATATGCATTATTTTGTGTTAAAAGTTATGAATACTGCTCAATTCAGAGATCCTGTTTTAAAAAAAAAGAGAGGAAAACAAAACCCTACTGTTTCTGCAGCACTTTGAACGTGCAGAAACGTAGTTATGAAAAAGCAGTGAATAACATTGTCAAAAGCACACTGCTGCTATACCTCCTAGAGCCAATGGAATATGAGGAACATTTTCTGGTAAAAAAATAACAAAACAAGCTCTGAAGCTTGCCAGAATATAGCAGAATAATTTCAATTTTCCTGTTTTTCAATCAAGTCTACACTAGCACGATTGAAGACAAAAACCTGTGAAATAATCAGAGCCTTCAGCCTCCAGTCAAGGGCAATAGAGTGTTTTCAGATCCTCAGAAAAGCAGATCAGTATTATACTCCTGCACCACTTCCACTGCTGAAAAGAAAACAAAAGAGCCAGGGGCGAGCCCGGGAGAGAGACAGAGATATAGTGACCATCTTACAGCTTGGAAGGAAAACTGTAACAAACACAAGAAAGCACAACCTTGAAATCTTTTCTTACAGTAAGGCTGAAAGGCAGCACAAACAGATGTGGTTATCTTCATGTTTCAGTGATAAATAAATATACATTAATTTCACAGACTAGAATGACCTAGACTGAACATCTACATGAACAGCATGATGCACAGGATTGTTAACACAAATGAAAAAAACATTGGGTTTGAATGCTGCCCTGTCTTACATGTCTAGGTTATGGCCACACTGTCCTTGCCATTAGCACATCAGCAAGAACACAAATCCTGGGCCACGCTGAGTGCCTGGATCATGGCCACGACTTCTCAGGCCTCAGAGACGGTTGGAACCACTGGAATTATTCACTGTTACATGTAGGGATGTGAGCTGGTGAACGCGAGCCTGTTTTGCACTTGAGTTTCCATCCCGAGATAGCTGGTTGCACACACCAGGATAGAGGCTGGGTGCACCCCAGCACAGGCTGTGTGACTGGTGAGTGGATCAGATCTCAGACGCAGAACCAGGAGCCAGCCTGGCTTAATACCCCTCAGGTGCCCCGGGGTAGGTAGGACTCTGGGTAGCCCTAGACCAAGCAGACAACTCTGAAGCTAAAAGCCTCCACTTCCAGAAATGCTGAGCCCCCTACAGCCAACTCCAACATCTGTGATAACCAGAAATGCTCAGCCACTCTGAAAATAAAAACAAAAGCCCTGGGCCTGTAAATACTTTTTCACAGGTTTATCTGAAAGTATGTAAGTAATCCTGCAAGACAGCATCCAGCCTTCATTGAAGCCATGGGCTTCTCAGAGGTCAGTATTTTGCTCCTCACTCCCACTGGGCTTCTCATGTATTCAGTGGAGGCCTAAATGTGACTTATGCGTTCACATACAGGAAAAAAAAATCCCAAACAACTGAATATTTGGATACATTGTATGGCAGATATTTTAAATCAAAACCCTCTACATTCCTCATTCCATGTGCTTACTATTGTTGCCAGGCCAGCAAAGCATGGACTTTAATTCACAAGAAATTATTTGACTCCAGTTTAAACATCTTTTTTTCTTTTTGGTAAATTTTTAGTTTCTTTTGACTATTTGAAAGTATACTTGTTAGCGAATGGATGCTTTGATAGACTCATGTTAATCGTTCCAGCAAATCCCCTAAGTGCAGCGTTCAGACGGAACTCAGTTTTATCCAGCACCTTTTATGGGAATTTCATGGTTGTCTGGAAGTTTCCCACCCTGAGAGAGAACGCTTGTGGTGATGAGTAGCATCCTGACGAGGGAGGGAAGCTAAACTATTTTTTAATCACCTGTTGATTAGTTTCATCATGTTTCCTTTTTTATTCACCCTCCAAATATTCCATTGTCCTTAGGGGGTATCACCTGTGTCCAACATTTTTTCATTGAGCTGCTTCTTTCTGATAGCCCCAGGCTACCCGCTTCCCTTCTTCATCAGACAATTAGGTGATATGAAGTGTGTAGCGTGTAGCATGCAGCTGAAATGTTGCGAAGGAAAGAATGTCTCAAACTCATTATTTGGAGAGGTGCGTAATAATGAACTATTTGTGATGCTGTTGGAATAACATATGAAATAAATTAAGTGGAACTGACTTTGCCATTTTGCATATGGTAATGGAGAGTTTAAAAGCAATGTCTTAAAAAATTAGGAAGTTGATTGAAATTATTATACATTTATTTTCTACCTCATACATTAATAAGAGAGCTGTGACAGTGATTTCTAAATAGATAATAGAGAACAGTGAACTAGCGCACATGCTTTAAAACCGTGATCTGAAAATTTCCCACTTCGTTGCATAGTCATGAGGACTGTCACTTGCACATTTAATTTCCTTAGAATTATTTTAGCCCAGTGAATGATTATAATTATTAAATTAATGTACTGAAGACTGAATCTTTTTTTATTTTTACTGCTATCTAGATGCTAAGGCAGGTAGAAGTGATGATGAATGTATGAGGGGTTGTTTAAAGCCAAACGTTTTATTTATTTTGTTGGGCAGAAGTTTTCAACTAATTTGAAAATTTAAATGAATTTACATCTTACAACAGATGTCAGAAAGACAATCCTAACCCAGAAATCTCATTTTCCCTTGTGTTGTGTTGCTCACAACAACCCATGTATTTAAAAGGGCTGTGGCTTAAAGTACGCAATAGTGGTCAGCTAATATCCGCAATTAAGTTGTATGTTTGGTTGTGAGGATTTCTGTGTTTCTTTCTTCTTCTTCTTCTTCTTCTTTTTTTCTTTTTTTTTTTTAATTAACCCCCCAAACCTTTTAGAAAACCTAAAATAAAAAAATGAATTTTGAAATTAGATAGAAGTTCCAAAGATTCCAGATGATCTCAAGTACTGAATAATCCTTTACTATTTAATCTCACACTACTGCGCTTACTGACAAGCCATTTTACTCATGTTGATTTTAAGATATTTCCATAAATATTTTAAAGTTCTGTGCTAGACAGCTGTAATTCTGCAGGTATTGAGAACTGGATATGTGGCCTGATTCATCCCCCAAATGGCTACACACTGAGGCTATGATGTGTTTCCAGATTAAAGTCCTAAATTTAGTAGCTTTAAAGTTACTTCTTGTAACAAGCGAAACACTGGAAAAGACAGAGCAGAAGTAACAGTACAGCACCAATCAGTCCTATGATTTACCAATCCAGAACTGGGATAGGACTCTCTGTGTGTGCTGCCATCGCTGGCTTTCCCCTCCCAGTCTTCTCCCTCAGTAGCCTCACCTCCATCAGATAAACCATGACAAGTAGCTTGTAACAAGCTTGTAATGACTTCCTAGACAGCAACATCTCAAACAATTCATCTGTTTGCCAATGTACATGAACCTAAACCCTAAAAAAGTTGTAAAAATGCGCAGTTATAGTTTACAAATCACTGAGTATGTGCTTTCTATGTTATGGTGGGCTTTGTCTGCATGGATATTGTTTATGGAAGTGATTAAGACAAACTGAAATAACTCATTCTTGTAACACAGCAAGAATGCCCTTTCAGTAGGAAATGTGATATTGTTGTAACTCTGTTGTACTTTTAGATATAGTATCCTAATCCTTGAATAACTCATGCTCTCTGACATAGATGCAGCCAAGGACAAGAGAACTAATGAGGAAAGAGGAAGGCAGTTTGAAGTCAGGGGGCAGCTTTAAAGTTAGCAAGGGCCCTGAGTAAACTCCCCATCGTGTACACATATGCGTATAACACACACTGTTGCTGCATTGCAACAGTAGGCCCTGTGCATATAAATACTGATGTACCATCTGTCAATTTTAACATGGACATTTACAGCCACTTTAAAGGCCATTTATGTTGTCAGCACAGGGTATTGTGACCTGAGTTTAAACAGCAATCAGATTTGTGGTTTTTCTTAACTTTTGAAATAGCTACTCATCTTCAAAGACTATAAAATAAGAGAAAAATGTGAAGCAGAAAAAAGCAATTTTCACTTCATTCCGGTTTAGACAAGAGCAGAGGTGGCAGCATAATTTTTGAACTCTCTTCTCACTAGGTTTGACCAATAATTTGTCAGTAACTGACCAAACCACTCTAAACAAGGAGGCAGGCAATAATTTATACAGTTTCAAATACTGTCTCTGTTTTCATTATAGAATATAGAGCTGGGAGGGGACCCATCCTGGGTCATGGAGTTGGTTGCCTTGCAGCCACAGGCAGCCAGAAAGCCTAATTCCTCATATAAACACTGTCCTTTTATTTTGGCCAATTCATGGATATATAATCTCCAGGTTAGAAATTTTGGAGGAATCTACCTCAGGGTTCACAGCTTGCAGACATTGCTGCCTTTAACCTAATTCAAGCAATGTAGGAAATAATAAAGAACTAATGTGAAAGTGAGAAACTTGACTTTGCTGAGATTTCTGTATTAGAAAATCAAGTCTAATCTAACCACAGCTTAGACTGCCAGAAGTATCTTCTAAACTCCATGGCAGAAATTTCACATCTGTAACTTCTTCCTTGCCCCTCAAAACCTACAAAAGTCTGAATTACACTTTCCCGCATGGATATTAAATCATTCCTATCTAGTTTTAGTTTCTCTTCTGCTTTCCCTGCAGGTAAAAACGTGTCTGAGGCCACTGCAGATGGGTATTTTGCTCAAGGGAGGACATGTGGGAAGCCAGCTATCCCCATGCTGTTGCACCAGCAGATCTCTGCTTGGCTGCATGCCTTCTCCTCAGCCCCATGCTGTCACCAGGCAGCCATCTGCAGCTCACCAGCTTCCCATGTAAGCCTCGGAGTCATGCATCGTGTTGCACAGAGCACTATTCACACAGGCACAAACAATAGCCGAGGGTTAGCTTGTATAAACGATGAGAGGTGATGCAGAGGGGATGGGCTCTTCGCTCACACGCCTTCAAAAGAGGAGAAAGTGCCTGCCCAGCAAACAGCCTGTCTCACATGGAAAGCTGGTAAAACAGATGAGGCGAAGCTCCGGCTTCCTGTCTGCTGACAGAGGCCTTCCAGAAGCAAAAGAGACAACAGATGGTTACTGTATGCTAACACCACTGAAAATCTGTTCAGGTCACGATATTTCTCAGCTCTCCTTTTATTTCACACTGCCACGTATGTCCATATTCTCCCAGACCTTTCCTAAAAGGCACATTCCTCACCTGCAATAGGAACCCGCTTTATACTAGTGCCACTGCTTACATTTAGACAAATCATCTTTTCCTTCACTTAGAAAACTTTGCTGTGCTGGGGCCCAGGGTGACAGATGCCCTTCCCTGCCCCGCTTGAAGCTGCCACTCTTGGGGTATGCACAGCCCAAAGGAAACCAGCTCAGAGCTCAGTGCCTCAGGATCAGAGGGTCAGACCACAGGAGAAGAGATGACAAAGAAGGGACTGAAACATGCAATCAGTGTTGCTGGTAATTTCTTAAAGGGATCCTTTTTTATCTAGACAACATCCCATAACCATCTCTCCAACCTCCCCCCAAATTAGTATCACCTCTTTTAAACCTGTTCCCTGTGCTGTTCCTCAAACCCTTGTGATGCCTGAGGAATAGACGCTGGAGTACAGAAAACTGCAATTATGGCTTTTTGTGACCTCTTTCAATTTATAGGTTTTCAAATTACTGTACATCCAAGAGATTTACTTCATTTGGCATAAAAAAAAAAGGTAGATGCTATCCATCTTAATAATAAGAGTGGCATTTCTGTTAAAAAATTATTCCTTTCTGTTTGAAGAGGCCATTTCAGAAATGAACACTGGGAGGTGCTCAGTTTCTCACAAGTGACTGTGAGTCAGGAAGGAAGATTGTGAGGTTTGTATCTTGTCACTCAAGCCAGTTTTGTGGTTGGATCTAAGGGGCAGTTAGAAAGTAAAAAGTTATCTCTTGACTGGTTTCAATATAGCTTTATTTTTGGACACAGAATTAAAAGCGATGTATATAAACATCTGTCGATCAGACCACTGAAGTGATTTTGAAAGAGACCTCCCGCTGGAGAGGAACATCGGGGTGGCCTCTGTTTGGGGACCTTGTGCACTTCCAAAGGAATCCCAGTCTGGTGCTGCTTAGTCATTTTAAAATGATATCTGGGATTTTCCACAGGGACTTGCTAGAGCTTCCCAAGGCAATGAGCCTTTTGTAGTTCTCAAACTGGACTTCCTATAGCTTGAACATTCCCTTGCTGGTCCTCAAACTGGGCATTTCCTATTCCTCCATGAGGTGAGATCCTGAGAGCATATGGAAATGAGCACAGAGGAAACTCTAGCCAACTCCACCAATTTAGGCACTTTCAAAGAATTTTTTGCTGAGGCAGTGGGCATGGTGGATGCGCCATCCCTGCAGACATTCAGGCCCAGGCTGGATGTGGTTCTGGGCAACCTGATCTAGTTGGAATTGTCCCTGCTTATTGCAGTGGGGTTGGACTAGATGACCTTTGAAGGTCCCTTCCAACCCAAACTGTTCTATGATTCAGGTTGGCCCTTTTTGATGCCAAACAGAGGTTTTTTGAAATGTACCTGAGGGGTGGATTTCTGGACACCCTTAAAATGTTCCCAAGCTGGGATTTTTGGTGTATTTCCTAGAATTGCCTCCTTCAGATAATGGTGCCTAAGCTGAAACAGCTATAAATGAAGTCTAGTGTTACAAGGAAACATGCATGTTGTAGTGCTCTGCCTTTAAACAAATTAATTTTATCCTTAGTTTATTTACACCGCAACTAAACACACTCATCATAATCCTTGTTCTCTTGGGATACTGCAAATACTTCACTATAGGAGCTTTTGAGGGAGGCAAATAGAAAAATTTGCCAGGAAAGGTTTATCTCTGGCTATGAGCAAGTGTGCAAACCCTGGCTTGGCAATGGATTTTCACCTAGCTGCAAACATTTGTAGTTGTTCTTTTCATTTAATTTCATTTGGAAACCTATAGAGTGTGCATATTATAATTTCACACGACAACTCTGTACTGTAAAGTGCAGAGACTGTAGGAAAAGCAAATTAGAATTGGAATATGTAAGGAAGATTTTTAGGACTTTGCTTTAACTGGAAATCTGATTGACTGAAGTGCTGATAGTCCTAAACCTTAAGTGTCTAGTGTCAGCAAGGAGGTGAACTTCATGGCTGAGTTTTACAATCTGAAAATAAGGGTTTATGTGAAAACATGCAAGAGGTCCCTCACAAAAGTGTTGTTACCAGTCAACAAATATAATAATATATAATCTTATATATATTATATACGCTGCTATAATAATACTAAGGTTTCTGTGTTCTTACTTTTGATCTCACTTCTAGTTAGACATAAAGGTGCAGGGTGGGGAGGGCACAGGGAACAGTGCTTGAAGAGTTTGAGCTGGTTTGCTTTTCTTGGTTGTTAAGTGGCCATTTAGAGGACAATAAGCAATACCCAAGCAAAGGGCCTGTGGAGGCGTGAAGTCTGGAATTTTACTTCCCTGCTCCACAGTGGAGAAACAACCTATTGTTTAACACCCCTTCCCTCAGGAAGGTACTTAATGTCAGGCATCCCCATTTCCATATAAAACACTAACACCATCCCCCCCAAGCGTTTTTAAGCCTGTCTCATTCTGCCTCAAACTGCCCTCTAGAAGTGGGAAGGTCGCAGGGAGAGAAAGCGAGGGAGTGAGGATGAGCTGCTCCATATCCACCACACAGGTCAGCTGAAGTTACCCAGACAAAATACCCAGCCACTTCCTTCTCTGCCACATAAGCTTTTCATGGTCTTTCAACAGACTGGAAGCATTGCTCCTTCCCTTCCCTCCTCGCCACAGCCTGGTTCTTAAGCTGTAGGCGAAGGATGAAGGCCAGAGGCAAGACCAAGCCAGCAGGAGCATGCTTGAGAAGGCATGGTGGCTCTCTGGCCTGCTTACCAGTACTCCAAACACCTGCACGTCAGTTAGTCAGAGCATGAAACACTGAGCCTGACTGAACAGTCAACATCTCATGGTGTCCAAAATCATGCTGGCTAACTGGGGTCAGCCCTTGATCTGTGCCGAGCACTACTGAGGCTCACCAGGCTTTCTGCTCCCTCTTCTCAAGAGCCTTGGAGCCATGATGATGCTCACCTGAATAGCCACATAAGGACCATTATTAAAACAGAATACAAATAACAATTAAACTAGAACCTGGACAGTTACTTTATGCTCCTGATGTCAGGTAAAATCTCTGAGGCAACAAAAAAGCACCTCCCAGAGCCTTGAAGCTGCTGTCACAGTGCCCTAATAGCCACCACGGGTCTACGTGTAACTCTGCAAGTATTACCTGCAGCCACAGTGGAGCCTTTCTGAGCCAGGCTGGTACTCTTGGTCATACAAGTGCTCTGAAACTCCATGTGGACAAAGAGGCTCAGATGCTCTCTTTCTTGGCCTCTTGCCGTTGCTCCTTGTGTGCCTAGAGCTCTGTCTGGCTGCTGCTGCTCAGAAATGGACACCACATCTAGTACCCTGCTTTCTTCCCCCAAGTCCCCTCCTTTTAAGCACACCAAGCAGCTGTTCTTCAGAGGCAAAACATTACTGAGACAGATCAAATGCTTTGCAGAGACATGCTGAGCCAAGCAAAGTAAGAGCTACCTACATGATCTTCTGCCTCTGTTTCCCTGTTTCTCCTCTTCAGGGCCTGGCACATGGCCTTTCTGGGATGCACTCTCACATGCTCTTCTGAACCCGGTTAGCAAGGAAGAGCTACGAACAATCAAGCTCAGCTTTCTGCAACTACAACCCATACAGCCAGGCTGGATGGGTATAGTGGAAGGTGTCCCTGCCCACGGCAGGGGGGTTGGAACTAGGTGATCTTTAAGCCCCCTTCCAACCCAAACCATTCTATGAGTCTACGATCTACCAAGTGATTCGCCTGGTTGGCTTCAGACTGCCACCAGGGCAGGCAGAGCCCCACACGGGTTTGATTCCTTAGCTGTTACAAGGCCAACCATTAGGTTTTCCCAGGTGAAAACAGCTTTTTTTATTTCTTTCCCCAGCACCTCTTCTCTGTCACGGAAAGCAGTGAAAGAACCCGCCTCATGCGCACAGGTCCTGCCTCCACACACGAGAGAGGAGGAGGATTTTGTTCGTTTTCTGCGGCAGGCCGGCTTGGCGCTGAACACAGGCGGCGCGCCTTCTGCCCGCGCCCGAGCGGGGCCACGGGCAGCTCCAGCAGCCCCCGGGCTGAGCAGGGCGCTGCCGGGGCTCAGGCCCGCCATGGGCTCTGGCACCGGCTGGGCCCGCCGCTGCCCACCCTGCGCCCAGCGACACGGGGCCGGGCCGGGCAGCGCCACCTCGCGGCCGCCGGGAGCAGCGGGCAGGGCGGGCGCAGCCGGAGGCAGCCCCCGGCGCGGCCGCCTCACCGCGGGGGGGCCCTACGCCCTGACCGAGCAAACGCCGCTGCTCTGCCTCCTGCCGTGCCCTTGGGTGCCTTTAAACCTCCTCCTCCGCCCAAGCTCCCGTATCTCCCCCGGTATTATCCCGCCATGCTGTCGAGGTCAGCGATAAGAGTCACCTGCACCACACGTCTCTTTGCAGCCGCCAAAGTGCCTGATTCCCACACCTCAGGTTTCTAAGAAGGCTCACCCTGTTTCCCAGTCCATTTCCAGCGCTGCCAGTCCCGTCTTGGGCTTCAGCAGAGACCTGGGGCCAGGTTCCTGCTGAGCTGCTTGAAGTGGTGTCTGTGGTGAAGAGAAGTCTACAGCCGACGGGGAGGGTAACGGCTGAACGGGATCATCAACAGTCCTTTGCCATGCCCAGGGCTGAAGGCTTAGGACACCCGGCAGTCTGTCCCTTCCCAATCTCATACTGGGCAAGAGGCTGTGGCAAAACAGGCATCAGCATCTCCTGTAGTGATAACCTCGCCCTCAGCACGTTAGAAAATATCCTCCAAATAACGCTCACTACTAAGTGTAAAAGAAAAACAGAACCTAAATTCTTTGTGATAGATGGCATGACTGCTCTTACCCCTCATCTGGACAACCTAAAAATCACATTATGTGCCACAAGAACCATTTAGAAGGAGCTTCCCTTTTTCTTACATCACAGAATGGTTTGGGTTGAAAGGGACCTTAAAGATGATCTAGTTCCAACCCCCTGCCACGGGCAGGGACACCTTCCGCTAGACCAGGTTGCTCCAAGCCCCGTCCAACCTGGCCCTGAACACTGCCAGGGATGGGGCAGCCACAGCTTCTCTGGGCAACCTGTGCCAGTGCCTCACCACTCTCCTAGTGAAAAGTTTATTCCTAATATATAGATCTCCCCTCTTTCAGTTTAAACCCATTCCCCCTCGTCCTTCACTATCTGCCCTTGTAAAAAGTCCTTCTCCAGGTTTCTTGTAGGTCACCCTTTAAGTATTGGAAGACTGTTTTATGGTCTCCCTGTGAAACTTTCTCTTCTCCAGGTATTGGTGGCCTCAGAGCTGGCCACAGTAGTGCAGGTGGGGTCTCACAAGCAGAGAGGGAGAATCCTCTCCCTTGACCTGCTGGCCATGCTCCTTTGGATGCAGCCCAGCACACTACATTTTCATGAGAGTTTGGAAGAGTTGGAACTGTTGTCACTGAGGCTGGTTGGCACCCAGCAATCTGCTCAGAAAGCAGGTGAGAGGCTCAGTGCTGTAGAAGTCACAGAGAAAGAAAAATCACTCTTCGTGCAGCACCACACAAAAGCAAAGAGAACCTGCCATTGTGTCTTCAGCAGCAGCACTGGTGTGCAGCACAGCTGCTGGAAATCATGAAGCTGCTCCCTGTCCATTGGTGACCTCCAGCAACACAGCAAAATACCTTCTTGTCATAAGCCTTGTTTTTCTCATCTGTGGAGTATCATACAATTCCCTGTAAAGCACCTTTACAATGCTCGCACTGCCATGTATTTTCACAGATGTCACATTTGCCATTGTGGCAGCTGATTCAGGTGAAGCACAGGAGGGCTTCGCCCAGGAGTTTGTCTCCAGATTTCATTTCACGTTGCTCTGAAGATGGCAAGCCCTGCCACCCCAATGTTCCCATAGGAGCATCCTCCTCCACAGCTGTACCCCTCCATTAGGTTATCTGCCCCATGAAAAAAAGCCCTCTGCCCATCAACTGATGTTCTCAGCAGCCAGAGGTTTCCCAGACAGTACCTGTAGTTACGGACATGCAGCAGCAGTGACGGGGGAAAAGGAAATTGTTATTTGAAAAAGGGTGGAAGTTACAAAGAGTGGGATACGCACGGGTTTACCTGCTTTAAACCACCTTTCGGTGCAACTGCTTCTCTTCAGTGACTCTAGAGGTTTTCATTTTAGGTGAATGCAACCAGGCCCAAGGTATGTTAGGCATCTACAGCAGATAAGGTAAATATAACCAAAATAGATGCTATTGTACCAAAACCCCACGGCCTTGCAGTCTATGCAGAGCTTTCCCCGAATTGAATCTTTGGGTATCATTGTGCTCGATTTCCAAGAAAACCACCATCGGCAGGAATAAATCAGTGTCTCCACTAACATCCAAAATAATCCCTTGAACAAGCCATCAGGCTTTAAGGCTGCAATGTTTTCTCCATTATCAGGGAACGGCCTGATCTTACAAACGCAGTTACTCACTGCCACCTCCTGCCAGAGACCTTGCTCCCACCAGTCTGCTGGAGCCTATCCAGCTGACTACGCCTGTCGTGGGAAGGAGCACTCGAGGCTCCGGCGGAGCAGCACTAGTCTGTTCCACCGACTCCGCTGGATCTGGAAAGAGACCTTTCCAAATGCTGTCAGCACCAACCTTCGAGCACGGTTGCTTCAGCTGGCCTTTGCTGAAGGCCGGTGAGCTAGACAGAGAGCATGCCCCTCGGGAACATGGTATGTCAGCACCACCCATTCCCAGTAAAGGAATGCCTAACGCACATGCAGTGCCAAGGGAAGGCTCTATGATGCTGCCCCAAGACAGCTATCTTAATAAACACCACCTCCTTCCCTTCCTCAGCTCCTCTTTCCAAATTAAATAGGAAGAGAAATTCCCCTCCTGCCCCTTAAAAAGAGTCTTGTTCAAATAGAAACACAGGTTGCCTAGGCTGGTTCAAACACTACATCTCATAATGGAACAGAACTGAAATAAACAGAGAAATTGTTTATTTTCTAAATAAGTCTAAATTTATTCATTACCCTAGTAAAAAAAAGTTTGGATTACAAGTGTCTGAACAGTATAAAAGTACAAAACAGGTTCCATAGATTTCTAATACATTAATACAAAGTGCATGACTACATACAGTTCATTTTTGCATTACTACTGGGAATGGAAGAGGTGGGAGGGAGTAGGGGAAGCAGTTGGCGGTTGAAACCTAGCAATAAATAAATAAATACAGAAGAGATGATCCGTATCAGAGCACATCCTACCACCAATACTGCAGCCTTAGGTGTACAGAATGACTGATGCTGAAAACACAAATTCAAATGAAAGCAGGTGTCTGCAAAAACAGCTAGAACTCTTGCTCAAGCTCTTAATAAACACAACCAACCCAGTTAAGCCATTGTTCAAGCAAGTATCCGTTATATCTGGTTGGACTTGATGGTATTAAAGGTCTTTTCCAACCTGAATGGTTCTATTTGGTTGCAGATGAAAGCAAGGTAGGCAGCTTTGTCCTCCCTTCAGAATCTCAGGGAGCTTAGCAAAAAGCAAAGTAAGACCAATGAAAGCTGTAGGGCTGTGATATGTCAAAACCCTGTTTCCCCTGATGTTTTTTCTCTCCTGAGGTTGGCTTACCAAATGGAAGGAGAAATAAAAATAAGGATGACAAAAGCTTTGAGGGTAGAGGCTTCTCTTAAAACCTGCACATCTTTCCCTACCTATGTTTTAATTTGCTAAGCAT
Source organism: Strigops habroptila (assembly GCF_004027225.2). Lineage (NCBI taxonomy): Eukaryota > Metazoa > Chordata > Aves > Psittaciformes > Psittacidae > Strigops > Strigops habroptila. The sequence goes on from NC_044279.2 coordinate 67,061,199, forward strand.
TCCCATTTCAGGAAGCGAGACTACATGGAAATCCAGACCTAAGCCCTACCCACCACAGTATTATGCTGATGACTCTCACAGAAAAGGAAGCTTGCAGCAATCCATCGTAGAATATCTCAAGAGATTAACAGTAAGGAAAGTCTTCCCTCCCCCCTAAAACAGAAACAAACCAACCAAAAAGCAGAATTCCCAGCTTATACAAGTTAAACCTTCATAAAAGGAACATGAAGCAATTGGGAGCTAAACCTGCAGCACACTCTTCCGGGAAGCTGCTTCCACCCTACAGGCAAAGTGGAGTTTGAACGAGTGTCGCAAAGGTTTGCACACGACTTTGTCTGGGAATCATGTAAGAAATACCACCTTTTGATCACGTATGCAAACAGAGCTGCCTCAATTCAGCACAGCACCATTCTTAACACAACTTTTCATACTCAGTATTCACAAAAGAATTGATCTGTTTAAACAAACAAAAAAACCCCGTAAAACCCAAACACGGAGAAGCACTGCAGGGGAAGGGTTCCAAAACAGCAATCATGAATCCAGACCCCAAGCTGCATTCGGATTATGGACCAGAGCCTGATTTGCTTATCAAGGGGTTTGGTTCTTGGGTCAGGTCCCAAACCAGCAGAAAGTCTCGTCTGTGGTCACATTTCAGCTGCACTGGACCAGCAGATAGCAGTTACCAAGTTTTGGCTATCACTTATACCTAAAACTTGGGCATCAAGATGTTTCCTTGGTCCATCTCTAATCACCAGTCAGTTACAACATGAAGCCCAGGGTGTCTGCCGCTGGGTTAAACCAAAGTAGCCTCCCATGTTCAGGTCTTAGGTAAATCTCCCTCCCGCCCCTTCTGAAAAGCACTTTATGTTGGGGGCCTTCTCAGGTAACTACCACTTGTAGTAGAGATGTCTGCAGTTTACCAGTCTGCCACATAGGAGGGATGAAATAATTGTCTTTGTTATGTCAGTAGTATAGGGTGAGATCTCCACACCCTTAAAAATATACATTTATATAGCTAGAGAGGTGACATATCATTTCTATGTATTAGTTCATCTTATTGACTCATACATGTCTAAGAACGAAATATTTTCTTGGGGATTTAAGGAAGGTTACCAACCAACTTAAAAGAAAAAAAAAAAAAAGCCTTACAACCACTGCTTCTGTCAATACAGGAACATGAACTACATATACTTTTAATATACAAACCCCCATCCTCAAATTCACTGGTGAAGCAAGTAGGGGGGGGAAGAAGGGGAGAAAAGATTAGACAACCTTGCAGCAGCATTCAGCTTTGCTAAGTGTTCCATAGAATCTTAAATATTATGTACAGTCTTTCTGAAAGGATACAAACTGGCTTCAGAGTTTGTGGAATTGTAGCAGTAAAACCCAAAAACAGTTCTAGGGAATAGTCTTTTGGCAGCATAGCAGGTGTCCAAAGTCAACAGTCACTTTTCTAGTATTTTTTCCAGAGAAAAAGAGGATCTGTATAACCTTCTGCAGCTATCCAAGGAAGTCACCACTCCTCTTGGGTGGAGATTGCTGGAGATTGTGGTCCTTCTTGTTCTGGCTTTTCAGTGGCAGACTTTTTATTGCTACAGCAAGGTTTGAAGAGATGAGTGTCTATGAGAACTTCCCCAAAACGCCCTTTGTAAATAATTCCACAGCAGACTTTTTGCCTGGAAGAAATGGCAGGGAGAGACACAGATAGTTTGTGTGTGTGTATTTAGAATATACAGAATTTACAGAAATGCAAAAAAAAAAAAAAAATCAGTCTGACCCAAAACATAACTTTTCTGAGCCTCCAGCTCAGGGGGCAGGAGGGAAAAAGCTACTCTGAAGAGAGAAAACAAGTCTGTGTCTAAATCCACAACACCGCTTTAAGGAAAAACAACAAACCAGAACAAATCCAAACCCATGTCTATAGAAAACTACATCTCCCATTTTGCTTCCCAGGGAAGTTTCAGATTCCCAGCTATCTGGGCTGAACTAACCTTGACAACAATGCACTTGCAAACACGATTTGAGAGGAAGCGGCAAAGCCACAACAATTTCAATAAAGCAAGGGCTTACTGTGTCACAACAGGCAATAAAGATAACAAGCTCATCAGCTCCCAGAAAATCTTATGGTTTTCCTACCTTCTAAGTGACTACCATCACAGGTCAACCAAATCAAATGCTGTGTTTTTGCTGGCAAGCTGAGAGCACTTGGTAACACATCGTGTCCACAAAGCACGGTTTTAAGACAAGATAATGATAGGAATGTTAAAAATATTTTCGGGCAACTGTATTAGTATTTAGGGAATTGGAGGGAGATGGGGAAGATGTCTTAAACACACGGCATTTCTTTCCAACACAGACAGATAGTGTATAATACTCTGCGACTTAAAGTATATCCTTAAATGAAGTTCAGCACAATCAAGCACTGTGTATGTGAAGTGAATTGCTACCTGCACAGAGTGCACGTTCTGTTGCTTTTTACCTTTTCCAATATGTGAGATCTAAAAAGGAAAAAACTGGTGTTCTGCTGGACCCAGCACTCATCTCTGTGTCAGAACCATCATCAGACTGGTTACTGTAACAGGGTGACTGAGCTGGGGAGGCACTCGAAGTGGTGCTGTGGGCATCAGAATCTGCAGGAGAAAGAATAAATGTAAGAATCAGGACATGCACCCAGTGACTTACCCTCTTCCTGACTTCTAACAGGTCACATGTGGACTGGGAACAGAGACAGACTTTTCTTCATTAACAAGAAAAACCCAACAACAACCACCAATTTTTCACTTGCCCCTGCCAGTTTCAATAGAGACTATGGGCATTTGGGAGACAGAGCTCACAACTTGTACAGAAGGGAAAAGAGCTTCAGGATTAGGCTTCAGTTCCTGGCTCTCAAACATAGCCTGTGCAGGCCATGCTTTGTAAAAGATCCTAGTCTCGCTCTGGAATCACTTGAAGATCGAAGACGTTGAGGATCTGTGCTTCAGACCTAGTACTTTCTCCCTGTAAATCTCCTTTCTTACCCACTCAGTTGCAAAGCTCTTCTCATTAATGCAATAGGCTGAGCTTTTCCTGGATCGAGACTATGGACTCCGTGCAGACACACACCTTAACCGAGAGTCTACTTACCTACCTTTCCAGTTATTACCTCTAGCACCTACAGTAACAGAATTAGATCAACTATAGCACATTGAATGAGGAGATACATGCTCTTTGGGTCAGGACCTTTACTGATTCTTTAGAGCACTCTTCCTTCAGGCCAGGTAGGAAAATTGAAAGAGAGAGAAGTCAGCAACAGGTAAGGAGCTGGAAGGTTTGCTTTAGAGGAAAAACCTAAAGTACTGACATGTATTTAGAGCATAACTGGCAGATGGCTTTGCTGGAAAGCTACGAATCCAAATCTATTTGAAGAATCTAGGAGATGGTTGAAAGAAATCATTGAGAATGGCAGAGGAAGGTGTAAAGAAACTACAGAGAGGAAACATGGCAGGAATTTAAAGCTGAAGGGAAAAGTCTGGGTTAAATAGAAAGCCTGGGCTGAATCCATGTCTAGAAGAAAGTGGCTGACAGACAGGCACAGAACAGTGCTTCTTGGGAGAAGAGCTGAAATGGCCATAGTGCGTTACTGAAAGAGAGGGAAACCTCTTCCAAGTTTAGTTTCAGCGAGTTGTGCCCAAGAAATTCTTTCTAGAGACATGTCATTTAAACGTGGGGCATAAGCTACAATTGCCTACACTTTCAAGCCAGGCTTCCCATTCTCCCCACTGCTTCCCCACCTCTGTCTCACAGCCCACCCTGCACACCAGCTCTTCCTCCTCATTCCACCCCCTTCCCAAGCCCCTGGAGCATGAGAGAGTGTGAGAACAGGGAGCGCCCAAATGTGTAAGCATAAAATTGAATCTAGGTGGTGATTCAGCTCAGCCAGTTAACAGTAAGCTATGTTATGGGAGGCTAAAGCTTATTGCCAAAATCCGTTTGGATCCACTTACTGTGCCGCTTGAATTCCTTCTGCAGTTTGCTAATTTGATTGCTCTTTATTCTGCTTCCAGAGAGTGTTTTCATTTTCTTTGGTTTCAATGTTGTTTTAAGACTGGGTCCAGCCCTGGCATCTACCACCTAGAACACAGAAAATGCTTGCATAATACTTCTGCATCATGCCCAGATATTGCCCTAATCGAAGTACCTGCACTGACCTAGCTGAAGGTGTTCAAAACCAATTTAGTTGAACCAAGGCAGTTCTGTGCACTGACACTCTTATGTTTCGTTTATATCTGGTTTGTAAGAGGCTGAGTCTGTAGGAAAATGCAGTAAACTAGCTTAAAAAGCACATTCAGTTCAACTTCAGCCTTTTTCCTATTTCTGGAAATTTCAGTTTAGTTAGACAACATTTGTTTAAGCCAATACAGGTTAAGAGTGTCTGCCAAGCATTTGCCCTGAAAATCATCGATTTAACTTGTGAATAAAGCTAGTTGTAGTAATAACCATAGATCTGGTTCCCATTCCCACCAAGGTTTCTCGAATAAAGATTAGAACATACACAAAGAATTCTAATCATCTTCCCAGCCCTAGGCCCAAACTGAATTAGCTGTATCAAAACAGAATATATGAGTGGCGATAGCTGCAAGATATTAGTCACTGTAATTATCTGACTAAACGACACTGATTTATGTGTTGCTTGAGCAAGTCACCTTGCTTGTTCAAACTATTTAAAAAAAGCAACCAATTTTGGATAGAGGCCAAATTTGAAATGTTCTGAGTGTCGTAAGAGACTTTTGGACCAAGTTGTGAGCTTGTGAAAACAAGGAATTACACGGTAAGTTAGCCTGTGACTCCATCCCAGGCTTGCATAATCACCATTCGCATGTAAACCAAAGACAGGTAAGAGCCACGTAACAGGAAATACTCCAGGAAGGAGTATGAGATGCTGAGGGTGGGAAGGGAGAGTGTCAGCGGGGAAACAGGAAACGCCAAATCCTCACTAACACCTCCCCTCTCTAACAGGAAGGACTAAGGCAGAGACTGGTTAGTTTTGGGGTGGAGAAGAAATAAATGACTAACGTGATTCCAGTTTTTTTTGGATCCTGCTGGCAATTTTTTCCATCTTTTCACCAAAAGGACACAGGCATTGCAAATGTCTCCTGAGCGGGCCTCGTGGAGCCTGGTAAAGCATAAAAGCAAAAATCACTTGATAACAGTTACCAAAAGCACACCTCCACTTGTTAACAGCAAGAAGCATAAAAATCGCTGAGCAAGAAGGGTTCTCATGTTCTGCTTTTCAGGCGTGACAATTCATTTGCGGTGCTCAAACACTGCCATTTAAAGACCAGGTCTCACTTTCAGAAGGCACTCTTCCATACAGAAATAAAAGGTATAGTAATCTGCTTCCAGAGGGGCACTGAAAACAACAGTCGCACCTCCTTTCAAAAACATTCCACACCAAACCCAAAAAACAACCCCAAAAATACCACCCCCCAAAAAACACCCACTCAACAGTTCCAGTGGGTTGGTTGGTTGGCTTGGAGAAGGAGGGAGGAGGAATAATCATATTCCTTGAATGTGCATTTGGAAACAGACTTCAGAGATCCAACAAAAGCTTATTCAGCTCTTAACTTTCTCACAGAGCTTCAAGGATGAGTAACAAATGCCACCTAACGCACTCCCGCATAAGCGTAGGATAAGGTTTCAGAAGCAGCAGTCACTGGAATGACAGCAATACTTGCTCCCTTTAACAAGCTTTTTCCAGAAACCATCTCTACTGCTAATGCATGCTAAAAGAAACACGAAGGGGATCCACTGTAGAGTTTTTCAGCTGTTTAAATGGGAAGACTTTGAAGCATTTATAGATGAATGGGGCAGGCTCAGATAAGCCATTATTTGCTCAGTGTTAAGACTGCATTTTTACCTTGGCAAACATATTTCAGATAGCACAAGACCAAAGGCCCTGCTATATTGCAAGCTTCTTTGTGGTAGTTAGCAACAACAAAAAAAGCAATGAGTCTTCACAGAGTCTTTCCACTGCCAAGGACAGCAGCAAAGAAACATGATAAGGAAAATTGTCAGCACCAGCTTTATGTACAAAAATCCATGGCAAATACAAAGCACTATAAAGCTGCACATGAAAGGAGTGTTTCTAGAAAAAGGGGAGAGAGGGAAATATTTCTAAAGACTGGAACGATTTACACATATAAAGTTAAGCACTTGAGACAGAGTAGCAATGCTGGTATGTATATATAGTTTTTAATACAATGCATTAAAGTTCCTCTTGGGCCTAAGATTTTGATGAGAGGTAATCCAACAAGACTGGAAAAAAAGAGCAGAAAATAGCTATCAACAACATGGACTTCTTCCAGGGGAAATGGTTTCATGGAAAACTACAGCATGAATAGGAGAAATTCTTATACATTAGGAAAAAAAAAAAAATCAAAAATAAACACAGTAAAAAATAATTACAAGCTATCACAGAAGAGTTTGCTTTGCTGACAATGCAGAGACACAAATTTATACAGAATTTCAAAGTTCTTAGAAGGTATTTCAAAAAAGTTTTAATATTTTCTATTATTTTTACCAGCTGCTGCGACCTGTAGTCCCAGCAGGTAGTAAAAGAAATCACTGGTATTTATAGTTCTGCTTACTGATGCTTTCAAGTAACATTATATGCAATATTAGCTAATTGGAAAGCTAATTACCAGATGCTTATTTTCCATCAGAATATGTTTCCAATGGGAAGTTTAATAACATGTTGATACGCCCCATGTGAACAAAGGCAGCAACACCTGAAACAGGGCACTCTGCATAAACCCTGCTGGAACTGCTACGTATTTACTCATCAAGTTTTGTCTAACACCCTTCAATCTTCAGAGCCACAGAAAATCTCCGTGTACCTGTGCTGTTTACCACCTTGTGTGGGAATTTACGCCTCCTCTAAGGAACAAGTGCAAAATACACAGTCTGAGAGAGGTCTAAATAAATCCCTGCACGTCCTGTGAGGTGGGAGAGGCATGAGACTGACCTTTCACTGTTAGGAACTACAGCAGCACACCACTGGCAGCAACAGCAAAATCAGCAACCAAATGGTACCATACACAGCAGCAGATCCAGCTCCTCCTGACCTGGCCAGGAAAGTTGTGAAGAGGCTGAAGCCAGACTTTCCCAATTAAGCACCTCTGCTAGCCTAACCCTTCAGTCTTCCAGAGCAAGAGGGACAGCATATGAGGTTCATGGCTTGGAGATCAACACCATGACTGACCACAATGTTCACTAGAAAGAATCTTACCCAAAACAATTCTGGAAATCCTTTTCATAACGTTTGCTGTCAGTGAAACGAGAACTCGAAGACTTAGCCCTGCAGATACAGCAGCCCTCTATACTCCGATACATCTTCGGTTTGTGAAAGCCAAACATCTTTTCCTCCCAGCTGTAGCCTGTGAAAACAAAATGGAACTAGTGTTACTTATCACTGTAAGATACTGAAAGAAAAACCTTGGCACTTCACTGGGCAAAACAAAACTAAAGCATTATTCAGCATGGGAAACTGCTAGATTAGGCTATAGCTTTATCCCGCATTGCCTTTGAAGAGCAGATGTACCTGGAATGCACTTTCTTATTAAAGAAAAACAATTAACAACAGCTGGAGTGTTAAGCAATAACCAGCAAGACTCATGACAAGCTCATCACTGCACAATTCTACTCTAAGGGCACATCTACAACAGCACAACCCAGAGGTGTGAGTGCAGCTGACTTGGCTAATGAAAGCCGTATGTATGTGGTAAAACAGGCTGCAGGACAGGCCGTGTGAACCTGCCCAAGCCCTGGGTCACTGGAACTTCCTCGTCATCGCCACCGGTGTTTGCTGGAAACAGCCCTGCCAAACTTTGTCGAAAGTGAGTAGGAGTAACTTTAAATGAGCTGCAGTCATACCTCCAGGCTGCAGACATACCTGAAAAGCCGCACTAAAAACAGGAGGGTGGGGTCCCACCCAGCCCTCAGTGGCCGTGTCTGCGCTGCGGGACCCAGGAGCACATCTCTCCACTCTCAGGCCTGGCAGAGCATCCGAGCTCCATGTCAGCACAGGCTCAGTTCTCGCCCTCCCACCTTCCCCACCCTGCTTTCCATGGGAAGGAAACCTAGCTAGAAAAGGGCTGGGGAGCAGGACCCTGGGGCGCATTTTAGCATGCACCTACCACACATCCCAGCCACCACCAGTGATGCCGGAGCAAAGGGTACTCCCGTTTACAGGGAAGTTGTTTCTTAACCACCAGCTCTGCAAAGTCAGTGCTGGCTCACAAAGCCGAAAGCCATGCTGCTCTTAGAAGTCTGCCTATCCTTTTTGGTACCTGGGCTGGGATTTGCCATCAGAGCAGGTAACGTACAGTGGAGGTTTTCCAGTCAGAAGCTTCTAACATCAGTTACAAGTTAATTTACTGCAGCCATCATGACACAGACCCCTTCAACGCATGATGTCCCCAGCACCAAATCGGTTCTCCCCAGGCATCAGTTACTCCCCAGTGCAGACACAGTCTGACATGGCATGAGAAGCTGTCAGAGCAAATAGAGCTCCCACAGTGCTTCAAAAACCGAGCAAAGCTGGTGCTTTGCTGGTGCTGAGCATGGATACACAGCAAGTCCTCACAGGCTGCACAGCATCTGTCTCATAACACAGGCGGGGACCATTCTAAGATGTCTCTTAGACCACGGTGCAAGCTCTGCCTCAACCACCCGCTGCAGGGAGCAAGCGGCCACCTCTGCTGCTTGTCACACACTAATGCTCCGAGAAGGGACAGGCCACCAGCTAAAGGAAGCTCCACGAGAACAGGCTCCCACAGCTGAGAACTTCTGCTTTTTAAAAAAGGCAATATTAGATGGAGCCACACAAATAACACAAGGTTTCTCCCTCTTCCCGTAACAAAAGGCCAACTTGTTATGCTCTTGTAAAAGCTAATAGAAAGCCACCTCCCCTCCCCACAAATACTACTGAAAACCACAGTAGCTCAGGCAGGACTTTCTGGAGGGCAGCATCTCCATCACTTGTAGGCAAGTGCGGTGAGAGGAAGCTCCCAGTCATTCTCAGTCCCAGGGGCTTTGAAGTGCCAGCAACCCAACCTGGGTTACTGGTGAATGTATGTGGTACAGGGATTTGTCCCCAAATCTTCCAGCTGCAGAAAGGCAAGGGATGTAATTCTAATATCCTTCAGGACAGAGAAAATTAACCTGAAATCTTCAGTATACAGCCCCAAGACTTGCCACATCATTACAGAGGGGAAAAAAATACCGAAAAGGAGGTTCAGCTGAGGCTGCTTCCACAAAACAACTATACCTACCATTGTGCTTACCCTACTGACAGAGACAGGGTGTGAGGGGAAGAAGATCCTGCATATTTTTGCAGCACCACAGCAAAGCTAGTGAACAACCCAGGCCTAGTCACTGTCCTCCAAAGGTGAAACTACACCCCAAAGGGGAAGATCAAAGCATGACAGCACTGCAAAATAAACATACAAGGTTCCCAGGCTCTTAAGAACAGAAAACCGTAGATTTTATTTAAATTTAATATTGTTGGTTAATATTCTTACACAAAACCCATGAAGGAACCCATACCCAGCTGAAAGTGTACATGTCTATATTTCCATCTAGCATATAGTTATACAAGAACACTTGGTGCCCACTAAGGTTGTGTCTCCTTGCGATTACTACTGCACAAACATGTAGGAAAGACACAAGTCAACCCCAAACAGCTTGTCTTGACCAAACCGCTCACAGAGCCTGTTGACAGCAAGGGACATATGCAAGCTGAACACTAAGGAGATCCTCCAAGCTTAGGACAGACAGAGGGAATCCTGTCCCAGCTCATGCTATTTACCAGAGGCTTGAAGTGTTGTATTCCTTTCTCCTCTGTGCACATTTGCAGCGCAAGTAGCTCACCTAGGGCTAGGTTCTCTCAGGAATGACTTGTGCAAATACCCAGCAAAGTCAGCCCAAATGCTGTGAGGCTGTTTAGGAGATGCTGAATGGGCTTGTTGAGGGATGGATAAGACTCTGAACTACTCTCTGCTTCTGTTTGGATATATTTTCAGGGACTTGCAGCAAATGAATAAATACCTAAGCAAATCAGGTTAGTATCCCCGGACTGTCAAGATAAATAAACAACAGAGTTGTTTAGGCAAATAATTCAGTTAGTCTAGGCAAATAATTAAGAGTAGGTATTTTGTTTCTTAGCATCCTATGTGCTTCGTCAAGAGACAGTCTCTTGAGGACACTGTGTTTAACAAGCCTCTGGAGATCCAACAGGATGTTCACATGGGAATTTTCAACTACAAAACAGCAACTTTAGATTTTGACCACCCCAATGTTAGGTCCACGGTCCAGTGCTTTTTTTCAGAAAGTTAGAGACGAGCTGCAGACACAAGGTTCATCAGTGCTGCAAAACTTAAGCAGCAAGAACATCTTGGCTGTTACAGGGCAAGAGACAGAACTGATAATCAACAATGTGATTTACTTTCTAACCCTGTTTCTTCCAGAAATCCAGACGCTGATGAGACGATCTCTGTCACCAGCTGGTATTTACACCACAGCAGAGCAAGATGCATGTTTTACAATTAATGTTCTGGCAAAGACTGGCATCAGACATATATTCTGAAAATATTTTGTTTTGCATCGTTGCTGCTATTCTCACAGGAGCAGCCTTTCAACACCATCTTTCAATAGAAGGGAAACTAGTGCCATCTGTTTCCCACTTGATGAATGGTCAGCAATGGTATTACCATATATCATGCCTGAATGGGAAAAAGCTAGTAGCAAAACCACAAGTAAAACAGATTTCTCTGACAACTGCATCTAAGTGCAGTTATAAATGGAAGGCGTCAGTCCAGTAACACATTTAATCCTAAACAGTTGCCAGTTGACCATTATACACTAAATATTCTGTCAGCTGGAGAGCTCAATAGCTAGCGTGTACTTAGAGGTACATATGACTGTGCCCTTTAAAAGGTTTTACTTGAAAGCTTTGCAATTTAGATCTCAAATTAGAATGAGGGAGTTAGACTGCTGGCCACCACCACCTGAATCTCAGCTGCAGAAGTTTTACCATGTGAAATTTGGGACAGGTAAAAAGATGGCAAGTAGGAGTGAAGTAACTTCCACAGAAGTCAAAAAGCATTACAGGATGTAATTTTGCCAAATTTATGCATGTTGTTAAAATACATGATTTCTTTTAAATCAGCAGCTGCATAGAAGTGAAAAGGACAGTTCACCAGCAAAGAATCAGAAATCCTAATGGAGCCTATTTGTCATTCTGCAGAAGCAGAGATTTACCTGCACTAGGAGGGGAGCAGCATTCCCCTAAATCAGAGGAAAAGTGGTCCTCTTCCTCCCTGGTCTCCCTGCCAAAGGAGAAGTTGCTATTCCCCCAAGTTCTGCTTTAAACAACTGCTTTAGCAACTTGAATGGACTCAGAAGAGACTGCAGGAAAAACCTCTCCATCTCTCTGCCCTCTCAGTTCTGGAAAAGCAACATCAAAAAGACTTGTCTTGCCAAAAAAGTCAAAGAGAGAACGGTAAAGCAGGTGGGGAATAAATAAAAAAAAAAAAAGACCAAACAAAAAACCCAACCCAACACACCCTGCTTATTACATTTGTGAAAGGCTGGTATAAAGCAGCATGCATCATATGCATGTGAAAATGGTTTCATGCTTTTGTTACCTGTCAGGACTAGAATGTGGTGCTTAGTTTTCTTTCCAAATTTAATTTGGTGATCTAAATTAAAAGGAGGTATTGCTTCAGATGCTAATTAAGTTTTCAAGTTAGGGGAGAACTTCTGAACTCTTTTAGATTTTAAAATAAGAAAAGGTGAGCCCCTTTCATTTGTTTTTCCAGATTCCTTCTGCATTCTTTCTGATCACCCAAGAAGAATGAAAACCCTTTATAATGGAAAGGAAGGAATTCCTAGAAGACAGGCATGCCTGCATTTGTAACACAATCATCAGGCCAGTTGAAAGGAACATGCTCACCTGCTTCTTGCAAAGCTGAAAGAGAAACGGAGTTACGGGAGAGCAGAAGGATGCCAGCCCGACTACTCGATACCTTTGTCTCTTTCCATCTCTTCACTTTGACCCTGGATCATTCACCCTTTGTGCAACTCAAAACTGTCAGTATATCGTCAGAGAGAAGGAGAACCCTGCAAAAATCATTTGATTTCCCCTTCTGTGTACAAAACAGCCTTGGCACAGCCTCCCTGAAGTTGGGCCACAGAAAAATATGATCTAGCCTGTGTATGTTGATGCAGCCGGTTCCTGTCAGTAAAAATCTCAGTGTTCATCTCTCCAGCATTGCATCGGAGCTAAGAAACATAGCCAAAACAGTACTTTATTTTCTTTTAAAGGAAAAGAAAGACATGCCTTAATACAGAAACAATATACGTGCTCTGGCTTTTACATCTGCAAGTGCATACACCCAGGCACATGCACACACAAGAAAAATGCTTCCAGAGCTGTCTATGGCGCCAGAAGCAGTTGCTTGTCTTACTAATAAATTCTTAGGCCTGTCCCTCTACTGAAAATCACTTGTAGGACAGAGAATTATACATCGACAGAGGAGCTGATCTATATCAGAGACCGAATGTAAACATACCTCCCCCCTGAGTTTACATGCTGCAGAAAGAAACTTTGGAAAAGAAGTCAAAATTGGACCTCAGAAAAGCATATTTTAACATGCCCAAAGCCAGAATGCTCCAAGGAAGTAACAGACCAAGCTTACTGGAGTAATCTGAAAATGCAACTTCAGTATTTGCAAAAAACCCACATTTTTTACACTGTCAACTGTCCTTATAGCTCAAAACAGTGACTAATTTCCAACAACCAGAACCATAGAATTGTGTGCACTGTACACTCTTCTGGTCCCCTATATCCTCAGATTTTCCTTCCACTTCCCTTCATTTCTCCACCCAGAACAACTTCACTTGGGGGAAAGCTGTATTTGGCCACTACCGCCCAAACACATCCGAATGAAGCAGCATCCTGTGAGTTTTCACTTGATGAGCTGAGCAAAACCAGTTAAAGGTCAAAACTCCATCTTCAGGAATCTTTCTCTCTGCCAAAATAAGTAACTCACTCTTTTGCTGGTAGTTGTCCGCAGCCACTGTTTTGTGCTCAGTTCTAGAGTGCAATCTTAGCAGCTGGCAGCAACTACCAAGCATATAAAAAAGTCAAACTGGATGTTTCTGTCACATGTCTGAACCTCTGCAGCATCCTGGCTGGGTCACAAGCTGTTCTGAGTGAAGTCTTCAGAAGCAGTCAAGTCACAAAGGAACCCACCTACCTGCTGATCTTCAGAGGGAAATAAGTACCTAAACCACTCAGACAAGAGAAGTGAAAGGCTCAGCCACTTGGGTGTTCCTCTAAACTGCCATGTGATGGTGGTGGTGGTGGGGAAGTCCCAAACCTGTCCCACCTGCAGGCGTTCCATCTTGAAAGAGGGCATCCCCCCTGAAACTCCTATTGCATAACTAACACCCCACTCTGCCTGAGCAGGAGACCTGGGAAGAAAACCTGGGATGTTCTCAAGCAAGTGATGGAGTTCAATCTGTGATGCTTATCTGAGTGCGGTCACTGCAACTGTTAAGATGCTGTTTGCAACCACCTGCTACTGAAAATGCATCACAGACACTTGAGATCATGAGACACTGAATGGTTTTGAGGCTTTTATTTTTTTTTTTAGAGAGGGTAACATACTTCATGGGGACGCAAACAGAAGTAGTAGTAACTATTTGGCAGAATAACTATAGTGACTTCATTAAAAAGGATACATTTCCATGTCCTTAAGTAATATTATTGGTCATTTCACTTGGACTTTGGACTGAGCACATTGTACAGAAATGCAGAGGTCCGAGTTGTGAAATGGAGTCCTGCCCATGCATTCTGCTTAACCACTCAATCTTCAAGCCCCAGCTCACTACCTGCTGCTTTCTGCTAAAAAGCAAGTGCTACAAGGGGTGCAAATCTGAAGAACTTGGTTTTCAAGTAGGACCGTCTGTGTGTCACGTTGTTATGAAAGAGGTACAAAGCATCAGGTGCTAAGAATCAATGCAAAGCAGAGTTCGGTGACACAGAGCTGTTCAGCATATGCTGTTTATTTTTAACCTGTGTGAACTTATCAGCTCGTCTAACGTCTTCTACTAAGAAGTCAGTGATGTTTTCTTTTTAAAGGAAAGACTGAAAACATAGGCAATTAGCTTCTCTTTGAGAATCTCTGGGCTGAGAGAAGCAAGGAGGAATTTTTCCCAGAGGCTCTGGCACTCAATCCCACCTACTTTCAGTGGGAGCTGGATGCTGCACGCCTGTGGGGGTGTTTGAAAGACCCACGACTTGTTACTTGCTGATTCTCTACCAGGGACCACAGATCCCAAGAAACCTGGAATTTACCTGGGTACCACAGGAGTTCAGCTTCCACCGGTGTGAGCAGAGAGGTTCACTGTCCGCCCCTACTCTGCAGGGTTTGTGCAATCTTTTCCCTTCATTAAAAAAAAAGCTGTCAACTGCACAGTGAATCTAACCACATGCAGACTGGGGAGAAAAGGAGTTTCCACAGCACGTGCCCTGCACACGGCTGACAGACACAGTCTCACCTTTGGATGAGCACACAGTAGTGAAATGGTCTGCTGAGCAAGTCACCCTCCTGTCTTGCCTTGTAAAAGGGTTAAGCAGATGTCTCTATGGCTGTTAACCTACCACCTTCCACCAGTGCCGATTTAAAATTCACAATAAAAAAAAAAAAAAGGAGAGCATTACAGTTGGGTTGTGCTTAAGTATGTTGCTCAGCCTCCACAACAAATGCAATGCTGTTGAAGTTCTGGGCAGGATTCAGAAACCTGGGCCTTCTCCTCTCCCTGCCCAGGAGGGAAGGGTGGCAGGACAAGGGACACACGTGCTTCAGGCACACAGCAGCAGGTTGAAAGGCTGCATCCTGCACCAGCTGCTAAAAGAACTACAGCAGCAGGGCACAGCTCCAAACTTACTTTTCTCTCCTGCAATTTTAATGATTATTGGATAATTCGGGTCCGAGGAACTGCCTGCGAGCAGACTGCTGGGGACAAAGCTCTCAATAGGACGAACCGGGGACGTTCCCGCCCAGAAGGAGCTGGGGGAGCCCCGGGGCAGGCAGGATTCAGACCAGCTCTCTGCACTAAGGCACAGACGAGTAAACAACAGGTTTGGCAGGTCCCTTTAAATCTCTTTAGCTACACGCATGTACGAGAAGAGACAGCAACTTTTATCTCATGAAAGGGAGAGCGCGACTGGAAGCCTCTCCCTGGCGCAAAACTGCAAGTTAAAAAAGGATAAAATAACTAAGAGGACGGTGATAGAAGATGGATCCAGGTGGAGCCCGGCCGCGCCGCTCCCGTCTGGACGGGCACAGCGCGGTTGGCCGGGAGGCGGCGGCCGCTTTCCGGGAGCCGAGCACCATGTGGCGGGGCCCCGCTCCCGCCCGTTACCGCCGGCGGGCTCGCTCGGCGGCTAGGGGCCGCGGCGGCGCCAGGAACAAAGACCCCCCCCTCTTCTTTCCCGGGGCTGACGACCTACTTTCGCGGGCGGCCCCGCCGGTCAGGTGGAGAGCCGGGAGCGCACAGGCGGGCGGCCCCGGCCCTCCCCCCCGCTCCCCTCGCCGGGGCTGCCAAGCGTTGAACTTGGCGAAAAGCGAATATAATTAAAAGCGAATTAAAAGGGCGCAGGAAGGGGAGGAAAGCCCCGAGCGCGGAGCGGAGGTGGGCGCTGCGAGGCGGCCCCGCGCTGCAGACGCCGCCCCACCACGCGGTCTCGGTGCAGCCGCCCCATCCGGCGGGAAGCTGGGGTCGAGCCGCAACAGCCCCACCGGGCACCCCGACCCCTGTCCCAGCAGCTGACGGGCGCCTTCCGCCACTACCCCCCTTCCAGGGTCTGGTCCCGTCCCGTTGCCACCCGCCACCCCCCCCTCCTCGCTCCGCGCTGGTTCCTCATGGCTCGGCCCTGACGTAATTCAAACATGGCAACAGTTGTACTTCAAAGGGCCGTCGCAGACCTCCCAGCAACACGGGCACGCCGCGGCGGGGGCGACACGGAACCCTCCGGACCCTGCGGCAGCCCCGGGGTGGCCAGCGGAGCTCGCCCGCCCGCTTGCACTGCGGTACGCCGGGGAGCGCGTGTGCACCCAAAGTTTCACCGCACCTCCAAAAGTCCTCCAAAACCGGCAGCCAGCCGCTAAAAACCACCACCCCCCCCGCGGAATGAGTTTTATCCCACCAACATCCCCCGGGGCTGAAGTCCGTCCCCCCCCGTACAGAGCGGAGCGCTGTCCCCGGCGCGCCGGGCGCCGCAGCACATGCGATCCCTTTGTTTTCCCTGCAGCCGGGCGCTGCCTACGTGCCGCGCCGGGGGCACGCCGGCCGCCCCAGCCCCAGCCCCGCCGTCGCAGCCCCGTGGAAGCCGGGAGTTAAAACTTGCTGGCGGCAGGCGCGGGCACCGGCTGCCGGGGCGGCGAGCGACTTCCACTCGCGCCGCTCGGCGGGAGCGGGAGGACGCCATCGCCGCCCGCCGCGCCGTCCCCACACCGGTAACGCCGCGCACCGGGCCGGTGGCGGGGCGCCCGCCGATGTGGGAAAGGCCCCACGCCGCGACCCGTGCGACCGGCAGCACGTGTCACGCCGGCCCGCAGCCGCACGTTTTCCCCGTCTCCGGGTGCGCACGGAGCCCGACCGCAAACACTAGCGATAACCAGAACCAACGGCTCCCTCTCCTTCTACGACGGAGCGCAGGGATAGCGAGCACCACCGTGCTCCCGTTCCTTCCGCCACCCCGCCGACAGCAATTCGTGCGAGCCGGTGCTACAGGTGTGCGGGGCGCGCCGGGGCCGCACCTGCGACACCAGCCCCGCAACGGCGGAACCCGGCCAGTGGCCCGCGTGGCGAGGCTCCAGGCAGCGCTCCGTGCAGCCCCCCCCACCGCCGGGGAGCGCGGTTTACCTAACGCACCCCGCACCTAGGTCCGCTTTTGGAGTTAAATGGCCAGGAACAGGTCTGCGCTTCCTCTCGAAACTTAAGGCTTTAACCGTACTTGGGGACGGGACACGCCAACGGTTAGAGTTCCCAGGCAGGGTCCGCAACAACGCGGGAGGCGTCTCCCCCCCCGCCAGCACCTCCTTTAAACTCTACTAACTGAAGCAAAGCGGGGAAACGCCGCTCACGGGAGCCATGCGTGTCAGACTGTTTCAAGTGGCAAAGTCTTTCTGCCGCTGCAGAACTGGACGCAGGCTCCGGGATTAATTTATAGTTAACAGAAACCACCGGCTACTGGGGAAAAAAAAGAGACCAACCAACACGCCAACAACCCAAACCCAACCAAGCAAACACGCACAAAAACCGGGTTTAAACCTCACGTTCGCTCTCGGCTCTACTTTTCCCTCTCCTTCCAAGCAGAAAGAAGCCACTCACCGCGCTCCTGCGCCCACCAACAGCCGTGCCGTGCGGTGCGGTGCCGTGCCGTGCAGTCCGCGACCGACCCTCGCCGCTGTGCGCGCTCCCCAGCTCTCCGCGCTCTACCGGACAGCCCGAGCGCGCGGGCGGGCGGGCGCGCGCGAGCGAGACACCGCCCCGCCCCTCCGCCACCTCCTTGTCCCCGCCCCTCCCGCCGGCACCCGCCGCTCTGCGCATGCGCCGTTCCCACGGCTCCGTTCTCCTCAATCGAGCCCTCTCGCTTTGCGCGCCCCATTGTCCTTTTAAGGGAGAAAGGCCGCGCGGGAAGCCTGGGGGGGGGGGGGAGGAGGAGGAGGAGGGGGAGGGGGCGGGGGTGTTGCTCATTGTGACGGCGGAGATGACTTCACGCACGCGGCCTGGTGGGCGGGACCCGGGCACCTGCCTGCCCGGGGGAGCAGCGCCGGGCGGGGCGGGGCTACCGCTGCCACCTCCCGCGGCGTCGGGCGCACTGCAGCCCGCGGGACGGGACGGGACACAACACGCCACACCACACTAGCGTGTATCAGCAGTACTGTGGCAGCAGGGACAGGGCAGTGATCACCCCTTGTACTCGGCACTGGTGAGGCCACACCTGGAATCCTGTGTTCAGTTCTGGGCCCCTCACTGCAAGAGACACATTGAGGTGCTGGAGCGGGTCCGGAGAAGGGCAACGGAGGTGGTGAAGGGTCTGGAGCACAAGTGTGATGAGGAACAGCTGAGGGAACTGGGGGAGAAAAGGAGGCTGAGGGGTGACCTTATCGCTCTCTACAACTACCTTAAAGGAGGTTGGAGAGAGGAGGTGGCTGACCTCTTCTCCCAAGTAACAAGCAATAAGAGGTAACGGCCTCAATCTGCATCAGGGGAGGTTTAGACTGGATATTAAGGGTGATCAGGCATTGGCACAGGCTGCCCAGGGCAGTGGTGGAATCACCATCCCTGGAAGTGTTCAAAAACTGTGTAGATGAGGCCCTCAGTGACATGGTTTAGTGGTGGACTTGGCAGTGCTGGGATAACAGTTGAACTTGATGATCTTAGGGGTCTTTTCCAACCTAGTTGATTCTATGAAACATCAGCACCATGAAGGCAGCACTCCTCTAAGTGTGGCACAACGCATCCCTGCTGGTTTTAACATCACCCAATAGCAGCAACTGGTGCATTCTCCATACAAAGCACACCTGGGCTCACTCTGGAGGCACCAGCGCTCCGACCTTGGCGGTGGGTCATGGCCTCTGGCCACAAGAGGGAAAGTTTTGTGCTGGTGTTGGAGGTTTTTTTTCCCCACATAGAGTTCATTTTAACGTGCTTTAAAAGATCACCAGCAGTTCTTGGAGTTTTTCTTGCTGCGGCAGAATGAGTGATGTGAAAATTCATATCACCGCAACCTTTGCTTCCCACTCATGCGGTTCAGGAAGAGCTGCTTCACGAAACAGCTGATGGGGTATGTTGAAATAGGCTTTCTTTAAAAACTAGCAATGTCAGAAGGATTTGCATGTGATGTACAAGGGAACACTTGGTTATGACAGCACCATTACAGCCTGTAACTACCATACAAGTGCAAGCTGCTCCCTCCCGAGCTTGCAGTCAAACCCAACAGGAGTGTGAATCATAGAATCACAGAATGTTTTGGGTTGGAAAGGGCCTTAAAGCTCATCCCGTTCCAACCTCCCTGCCATGGGCAGCGACACCTTCCATGAAACCAGGTTGCTCAAAGCCCTGTCCGACCTGGCCTTGATGCTGCATTTCCAACTATTCAAAAGATAAAAAGTTTCTCACAGAGTTGACAGCAGCGCAGGCACAGCGTGCAGTTGTTGGATAAGACTCTGAAATACTAAAAATAACCTCGGGGCGGGGGGGGGTCCAGGAGAGCAGGACTGTCTGCTGTTCCTTAGATTAGTCGGAGCACCTCACCTCATCTCTACCTGATTGTAAATCCT
This sequence comes from Strigops habroptila, assembly GCF_004027225.2. Lineage (NCBI taxonomy): Eukaryota > Metazoa > Chordata > Aves > Psittaciformes > Psittacidae > Strigops > Strigops habroptila. The sequence continues at coordinate 67,080,596 of NC_044279.2, forward strand.
TGGTAACTCTACACCACCTCCTCCCTCTGTGCTGCAAAACCGGTCCATTTGGGCATGAGGCAGAGGAGGGTTTCTCTCTCACGAGGAAGTCTGCAGGTTTACCTGTGAGGTGGGTGGGTGGTTGTTGTTTAGGGGCTTTTTTGACTGATCCTAGCTTGCTGCCTTCCTTACTGGTACTTCCAAATCGTTCAACTTGTGAGACACAAGTGTAACCAATGCTGAATAAACTCTCAAAATGCAGTTATGATTTTACTGGTTTTAACTAGTCTGGGGAACTCTACCAGCTCTTTTGGCAACTTTTGTTTGCAAATAACATGTGTCTAGTTTTATGTGCCTCTAGTTTGAGGGAGTGATTCTCCCAGATTTTCTCCCATTATTTCCCCTTTTACTCTTCTCTGCACTTCTCAAAGACCCTCAGCGACTTTCCTTTTAGTACAGTGACATCTAGTATGGTATTTAAATCCCCCACTGAGAATGAAATGGTATTTTTCAAGGAGCATCCTTGTAGGTATCAAGAAACATGCTGCCTCTCAGTGCCCAGCTGAACAAACCCGGTCCTGTGGTGCCTGTCACTGGTTGCCCTCCCGCACCACCACTCTGAACGTTCACAGAATGGCTTGGCCTAGGCTTTGGCTGCATACAGACTGGGGTCAGGGCAACTACGCGGGTATTTATTTCATGGCTTTATGCCCTTATGCTCCAAATCTCACGCAAGCCCCAAAGCTCTGTGGAGAATGCGGGCTTCTAACTGACAATAACGAACAGAGCTGATGCTGTAACCCGGGGAGGATTTAAGTTTGCAAACGCTGTACTGCTCTGGCCTGTGAACAGCTCTGCCATTCCTGCCCTCAGAGGAAAACAGCTTCTAGCCACGTGAGTCCCAATGGCAATGCATAAATGAAAAATGCGGTCAAAACCTTCATTTCTGAAACATCTCCGGTTTCCCTGAAGCATTTGCTGATGACATTTCAGGGCCACCCTATAACTCGACAGTGGTTTGAGTTTTCATTTTTTGGGTGATAGCCAGCTTGCAAATAAGTAAAAGGCACTTCAATAGCTAACAAGCTTCCATCGAGGTTCCCCTAGCCCCTTCCCCTTGAGCAAGCCACCTGTGCTCCCCACACCCTCAGAGGGATGCTTTGTCTGACCTCACTGTAGGGAAAGAGGGGCATGAAAAATAGCCCCAATCTTGGAACAAGCCTAAGGAGTTTAAGTTGGAAAATGCAGACATCTGAAACAGTGCACGCACCTTCACACTATAGGTAAAGCCTCATTTGACGAGGCTCTGCTTTGAAAAATAAAGCATTTTCCTTTCCTTTCAGAGCTTAGTCTCAGTGGAAGGGGGAATATGGGATTTCAGGAGGCTTCACAGGTGAGCTGGAATATGAGCTTTAGACCAGAGGATATGTTCTCATCCAGGTCAGCTCTAAGAAACATTTACTTTGAGAACGCGTGTGCTCTCTGGAAAACTAATGGGACCGTTACTGTGTTCCAGTTAAACTAGTACCTTTCCTGGGTAGGGTCTTAATTGTTTTATCTAGGAAGCTAAATTATGTAGATGGTGTAATAATAAAGCTAATCACAAGGGTTTATAATATAAAACATATATGTATTATGAGCGCTGAGGCAGAGGCACCAACACAGAGGAAAAGTAGGGCATTTGCCAGCTAAGACATCTGATCCTATTGTGTTATATTTCAATTTTAATGAATAAGCAAACACAAATAGGCTACTTGTTGTTAGGTGAAGAGCAGCTGTCAAAACTGAACCCAGGCAGCTGTTTCTGCTTTGAGATTTCACTGTAAAACGTATTTTTACAACTGGAGTAATTTGAAAGTTTGCTTTATTGGCTAAATGCCTGGCTATTGGATTCTGAAAAAAAATTACCAGGACTTCTTTCAGGCAAAAAAAAAAAGAAAAGTATTGGTTGACTTAGAGTTGTAAATAAGATTTTGCCAAGGAGTATGATTTCAGAGAGAGATCAACAGTTCAGTTGATCAGGATCATCAACAGGTCAGTTCTTTAGCTCCAGCTTGCACCAACTGTCCATATGAGTAAAAGCATATTGATTTTTTAAAGGTGCAAATGCTCACGGAAGTGGTAATTTAAAGCAAACAGGTTAACAAAGAAATGTGGTATTTCCCTCTGGTTTATGTTTTAGGCCAAATGACAGATGGCTACAAATAAACAGTGACAGCAAAGTTTGATGATAATAAGAATAGATATTATGATATTCATGCTGCCAGAATGAAGCACTCAAGTTATGTGCCTCAGAGACAGGACCCTGAACTGTTTTACTCCTAGGAACAAGATCATTTATAGCCCAGCCTAAGCAAGAAATCCATCGGGGCTTAGCAGAGAATAACCACCTTTCTGAAGAGTTTTAAATTGATATTTCAAATTCCTAAAGAGGAAGATAATTCTCTTAAATTCTTAAGGATTGCTCAAATTCTATAGTAAAAAGATAATTTTCTATTACCACTTAAACACCTTTAATGGAGCTTCTCACGTACTACTTGTTTCTTTGCAGTGCTATTGCTTTCATCTCCATTAAAGCCAATAAGACTATTCTATGAGGATTTGTATTAAGGCGATTCGAAGATTAAGAAGACCATCCCTCTCTGCCTGCCAGGCTGTTTCCTGTCAAGAAAGTTATGCCCCCTTTATTCTGTCGTTTGGGGCAGTTCTAAAAACAAAGACCAAGTATTTGGAAGCCCAGAAGAGATCTCTCCTCCAAACAGAGACTCCCATCTTTCCTAACAGCATAGGGAGAAGTTCCAGATTTTATACTGACAGAGTAATCTTTGGGGAACACAAAGTTGTGAACTCCTCCAGAGAGTGTTGTGTAGGCCTGGTCTCAAGTAAGATCATTTTTATGGACAGAATTTGCTCTTTGAAGCTTCTTACTGAACCTAAGACTCCCGACCAAGCATGTCCATCCTCTTAGATGGCCCTGACCACACGCATAGCTGGCTGGAAAGAATGAAAAGCAATGGCAGGTGATTGGGAGGGTATCCATGGTGTCTAAAAGCAACACTTTGGCATGACAGGCTTTTTTTCTGCACCTCTCTCTCAGCAGGAATCAAGCAGGTAAATAGGGATGCCTGGGAATAGAAAAACCTAGGGAAGCTAATTGATTTTTGTCATGTTTCAAGACTGAGGTCATACCCTGATGCCTGAAAATCCTCGCTAGGAAGCAGTCAGCATGGGGGGCAACAGGAAGAGTTTTCTTACAGGTGTAGGTGCTCTAGGCTCATACTCAGAACTCTGCTAAATAAAACCAAGCAACCTGAAGCAGTATCTTTCCAGGTTAAAGCTTCACCCATCACCATTCTTTCTTTGGAGATTTTTCTAGCCTACAAGTCTGTTCTCAGTAGCACTGCTTTTTAATCTACAGCACCAGCAGACACAACAAAGGTCCAGAAGTTCCCTTTTCAGGGAAAAAAAAAAAAATCCCAAACTGTTCCCAGATCAAGGAGGAGCTAGCTGTAGAATGACATCAACCTAACACTGAGATACTCTAGGAAAGGAAAAAGGCACTTTGAGGAGGTGACAGTTTCAGATTTAAGATTTTGACTGCCCTGAGACTATGGAGAAAACATGTCTTTCTGTGAGCAGAGATTTTACTCAGCCAAAGGAAGGCAGAGGACAGTCATACCTCACCAGTAAGCTCAAGTACAAGTGACTAGTCTCATGAGGGCATAGCATCTTGCTGACCTTATTGCCAAGCTGCTAAAGACAGACAGAGTACCTACAAGTCTTCTGGCAAGGAAGAAGAGCTGTGGGCAGACTTGGCTAACCAGGGGAAGGAGGGGTGGGCAGAGATGGTCGCTGAATGAAGCAGAACCTGGAGTCCCAGTCACAAGCTTTCAACAAACAGCCAAGAACCGAGTGGAAATCTGTTACTGGAGATCTGGAGAGAGGAGCTGGAGGCAACATTTTTTGCAAGGGTAAGAGGGAATGGAGTTGGCTAACAAAGCCACCACATTACACAGATAACTTCAGATAGCATAACTGGATTAAATCAGCTAATGGGACTGCAACAAATCCACCAAATTTGACACTTAACATCTTCTAAAAAGCAAGCCAAAGGCAGACAGAGGAAAAGGTCACGCAGACAGCAGCATGAAGGGAGGAGGCAGTAGGATACATCCCCATTCCTCAGAGCGGAGGCATCCCATTCTGAAAGTGAAAAGAAGATAAGGAAAGGAGAAGGACTTTCCAGGAGGAAGTCTTCACTCAGAAAGCCATGTAGATAAGGGGAGGTCAGAAGCAGGATGGGGAACCTTCAGGCAAAATTTGAGCAGATGTCCATCACAGGGATCCCCAAAAGCACCTTGGGTCCCATAATAGATGCTCATGCTCAGGAATTAACTCTAGAGGGTGATGAAAGAGACTTAAATAAACCCAAACCAAAGGACACTCATCTGACCTTAGTGACTTCCCTCAGGTCTGCCTGCCTGGTCATATTGCAAATTACGGCATGCAGAGCAGTCAAGGGACCCAGATGCAGCCTCCAGGGCAGGAGTGGCAAAGCCTAAGCCATGGAGCTAGTGTGCAGCATGTGCCCTGTGCTACATAGCCACGGAGTGATCTGATAGACATCTCAGGGCCAGCGGGAAAGTTCCTGTGTCTTCACTGACCTCGTGATGTAGAGACCACCAAAGAAGTGCCGTGTGGGTATGGGAGAGAAGGGATGCAAGGGGGTACTGGCCCTGCAGCGCCAGAGGAGGTATTTTTCAACTTATCTACATCTCCAGGAAAGATCTAAAAAGCCTCTCAGCAAGGAGAGAACAGTTGGTGAAGCAGGAGGGTTTAGGACTTCCATGCCATATACCTTTTAGCTTCCAAAGAAATGTCTTTGGTTAGAGCCACCGTTGTGCTTTTTTCTCTCCCACTGGGATGACTGGGCTTATCTGGGAGGGGTTAAGGCTGATTAGGTGCTATGGGAGGGGAGATACTCCAGCTGGGACTAAGCTCACATGGCAGGTTGGGGGGTCAGCTGAACAGCAGTGCCCTGAAGCATATGGGATGTATGGGGAGCTCAGCCTCTCCGCAGAAACATAGGTGAACATTTGTAGCATGGCTCCTTGAGTGATAGCATCCCCAAGTGAGTTCCTGCTCCTCTTAGAAGCCCCAGGGGCCCCCGGGGAAGCTGAACTAGAGCAGCCTGCAGCGGTGGCTAGGCTGCGAGAAGGTGCCCCAGGGCAGAGCATTGTTCTTCGGGCACGGGCACTTTCTGAAAAACAGCTAAACAAAGTGATTGCTGTTTACAGAGTAAGAAGCTGGCCACTCAGAGACTCTTCAAAAACTGGCCTTTCTAAAACCAGCTAGCAGTGTGGTTTCTGAGGCACTATTTTCAGCATGCTGTCAAAACAAATCTCTATCCATAACTGAACTGACTGACTCTTCTTGTCAGGATAACTACCCTTAGCAGTGGTTGAACCAGTCCTAATGCAAGGTTTCAAAAACAAGAGCAGTATTTACTTGATTTGCATTATCTGTAAGAGGAAAGTGGGAAGACTGGGTAGGTATGAAAGTGACCTCTTAAAATGATCCCTCCTTGCTGTGCTGATGCCAGGGCTGAGTACCTGCACTCAGAGTTGACTGGGGAATTGTAAACATCTGATTCACACCATCTAATAGGAAAAAGAAAAGTTTGAGCAAGGGCTAAATTTACTTCCCATTTTGGCCAATTGCTAACTACTTGATGGCAAGCAAAACGGTTCAAGGTTTCAAGCACTTTTCTCTGTGACATTTAGTACCAGCCATGGTCCCAGACAGACCCCAGACTGCAGGTCTGACCAGCCTGGTGTTTCCTCTACTTCTAGACCCTCGAGCTATTTTGGAGAGGCCCAACACATTTAGACACACAAAGAAGGCAGGAGGAGTGGCTCAGCTGCAACCCTCACATACACGGATGGTGGTGCCCATCAAGCAGAGATGTGTGTGCGTGTTGTGAAGGTCTTTCCCAGTTGCATGTGTGTGCGTGCATGTGTGCAAGCATTCAAATGCTTTTCACTTAAATAGTCAGGCCAAGTTTACCCTCTTATAAAACACATCCTGCTGTAAATTAGAATAAGTAGCCATTCATAGGAGGCCTGCAAAACAGGAGGGGTTTTGTATGTGCCATTCTTTAAGGCGGCAGCAGCCCTTTAAAGCCTCTTTTATAATCTGTGGCAAATGGGCTCCCAGCATGCTCCTTACACTGAGTCAGCATGTAAATGCTGACTGGGGCACAGGATGTAAATGCTGACTGGGGCACAGGAAACAACATTTCAAGGGTGTGCTGGGGGGCTTGGAGGACAGACACCAATTGCTAAAGAGTCCACTTAAAATTGGTGGCACCTTTCTGTCTGTCCCTAGAGAGATGAGAATGTCAGGTGTGAACTCGTGCAGGTGCAGCATGCCAGACACTCAGCTTCTTGGGGACTGACCAAAATTGGTCAGTGCCAGAGTTTCCTTCAAGCCTGCCGCATAGGACCCCTTGCCCTTAACAGCAGACTATTTAGCTCCGGTAAATGCCATGTTGCTGTGTAATCTCTGTGCCATGACAGTCCACTCCCATGCTCATGGTCCCAGGCTCTCACTGCCCTTTGCCTTGAGGCTGTGGTGCTCCTCTGTTGGCTTTTACCCCCATCCCTCATTCTGGGAGAAAGCAGGGCTCAGGGATGCCTCCACAACTTTTTGCCTTCTAAATATTTTGGTGTGTCTTCATGTTGGCCAGCTTCTGCTCTGCAACAGAACACCTCCCTGCTGGATTTATATAATCCATCATTATCACTGCTTCTTGCTCCATGCGTTTTAAATGCATGGATAAAGACACAGACTCCCCTCCAGCACGTACATGCAGTCATGTTTCAGGCGAGCCAGACACTAAATGATTCAGGTGCCTTTATAGGGCAACTGTTATGATAGCAGTTACTCATTTTCCATTCTCCAAGTCTATCATGGTAAGTAGACTGGAACAGAAAATGTCATCTGCCTGTGTGAAATTCAGTCCTAGTGCAAACACTGAGAATAGCCATCTACTTTATGGACTCATGTTAGTTGTAGTACAAATTCTGAACACTAGGCAAGGCTGGATTCAGCAACATCTTGGACCAAAGTTTTTCACTAGACACAGAGACAGAATCTTCTTCCAACACTAAAACAAGACAGAAACCGTGATTCTTGATTTGGCAAAGGAGTACTGTGATACCTTTGGCCCTGGTCTATTTGCAAGATGTTGACTCAGTAGGACATTTTGGTCTCTGGATCTGATACTTTGGGACAAGTAACTTAAACTGAGATCATATGATGAGATGAACTCCTAGATGATTCAAAGAAAGTAAGTATTAAAACATCTGTTCTTATGTTTCACTTTTCCAAACCCTTTATGAATTACTTGTTTCCAAGAGCTTGCCATCCATAGGAATATATAGGCTCAAATTTATTTGCCTGCACAAATCCTGCAACACTGCTCAGAACAGAGAGCAGAAAGTGCCTCTTAAATGAGCACATAGACTTAATGTTTTTAATGGCACAGGGGCTGATACTAGCTGTCTGCTGCTGGTTTGGAGACCAGTGCTACGCACTGGCGTCAGTGCTTCCTATTCAAAATAAATGGTATGAAGTTGAATCAACCTCTGAGGATGGTAAAATCAGTCTAACCCAAAAGGCCCACAGCTGGAGAGCTGCCAGTCTTCTCTCACCTCCCAGCTGGTAGTGGGTATGAGAGCAGCTTCTCCTCCACTGATAATGACTACCATTTAAAAAGAAAGAACCTACATGAGCTGTCTACACTGAAGGGTTTTGACACTGGCCTTTCAGCAGAGACTGTTCTCTAGACTATATTACTGAGCCAAAGTGCATGAGATTCCTGCTTAGTTACCTATGGTCTTGGCAGACTTTTAAGTCTGGTTTTATCTTTGCATTTCAAAGCTTTCACTTACATGCTGTTCCACTGCTCAGCTGTTAGGAAAGAAATACAAAGGCACGTCCTCGCTCCAGCTCTCTCCTCCTCCTCCAGGCCACAGCCACCTGTGTTGACATGCTGTCGTGGTCTCTGCCGCACTGTTGCCGCAGCTCTCAGCGGTCCTGCAGCATGAGTGGTACAGAGGTGCCCTGACAGACCCTTCTTCCCTGCAGCCAGATCTCTGCCTTCACCAAGGTCTCCAACTCATGCTCTAAGCGGGGAGTAAGCACTAGCACTTCTCCCACTCTCCGGGCACCACTTTGTTCCCCCTTGCCTTTTTCACTTTAAAAACATTGTGGGAGAGCACTGGCTGTCCCCCTGCCAGGCTCGGTCCTCCACAAGCCCCAGCCTCATCCATGCCGCCACACGGGCTGCCCTAGGGCTGGTGGCCATCTTGATCTCTAGGCTGCACCATGGAGTTTGCAGCATGGTTCACCTATCCCACTATAACGTGAGATGGCAGGTCCTTGTATTGAAAAGGAAAAGTCTCGTTTCAGGGTTAGTCAGTGGTTTCTTCAGACTGGTGCAGAGCCTGGCCACCACTGGCTCCTCTCCCCAAGGGCTTGTGGTTCATCAGGGCGATGGCCCCTTTGCTACCTTGAAGAGGTTATGGCTCTGCTTTCCCCCAGGCATTCCCATAGTCCCTGTTATCTCCCTTTAGAATCTGTGCAGGTGTCTGCTGGCTTCCTGCGAATGCTGGCGAGGTGTGTTGGTGGAGCACACAAGCAGGGCCTCACAAGGTGGCAGCCGAGAAGAAAGAGGTGAATTCTTCGTGCTCCATATGTAGTCTTGCTCAAAAGGCCCCAGAGCTGCTGCCCCCTGAGCCTGCATGGTCCTCTCTAATGCTGGCTTCCTAAAAAAAAAAAAAAAAAAAAAGCTGTCCTGCTCTTTTATTTTGAGCCTGTGCTGTCCTCCTGCTTTTTTATTATTTATTTTTTAATTGTATTTTGCACCTTTGATAATACTCTGGCCATTCCGCTTCTTTTGCCCCCTTCCTCAGCATAGCAACTCTGGTCAGATTCCTCCTCAGGGCAGCTGCCCAGGTCAGCCAGGATGCGGGATACTTTAGCTCCAGCAGGCTCTCTGAGCAGTACAGGATGGCCAGTCCTCACTTCCTACACCGAGTTAAAAAGCAGAAAGATTAATCTTTTCTAGTACAGCTGGATTGACTGCAAATACCTAAATATACATTTGAGCATGTTGTAGGGCTGAAGGTTTGGCATTGCCCATGCTGAGTCAAAGTTAAAAACTGCAAACCTAAGAAACCAACAAGAATAAGGCAACATATTAATATGTAACTTTGTTGGTGAGGTATACTTATCTGTACAGATTTGATAAAAGCAGAATCACCTCTCTACATGTCTCCATGATTTCTGTTTAAGGAATGGGGGTTTAGGACTGCCACACTCCAGCCTGTGCTGTTCAGCCCTAGCTCAGCAAGGCTGGAACGTGCACTTGGCTTTACATGGTCATGTAATTTTGAAGTTCTTCATTTAGTTATCTTTAAAGTCACTTCCAACGTCTAGCATTGCCACACCTGGAGAAGAATTAAATCAAGCCTGTTCTGTAACGTCTTTATCAAGTGCAGCGAACAAGCAGGAAGTTTCACTTGCTTGTTTTTGCACCGAGGGTTCGTTTTGTGCTTGTACAACTTTGTTCTTGGCTTTACATCCACATTGTGTCCCTTTACTTTGCATTGTGGCGTATCTTCTGCTGAACACACATTGTGCATTTAGCCAGAGATACAGGAACAAACACTGTCCCGTCTCATCAAAACTTTTTTCTCCTGCTTTGATGTGCTTTGCCTTTCTGTATTCTTGCTACTTGTGGTAAGAACACAATGCCCTTGGAAAAAATCTTGTTTCACTGCATGTACCACACCCTTTGCATCTGTGCTAACTCAAGAGACAGGCAAAGCAGGAGAAGGTGTTCAGATAGCTTTGGCCTCTGCCAGCTGTTTGCCTTTGTGCATTTCATACATTTTTAATTGTATATACTTCTGTTTGTCCCCAGCTTAATTCCTTCATGAAGAAAGCCTGTCATTCACTTGATTTGCAGCCATGCACTTCTTCGCAAGCAAAATCCTGTTTCGTAACAGCCTTTCTGTAACTTTGGTGCTGGTTATACCACAGAACAATGTTTTAATAAATGCTATTTACATTTTTCAGGGTAGCTAGAGGGGGTTTTAGTTTTAATTAGCTGAGCTAAGAGAGCCATGAGTGATTGTACAGACACAAAAAGAGCTGCTACCATCATTTCCCAGCTTCTTACCCATGGCTCTTGTGCCAACATCGCTAAAACAAGGCAAAAATACTACATTAGGCCCTTGCAGGCAAATACTCTTTGAAAGAGGAGGAGGAAGAATCAATTAAATTGTTGCAGTGCGTATTGTGTCTGGAGATCTCAACAGTTTTTTCCTTACCTGATGAATTGCCTCAGCCAAGGGCAGAAAGTCACTTTCAGATTTGGGAGGAGTGAAGGGAGGGCAAGCCCTCCTGCCATCCTCCCCCAGGCAATACTTTGGCAGGGGAGAAGTCAGGGAGGTTCTTCTGTGAAAACACTGCCTGCTGAGAACAATTTCAATGAACTACAAAAACTCCTTCCTCCCCCATCTTGCTGCTGCATCCTTCTCCATCCCTTCCTAACCCTTATTCTCAGCATGAAAGTAAATCAGAACACCCCCTGCTTATGAAACCTGAAAGGAGCAAAGTCCAAGGGACAGAGGGACATCCCAGAAAGCTCTTTGAGGAGGGACCTGACTCAGTAGCTCAGCCTAGGACATCACCAGGAACGTGGCTAGCTCGGATGTCAATATAACCAGACAAGGCATTAGGCTTGCAGTGCTTAGGAGAACTTGCTAGTAGCTCTGCATCATTTTTGGAATGAAAACTTACCAACGCTTCGGATGCCTGCAGGAGCTGGTTCTATTGCAAACAGATTTAACTTCCAATGTCAAAGGAAGGCTTTATTTGGCTACAGGCCAAGAGTAAGTAAAAGACTGATACATTCAGGCTCTAGCTGGCAAAGTGCTTCTGATAACTGCAACCTGGAACAGTGGTGGTGGAGGACAGAAAAGGGGCATGCCTATACTGTTGCCTTGTGCTGCTAATTCCTGCTTTACCATGGAGAATGGGATCTCAGATTTGCCCACAAACATGATCCGTGATACTGGGCGGGGTGGGATCTATCTAGCACATCTGGCACATTGTGGTAAGACAATCCATGCTGTTCACAAGTCTACCCAGAGCCAACACTGGCAATCTTCACATTCAATCTCCTGCTTGTCAGACACTGTATTGCCACTACTCTCTTCCAGGATCTTAACTGAAGAGATGAACACAAAGCTTTTGAATATCTTCATAGCACAAGCCTGGCCCTTCACAGAGATAAGCTTTTGTACTTAAAATGCTGAGATCACGTAGAAGCAACCTCTTATGTGTAAGAGTGGGACTGGCTTAATAAACATTACGTGTTGAAAGCAGCAACAATAGTCACTTTATTGTTTTCCCAAAAGAGAGTAGCTTCTCTTCTGTGCACAGACTAATAGCTTAGCAGACTATAGTGCTCATGAACACCTGTCCAAACTCACTAGTTTTAGGAACTTCCACTGACTTCAGCAAGCCATGGTGGATCAACTTGTATTTGCACATTCTAGGGCACACGTTTCCATTGAAGATCAGCTAGTTCATTCCTCCCTTCTCAGCATTGTGCCAGTTAAACACAAATGACTAAGCTCAGAACAGTTATCCTATTTCTCACTGATCACAGCTACCCACACTACCCCTGTCTAGCACAAATTCCTGCTGACATCTGAAATTCTCTTTTAACAAAGTGAATTAAATAGCTTCTCTGGTCTGCAAGTTTTTCCTAGTTCTCCTGTGTGCCTGTTACCATGAGCGCAAACTTTTTCCACACCTTTAAGAACATGAAAGCTGGATAGAGGCATGGGGTCATGCTTCCACTTCCCTGAAGGCAGTTTTTCTGAAAGTCATCTTGGTGGTGGTGGTGGTGAGATGTCCTGTGCACCCCACCCACTTTGAGCCAGCTTCAAACTATTTACACAGTCAGGAACCACAGACCATCTGCAAGATGTTTAGATCTCAGGCAAGCCAATAGCCACACTAATTCCAAGCTGGTGGATTCATACTGCACAGTATGATTTAGAGCACATCCTAGTTATCTCATGGGATAACGACAGTTCAAAAGCTGCATATGTGCAAGCAGGTAAACTGAATTCAGGTGAGAACATAGAGCAGAAGAAACAGGCTAAGGACATTCAGTGGAAGAGTTCACAGCCATCTCAAGAACAAAAGCACAGTCTTAGGGCTGACTTCCCAGTTAATTTGAAATTAATTCCATGCCTTTTTTAAAAAACCAGAACAAAGCAAACCCCGAACAAACAACAACAAAGATGATTCTCAGTTGTGCTGACTGACTACTATGGGAACTCTCTTGCTAGAACTTTTTATGTCTTCCACCATGCATTTTCGTGTGAGTGATGATTTATTTGAGCTTGCAATGAGCAGGGACAGATCATGGGGCAGAGAGGGGACAAGATTAACTGGATGTTAATGGAAGAGCTTTGTACTGAAGATGAAAAGCCAGGGAGAACTGCTCTTGCAAAGCATCTGTTTCTAATTCCTCCTTTTTGGTAGGGAATCAGTCACCATTCTCACACAACAGCAAAGCAAGTATTTATATGTATTTCTGTAGTGCTTAATCACATTGCAGATAGTAACCATAATCACTGTATTGTAGTTAAGTATGAAGAAAGCCTGTTCTTCTGTCCTAATGATTACAAAACACAGCTAGAAAGACATGCATATACCCAAAACAACACAAATCAACAGGTTTTACCAATGCTTTTAAACTGGAATTAAACACAGATGATACCTCAGAATACTTCTGTCACAGTAGCATTGAAAAGCTGCTCTCAGTCATACACCAATGAACTCTGGATGAGCAGTTTCTAACCCAAAGGCTGAACAGCCTAGATTGGAAAGGCAGAGACTGGCTGAAGCAAAGTCCCACCACTCTGGACCTCAGCTCCCTGGCTGCAAAATGGGATATGCCATAAGCAAATTGCTGAAAGGTCTTGGAGGAAGTCAAGGAGACCTAGAAACTCAAGCCACCTTTTCTGATCGCTGTCCTGTGCCTCAAAGACAGATAAGGAACTTGTCTTTGTATCTAAATAATTAATATATTCTAAAAATTACAACTACCTCCATCCATCACCCTTAGATTTCACTCTTGTAAACTCTTTATTTTTTGAAGTGCAGAGAACATGCTAATATATCACTTGGATGCCTTTGAAGAAATGAACACGGCATGGGAGGACAGTGCTGGGGAGGATATTCATAAACATTAATGCTAGCTTAGCCTCCACAAGCTGCCTCTGCTGGACTTCTCTAGCCACAATTAAGAGCAGCCAAGTGAGGTTTCTCCTCACAAGGCCTGCTGAAGGGGCCCATCTCTTCCCTCTGGCTGCAGAGACAGGGCAAGGAAAATGGCTTCCCCAGGCTAAAACCAGGCTTTGTGAAATCCTCTTGTTGAGAGCAGGAGAACACAAGGATTGCACAGCATCAAAAACAACATCTGGCTGCTATTGAGGGAGGAGTTTATTTTAGTTTAGGCTTGTATCACCTGGCTGTGGGAGTGGGAGAGAATCTGGCACTGAATGTGCTGTGTGAAGATCGGGATGTCTCTTGCATTCTCCATGCCTGCCTCTTGCTAGGAGAATAGATGCGCTGTGATAAGTGTTTGAGCTCCTTGGGAATTACATCTGCTGCACAGTGCTGCCAAATGCACTTCACAAATAAAACTCAGTTGTTCACTTGCCACATTCACTTGTGGGTGAACGGACCACTCTGTGTTTCACCCATTTTAACTTGCTACCCCTGGCCAGATCTAAAAGTAAATGGATCATTCAGGGAATATAAAACTAACAGGTCTGTATTGGGCAAAGGACAGTTATTTTCCACAAAGAGAAAGAATTGTAAGTGTTGTCTATTTTCTACATTTACCCCTTGTGCAATACATAACAAGACTTCCATAAGTCTTGGATAACCACTACAAGTAGGAGGAACAGTATCTTAGAGATTATTACTCAGAGTACCTGGTATGAACACTTGAGCCTCTCTGATATAAACCACAATTATTTGACATTTATGGATCCTTCTGAATTAATTATTGAATGATAACAAGAGTGTCACTAGATCACACAGCAATGAGGTCCTTTACAGCAACTTCTTTTGATAAATATGCTCTGGGTAAGGATCAGGAAGGTTTTGGCTGTGCTTCTCCTGCTTCCCCCTTTGAGACAAAGGTGTGTTTGGTTAAAGGAGAAAATAATTTGTCTGGTCACATACTCTTCTGACAGAAGTAGTTCTTTCAGAGGAGCTGTGATCTTTCAGAGATGCCATGTGAGGTCTACAGGGAATACAGATGGGTCTATTAGAGTGTCAAGCTTTCCTGCAGATCTACAGGTTTCCACTGACGAATCAGCTCTGCAGTGGCTTCAGCAGAGAGTTTACTTTAACCAGCCACCAGATAGCGGACCCGTACAGAAATTTTCCTATTCCCTTCACATCATGTGCTGAGCTCAAACCAGCTTATAATGTCTGATGGAATAGCATGATAGAAAATAGGAATGTCAGCAGTTAAATGCTCCCTGACTGCAATCACAGGAGCCTCAACCTCTGAGCTGATGGGGTGACAGACAGGGAAGCAGCTCCACTCTTAACCTAAGCGTAATTTGTTCCAACAAGCTTACCTGAAATGCTGGAAAGGAACAAACCAGATGGGTGAGTTATTTCAACTTCCACCCATGCAAGTTTTCTCAGTTTTCTCCTACTTACCCTTTGCAGAAAACAGTGTAGTGTTCCCAGACCGCATTAATGACAGCGCAGTGGAGAGGAAGTTATTTGCGCTTCCTCATCTGGACAAGTTCAGTCCTGCTTTACTTCAAGTACTTGCTGCCTTTAAGATGCCAGATCCCACTATCTCTAATTTACATACTTAAGCCTAACACATTTAGTAAGGAGGTGTATTATGTATGGCCACTCCTCCTACTGAAATTTGACCACAAGCAGCTCTATGGATTTTATTCACATTTATGGGATCCTATAATTTTGCTGCTACACTGTTGATAAACATCAGTATCATGAAATTATGTATTTCAGGATTCCCACATACACGGTCCCAGACTCTGAGACTTTCAGTCCTTTCCTAAGATTTTCTGCCTTTTCAAAACCAAGAGTTAAAATGAATGAACAGACATGGCCCACCTCACACACACTACATACACACACATACAAGGAACTGTATTTCAACAATGCTGGTTTCAAAAATCCTCATGTTTTTGCCAATTCCAGCAGAACTAGAGCACGGAAGGGACAGGGAGGGGGGAATTCCTGAAAATCCAGTCCAGCTTAGAAAAACCTTTAATTATCAAGCAGGGCATTTCACTACCATTCTTTTGCATCCTTTTTTGTTGCAGGCACCCATCTCTGCTCTATCAACCTCTCTTCTTACAGGACATGCTAACTGACAGGCTGGAGGGCATGAGTTTCATTCCAGCTTTTTAACCTTGAGTCTAAATATCAGAGCAACCCATGTCAAGAGAGGAAAGAGACCCTTAGCTGCAGTTAATCCCACACTTCCCATTTTGCTGCCAATAGGATCCCACTCCCTTCTTCCCACTCTTCCCCATGCAGATACCAAGGGAGAGCAATGCAGGCTGCCTAGCAAATGCCACTCTGAAAAGACCTAAACTTCACTGTAATCCCAATTCTTCCCTTTGATCAGCCACACTTTCCACCTAAGCCTTGAAAATGGAGGGCTGGTCAGGCTTGGCACAGTCAGACTTTTGTGTGAGGGGAGGCAGAAGGGCAGGTTTTGAGAGCAGAGCCTCACACTCCCTTTCCCCATCTTTGCTCCAGCAAGTTCCCACTGTCAGAAGCCTCAGATCAGCTCTTCAGCTTGAGAATTGAATCTCTCAGTACATCTGCAAGGAGAAAGTGACACCAACCATTATTCTCACAGTTTTATTTGTAAAGGACATAGCATGAAAAGCTGTATTTCAATGTACTTCAAAACCTGAAAAACTCATGTCAGTTTGTGGTATGTATGTTAAAGTGCTTGATATAACAATACTTCTTTTACTCATGTCGTCTTGAAAATAATCCAGTTCTTATTCAGTTACTAATAATGTAAAGACAAAATATACTTAATGGAGACATTTAAGGATCATTTTAAGCTATACAGGGCACATTTGTACATTTCAAGTGTAACATACGATATTTCCCCTTCAGATGCGCACCTTCACTTGACTGAAAGAAGGAATTTTCTCAAATATGCTGTTGCGCAACTATTCTAAAGACATTTTGAACAATGATATCTAATTACACAAACCAACTTGGAATAAACATGAGTAGATTTCTCACTAAACAGTAGAATTTCATTCATTTCAGAGAATTATAAATACACATTTTTGTACATAGTGAGGCATTTGATTCTCTGACTCCCTCAAGTTACCATGCTGGATGTTAGTATAACAGGACTATGCAAACTCAGATACCTGCAGATGGGTATTGGATAGGATTTTTTCTTCTTTAAAAAAAAAAGCAGATACCAGAGAGCTTTGGTCTTTTCCAAGATTCCCTTTGTCAACCAAAGAAGGTGCTTTAACACTGAAGTAAAAATTGTGTTAGCTTAGAAGAATCCTGATGGGTTTCTCACCATCCTAGTGGGTAGAATGATTTCTGTAAACCTTAGAGAAAAAACCTCATGGTTTCCAAGAAACAGAAGTGGTCTACTGAGGAAAAAAAAAAATCATACGTGGTAGAATAAAAATTCACTACAAAGAACCATACTTCCGAGATTGTAAAATAAGTACTCTTCTAGGAATCTGAGGCACTCAGCTGTGCCCCTTTCAACATATCTTAGGGTGTTTTATTGCCTACAGGGAAATATTAGACATACATAATGTTTATTGTAAATGATGTGAAACCTGACAAAACCAAACGAGTCAACACTTGCTGAAAAAGCCGATGTGAAGTTGTGTTAAAGTTAAGTGCTAAAGGTTCCTTAATGTAGCTTGAAAGGGGGGAAGGCCCTGTTTTGAATTTGAAAATTTCTCAGGTGTTGACTTATTTTAACTTAAGAAAGACTTTATTTAGTTAATTTCCCTTTTCTCTGTGTGTGGTTTATTCATCTATGCTTGACCTTTAGAGGTGCCCATGTTTCTACTTTATCCTGCTTGCACTTAAACCGAGTCATGGTGGGTGAATGTTATATCTGCTGAAGTCATAGTCTTTGGAGAAGTATGCAGCAGTATACTTTTTAGAAGTATCTAGCTAGCAAATGCAGATGATGCTGCAAAGAAATCCAAGGACTAAAGAGGTTGTTATTTCAGTAAAATGAAAGTCACTTAGACCGGTTTGGGCATGAAAAAAAAATCATGTATAGCAGTAATTAGAAATAAAAGGCCCGAGTTGTAATTGAAATCAAAACATCCTAAGCAGTCATTACCAAATAATGCTGCCACATGTTTTCTGGTGCTAAATGTGTAATTTTTTGATAGAGTTAAGTACTAGGGACGCATTTTCACTGCTGCTGAAGAGCTGTCACGCATCTTCTGCTGACTTTAAGGAGAATTGCCTGGCCACACAGAAAAGCCTCACACCTCAAATTTCACATTTCTGGAAATGCAAGAGAGATGTCACACAGCCGTGGGCTCTGGCTTCTAACTCATGACACCATTCACAGCCTTTACATTAGTTACTCACACCCACGGTAGTGACATGGCAGTGCTGCCTACAGTATTTGGGATGAGTTTAGTCAATTTAAGGAAGTACAAGCCCAGGTGGAAAGAACAGTTATTAAAAACTGGAACCCTCATAAAAGTCAATTACTCTCTGACAGTGTTGTTTTACTTCTTTCTTAAAAATAAAAAACCTTCTATAGCAGAAATTCTCCCTGTTAATGAAACAAAGTCACATGAAGAGTTTTCTTCTGGCTGGGAATATGACGTGAAACTTTGACACTAAAGCAAGTGTTGTAAGAACTGGACAGCAGAAGGACCACAGGAAAACAGAGAAGCTTGACAAAAGGCAAGTGAGAAAGCAAACCCTAATTTTCTTCCTCTTTCCTTTTCCCTAGCTCTTATCCCTCTCTCCACCATGTGCAAACTATATCGAGATCTGCTACTGCCCACTATTCTCCAGCCCCTCCTAATGCCACTTGAGAGCACAGCACCAAGGCAATAACCTTACAGTGCCAGTTAGGGCCTTTCCCAATCCACAGCTGACAGTGAGACATCCACAGAAACCCACTGACAAAATGGCCAAGATCATAGGGAATAAACAAGTGAAAACAAACACTTATATTTAAACTAACCTCCAAAAACTAAAACCAGAAGAAGACAACTATGCCCTCAGATCCTTCCAACTCCTATCCACAAGACAGAAAACATACTCTGCATTTGCTGCATGGTATCCTCAAGATGATTTTAATGTAATCTCTTGTTAAATTTTTAGCATACAGGATTTCAGTTGATCCCAGTTCCTCTTCAAGAGCTGTATCTATATATACACACTATATTAGTAACACATTAACTGGAAAGAGTGTAGGAGAAGAGCCACAAAATACAAAAGTAAGATTCTTTTTTTCCCTCCTTTTGCTTTCTTCCCCCTCCCCACGTTTTTTTTTTTAGCTGGATAATCTAGTCAAAAAAGAAGGGAAAAAGAAAAAAAAGTAGCAAAGATTCTGTACCTCCTAGGAATACTCGTTCTGCGGGATAAAGGAAGACTCATAATCTGTCAGCATTTCAAAACCAGCTGATAGACTTCAGTAGCACAGCAACATCGGTGTTTGTGGCTCTACAGCAATGATTCTTCTCAAGTACAGCAAGAATTTGGTATGAACCAAATTCCTCAACATAGGGGATAATAAAAGTCATCCACGACACAAACTGGCTGAGGGTGAGGGGGAATCATCAGAACATCTAGACAGGCAAGGGACACACCAAATGAGTCAAGCAAGCCATCGTTCCCCATTTCAGGCTGCAGCAGCACCCCTTACAGAGGTCTCTCACACTCTCAGGCTCTGAGGCTGACAGCAGTCCTCTCCAGTGTTTAAGCATTTCAACACTCGTCTCCATTTTTGGAGATCAACAGAAGTGACACATAAAACCTTACAGAAAAAAACATGACGACTCACAACTTCCATGCACGGAAAGGCTTGAGTCTTTGAACAAACAAAAAACTAAGGGAGCCCGTGTACAGTAGGGTAAGACAGCATATATGCTTACAACATTTCCAAGAGTGAGACAATCACAATGGCTACATAAGGATATTTGCTGTATTAATTTGCAATACCTGAAAAAAGCCCTGCTGAGTTTGCGCTGTATTTACACATTGATTGGCTTCTTCCTTGCAAGCAAATAGCGGCATCCCTTCCCACCTCGGTCCTTCCCTCCCCCCAGTCCTTCCCTGGGTTTAAGCTACTCATAGTCAGAACAAGAACATTCAGTCTAAGAAAAATTTCTTAGAGTAGTATAATTTCTTAAAGAAGATAGCATATTTACACACATCTAACACATGAAAATACTCTATTTTATACTAAATTTCTGTTTCAAATAAACTACAATACTGCATCTTAGCTTTCTGCAGCTTTAGAGGACAGTCCCCATCAGGCACAAACTGGGCTTCCCACTCCCGCTTCAACCAGCAGCTTTGCCTTACAGTGGTGCACTGCCATCGTGTTCAGGTCCTGACAGGTCTCCAATTGTGGTTTGCTTGCTTGGGAAAGGAATAATGAAGTTCTCAGCAAAGCCATGCTAAACATCCACTCCTTTAATGAGCGATCCTTCTAGGATGATATTGAAATCTTGCAATGTCTGTAGGACTCGGATAAGGGAGTTGACAGTCATGCGGTCCCGTAGGAGAGCATTCTCCTCATACATCCTTGTAATGGGCGGGCACTCTGCCAGCAACGGGATCCACTGAGAGAGCAAGTGGTCCCTGCAAAGGGAATGAACAGAATTATTTTAGCACCAATTAAACAGATGTCAAAACAGAAATTCTTCTCCAAGAACGCAACTCAGAATAGGCAGTCTCTTTTTGAGGGTGATGCATGTCGTTTGCCCATAGAAGTTTCCTTTGTAATCATAACTCTTGATTTTGTGAGTAAAATACAGGTAGCTGAACATACGTGTATGAATACAAGTATATTGAATGAATATACATGTATATTAAATGAATACTGAATGAATATACATGTAGGAATACATGTATACATGTAGAGCTGAACATACTGTAGGAATGAAGATAGGAAGGTATCAGCAGAATTGGGCAACTGATTTTGGAAGAATTCAGCAACATTTTCAGATCAGGAAGAGGGAAAGTAAAACTCAGGCAAAACCAACAGACTGTTTTCCAACTGATTTTCCACATACCCAGACAGACAGGACAAAAATGGTACTTATTTCTACACATACCAACTTCCACCCTCCAAAATATAACCAAGCCCCACCTCCCTCCCCAAGTGCAAGACAGAAAGCAAGGAAAGACTGAACTAGAATAGTTTTGTCAAAATTGTAACAGACATCCCATTTTCATAGACAAAGTGTTTCAATGAGGCTTTAGAAATGCACCAGCTCCTGCAAAAGAACTCTGCATTCACAAAGCCGTCACTTCATCAAAAATACAGTTTCAAGACAGACTTCATAACTATGACTGTCAAGCTAACAGTTATAAAAGAGCTCAAAACATTTTTGGCAGTTTAGACACTACTTCTTTGCTCCAATTTTTCATGTAGTATTAAAGCTGCCTAAAATAGGTACTGGATAATAGATGGGTATGAGATGTCTTAAAATGGAAAACTAAAGGTAATAACAATGGTGTAAAAATATTCTTCTAGTCTAACGCAAGAGGACACATATATCAAAGAACAGTTAGGTACCTTGTCCCCAGGCAAACCAGAATTTGGAATTTGCCATCCTTTCCAATGTTCCTTGGAGCAGTATTGATGGCATTCACATAATGACAGAAGGTTTTGCATGAAGATCTCTGAAGCAAAAGGGCCTCCTCATTGTCTCCAATCTGGTCACTGGTTTCAAAATAAGCAACAGCTTTCTCTGTGGTAGGGAGAAAATCAGAACTCAGTGAGATGTACTTCATTGAGACACAGAATTACACGAGGGAATCCTTAGAAAAACAACTTGCTGAGAGCTAGTGCACAGTTTATATACAGATTCCTCACTCTGAAGAACATAGGTATGTGGTGATCTCTACCTTTGCTACATAGCGGCAGTCAGCGGTCTGGTTGATGTCTAATACAGTTAGGTAACATCAAGGAGCTGCACCAGAGTATCCGTCAGTGGTTTCATTCTGAGTGATACCATCAGCTGTGATTTTTCACCTTTTCTGAGTAAGCACTTACCCTCAGGCTAAGTACCTCAACTTGTGAGCATGTTTTAAGGGAGTAAGTACATCTTAAATTACCACAACGTAGGCATACAGATAAGCATCACAGAAGACCAGTGCAGTGATTAGGAGAGTTCTCACAAACAACTACAAATATAAACCTTTCACTCCCTGCCCTTTCCCAATTCTCCCCCTAACACCAATTGCTACTCTACCCCAACCTCCAGCTTACCTTCTTTCTGGGTAGAAAATTGGCTGTTTGAACATTCATCTATGAATAAATGACTAGAATTTGAAGTGCTCTTAAATTTCTGCACAGATTCACACTCATCCCTTAACAGAGTTTAGTATTTATCATCTTCCATCTTGTTCGTCATTGACTTTAAGCAACCTGGAATAGGTGCTAGGCAGGAACAAACGGCACCCTAGCTGAGGAGAATCTGAGGTCTGTGTCTGAGTAGTCATTTTGCACTAATCTTTCTTCTTCTGCCTCCAAATCACATACCACCTTACCTATGAAATCCCAGATGAAGACATTCTTATGAAAAATGCGAGCAGATTTGAATCCATGGTGGAAGACCTGCTCCAGTGCTGCAACCAGACCGTTCTCTCCACACAGCAGAATGGTAAGGCTCCCTCTCTGTGAGAAGGGGACAGTCTGTAAGTACAACTTGGCTTGTCTGCATGCCACAACCTTCAAATTTAAAGGTTAACAGTCTCTACTAGTACTTCAGTTCCATTTCTTATTATATTTATATGGATTGTAGGTTCCAGGCAAGTAATGAAAAATAGGAAGTACCTCTTTCTCTGGCTTGTGAAAGTGTTTCACAATATTGTTCACAGCTTCCCCAATTCCCTCTTGGATCTGTCCCGCATTAGGTTCTGTGAAATGATGGAGAGCATACTAGCTGAAGATACCAACTTTAAAACATTCATCAAATTCTCATGATGACATAGGTCGAACTGCAGGAATTATTCTTTGTCTTTAACAGAGTTCAGGCCGTCATTTGTTTTGGGTATCCCTGAGCCTTAATTACAAACAACTGATGAGCAACCCTGGAATGGTCAAATAAATCACCCTACTTAAAAATGCACAACCCAAGGATCTGGCTTGATAAGTATTTTATTTGAGTTAATCACATCTTGCTCATCACATAGAATACAGCAACCCTCACATGACGAGACATGGGCTGAAAGGTTGTAGCCCAGTCATTTGGCTCACTTCTACCTGACAGGGGTCAGAAAACTCAGCAGTCGTTAATTCCTGACTTGAACCCACAATGTTTTACTGAGCCAAAACCAGTATCTAGGCACATGTCTAGTCATTGTACCAGTGTGAGGGGCCACAGGCAGAGAATACTCCTTATTAATAGTTCCAAGAGCAAGTTATCTTCTATGTTAAAACATATGCCATATTTCTACTCTGAATCTGTTTAGCTGTATGCCTCTGCTATCGAATCATGCTATGCCTCCACCTGCTACCATCTCATCTTCCTGTGCAGGTACCTGCAGAAAATTATCTAGTCCCTCCTTCACTTTCTTACTAAAACAGACTGAACTTTTAAACTTCATTTTAAGCAGATGTTTCCCAGATTTTCATGGTTCTTCTATGAGTCCTTTCTAATTTTTCAGACATGTAGGTTGTTATTAGCTTGTCCTACAATTGTTATTCTGGAAGCATGGAGTAATTCAGCATCATTTTAGTACATAAGGATCTCCACAGTCCTTGGCAGGTCTAACACAGAGCCTCATCTAGCTCACAAGACAAATGAATTACTGGGCCTTAGTGTTCTCAGACCTAAGGAAATGCTCTGGTGCTCACTCTTCCAGCTAATACGGACTCACTCATGTGAAGAGCTGCAGTGCTCCTGTGGTGGCTTTTAGATGCTGCATTGCTCTTGAAGGCTACTCTTTCCTTGCTTGACATTTCAGCAGTCATGTCCTCTAATTTTACAGGAGCTGGACAGATTTATGAACAGAATCTACACTGTGCTCATCTGTCTGCTTTAGCGGAGAATGCCTCATGTGGCCCTTACAGGCCCATGCCCTGCAGTAGCCAGATGCAGTTACTCACAAAAGCTAATTTTAGGAATGCGAAGTTGATGTCCCCTAGGGTCCCCCTAAAGATGCGCTCCTCTAGAAGGCAGTTCACAGTATCCACATCAAACTCTGAACTGCCCTTGAGAGAGGACTGTCTTCCCACTGACTGCAAAGTGAGCTGGGAAGCTGAGCAGCATCAGCTACTGCAAATTCTGCTGCCTCCTCCTCCCTCATCTCAAATCTCTGTGCTCCAAGGAAAGAGATTATTATCTCTCAACTGTCAAATGGGGGACATTGAAAGAGGCAGCGTGTGCAGTCACAGAGCAAGCTGCAGACACACAAACTGGGGCAGGAAAAACTCATCAGCTTGCAGCTGTTCCTCTGCACCAAGCCTCTCTTTAGTAGGAGCTCTCCTGTTCACAAGAGTTTTATTCCTCAGCCATTGCTGCCCTCTTCTCTAGGGCTCTGGGGAGAAAGGTAAGGACTTACTGGTGTTCTTCCCTGTGAGGGAAGTGATGCTGAGTCGTCGAGCCGTGGTAGGAGACTTCTGCTGTGGTGGGGTACGGCACTGCTTCCCCAGCTCTTCATCAGATGTGGAGGACACCAGCTCTCCAATGAGTATTCGCTCCAAACTGCCATCATCAACACCCTTTCCCAGCCATCGCCCACAGGGAAACCTGCCGCACACCCAGGACAAGCACAGGTCAGCCACTCAGGCAGTCTAGCTTCATCTCAAAGCTAGAGGGACAGCTAGCACCCAATGAACACTGCTAAGAGGCAGGGAATATTCTGCAGTCGGAAACTTTTCACAAACCCAGCTGAAGCTGTGACATCTCCTATTCAAACCTCACCTCACATTTTACTGCTGTATGTTTTGACCCCATCCACAGCCCTAATGAAATCCATGTACATGTCCATACTCCTAGTCCTTATACCAAATTTCCTCCTACTTTCCCCCCTACACTGTGGCCAACCCTGAGCTCACCTTCCTGAATTATAGTTTTCCAAGTCCACATTTATATAAAAACACTAAGGCTGTTTAGCCAGATGTTTTGTAACACCAATGGTGAGTTAGGAGATCATTTCAACACAAGAGGTATGAACTCAAAAGAAGATTAAGAAATCAAACCCTTTTATTTCTTGTAATCTGAGTTTCTGTACATTTGTTACAGTACTTAGACATTTGAATATTTTTAAAACTAAAAAGAAACAAAATATTTGCCCTAAACTATAATTCCAGCTCTTGGGGGTTTAGAGGGTTCATCTGTACATGATTTTACCACACTACTTTAAATCAAGAGATTTAATTATTATACACAAACATATGAATCACTTCAACAGTATCCACAGTGTCTGTCCTGTCTCAGAGAGATGCAAAGAAAATCCCACCTTCATGTCTTAATCAGATTATTTGACTTCAACTAGGGCTTCTGAAATGAGAGACACCAGCCCAACCCTACCAGGTACCCAAATCAGCCCACAGTGCTCCATCAACTGTGGAAAAACCTTTTTGCTTTCTCTAGATTTAACAAGTATTACAGACAAAGAAAATTAAAACTTGCTGCTTACTTGTACGTGTGTCCTGTTATTTCATTTCTGACCATGACACAATCAACCAGCCACTTGGCTAGTAGCCCTGAGTTGTCATGACCAATCTGAACGGTCGTCAGCTTCCCTAAGTTCTGGCACTGAAATGAATAACAGTTTTCACTTAATTTAAAAAACAACAGACCACATCCCCACCACCACCACATGCACACATATGGTCTCAAATGTATGTTTTTCTTCAGTTTCGTTTGATTTATACAGCAAGTATTTTCAACCAAACATGCAGAGCATGTTGAAAAGCAGAATAATTAAGACAGAAGAAAAGAAATAACCTGAAATAAAACTATTAAAAGCTTGTGAAGAGATTACATTGTTTGTTGTGAACACTCACTGAATATTTCTGAGAAGTATTAATTACACATTTCTGAGCTAAGGTGATAAAAAGGTGTGCTTTTGTAGAAGAAATAGATGTTCAGTACAAACAGCTTTTCAAAAGTGCATTTTGAGCAGACTGACCTTCATTTGACTCACTCTACGCTATGAAGCAGTCCCCATTTCCTTTCTTATTTTCAAAGATTGATTTGCTTATTGTTGGGCAAGATAAAAATCACTAACATGAGACTCTTAACATCATAAAGAGATAGAACAAGGAAAACAAGGGGCTGTGAATTCCAGTGCAAGACGTAATTGTAGGTGGGGCTGGCAGCAACATCTATTCACGTCACCTAAACATTTCCCTTGCAAGACCTCGGTTTTCGTTGCTTCTAATGCTGCCAAACAAGCAGCTTGGGCTGACATTTTCCATAGTGGGTGGCTACTCAAGTGGATATTTTAGGAAAGCTTCAGCCAAAGGAATAATCCAGAACAGTCTTGGTATGGTCCTTAGAAATGTCTAAATGTTATTTTGCTTGTCAGAAGCCTAGAGATCTTTTCTATGAGATACTAATACCTGAATGAGAGGCAGGCATTGTATCATATATCTCTCTCTGTCAAAATCTACTTATATTTGGCAAGAGGTTTTTTTACTATTGCTGAAGAACAGTCTGCATATGCTCAATGGACACAACTTAAATTTTAGTAGCAGATTTTCCTACGAAATCACTCCTCACTGGATATGGTACAGCCTGGAGCTGCAGGAGCCGGATGGGGCTTTCCCTGCAATTCCCACTACCAGCTGCTTTGGGGTGGCAACAAGCCAACCTGTAATTGATGGGTGGGAAAGCAGAGGGGAGCGCTGGGTAGTGAAATGCAAAGAGAAAACCACAGCAAGCATAGAGAAGAGAGCCCATGGGGATGGTGGGTAGGTCTATGGCTTGAGGGGGTAGCACCTGAGGCTGGGAAGGTGAAGAACTCAGGGGTTAAACTGGCTGGTTGAAGGAAAAGCTGCAATACTGGACAAGGAGGAAAAGAAATTTGGGACTGGTCAGAGGTAAAAATGGACCTGGGTGATGGTTAAGTGGGAAGACACATTCAAAGAAGGTAAAAGAAACTTGCAAGGGAAATGAGGAGTCAGAAACAAATGGTGAAAGGGAAAATTAGGCAAGGGTACGTGGAAGGGAATGAGATATGGAAATATATTGGCTAGGTGAGAAGAGGAGCCCTGGGCTAGGACAAGGAGAGCAGTAAAGCCTGTGGTTAAAAGTGTTGTTTGCTCAACTTTCATCTAGCACAGGAGGGGCCAGCAGTGCTGTTAGCCTGTACATACCTGTATGTTCAGCGACTCTGAAAACCTGGACAGAATCTGAAATGCTGTGATCTTAAGAAAACAAACCCTCACCAAATTAACCATTATTTGGAAGCATGTTTCAAATTGAAAAGTAAAATGTAAAGAGCAGGTACTCACCTCAAATGTCATTTCTAGGTGGTTTTTAGGAATCTGCATTACGCCGGTATCTCCTAGTTCCCCTGATACACATATCCATGGGTTTGATGTGGTTATTGCGTTGCTCAGTTTTTTGATGGGAATTATCACTGACCTGTAAGGGATCACTAGGAACAGAATGGGGGAAATAAGTTATTCTTGACCTTTTTCCCTCCTGCAGTAAACACAGTTTCTGGAGTAACCACACCTCTCAATCACAGAATGGTTCAAGTTGGAAGGGACCTTAAAGATCATGCAGTTCCAACCCCCTGCCATGGGCAGGGACACCTTCCACTAGACGAGGTTGCTCCAAGCCCCGTCCAACCTGGCCTTGAACACTGCCAGAGATGGGGCAGCCACTGCTTCTCTGGGCAACCTGTGCCAGCGCCTCAGCACCCTCACAGTAAAGAATTCATTTTTTTTATTCAATCTAAACCTCCGCTGTTCAAGTTTGAACCCATTCTCCCTTGTCCTACCACTACAGTCCCTAACGAAGAGTCCCTCTCCCGCATCCTTGTAGGCCCCCTTCAGATACTGGAAGGCTGCTATGAGGTCTCCATGCAGCCTTCTCTTCTCCAGGCTCTCCAGTGAAGGTAAGCTCTTGCTCCATGCCTCAGCAACCTAACGAGGAGCACTCCTCCTACAGAGGCCGAGCTAAGCCCGCAGGGTGCCTCTCACCGAGGGTCACAGCAGCAGCCACCGTACACCCGGAGCAGCGGCTCTGCAGCCCGGCTCTTGGGGAGCTCCCACCGGCACCGTTACCGAGAGCAGCCCCAGCGAGGGGCGCGGTGCCGCCGCACGGTGGAGCTGCAGCCCCGCGGCAGAACCGGCCTCCCTCTGCCGCAGAGCCGGGCCGGCGCAAGGACCGCAGGCTGCCGAGCGAACGGGTAAACCCGGCTGCGGCGGGGCCCCGCGGCTCAGCGAGTAAAGGGAAGCTTATGGGGGACAAAAGGAATGGCAGAAATGCCGTTACGGCTGGCAACGGCAGAGCAGAAGCCTCAAGCCTCATCTGTCTCCGTGGACATCCCCCTATTCGAAAACATCCTCATCACTGTCGTAATATATACATGTATATGGCTGCCCCATCCCTGGCAGTGTTCAAGGCCAGGCTGGACGGGGCTTTGAGCAACCTGGTCTAGTGGAAGGTGTCCCTGCCCATGGCAGGGGGTTGGAATTAGATGATCTTTAAGGTCCCTTGCAACCCAAACCATTCTATGACTCTGTGATTCTGTAACTCTATGATTCTATGCTGCTGCTTCTTGTTATTATTATTATTATGCTAAAAAAAATTAGTATTATTTTACTTTTAAATCTGCACCACCCATACATGCTCAAGACAGGGACTGCCACCCCCTGGATTCGGGTTTGACTCAAGTACTGCACATTACCACTGCAAGGCTCGCCCTCCGTATGTTTCACAAGCTGCCTTTCTGACTGGGGAAGATAAGGCAGGCTTTTTACTTTTTTGTGTGTGCCATATAATGATATTGCACTCAGAAAAATACCCTCAAATTCCAAGCGCTGCTCCTACAGGGGAAAGCTGTCAAGCTGGATGCCCCGCAGGAGTAAGGTAATCAAGGATGAGTGAATCTCTTTGCGCTGTGCTGCTTCTGAGGGGATTTATTGCTTTAAGGGGAGAAAAAGTAGAACGAGTGCCTGTTTTGACAGCCACCTAAAACTTGCTTCACTTCACTCTGAGCAGGCAGGGAAATGAAGAGTAAGGGCTGCCAAGTCAACCCAAATAATTAGGTCACTTGACAGGGTCCTGCCTTCTCTGCAGTGCCCAGTGCTGGAGAGACAAAGATTCATTCCCAGACTTTGATCCAGTTCCTGCTCTCCTTACAAGACAGGAAGGAAGAGGGAATCTTTTTGGCATTTAAGGAGAGACAAAAAGAGATTTAAAATATACATCAGAGCACAAAGTGCCTTGTATTTCCTCCAAGGCTTCTACCTCCTTCTCAGCCTGCGGAGGCCAGAAAGAAGCATTAGGATGTACAGGACTTGTCTGGGAGGGAAGATCAAAGAGACTGTACAACTGGGTGAAGAAAATCAAGTGCTACAGCAGCACTCTCTGCTGATTGCTCTCCTTTGTGCAATGCTTTTATCCACAGCACTCCCACACGACCTTGGCTCTCCAGCTGGTTTCCCAGAGCAACACCCAGCACCCACGAGCCTGGCAGCAACAACCAAGGTTTCCAGATAAGAGCTCATCTGGTCAGGCACCAGAACAAGCAACATCATCCCTTACAAATCATGACAGCAACTGCTTTTTATTCAGGGGAAAAAAAATTGATTCTCCAACTCACTGATTGTGGTGAAGACACTTGTGAAGCAGAAATAATCCACAGCGTTCAGTGAGAGCAGGTGATACAGGAACTGTTCCCGTTCTTCTTCACAGCGCAAGAAAGCGTAACGCTTATAAAGTTTCCTGGTAGAAACAAATGAAGAGTTGATCTTGATGGAAGGTATGAAAAGTGAGATTCCCCAACTAACACAAACTGCTAGAAACCCATAGAGAGCGTTTAACCCCTATGCTACACACGTGTTTTACAGATCACTCTTGGCTCCACGCTACCATAGCAAGGCTACAGGGTTCATCTCATTAAAGGATCAGTTTTGGTTTTGTTGCAAAGCACAGATATAAACTAAGACTACTCACAACAGCAGACCTGAACCAACATACAGCAGCCTTCTTTCTTTCCCATATTTTCCCACTGTGGAATAGCCTTGTCTAATAACCTAATCTTCCTCCTGCTCCATCCTGCAACAGAGAAAACTAAGCAAAAGGCACCAAACCAGGGAAGGCACCAAGCAGCAGCGGTGCTCTCACCACTCTTTCAGTTCAGTGAACCTAGTGTCCATCACCAACTGCCCAAAGCAGTGCATCCTGCCACCATGCCTTTAGTGGATCATCCAAGAGGTGACTTGTCTCCGCATACTCCCTTTTCTTCCCATTTCCAGATGTGAGTATTTGGTAGCTTCTGGCATAAATCAGGCCATGTAACTCATCACAGAACCAGAACTGCATGTAATGATTAGGATGTTTTCTTTTCATAAGGTTTTGTTTGGTTGGTTGAGAAAACAAAGTCAGGGAACATCTACATGTGCAGTGCCTGTGCTTGCAAGAGGAGGCAAAGCTGTGGCAGCTGCTGAGCGGCTGGGAGAGCTCTAACCCAGCCAGGATGGCAGCCAGGATGTGGGTGAGCCAACCTAACACAGGGCTGCTGTGAGAAAAGGGGCATTCCTGCAGCTGCTGTTTCATTTGCACAAGATACAGTGATTATAGGGTGGCAAAATGGCTTGAATCAAAACCCTGATCTGACCAGCACCTAACGCTTCCTTCCTGAAAACCATATTTTGTTTTCCATGCAGATGAGCAGACTTCTGCCCTTCTGGGTGGGCAGAACCTTCTCCCACAGCTAACCTCTGTCCTTAAATCACTACTAGCTGGAAACCACAGTACCCAAACAGGACATCTGGCTGCACCTCAAAGCTGGACAGCACCTTGACACACCACTGAGGAAGACCTGAAAGTGAAGCTTGAGGAAAAGAGCCAACTTACTTGGCAAGTGCCTGGTTGGAAAGCAGCTGCTTCAGGTGCTGAGACAAAAGCTTCTTCTCCAGAGAAAGCCTTATCCAGGCTCGGGCTCGCCCCACATCAGTCTTTATCTCACTCATGTTCTGAACATGCCTGAAATAGGTGGGAAAAAAATAATAATAGATGAATCATAAAAATTCTACATGCTTTAAATGGCAACATCCAGTGTGATGCAGCAGCTGAATTGGAAAACATCTCCTGACATCATTTCTAGAGAAGGAGACCCTCAGCAGGGCGCCACAGAGCCCTGCGCTGCAGCACTGGCCTGGGGACATGGGCAGCCCTTCCCAGGCACAGCAGGGTGCAACCTGGACACACTACAGCCTGTATCAGCTGCTCTGTGTCCTCTGTTTGCTTGGCCAAGGTGAGCAGGGGTAGATCTGGTCATCCTTGCATTGCCTGAGGTAGATGTGCTCATGGACACTGTTAACACTTGAAACACGCAGTCACTTTGTGAGACCCAGTTATATTGTCACAGTCACTCCCCCAAGCTGCTGAAATGAATGGGTATGTCTGTGAAGGCAAAAGACAAACACATATCTTAAGAGTTTCTTCAAACCATAATCTACTCCGAAGGCTCTAACAAACCCCTAGAAGGCAGCTGCAATGGGAAACCTGAGAAAAGAGGATTGTTGGGGTAAACCCAGTGACAGGCACTCATAAGCAGAATCACATTTTCAGGGACATGAGGCCCTTGTGTAAGTGGTAATCTGAATAGCCCTCCCCATGCTTGGTCTGTAGGAAAGCAGAACTGTTCCACAGGGGCTTTCTTCTATGGTTTTGCTTTTCTTTTTTTAACCTTCCCTTATTTCAGTTTGGAGAATGCCAGAAACCCAAGTTTTAGAGCACAGGGAGCTTTAGAAGAGGAAGAGACCTGGCATGGCAGGGTGAACTGACTTTCAAAAACCCCCAACTTGGTTAAATAAACAGCAAAAAAAAAAAAAAAAGAGTAACAGTTTCCAGCAGAGGAAAGAAAAGGCTGCAATTTCTTAATTTTCATGCAGTTTACATGTTGAGTGCACAAGCAGTTCAGCCTTCCAAACCTCTGTGGCAGGCTGCAAGTACCACTAGCTGAGCCTGAACTCTCTCTGTTGCGATTTACTTTCCAACTCCTGCACCTTCCTTGAGGGCCCTTCACGCATTGCTGAGTGTTAGGGAATGTGGCAATATTTACTCCAAAGAAAATCCATCAAAGTCATGCTGTGACTGATGCTTTTTACATCACTAGTATAGTCTCACTGTCTCGTGCTTTCCCCCATCTGTTACACCAAGCGCGTGCTTTGTGTTATATTTAGACCCTGCTTTATTTGAGAAAAACACTCTCTTGTTTATAGAACTTCTTACCATAACAGGACCAGGACCTTGAGGGCAAACTTGCAAAGTGCAACTTAGTGCTGTCCAGACATATGAGCTCACTGTGCACAAGTGAAGTGGATATAGCAGGTATAGCTCAGCAGCACAGGTCTCCACCAGGCTGACCTACCTGAATCCTCAAAACACAGGTCTACCCTTGCAATCCAAGCTGAGGTGTCTCTGTCACGCAGCTCAGTGCTGTATGTACATATTGGAAGAACCATCAGGAAGGAACAATCAATAAGAGTAATGGTGGATTGCCAGTGGCAAAACCTAGGTTACTTGAAACCCCTTTTAAAAAAAGAAAGAAAGGAAAAAACCCAGATGTCTTTTTAAAGAAACTTTCCTCCTATTTCCTAACATGACATATGGATAGTTCTCTGATGGACTAGGTGAGAAGTACTGACTTTTACTGACCCGTAAAACAAATGCAGGAGGGCACATTACACTCACGTACAAGTCCTTGCCCTTTATAAGCAAGCTTGGCAGCCTCCCTCTGTCAGCAGCGATGCCTATGAGCTGAATCACTGCCGAGAGCCTTGCTCCTGGCTCTGGAAAGCTCTTCCTGGCTCAGAGCTTGGTAGCCAGTGCTGGACATTCGAGCCCAGACAGCTGGGCACGTGAGTCCTTGAGAAACAGGATGCACACTACACTCAACTGCATCCATTGAGACACTCTCAGACATTTCAAGTCTTTTGAGATGGGAAGATCAAAGCACAGACTATCATCTCCCTCCTACCCCTTACCCGCCCGTACTCCACTTGAATTACACCTAATATGAAACGCTGAGTAGAATGTTATTTTGCTGTGAGAAGATTCAAGTACAGATGGACTCGACCTTATTCCATACATGCTCTGTACCTCTTCATTACCCGTATCTGGTTCAGACCAGATTGGCAATAATTGTGCATTTGGGAAAAATAAGGCTCTGCTACCATGCAGATTGCCAGAGACATAAAAAAGATTCAGTTATCAGTCTTGGTGTCAGCAAAGCAGAGTGTAACAGAACAGAGCATTCAGGAACTCAAATTTATTTCACTCTCCATTCTGAGTGTCAGAACAGCTCTATTTTTATTGGTGACCTAAGCATTAGCACTGTTTGCTCACCACTGCACAGCAAACTCTTCTTGTCAGGGTACTGAACAGCAATTTCCATGCAACTCCCTAGGTTGGGACTTGCTTTTAATCCCATTAGTAATAAAGAAAAATCTATTTACCCTGTCAAATGTAAGCCTGGGGAATGGTGAGACATACCCTCTGCAAATAGCTGTGCTGACAGAAGAGGCTACAGCTGCTCAGTATCACCATGACGCTGAGGATGGTGTGCATGCTCCCCATCCCAGCATAGTCAGAAATGAGCTGTACTAGCTCGTCCTTTGTAGGTAGTAGGTCTTTTCTAAACCAGCTTCTCTTGACTGCAGCAGGTTAAGCATGACTGCTGTGGGCCCAGTGCCTGGAGCTCGCATCCTCTGCTGCAAGCTCGATACAGGAGGGAAGGCACAACATGGGCATGAAGGCAAACGCTAGTAGAAAGGAAGAGCTTGTCCCCTGGGG
Source organism: Strigops habroptila (assembly GCF_004027225.2). Taxonomy (NCBI): domain Eukaryota; kingdom Metazoa; phylum Chordata; class Aves; order Psittaciformes; family Psittacidae; genus Strigops; species Strigops habroptila. Next base: position 67,113,934 of record NC_044279.2, read on the forward strand.
AAGGCCCAGCTGGACCAGAGGTTTCAGGGAGTTGCTTTGGTGCTGGCTGGTCCAGCTGGACACTCAGCGATGTTCCTGAGGGGTGAGGCCATGCTGGAGGCAGGCTGCAGCAGGAGCCTGGAGGGGAGCTAAAGAGAGGTGCGAGAGATGCTGCAGATCCTCATCCAGGGGAGAGGCTGAAGGACATACCCCAGACACATTTGTGCAGAGACTTTCCATGCACAGAACCAAAATAAACATCTTGAGCATCTTCCTTACCACATCTAAGATGCCTCGCTTTGTGAGGGGGGCAAGAGGACACAACAGGTTATCTGTAGCACAGGCCCATTGCACATTCAGAGAATGACTCCTTTCAAGTTGTTTACATAACCTTGCATGAGCCATCAAAACCAAGCTCTGCTTAAGGCAATGCTTAATTCTCTAGCCATTAGTTCAGTTAGCACAGCAACCCTGGCAATTTAATAGTTACCCATCCTTCTATCTTCAGCATGAATTTGTGTGTGCAAACAAATATTAAGCAGCACTCCATCCAAGGAGGAGAAAGTATGCCACGAGATTACAGATGACAAATTCAACTCACCAGCTGCCCCGCATTTTCTATGACCTGACATGTTTGTGGACAATCATGAATACACAAGGTATTATAAAAGGTAATGTTCTGCTTCTGTGAAAAGCAGAACAGAAACTCTTCACAGAAGCAGAACAGTTTCTCTGAAAAAGCATCAGAAATACTCTTTCGATTTAAGCAAGAGAGCTCAGATCCATGCTGGGTTTTCACTCTTAAGTGGAAGTACGTGGAAGACAAAACCCATGCACGCAGCAGCAAGCACACACAGGCTCCTGTCAGCAATTCCCGCCCAGCACACAAGTTTCCTCTCCAAATCCTCCTTCATCCTTTCCTCAGACTGACCCTTTACATGCCCATCAGCCTCACAGGACTGAATTAAGTAAATAGCTGCCATGTCCCATGAGAGGGATGCTAAAATGACAGACACATGTTCAAAATGACCTCTTGGCATTATACTCCTAATTACACAATATATTCCCCCTCCTTCTTTCGCATGCAATTTTAGCCTTATGTGGCATGTCATATTCTTCAAAATCAGAGCACAAGACTCAGACTACATAGCGTCAAACAAAAACGCTGCGCACTGCAGGTGGGAAGTACAGTCATTTTCCTTCAGAAAAGTCTGACTAATCTGTGTGATGTCACATTAGAAAAATATGTATCTGTAATAACCACATAGCAAAAAGCACATCACTGTAACCATGGCTTTGTGAATTAGCTACAACTGATCTTTTTTTTTCCATAAGATGTTTTGCCATATTTTACGTGGCAGAAGGACATTGTATTACAAGAAACAATACTCACATTGTCTCACACATTAAATTGCTAGCATTTGCTAGCAGCTTTTTACAGATAAGCATTATTGCATCACTCCTCCCCTCTTTCCATGGCACTTTTACGTCACTGCCATCCTTAGCCATGACAAAACAGTGGCCTGACCTGGCAGCAGCTTTATCAAGGAGATGCCCTGAAGAACTTCTGCCTGGTGCTCTCACACCAGCCTCCACCATTTCTTACTCTCTACTCCTTTTTCCTCCCAACCAAAATTGCTTAGAAAGCTATCCAGAGCTAGGCTGTGGTGTCCTACAGAACACCTCCTTTTACTTCACATTCCAGCCTTAAACTCACCCAAATACTAGGTTTCATTACATTTCTAAATTAGTACATTTATTACTATTTGCCATAAAACGCTAATTGAAAAGCAGGAGTATTGCTCAGGCATTGCATGTAGGTTTTCACGTCCCTTTACTTTGTCTACTAACTGTACTTGCTTGGTAAATAATTTAAAACAAAAAGAAACAAACTCAAAGTACCAAGGAATTCAACATATCTGCTATTATTTGTAGAAGCTGTCTTTATTGCTAGAAGAACTCCCATGGGAAAACAAAAAAACCCTGTAAAACTTGTGGTTTTCATTGTTTTTTAGATAAAATAAATTAAGTGAACATGCAACAAAGTTTTGCAAAATAAGAATGCTTCACTTTGTAGATATAAATGCAGGCTGAGGAGAAGGTTTAATTCTGTGTAGTCTTTGTAGATCCAAAGTCAGGGAGAATCTTTACCTTATGCTACACAATTAAAACCACGATTAACGCTTTAGGAAACAAACTGTGTACCTCATATCTTGTATCAGGGAAACCCTCAAAGTAGGCAGAGTAAGTCCTGTATCAGACTTCCGTCTTTCTGTTCCAATAGCAACTACAGTGGAGAAAATACATGACATTAATACAAAATTACAGTAATGGTCTGTAATGCCTTTGTTTTACAAAACAACCTTAAGTGGCTGGTAACTGCAATGTTTCTGTGTATTATCATTAACTCTATCCTGGAAATGTAGAAGTGGACAAAATGAGAAATGCTTAATATATTATCTGTTCCTTCCTTAATCCAGCACTGAACTTGGAGATTTAGCTTCCTCTTGCGTATGTGAAATACATTAATATAAATCTGTATGGCAATGAGTTTTATTTGTAATATGTTTCTATGGAAAGCTCACAACTGAGAAGGACATGATAAAATCAAGCTACAGAGGCATACTTGATGCTAAGAATGCCATGCATTTCTGTGCTCCACTACTGTGATCAAATTGCTTTGTGGTGACACATTTTGCTCTCAGGAATTTGTGCCTGCCAGCCAGATTGCTTAGTGCATTAGACACTGAAGCTTATTGAAAAGTCTTTTCATGAGCGAGACTAGGACTGGGAGGACTGAGGAGTCCTTGAAGGATGACCCATTAAAGTTCAGAGACTTTTATTATAATATCCAGCAGCAGCCACTGAGCACGGAGGTCTCAAGGACATCAGAAAACCAACCTCTCTCACAACACAAAAGTGATTTAGTGACTGTAAAGGGCCAAGCCAAAGCATAAACTGAGCACTTAGACTGATGGATAGAGATTAATTACACAACTTCTGAACTGTACCATCCACCAGTATAAGGATTTGTTGAACATGGAGTTATTCACATTGGGATTATGAGAGGCAGATTATGCTCACTGAAAGACAAATGTCAGCTGTTTTAGCTATAGCTCCACATCCTCAGCTTCTTCAAAAATCATCTCTTATGAAAGCATTGCTTCTCACACCTCACTCGATGCTGATTAAAAGGGAATAAAGGTAGTGAACAGACATCAAGTGATTTTCCAGACAGGGATAATAAGTAGTTCCTTTGCCTCCAACAGTGCCAATCTATTTGTCCAGACATCAAGGCATCTTCACGATGATTACGAAAGGTCTTAAAATGTAAATGTGGTATTAGCAAGCAGATACACTGAAAACCCTGCATGGGTTTCATGTGGTTGCACTGTTCCTCCCAGGCCCAAATTCATTTGCTGTGATGGACCCTTCATGGAGTCAATGGCCAAGTACTCACCTGGAGACTCTGCACTATGTTCTTGCTTCTCTTCTCTCTCCTGGTACTGAAGTAAATGGGACCACAAAGCGGATTTTCCCTGCAAATTGAATATGTAGTACATAGCTTTAAATAAATCAGGCAAAAGAAAACAGGCCAATGAACATGGCAAAATAATAGGATGGCGTTTCAGTGGGTAAAATGTTCCGTAGTGGCAATCAATCCTTCTCTCTTGGGCCATGAACCTCAGGAAAAGTACAGGACCATACCACTGGCCTAGCAGTCATACCACCCACCTTATTTCTTTGTCCTCTACCTGGGTTTCTCATGTGAAGGTTGAAAGAGAAGAAACCAAACACCTATTTGACATCATCCTTGCCATTTCCAGAGGTACTTGTCAAATCGAAAAAACGAAAACATAAAGCAATCCACCCCAAACAAACCCCCAAATTCTTCAGACCCTTACACAGGATCCTAACTATTCTATGATTCTATGAAGATATGAACCAGGAACTCTGAGCCCAAAGATACCTCCCACTTTATGTTGGAATGATACCACTGAGTAGCAGCTTAAAAGGTAGAGATGGCATTCAGTATTTGCTAGAGTACTGTACACACAAAGCCCCGACTTTCCAGTTACCAACCTGCTTGACCTGCAGGCCATGGCTCCAGATTCTTTCTAGCAGATCACAGAGACTAGCAATCAATGTATTTTCCTCCAGACCTGTTATGTTGGCTTCTCCATGTCCCAGCTCAACTGCTTCATGGCCCATCTTCTCTACCAACATGCGTTTAGTCTATAAAAAAAAGGAATGAAAAAAATCTCCAAAGGTTTCTAAAAACATTATCCAGCAAGGGAAAGAATTTATAGATTAGTTTACTTAAACATGCTTAATCTAGAGACCATTGCTAATGGCCTGACCAGAGAAACTTTAAATCTCTTTACAGAAATTGTAAGTTAAAAAGAATTATAAACAAAATAATTGCATGATTACTCCATGCTGTCCTATTTCTATACCCTTTATCTGTTGTCCTATTCCTACCCTGATGATCTACTATAGATCACTATCAAAAATGGATTATAGACTAGATACATTTTCAGCCCTACTCAGTACCTGGTTTTATTCTTGTTACAGCTATTAAACTCAGGTAATACAGTATACCACCAACTGCAACTGACACAAAGAAGTCGTATTTCCATGGCTATAAAAGCTTCTTTAATATTAGAAACTACTGTACTTAAATTTGCTCTGCATAAAAACATGCACAACAGTTGCACATGCTGAATGCTTCCCTTTTGACTTAGAGTCTCAAGCCCTCGAGTTATGTTTAGGCTACATGTAAATATGAACAATTAAAGGAAATCCTCCCTAAGATGTCTGATCATGCTGATTCTCCTTCCTGCCCTTTTTACTGTTTCCACCAACTCTGACTGCACAAAAAGAAGAGTGATAATATGCTCCTTTCTTTTCTAGCAGTTGAAAGATATAACACTAAAGGGATACCTAGCCTGCAATAGGCTGGTATACCAACAGACCAACGCCATTCCAGCTGTGAAGGACTTTGAGGACACCACTTGCAATGCTATGTAGGCTCAGTGTAAGCGAGGGGAGAGCACATGAGGGGGACCTACCTTCATGCGACATTCCTTCAGTAACCCTTCCACAAATTTCCAGTTGGTCTGTGCAATCACAGCTGGAGAGAGGTCTGAGAGTTTGGGCTGCCTTAAATTTTTTCCTAAACTCCTCGCCTCCTGCATGTATTTCTAAAAATAAACAGAATAGTTTTAGATATTACAAGTTGGAGGGACTCTCATCCTAATCCTAGGCAAGCAAATGCTGGTGAAAAGGAATGAGCTAGTGTTAATCTAGGAACAAAATCATGATTGGCCTGATGTTTAGATGTCAGGCTGGAGAAGTGGAATGCTTCCTTCTGACAACAGGAAAAGCAAGATATTTTCTGGTGTGGTACTGAAACAGTCAAGGTTAGCTAGTGAACTGTGCTGTTACCCACTAGCACAAAGTTAGCCACAGCAAGTGCATAAAAGCGCAATACCTTCATTCAGCAATAAAGTCAAAACACCAAGTTTCTCTCCATTGTTATTTGATTCTCACTTAAAAAAAAAAAAAAAAAAAAAATTAAAAGCCATTTGTCTAATTTTTGACCAGACTATAGAGGAATTGAAAAAAAATCTTTCGAAAATAAATTATAATAAGCAGAAACATGCCTAGTGAATGAGAAAGATTCATCCATTATTTTTCATCTGGGTAGTTTATGTGGGAAAAATGAGACTTGATTTTCTTCTCAATTAACTTCTTAATTACAAGTGAAGCTCATCTTAAACAAAACTGACATTTAGAATTATTCATGTTTTTACTGTGGGGTCGCAACTGAGAAGTATGGACAAAATTTAGCATATTCTTTAAAAAAAATAAATCCAAGCTATAATAAAAGACTTTTAAACCTTCCTGCTCCACTGCCTTGTTGTTCAGGGGTGGGGTGCTTTTGTTAAGCCAAAACCCCCAAATCAATCAACAAGTGTCCTCTGCCCCCACCATCAGTCAGAGGGCTACACGATGAGCAGAGCTAAGAAGTTGGCCTCATTTAGGTGTGCAAATATGAAGCCTATCAAAAAGTTGTCCATGCATTAATTCATAAAGTTTTTGTTAAAATGAGTAAGAGAATAGAATGTTGCCAAATAAAAGTATTGAAACCCAGTGCTCATAGCCTGGTGTAGGAATGCTCCATTTCCATCGTGTTTTTATCCGGTTAATGCTGCCCCTTTTGGGGACGGTATGTGACAATGACTGCTCTTCCCATTGAGATGAGTGGGTCACATCCCCCCAGTGACCCAGTGCTGCTGCTGGGTGGGTTTCTGGAGAACTGAGAGGTCACTGCGGCTGCTGCATCCTTAGAGCTTTCTGTCTGTGTAGAAAACAATTTATTGCATAGAATCATAGAATGATTTGGGTTGGAAGGGACCTTAAAGATCATCTAGTTCCAACCTGCTGCATGTGCAGGGGCACCTTCCGCTAGACCAGGAAAATCAAAAGCAAAATCCAAACGCATTGAAATAGCCCTTTTTTTTTTTTTTTTTTTTTTTTTTTAAATTGGGGAGAACAGTTTTTCTGACACAGTTGGTTTTTTTCAATACAAAATTTGGACAAGAACCACTTAACATCAGTCCAACAGGTCAGACAAGCATGTAGGGTTCTGCCACAGAAAACTGTTCAACAGAAGTGCTCAGCTAGGTAATTACAGTTTCACCTATACTGTAAGGACTTAAAAATAGTTGAAAAACTACCCATGGAAATAAATTTAAAAGAAAAATCACAGCATGTTGTTCAGCAAGCAACATCACAAGTGATTTCCATCTAACTCAGTGCAAAAATTAGCAACAAGACCAGTGAAAGAGTAATACAGGGAATATATAATTAGGAAATCTAGTATTTCTTTCTAAATGTAAAGGAAAAAATAAAATGCAAAGTGTGGTTATATTCTGAAGAGTACCAAATGTGGATAACCTTACTTTATTCATTGTATGCCTTGTTATTCTACCAAAATAAAAAAGAAAAAATATTAACTCTTGTAGGTTCAAGAGAAGAATAAGGCTAGGATGAGAAAACCAACTGATCGGCCTTTGCCTGTTTATCAGCATCCACACACCACCGCCCTCTTCCACACTGGGATGCGATGATCCAGCAGTCAGAAAGCAATGCTTCTAGGATTGGACCCCCTAAGTTGAATTGCCAGGTGAGAAACATGAGAAAAAATGAAGCAAAACAAGATTCTTGTCTTTCAGCCTTGGAGCTTTCATGTTTGCCAGGGAGCTGGTGTGGAAGCCTAGAGCTGATTTCCAGCTACTTTTCTGATTATAACCACACTTCTGAGTGCTACAGGTATGTGCTCTGTGAGACAGGGAGAGGTTGGAGACGCAGTGAAGACAGCAGTTCCTCACACTAACAATATCTCAAAGCAGTTTCAACAAGAAAAACTAAAACATACCAGGCAGCATTCAGAGAAGGATTTTTTAGGAGGCCGTGCAGGAGGGGGTGGTCCCTGATCCCACTCCCAGAAGGCCATTGAGTTCTGACGAAGCAAAAGCTCCTCCGATGGCTAAGAGGAGGCAGATGCCCCAATGGCAGAATAGCCAGAAAGAAAGAAGAGACAAAGCAAAAGAGGCATGCATATGATCCACAGCCAAAAAAAGAAGAAAGTAAATACATGACAAAATATTGAAAAGGCTCTGCTGAGATATGACACACGAGGCAACGTTTAAAATACACTTGCAAAGCCATGTTAGCAAAAATAGCAACAAACATACAAGTGCTGTTTTGCTGAGTTTCCATGAAACATCATTCGAAACTGTGGCTCAAGAGTCCACTCACCCATTTGGGTTCTTTCCGAGGGCAAATGCCAACACTGGCCAACGTAATTCAACAAGATTTACCACAAAACAGCATGAATGTTTTATTTTTGCTAGTGCCATACAGAAGAAGCACATGGACATCAATGGAATAATATGGCAGAAAGTATTTAATGAAGTAGAAGAAACTGAAAAGATGGGAAGGAAATGTGTGCATGTGACTGACATTTACAAGATGCATAGGAGTTTCCAAGCTTTAGGCATAAAAAGCCCCGAAGTCTTAACCTTTCAAATAGGCTTACTCATGTCAGGAATCTTTGTGAGAGAGAGAAAAAAAAAATTCCTTTAAAAAAAGAAGCAGCCCTGCCTCATTCACCTTCACAGCACTGACATTTATTCAAGGACTTGACTTTTCCAGAGACCTTCACTCTGACCAGAACCCGGCAGCTGTACCCAGTAACATGCAGTAACACAACCAGGGTTTAAATCAGCAACTAAGCCATTTTCCTGACGACAAAGGGGCTGCCTTATTCCAAAATCATAAAAGCATTTTATTTATGTTGTGTGCTTTGAAGTTGCATAACATACACAAGCATCTGTGACAAGCGGCATCTAAACGGCTACAGAGACCTATACAAACCTTAGCATAGCCACAAAACTGCGCAAAGCAATAACACATCATTTGCCTAAACCTCACCCCCTGGATCCCACGCTTGTGCCACTTGCAGAAGATGCCACCTACCTCCCTCAAATCATTGTCCAGCCCAATGTGCTCTGAGTGCTGCCGCAGGCGGTCCTTCCTCCGCTGCGTGGTGGTGCTGCGACTGGCCCAGCGGCTGTCAAGTCAGAGAGAAACAAGACACGTGAGTGGAAGACACATCGGGAGGGAAAGCCTGGGTCAGGAGCCAGAGGACATCCGATTGCAGCAGGAGAAGTGAAAGCACAAACTTGGACCTGCAGCAGACACAGGTGCAAGCTGGTATCTGACCTCCCCGTGGGAAACCGCCTGGCTGGTGATAGGCCAGTGCGCACCCAAGGGACAACAGCCCTGATGGAAACATGCCCGCTGCTTGCCAGGTCTCCAGTGAGAGCTCCTGTGTTACCCAAAATGCAGGTCATGCCACAACATTGATGCCACCACTAGGTAAATGGCTGTACTTAGTTACCCAACACCACCATTGTTTGCTGCATTTGCTGAAGTTTGATAAAAATGGTGCCTGTAGGAACAAACAAAATGAAACAACTTTCACAACTTCTAAGATTTTCCACTTTTGTGAGAGGTGGTGCTTCTCCTTTCTCCACTTTCCATGATACCCCCCGAAATAATTTTAGAGCAAATTCTTATTGCAATAGGAACTACTGCGATATTGGGTTCATCTACGCCTAAAGGCTACAAACGGTGTTGATGTTCCTGGGATTAATCGTGTTGCTGTCTTCACCATATCTTTTTTTGCTTAGAGTTTCAAAATACCACAGAAAGCCTTTATGTTTTCTACATATTCATATCTGCCCAGTTGAATTTTTCCCTCATCTGAAGCTGTTGCCTGAAAGCAGCCACTTGGTAACCAGGTTTGAAACCCAGCAACCTTAAGGCTGAAAGTGCCCAAGCTTCCAAATGTCCAAACTTCTTTATGCCAAAACAAGATATTTCTGTCCCAAGGACTTTCTAGTCTGACTGTAGATTTTCTAAGGATACCATAGCCTTCTGTCAAATCCTTGAAAACAAAAATGCTCAACTGATGCAGAGAATAAAGACATTAATACATTATTTATAAAAGAAAGCTGAAATAACGCTGTTAAAAGCAACCTATCAAGCATTAAAAATAAGTATCTTAATGGACAGGAAGGCTGTATCTTCAGAATGAGATTACTTAATTACTGTGGTTGCATTTATTAAAATTAAAAATATCTTTCAAATAGAGATTAAAAAAAGCCTCCAAGCGTATATCCTTTCAGTTGCTTCATGCAGTCAGCTGTCTCTCTCCTGCACCCAGAATTTAAAGAACAAAACCAAGGCAAAGCAGAACACAAATCCTGCCCAGGGCAGCATCCAGCTCCAGTGCCTGCCAGGATGTATGAATAAGCAACTGGTCTCAGATGGCTTCTTCTACAGGACCTGTGATCAACAGGCAGAGCCTCTGGGATTTGGGTTGTCTTCCTTTGATATATCTATACAGAGGGAAACCTAGACATACCCACATCAAAGACAGAAGTGTCTGCTTGGTGATCCTCTCCACACAGGTGGTATTGGTGAGGACAGCAGCAGCCTTCAGTTCCCAACCCATCTATTTCTGTATGTACCCCAAACAGGAGCACATACAAATAGGATGTGAGATCTAAATTATGTGGGCAAGGACTTTCAGCTGGTGACATGTAAACAGATGCACACCTGGAGGAGGAAACAAAGCTGGACTAGGGTCCTGACATGTTCAGCAACTGTTTGGGGATGCATAGGGAGGGGAAACTGGTTCAAGAGAAGTGCAGGGATGTGATCCCTGGTGAACAAACCTCCTCTTTGCATATATGTACCTAACTATCTCCACCAATTCCACCAGTGGGTCAACTGAAGACCAAATTTTGGCTAACTGCACACATAAAAAGGGAAAAAGTCACACGAACTACAGTTTTTATAATCAAATCTAAGTCACTTCCTACCTCCCAAATAACATCAAGAAAATGAGTACAAAGTAAGAAATAAACATCTGGGTCTGCATGTAATTATGGTTCAGCACCTCACCATCCCATAAAAGAAGAAATTTATTTTTAAAGCAATGTAGCCTCAAGTCTCTGGTAACTAAACAAATCAGCTCAATAGGTGTCTGCACAGCAAACGCTGCTAGCTTCTCAGAGGAATACATTACTGACATAAGTGTCTTTGCACCTCCTCAGAAGTCTTAAAAATATACAGCCTGTGAGTTTAATAAGTCACCACTTATTTTTTTCAGAAGCAATACCCAATGCCTCATTGGATGACTGAGAGAGGGGAAATAAAGCCCTACAATTTAATAATCTCAACAAGCAGAAATGTAGCATAAAGAATAGCCCCTCAAACACAGTGACTTTAGCTACCTGGCTCTGGAGACCTCCCATTTGTTGTGAGTTAGTACAACGCTTACATTTCACACAACAGAATGCCAGTAATACATTGCAATGTTAAGTTAGAGATCAAATATTACCCACATCATATTTTTCTGCTCCAATTTATATGTTATTTTCTGAATTCTAGAAAAAGTTTGGATCCCTCTCAACCTGCACTTCTGCACTTACTGGAAGATGTAAGAATTGCTAGAAGCATCCTTTGAGGGAACATGTCTCACCGAAGGTGAAAGCAGAATGAAATCCACAGAAATAAATCCACAAAAGTAATACACCATCGTTAAAGCATTTTCAGTTAATTCTAGCCCTGTTCTCCATCTGGGAGAAGGCACAGACCATTCTCCAGATTATTAATCAGAACTATACATGCAAATGTAAAGATCATTGGACATTTATGGAAAAAACCTGTTGCTCATGAGCTGGAGCAATTACACATGCAGCGAGCTATGCGTTCCCTCTTCCCCAACCTCTAAGCTAGGAAGAGGAGCTGCTGGGGTGCTGGGTGAGGTCTGTGCATTCAGATGCTGCTCTGAATCTCTCCAGGAGATTTGGTGAAGATCTAACAGCAGATAAGCAGGATTAAGCAGCTAAATCTACTAAAGCCTTTTCTTTACTGGGCCACGGAGAATTTTCCCAAAATAACGCTTCAATATAGTAATAACCATTCCCTCCCATCATCAGCAGAGATTGCGTTTTACACTACTCTGCCTCTCCCTTCTGTCAGTAAAAGGAATTAAGGGGGGTGAAAGCCCTCACCAGAGGTCATTTCACCTCCTTTGGATTGCTGCAATCCCATGTGGGTGCCTCTCCTTGCCCTGCTGGGATGAGCTGCTGCCTTATTCACACCTCAGCCCTGGTGCTGCTGAAGCAGCGAGGAAGGCTGTACTCACATGAGCAAATGCCTGATTGCTGTCATCCCTTGATCTTGGGCTTTTGGGCTAAACCTCTGCCACCTCTGCCCATGAGCAGCAGATGCCAGAGGAGATGAAGTCCTCTGGACTTGTCCCTGCCCTTCCATCAGCACTGCTGCCAAACTACATGTTGTTGCAGTCCTCCTGACCCCCCAAAAATGTTTTCTCCCCTTTATTTTTTGCCTTTAGAGCCATGAGCATGGACTACTATCATGTTTCATTTACTCCTCACAGCAGAGGCACTGCTGCGAGCACCAAGTCTCTGGGGATGAAGCAGCCACAGCTCAGGCACTGTGTTGTGGAGCCCCCCGCACAAGCTGCCTACGTGAAGAAGGGTGAAAAGGCTCATTTCAGTAGTCTCTTTGTATCTAACTCCCATGCCCAAAGGTAAAGGCTCTTCACTTCCAGGGACTGTAAAAAAGCAGTGATATTTCAGAGGAGAGACCAGGGAAAACTGCTCTGTTCAATGTAGAGAAACGAAACGAAGGCACCTCCAACTAAGACCCTTTTAACATGAAGACAGCGAAGTCAGTATTGTTTAAGATCGAATTAGACCCAACAAGCATAAGAATAGGTTTGCAGAGGTTGGAGAAAATGTAAAGGTGACACTTGGAAAAGGTGATACTTAACCTGTGATGCCTAATTTCTGTTATAAAAATGGTAAGGTAGTCAGCATCAAAGCTGAGCTGTCAGAAACCAGTCTAGCAGAACAGCAGCCTCACACCAAGGACTGGCCGTGCTGGACTGCAACCACATGTACATCACTCTCTCCCCACCTACCTTTCCCCCCTGCACCTCTTTAAAAAGGTCCGTGAAGAAATGAAGAAATTATGTCTACCCAAACCAGACATGGGTGTAAGAGACAGGATATATACTGCAATATATGCAATATGCTGCTAGAGAACTTCATTCACAGACAGATTTAACTAATATTGCCATCACTATGAAAATCACTATTGTAATTCACAATCTATTTACAGTGACAACAGAGAGAAGGAAGAATACACTTGTCTGTAGGACAGAACCTAAATCTCTTCACATACAGACCACCTCCTGAGGCAGACTGCTATTTATGTCTGCAAATCATGACAATACCCCTTTTACCTATATGCTTCCATCAAAGGAGTTAACTGACTGTGTTTCTGTATTCACAAATTAGCACGCAGCTGTACTACACCCTCCACCAAATCCCCCAAAAGCATGCGTGCAGCCTGAACATTTTAAATACACACAGACTGCACCTGTAATCTGCTTAGGTTCGTATGTACTTTGCATGGGACTAGATGGAGATTCCAAGCCAAACACACATCGGACCAGAGAAATTAAAAGGGTGGCTGAAACCAAGCTTCACCCGATGACGGATGGGCTGACAGGGGAGGGGTTCTGAACTGTGAATCTGCTCTGTACACACTGCTCCGCAGTAAGGAGGATGAAGGCTCAAATAGAGATTAATGCACCTTTTCCATCTCTTCTGTAGGGCTGAACAAGAAAGCTTTTAAACTGCTCATTGGGTGGACAAAAATGAGCAAAATATCTTGCAGAGAGTGGTCTTGCACTGACAGGCTGTCTTGTCAGATTGTATGAAAAGTGATTTAAAGGGGTGATACCCACAACCGCCATCTTCTGCAAGGAACAGCAGTAGTAATTTGCCAGCATCACCCCTTACAGCTCTGACAAATCAGTGCCCTGAGTTGTATTTAATTTGCAAACTCCCTTGAGACAGTAATGCTGTTCAAGGAAGAGTAAACAGAATAGAGGATGCAAGGGTTTGACACACATTTTTCCCTGTGAGCTTTAATTCTGCACAGCTATTTTAAAATGATATATTAACTGAAACAAGTTAATTGCCCTTTTACCACCTTGCACTAGTTGAGCAGAAGAGCACTCGAGAGACTCACCCATCAGGCACATAGTTCCCATAGAACATAGTTCCTATTTCAGAAACCACTTTTAAGCACAGATTGTCAGTCACACTTTATTCTTGAAAATGAAAGTATTTGAACATGAGTGGTTAATATTTTCATTGCACCTGCAAGTAGGTTGCTATATTGGGTTACCTAATCACAGAATAGTTTGGGTTGGAAGGGACCTTAAAGACCGTCTAGTTCCAACCCCCCCTGCGATGGGCAGGGACACCTTCCACTAGAGCAGGTTGCCCCAACCCCATGCAACCTGGCCTTAAACACTGCCAGGGATGGGGCAGCCACAGCTTCTTTGGGCAACCTGTGCCAGTGTCTCACCACCCTCATACTGAAGAACTTCTTCCTAATATCCAATCTAAATCTCCCCTCTTTCAGTTTAAAGCCATTCCCCCTTGTCTTGTCTCTACATGTACTTGTAAAAAGTCCCTCTCCAGATTTCTTGTAGCCTCCTTTAGGTACTGGAAGCTGCTCTAAGGTCTTCCTGGAGCCTTCTCTTCTCCAGGCTGAATAAGCCCAACTCTCTCAGTCTGTCTTCATAGGAGAGGTGCTAATGGATAGGAGCTGCTTATTTCAGATTTTCATACATAAAAAGTGAACTTTTACTACTTGCAAAGTTTAAATAACATCAGCATTGCGTGTGGATGGCTCATTGCTGATTCATTTCTTGCTAATTTAGATACACTTGCAGAAGTGCAAGTCTATATTACTTGAAAATGCAATTGTTTGGCTTGATTAAAAAGAAAGCTTCAGTGAAGCCATCCAGCCTTAAAACAGCACCCAACAGATAAGGAGGTAGAAAAAGCCTGTACAGTATGAAGCACTCAATACAAGAGAGGGATCGTTCCCCATAAAAAAAATACTATAGTTAAAACCAGAATGAATTCTATCAATCATCATATAGAGATTCAGCACCCACTTTGCATTATATTTATGATACATTTTTAAAAAGCATTAACCAATATTAAATGCAAGTGAATAAACAAACAGTATCCTGTTTAAAAATGAGAAGACCCAAAGCCCCGGGCAGATAAACCCTGGGCAGTTCACAATTTGAAGGGAGGGCTGGTGATGGAGGCCACAGGACAGTGCCCACACAGGTCCTGTGGCCTCCATATACTGGAGCACGACAATAAACCAATGTCATACAATCCTAACGCATGATTTTTACAAATAGACACTGACACAGTGGTGAGTTCAGCAAAACACAGCACAGGAACAAATGCCTGGAGAAAGCAAAGAAATGCTTTTGAAATCTGCTTCTTGGGTAAGAGCTACACATCGCTGAAGGCTGAGGTTAGGAGGCCAAGTATACCAAGTTCTGTGCTTGAAGACATGGACTGCACCCTCCTTTGGGGATCACTGCAGGTCAGGTAGGATACAGAAGACAGACAAAAGCACGAAGCTCAGAGGAAGCAGGGGTACAAGTGAGAGAGCTCAGGAGAAAGAAGTGGCCAGGAATGGAAAGAGGAAACAGGCTGATCAGGGAAGGAAGTGAGGAGGAAAGCGGAGCTCAGATGAGGAAGGTGGGAAAAACAGGGCTAAACAAAGAGAAAGGCAAAAAAGTATAATTTAAGCCATTTTGTAAATGTGTAACAAAGCAAAACCTTCCTTTGAAAACCAAAAGAAATTAGGATTTAAAAAAAAAAAAAAAAAAATCAGTTCAGTTCTCTGCAGGCATTCACTATAAATTCCCAGAATGCGGATATATTTCCATGCTTGGTGTGCAATCAATGGTTTCCTCTGCAATATTTAATCTCATTTATCAAGCTTCTTAGTACAAATTAAGTTAGAAGGTAATCAATTAGACTGAAAACACAGCTTGTTTCATTGTTTTAATTTTGCACTGTAAGCATATTCACCCTAATTTAACAATTAGCTAATGAAAAACCATGAAGTGTTTATGTTGCTTGGCTTTTTATCATTCAAATTCCTCTCCTGAATCATTGCAAAAGCATCACCCAGAGCAGTCCCACCTACAATTTTAAAAGCCTGGCAGAAAATGCAGATGGGGAAGGAAGAGGGGAAAATGTAGGAACCACAATGTGGTGCTGGGTTTTGACAAAGGAAAGGAGGACTCAGGAAACTGCAGCTCTTTTCCAGAATCATGGCAAACTGCCTGAGGGACTGTGGCCTGTTTTCTCCTGGGACGCTTTCTAGGAGGACTTCTGCAGAAGCCACTGCTTTCCAAGGTTAGAGCAGCGTGGATGGGCTGCTGTTGTACCCAGAGGAAGCTGCAGCTGCTCTCTGTAGATTCAGAAGGCTTTCCCACGATGAGGGGGATGTATCGAAGGCAATGAGTGCAGAGGGAATCCCTCAAGTGGGACGTTGTTTCCTGATGGGAAAGAGGACAGAACTGGGAGGGGATTGTGGGTTTGTTTTTTTTTTTTAACTGCTGTTAGCTGGGATTAATTGCTTTTTTTCTTTACAGAAAAATAGTATTTCTTTTAATTTACAGAAATAATTTGGATACAACAGTTATCGTGTTTTGCTTAAGTTTAGGTCTGCATATTCTACAGTTACTGTCTTTCCATGTTCTGGCAGTTTTGATCAAAGAGATGATTAGGCAAACTATACCTGGGAGCCTAGTCTCCAGTTTTATAGAGGTGAGGGTTTGTGGTGGGGTTTTTTGTTTGTCTGGGGTTTGGTTTTGTGGGGTTTTACTTGCTTGTTTTTAAACTTTTCATTTCTTTGCAGTAATTTGAAGTTTGGAGTTATGTTCGATGAAGTTCTTGCTTAGCTGAGCAAGTCTACATTTCCTGACCACCACAGGGGAAGAGGTGGAGACAAGCCCTAATGACACGCATGAGCCCTAAAGCAGGCATCTGAAGTCTGCATGCTGGTAAGAGCAGGAGCAAATATAAGAGGAGTTGTTCAACTGACCCAAAAATGACCAAGCAGGTGAGAGAAAGCAGCAAGCAGTGTGACGCTGGCTGGGGCCAGAGGAGCACAGGTTCACCCCCTTGACCAGCCTTTTAAAGGACACCCTGAGGGGAAGCAGGAGAGTGACAGAAGCGGGGCAAAGCATGCTGCTGAGCATGGCCACGGGATGACAGGTGAAACATTATCAGACTTCACTTGTATGACAGACTTCGGTGTTTTAACACTTACACATGATAATGTGATCAACATTTGCTTCCAGCTGCGTTTAGGTGGAAGCAATCCAACATGACTGTCAGCCCTCCCTCCGTCCCCAAGCCCTTCTCTCCATGCTCAGCAAACAAGAGCCAGACACCTCGTCTCCCAAACACCAATTTCTGCCTGTCTAGGCAATGTGGTTTTCTGGGATCACATACAGGATCTAGAATTAAAAGTGTTTATTCTTTGCATTATATTTCTGATTTAGATATACATACAACAGCCCAGTAACTGTCGGCGTTCTGCCTGGTTACAGGAAGGAAATAGCTCGATAACATTATGAGCTCTAGTTATGTATTTGTTAGCTTATCTACCCAGAAAGAAAAGCAATAAAAATCTGATTGCTGGCCAGTGAGGACAGGTTTTCATTAAAACAGCTTTGAATTGGTTTATTCGACTGTCAAGCAGGAGAGTAAATGGTAATGATTTTTCTTTACCTTTTCTAATTTCTTCCCCCTGCAAATACACTTACTTACAACATCCAGGACAAAATTTGCTATGTAGAATGAAGTATACAAAAATAATTCTCATCTACGTAACAATATCCTTTGCATTGACTTCATGAACACACACAATTAGCTCCATCTGAAGTACCTGGGAATGTAGCTGAAATGTTCTCTTCCCCCATCCCCATATACAAAGACCCAGTCCCATATGCAAGTATAAGATATCTCCAAGAAACATACACTTGGAAAACCAAATTAAAGGCTACACTTCAACTGATTTTGTGGTCATAAGAGTTATGCTGTATTTGCAGAGAGCATGAAAAGGCTATCTATTTTTTACGTGGGTGTAAATTCATCAGAATTATATATCCTAAATGAAAGAGAAAGAGTCCTCTCAGCTGCTCACATAAAAAGCCAGGAAGCAGAAAGATAGAAACAGATGGTCTAGAGATTTTCCAATTACAAACCTTTTTGGCAATATATAACTGGAGGAATTCCAAACATTTGTCACTTTGACATCGCTTTGCGGTAAGTAATAGGATTTTGGTACTTACAAATTCTGAAACATGCTGCAATTTGAAGACCAAAACCAGCTATCTAAATCAAAATCATCACTGAAGGAGTTAAAGTCACATTTTAGAATAGGCACCAATATAAGAGAAGCATCTCAGAAGGCATAAGGAAAACTATTTTTAATTTGATGCTTATTCATAGATTCACTAAGATTCTGCAGTAGAGCCAGAAGATACAAGCCACTCTGAGCAGGCTGGGCACACTCACACTGTTGCTGACACTGTAAAACTGAAACCCACCATAAGGATAAGAGGCAGACTGCTAAACACAGCATCCCACAAGATGAAGAAATCCTCCATTCCTCAAGGTAGCATTACCCCTAAACTTCTGTCTCTGTGGCAAACAAAGGAACTTGGAAATCTGCATCCCTCCTTTTGGTTGTTTGGTGGGGTTTTTTTTATTTCTTTTGAAGAACTAAAATTCTTTAAACACTCAATGCTTAAGGATCTCTTATTTTATCATTTGCAAGTTTTATTCCTAGTAGGTTATAAAAAAGGAATTAGCTAGCACTGGGGTGCACAAAAGGTGTATAAATAGAATTGAGTGGGCACCTCATACAGGAGCTCAGAGCAGTGTGCGTGCATGCACATGCCTAAAACAAGAGCTAGCTTTAACATTTGGACAGTCATAGCTATTGGAGCTCTCAGATCTATCTGTGACCTACCACAGAAACTGGGAGTGAGGGCTTGAGCTAATAATTTCATGAAGTAGTAATCACTGATGCACAAATCTACCATTTTTGAAGGGGGAGAAAACCCCCTCATTCCTGGGTTTTGAGAGAAGACAGAAAATGAAAAAAGTAACTTACAGCACTTCCTTTACATTATAACTGTATAAATGTAAAGAGTAGCAGTACTCCAGGTTCTCATTTTACATTATGTAAATTAACTATGTAATGACATGCTCAATTCCACAGCTACAGGTACTCCTACCTTCATATTAAAGAGCACTACAGAACCTTATCAGAATCAGAAAAGAACTCCAAGGTATGGAACCACATACTTTCCACCCTCACAAAGTTATTTTTCCAGGTTATTTCAAAGTGGAAACTGAAAGAAAGCTATAAAAATCTTCGGGTCATATAATAACAGCTAAAGAAAAAAGAGAAACAGAGTGGGCATTAATTCCGTATGATGGTGTGGAGGTTTCAATAGCAAAATTTCTTTCAGAATCTAAAAACAGCAAAGAAGTGAATTTTAAATTTATTATGGCAATAATAAAACTAAAAGTATGTATGAGAAGACACGGTACTTACCACTCAGTAGAAAACAGTACTGAGGAATCTTCCCAAAACCAGAGCTAAAGTTTTCTAACATAACCCAAACCATGGCTATAACTTCAATAATTGCAGCCCATACAAACCAGAAATGGAAAGAGTTGCTAGGGTTCATTAGTCTGGTCAGAGCCATCCAAAATTAGGACTTCTGTTCAATGATGTGAATCTTTTGTATGAGAAACCTGCTTTCACATCCAGAAAATAAAACCTGTGCTTACTTGTTATTTGTGGGTCCCGTTGCCAAGACATCCGATTGCAACTTTGGGAAAAATCCTTGTTCATATTTCCCTTGGCCAATCTTCATATCAAGTAAGTGCGGGTGGATAGCTGTGTGATCGATCTTCATCAGCCGCTGCTCGATGGACTGAGCTGCAAGTTACAGTCACAGGTGAACAACCACTTTAGTGAACCACCTGAAGACACATGCTATGACAACAGAAGTGGTCATGCTCCGATCCCTGAAAATGCTCTATAAAAGTTAAACAGTGACTTTAAACCCAAAATTCTGTCACTCACAGAAGTGAGGGAACATCTGCGCTGTTATGTTGCTTTTAGTTTCTTCACCCAACACAAGCAGCACTAGCACAAGCAAGTCAGCTGTTAAGCGAGCAAGGATTTACAGGAGCCTATGAGATGCGTTATGAATTGACAAGAGCAGTCCAATCTTTCCCTGCAATTCACTGTTTGGTTTTAACACTCCTTCAGCAGAATGGAGACCTCTAAGGACAGTTGCAACTCTCTGTGGGGTCAGGCACCTTGCTCTGCCCCAGACATGTCTGCCTGGGCAGCTGTACAGGAGGCAATACTCGAGTTTTACAAACATTTGGCACCTATCATGACCCTTCTCCTGAAATTAGATATGTCATTACTGGATGACAGGCCTTCAAAAACCATAGCTAACTGTAACAAGGTCTGAGCAGCATCAAGAAGATGAACAGATGCTTGGAAAGAGGGGAGGAAACTATGGCAAGATCAGAGAGGAATTTCAGCTCCGCCAAGACTAATGCAGTTCAGTCATTTGCTTTAAGAACATGAGGATTTCATCTCAAATCTCAAGCAGGGTGAAATCTGTCACCCTCTCAACATTGAGTCAGATGCACTGTGAAGGAAAGGGGAAAGGAGGTGTATGGGGGAAATCAGCATTTAATTAGCAACTTTAATATTCAACTCTTTATAGCCCATCCACTAACGGGCAGGCCTGTTCTTTTCAGCATATCACAACTAGTGAATAAATATGCAGAATGTGGAAGCTAAATCCATTTTCCATTTGTCAGGAACAACACAGAACTCATCTCCTATTTTATAAAAACCGTGATGGGAAAGAAACTGTCAGGAGATTTACATACTTTATCCTTAGAAATTCAGCAACTTTTTTTCTCCACTAAAAGAATAAATAAATAATCGCTTCATAAGGTTTTCTTTTGGAGAAAAGGGCTGGGTAGTGTGGGGTCAGAGGGTTTGAAGGGTTCCGAAAATAATAAGTTAAACAAACAGGTGCTGGATCGGTGCTAGGGTCACATATATTGTGAATGGCAAATATGAAAGAAAGTCGGTATTACTATCCGTTTGCTGCTTTTCACAAGACAGAAAATGAGGTTCCGGTGCCACAATATCTACCAAAACTAGACGCTGAATAGACAGTCGACCTGCAAATTAGAATTGGTTTTAGATAGTTAAGTAGACACAGGATTTCTATTTCTGCCACATTTATATCAAGCAAAATGCTCTGAAGGAATTATACAAAAAAATCCCCACATGAGAAATGTGTGTTTACCCCAGTTCATTAATATGTGTCCCAACAAATTTAAGAGCGTAATTTCCCCGTATTACTTGGAAATGAAATAAATACTTGCGCAGTAAGAAACTCAAGTGTAATTTGAAAATGCATCCTGTGACTGTAATGGAAAAAAATCCAAGTCTTCAGTATACAGCATATTACTCATTAGCACTGAGTACCTATTGCTGAAGCTACTAAATATGCCACCCAGGATTACGTCCCCGGCATCCCCTGCTGCTCTACCCAAATGGCATAAGGCAAAAGAAGGTCTTTTTACAGGAAAGGGGAGACAAGGCCAGTGGAGCAGACACCGGGGCTTGGTTCCTCAGTGCGACTGGCGCTGGTCCCACTACCATGGTGAAGAAAAGCTCTCCTGGCAATGGCACAGGAGCTGCCTGAAATGAGAAACGGCGAGCCCAGCTCCATGGTTGGGTTTGTGTTTATTAAAGGCACCAGCCTAGCAGAGCTTGAAGGGAATGCAAAGGCTCCCGCTGTTCTGGGTGTTAAAAAGCATGATGAAGTTTTCGCCTAGGGAAAATAAGGACACCGCTGAGTCCTCCTCAGGTAACTGTAGGGCTTCCTCACTGGCTGCAATGCTCAGGTGACTAAGGACCTATATTTCTTTGTGGCTGACACTGTACTTTTGAATATTTTACTAGGCAGGCTGAACGTACCTGCTTCTTTCAAAGTGCTGCATTTCTGGTAGTTGGATGTCCGCAGTGCAGGGGCCCTTACATTATATAGCTTTATTTTCTCAATTCGGGAGTCAAAAACTCGCAGAAAAGGGTCCTTCTCTTCCCACTGGGAGATTATCTTATTGTCTATGAAGGTTGCAAACATCTGTGTTTCGATGAAATGTGAAAGGAATGGGAGGTAAGGCTCAGGTTGGTCCGAAAGGAAGGAAGCCTGAAATACAGAACAGCTCATTAGTGCCATATTCCCACCTGCCATTGACATGGCGAGCTGTCCTGCAGCAGAGAACTGATCCAGCAGCCAACCAGAAGGCTTGGACAAGGCTTCCCCACCACAGAAACACCTCTCAGAATTGCAAATCCATCTGCAAAGGGGTTTGGTTCATGGGTCACCTCTTCAGTCACAACTGCGAGAAATAAGTAGCTGTGGAGGCTTTGTGACAGGTAGACTGTCACAAAGGGAATATGGAGTTATTGAAGCATAACTCCAGCTTTCTCAAAGCAGCCTAGCAGCTACCACCTGCAGGAACAAGCCCTGTGCAACCCATGGCAGACGACCACCAAATATGCCCACTTGGGACCTCTGGTATGGCACCCCTGCTTGGGATCAGATAATTTATTAAGGTGTCATACATATCAAGGGGTGCACAGTGCACTACAGCTAATGCTCTTTTGTGAAGTTATTCAGGACAATTAATCATGAATTTCCAATTAAAACTGATTGTCTGCCCAAGTCTCTAACTGAGCTTTGAAAACCCTGACCTTCACAGTCCATTTTATTGTAGAAGTATCAGCAGAGATTGCTTAGACAACCCTTGCCTTATGAAAGCTGCACTGTTCAATGCCTGAATACAAACAAGATCAATAAAAGGCATGGCAGTGGTTTTTTGATCAAAAACTGACTCAGATCAATATTTAGTCTGCTCCTGACTGTTTATCCTTCTACCATTCTCCTTAGAGAAGGACTTGTATCTGAAAAAGCTGATGGCTAGGAGAGCTAACTACTTTGCGAGGTCACTCAGAAATAACTGTGCAAGCTTCCCAACATTTCTCATTTCTTTTGCTAGCCTACAGTCTCTTTACTTCCCCATTTGTAATCTCAGCTTCCTTTTCAGTCTAGTGTACACATTACAGTGGGGTCATAACAGTACTCTTCTGCCATAGGGATGTGAAAACCTTCTACAGAACAACACTACCGATTAAAAAAAGCTTTACTGTGACATTAGGAAACAAGGAATGGATTCGTTTTTTGTCTTGTGTGTGCACCTCTCGTCTCAGCAAACAAAAAAGAAAGAAAGAAAAAAAGTCACTTTCCATTGCTACCCTTTCCACCAAACCCACAGAAGAAGTCCCATCAGCTGGGCAGAAACCTGCCAGCTTGGTTCATACAAGCCAGGGCAGCTCTGACCAGTTCAGTGGATCTGCACCAATTCGCTTTGGCAGGCGATCTGGCCCTGTGTATAATCAAATCAGACAAATCTCTCAATGAGGCAGATAAAGAACAGGGGATTAAAGAGTACCTGGGCTATATATACACACATTACAAAGCTATTCTCCCTCCCTTCCTCCCAAAAGCACTTTCAGATGGAAAAATGAATACATGGCTATCTTTACTTTGTCAAAGTTTTGCATTTGTTCCCTGTTTGTCAGCCATGACTCCATATCGGGGGCAGCCTGAATGACGAAAGCCTCATAGTCTGCGAACATCTGTGTGAAGCGGTTGGCGAAAACCTCGCGAAGCTGCACGTTCAGTTTGTAGTCCCTCAGCTCCATCTCCTCACACGGCAATTTCCCATCCTTCTCCTTCTCTGCGAGGGGAGCCGTGATGGTCATTTTTTCCATTGTCACGCCAGTTCTTTTGGCCAGGGCCTGCAGGCGGGCGATCGTCTCGTTGCCTTTCAGCAGCTCGTACATGTTGAGGGCATTGCTGGGGATGTTCCCATTCTTTTTGTCGTTCACCAAGTCACTAAGGACCAGGTTCTTGAGTTTGGTGGTGCTGTCGCTGCAGTGCAGGTTACCCTCTGGCGGGATGCCAAACTGCAGGAGAACCTCGGAGATTTCCTGGATAAACTCCAGCTTGTTGGGGAACTGGGGGAATTCCTCTGGCAGTTCGATGAAATGGTTATCGATGTCTACAAAGCACAGGTTTGCCTGAAATACAAATAAAAGCTTCAAAATGGATACTCAGCACTGAGTTGGCTTCCTCCTGGCAGTGTTCAAGGCCAGGCTGGACAGGGCTTTGAGCAACCTGGTCTAGTGGAAGGTGTAGCTGCCCACAGCAGTGGGTTGGAACTAGATGAGCTTTAAGGTCCCTTCCAACCCAAATCATTCTATGATTCTAGGATTCTCTGCTAAGTAGCCCTATTTTCCCAGAGTAAGAGCTTTCAGCAGAAGGTTAAGATCACACGTGCAGGAGACTTTAGCTGTGTCGTCTAGCCTGTGATGTTCCAGTAAAACTGAAGACCAACTGGATGGCAACAATTTCATGAATAAATAAAGTCTCCTGCCCGCTCCTGCTCCCTCAGTACTTGCAGATCCCAAACTTCCTGCTGCAAAGATTTGATATCGCTTCCCAGACTAGCCAAGGACACACTAGCAAGCAGGATGCGCAGTGCCGCTTCTCAGCACACATAAAAACTATGTGTGTTGAATTATCACATCTCAAGGGCATGTTTATTTTACCAGGATCCAAGTGCAAGAAGCCTCTGTAGCTGTGCTACCAAGGAATGAAATGTTCAGTGAGAAAGATGACATTGCTACAAGCAAAGCTACAAAAGAGGGTCCCATGCAAATCCTTTGGGATCGTGTCTGAGTATAGCTTGTCCACAGGAGGTCAAGCCCCATTTTCCCACTCCCCCTACCCCCGGCTTCCATGAAGGCTTTTAATCTTGGCAATTCCTCTGCCCGAGATTTAAACAGAGTGCTCTTAGACAGCTTTGCTATGAATGGAGATGGATCTCAGCCCATAAGATTAAAGCTAAGTGAAGACATTAATCTAGCGGAGCAGATACTTCTTGCTAGGAAAGTGTCAATGGGGGGATGGAAGAACCCTACATAAAAATTAATTACATTGCAAATGCACCCTCAGGAATAATAGCAGAATGAAAAACAGTAATCGATCTTCTGGACTGCGGCTTATATCTAAAATTCACTGTCTGAGTGCGCTGTGCCGAATAAAATCTTAAACCAGGTCAGATTCCCAAGGTGCTCAGCTCTGAAGGGTTTTACACTGGCACAAAGCTGCAGAACAAAAGATGCAGAAACCCACAGGGCAGGGGCAGCAGCAGCAGATCTTTGTTACGCCTTACTTGGCCATTAGCTCAGCTCTTCTGCCTGCTCCAAGGCACTTGTGCTGTTCTTTACTTCTCACCAAGCACTGCAGACTAATCTTCTGATTATATGAACAGAAAGGACTGATTTTCCTCCTTTTCTGAAAAGGTTAGTTTTCATTCAGCAGGACAATACATTCTACAGCAAACATGGTTATAATATATCGGATATTTTTAGGGACATGTTTGACATGGATCACCTTTCGCATCGATATTCTAAAGTGTATTAGGATTAATTTGGTAAAGAAAAGTGTCCCTTCAGCTCACTTTTTCATAATAAATCTGGACTGTGCAAAGAAAAGCATTTCTTCATACAAAACAATTTGCTTTACTTAGCTATACAGCTTTAAAGAGTTGTGGTATGCATTGGTGTGGTTCTTTAGCTCAGGGACTG
Source organism: Strigops habroptila (assembly GCF_004027225.2). NCBI lineage: Eukaryota > Metazoa > Chordata > Aves > Psittaciformes > Psittacidae > Strigops > Strigops habroptila. The sequence continues at coordinate 67,139,269 of NC_044279.2, forward strand.
TCTTCTTATCTATCAATATTTCATTTCAAAAGCTTTCTAATTTCAGCTCTGCATATAATTTACAAAATTTGAAAAATGAGATTTGGATTCAGAAAACCCTTGGGGAATTGGTCTCACTTCTCTCTTCAAAAACATCTGATGATTAAAGTTAATGCAGAGAGATTAGTAATCTTAAAACAGCATGATGGCCAGTTGTTAGAATTCTTATTTCTAGCAAACAAATGGTTTATATTTAGAGCAAGAGCTTGAAAAGCTAGCCCCTGGCCTGAACAATAAAGGAATGCTAAAGTGAACAGCATTTCATCACTTGCTTGCATGTTGAAGGATTTTCTAATTTTTTATTGTCTAGAGGAATTTGAGATTGAAGATCTTCCCTGTTCAATACCCCTTCTTTCTTTCCCTCTCCCACAGTTACTGGACCTGTGGTGTTCATAAATGCTGATATTTTTCACTCATTTGTTATACATTGTACATCAGTGGGGAGTGTGTGTGGTTTCCACTCCGCTATTACCCTTCCCTCACTGGCAATATTTAATTTGTTATTCCAGCAGTACTTCAAGCCCATCACATTAAAACTTTAATTTAAGCAAAATGACAGCTTAATCTGCTAAAACACATGACTAATAATTTTTAAAATTACAGTAATTATGTAATATTAGCATGGTTTTACTGAAAAGCGTAGCTAGATACCAGCTCCTTTTCCACACCAATGCAAATTTCATGCAACTGGGTCATTGTATCCACAAGGCAAGACTTGATTTGCGCTGTTACATACCACCGATGCTAAGAATCAGGCACCTCCACCTAATACTTAAAATAGACCTTTATTAAAAACTGTATTATCCTTGCCCTGTGTTTATCCCTCCATTTCCACATACAAACTCCCCCTCCTGCATATCCTCCCCTGCTGCTGCTGCTCCCACCTGCCTCCTCAGTCAGAGCACCTATCTGCAAGCCTTAGAGACTCTGCCCCCAGGAAAGGTCTGTGCATGAAGCTGAGCACAGCACTACCACTGCCACGAGAAGTTACAGCCATACAAACCGAAGTTAAAATGCATGGCATGCTCAAGAGATGGGTCCAGTTACCATCTCAAATGCAGAAGGGCTCGCCGTATGGCAAAGACTTTGTAGTATGGAGAGCGATCAGTGGCCAGGTGAAAACGTGAAGCAGTTTTAATCATCTTGATGAAATTTTGAGGAGAAGAATCTCCATTTCACTCTCTACCACCAGTGATTTTAACACTTAGATTAGCAGGACGACCTTTCTGTCCTTTTTTCCTCTGTGGAAAAAGTGATAAACCACGCAAAGTTTTCACTTCCCCATGCATGGAAGGACAGAAGATCTTCAAAAGACTACCACTGGATTGAGTCAATATTTTGGAAGTAAGTATGCATGTATGCCCCTAAGTGGTTCACAGGCATGGAATTAATGCAAATCTGGCTTGTTTGTAATGGACCTCAACCCAGCTGGAAACTTGTGGGCTCATGCAAGGATAGGACGAGGCTGGCAGGACAGGGTGATACTTCTCATCAGCAACAAAGGGACAGGTTTATACCATCTAGCAACCGCACCCGAGATCCAGATTCATGAAGGCTACCCTCGAATGAAAGGCTCTTTAGCCGTCTGTCAATAGGACTATGACAGTGACAAAGAGCAACAAAACCTGATGAAGCATGTGATGTAGAGAAAGCACAGAAACTTTCAGCACCATAGTAAGAAGCAGTAGGAGAAGCATTTCGGAGTCAGTATATTTAGTGGTACTCATTAAATTCAGGAACGGACTGAGAAGGGCTGGTGAGACTCCCCCTACTATCTCACTCCTGCTGGCAAACAGTCTTCACAGTGCCAGAGAAGGCTCCCAAGACCAGACATGGCATTTTCCAGCATGGATTCACACAAATATTAACAATGCTTTCCAAGATTGCACCCCCAGAGGTGGAGACTGACCTCCTGAGGCAGCTCCAGCTTGGAGCGGTCGGTTCCCTCCTTGGACTGCAGCCCCATCAGGTAGGGAACAGGAGCATCCAGAAAATGCAGGAGAGAGGCAGGAAGGATGGGGACGTACACATGCTGCCACTGAAATGGGAACAACAGCGTCGTGATCCCCTCTGCCACCGTCATCAGCCGCTGATAATCTAGACAGGGAGGGAGGGAGACAGACATTGAATTATCTTTGTGTTTTGCTTTTGAAATCTGGTTGGCAAGGACATCAGTAAGAAAACAAGAGAGAAACCATGTTTATATGGTAAAATATGTGAAAATAAGACAGTACTTAAAAACCTTAAACATTATTTAATTCGTCAAAACTCATTACCCCCAGGAAGAAACTGCTGAGCATAAATATTCATATCTTATCTAGATCTGTTATGTCCTTAAATTCATTTACTACAAGGATACCAGAAGTTCTTGCTATAGTACAGGATAATAATACTCTTAATTCTATAAAAAGCATGTATTTTTACAAGGAAAAGGGAGGAGAAAGAAGTGAACTTGAAAGAAACATTGTGGTTTCTCACTTGCTCCTGTCTGCCTGCTTCTGCTCCACTTGCTACTACTACGTTCCAGAAGACTTGCCTTGGCCACATACCAGCAGAAGTTTACAGTCTCTACATATTTAAAAGCACTGCTTGTTAATAAAACCCAAACAGAAGCCTAGCAGAAATTTAGTTGTCAAAAATATTCTGTATAGCTAGCATATTTACACTGTATTGTTTTCCCAAATTTGTATTTAATCCACTAGTTCACTGCTTTGCAATGCTTGGTTCAAATAAACACATCATGCTTTACTTTTTAAATTAAAACTTAATTTGATCCAGCTGAGCTGCAAGAATATTTCAGAATCTGGATATGAGTAAATTCTTTCTCAACTACCCAGCTGGCATTGTGCAACACCACAACCTGTTTATTAATATGAGGGAATCTAAGTTTGAGAACAATTTTTTTTGCTTTTGTTTTCCTTTAAATAAATACTAAATAAATAAATCACATGTTGGTATTAAAGAGGCAGTCATCCTTACAGTAAAACTCAAACTGCAGACAATCCATCAGGAGACGGGTAAAAGGGCCCTGGGTCTTGTAAGCTGTGAAACCAGATGATTGCTCCTACTCTACGTTACAGCAGCTTCTGCATTAATAACAACTTCCCCCAGATGTCTCAGAACATGAAGGTACTTAAACCCCACTTCCTTAGGAATGAATCTTAACTTGCCATGAAGCAGCAGCACATCTCATTGAACAGTGTTGAAGACAGGAACACTGAAGTATAAGTTTTTAAGTGTCTTTGAACTTGCACAAGGTGCACGGCACAGACAAGACAAGGGAGTTGGTTCCAGCCACTTGTGAAAGCTTCTTTTCACTATTTGCAGCTTCAGTGCACGGTACATCATCGGTAACCACCAAGAGCAGCAGAAAGGATGTCTCCTCTATGGCTGTATCCTAAACCAGTTCTCGAGTTCTCGTCAGTGCCAGGCAAGTCTCATGAGCTGTTGCTTGAGCAAACATTTTCACTCTCACCAAGGTCAGACCCAGACCCCTGGTAACACTTGGGTTGCTGCCCATCTCTCCTAGCCCCTCTGCCTTACTCCATAAAATTGAAGGGATACGTATGAATGTGGTTTTGAGTCTGGTAAGGCTGCTTTGTTCCTATAGCCCCACTGTCTGCTTTTGCCTGGATAGGAACCCAGCCTGGCCCTTCCTGTTTCCTAAACAAGCCAGCCTGATGCCTTGGCAGACATCAGCTACAGCACTGCCATCTGACACAGCTCAGCTATTAGGAGGTCACTGGCAAGATGCACTTGAATAAATATGCAAATTAAAACAACAAGTTGCATAACCCATTCTCCTTCTTGCTAGCACCTCTTTGCAGAAAACCAGCCTCGATCTGCAGAAGGTCAGCCGGGCAGGCAAAAACATTTTTCATCTTGTCTTACTAATAGCTAGTCACTCAATCTTCAAAATGATTTTTGTGCACACAAGTCAGTCTCAAGGTTACACCTCAAAACCAGTCCCAGCTACAGATCACGCATTTATGAATCCCTCCCTGTGCAATGGTCTGCAATTACACAGGTCCATGGGCTGTCTTGTTGAGGAGCACCTATACAAACTCAACTTACAATACCTACTGGTGAACCTTAGGCATCTTATAACCTTTCATAACTCTGAAAGCTTTAAAGGTTTTTTTTTTTAAAAAATCAAATATAGAAAGTACCATGTCTTAGTATGCATGAGATAATTTCAAAGTCTGTTCTGATCTACACAGCCTGAAATAATACTGCTACAAACAGTAGCTACAGCTGCTACAGCACTTGCTATGGGCTTGGGGAAGAGTGGCTGGAAAGCTGCCTGATGGAACAAGACCTGGGGGTGTTGGTCAACAGCCGGCTGAACATGAGTGTGCTCAGGTGGCCAAGCAGGCCAACAGCATCCTGGCCTGCATCAGAAACAATGTAGCCAGCAGGGCCATGGAAGCGATTGTTCCCCTGTACTTGGCACTGGTGAGTTTGGGGCCCCTCACTACAACAAAAGCATTGAGGTGTGGAGTGCGCCCAGAGAAGCACAACGAAGCTGGTGAAGGGTCTAGAGAACAAGTCTTACGAGGAGCAGCTGAGGGAACTGGGGTTGTTCAGCCTGGAGAAAAGGAGGCTCTGGCGAGACCTTATCGCTCTCTACAACTGCTTGAAGGATGAGAGGAAATGGCCTTATGTTGTGCCAGGGGAGGTTTAGACTGAATATTAGGAAAAATTTCTTCACCTGAAGGGTTGTCAAGCATTTGAACAGGTTGCCCAGGGAACTGGTGGAGTGATTACCCATGGAGGTATTTGAAAGATGTGTAAATGTGGCACTTAGCGACACGGTTTAGTGGTGGACTTGGCAGTGCTGGGCTAATGGTTGGATTTGATGATCTTAAGGATCTTTCCCAACCTGAATGATTCTACAGTTCTATGATTCTTCGTGTTCAGGCTCCAATCTCTGATTTGTACACAGGACATTTTCCAAGAGAAAATGCTCAAGGAGGATAATCCCAGGACAAAGTGGCCCCCATAGCTTCTATTGGAACTGCTGCCTCCTAACAGCTGCTTAGCAGGATTTGGCACAGGTGTGTCTCTCACACTTAACCTTCTCCCTAATTGAAGAAGAGGGCAACAGAGTTGAGTTCAAGGAGTCTGGATCCAACCCCTTTTTCTGGCAGCATCTGCCAGGGGCCCTTGGCCAAGTCCCTGCATCTCACTTCTTGTGCAGCACAAATAACTGCAGTGGAGATCCTCTCCACCACAGGTTGGCAGTTCTGCTGCATGAGCATGGAGATGGAAATGGTTTCAGCATTTGAACATCAATTCTGAACATCAATTCACTGTAAATGTAATTCTGAAAGAGGACAAAATTTGGCAATTATTTGTCTTGATGCTGATTCTCCGTAACACAACAACAGGACAATAACCAATCAGCGCAGTATTACAACAGATACTGTGCTTGCAGAAATATCTACCCCAAAGAGCTTAAAGTCCAAACACAGGCAGTAACTGAGAAAACAAGACAAAATAATCCTTCTCCTTTCATTTTACAGATTGGGTATAGAAGCTCTGAGATGTTAAGAAATTCACAAAGCTCAACATAAAAATTACCTTTCCTACTACAAAGGAATCTGATATCTCAAAATCCTTACGATGCTGCAGCAAAGTGTAACCAAGTTCTTTTGAGAGAGCAAAAGGATGCCCCTGCACAGAACAGCCAAGACCTCCCTCATTCAGGTGCTACTCCAAAACAGGTTCAAGTCTTTGGTCACAATCAAAGAGAAGAGAATTTCACCCGGGACGTTCTCAGCAAATGCCCAACCACAGGATTTTTGAGTATAAGGCATGTATAAGAGCACACACATGCTCATTCAAACCAGAAACGGCATTCTTGCTGTGATCAGTACACTGTTATTCCGGTTTCAACACACCCAGCCTTCCTGATGAAAGAACAATTTGGCAGTTTCCCAGCTCTCTGTTCCAGTAACCTACCAAAGGTAAGGTAGAAAGCTACTGCAAAGCTGGAATCTCAGCTTGGACCTTCTAAATCCTAAAGTACATCTAAAGTACAGTGCTTTAAAAATAGACCATGCTTCCTCTTTCTTTTCCTTTTTAAGTCCTGCTTTACACACAATTTGAAAGCACTTCGAAGCATTTGAAAAGATGGGTTACCTGGACACCACTTCCTTTCCTCTACTGCTTTTTGAACATGCATAAAGTATAACTGCAGCTTTGCAAAGCCATGTATTTAAATATGTATTCTGGAAGATGATAATCAGATGATGTTCTCAAAGAGTAATCTTTCTTCCTTACCAAAAGGAAGAAAACAATTCTAAGCAATAGTTTTAAACAAAACAAAGCCAACAACAGAGAGAAAATATAAATCAACAAACTTTAATGAGAAAGAGCTAATTGTTTAGAGGGAAACACCTGAATTGGTTTTAAAACATTCTTTTGATTTATAAGTTTTTCCACATGCTACCTTTACAGTCAAAGTATTATAAGCAATTGCTGTTCAACTGCTACTTTTTGTAACAAGTATGGATTAGCTAAGCCAGGTATATTGGAAAAAAATGGAAAATAAAAGGGAATATTCTGCTTTGAGCTCTGAGCACAAGTCAAGAACAGCACACAACGAAGCCTGTCTAGGAGCTTGGTACCTTCAGAACTGTAATGTTTATATATAGCATACTGAAGATGAAAAAGGGAATCTGAAATTCACATCTGAGACAAAAATTGTTTATGAAAGCAAAGGTTTTCAAATCAGGTCTCAATAGCTCCATAGAATCAACACATAAAAATTGTCACAGACTTCAAAGCGCCCTGGAAGCTTCCATCTTTCATCCAGTTTGTACACGAGCAGCTGTGATGACTGACAAGCCAGACCAGGTGATTTTCAAGAGATGTTCAGATAAAATGCACAAAGACTTCACGAAAGGTTGGTCATAGAATCATAGACTGGTTTGGCTTGGAAAGGACCTTAAGATCATCTAGTTCCAACCTCACCCTAGACCATGTTGCCCAAGACTGTCCAACCTGGACTTGAACACTGCCAGGGATTCTCCACAGAAAGCACCTTGTACCAGTGCTGCCTTCAGGACACTTGTACAGGTCAGTGTCAGAGGGTTCTAACCAGTAGACTGTCCTGGGGAGACAGCCCATGGCATTTCAATGCCCTTTATCCCTGATGGATGAGTGGATTTACCAGTGGGTGACATAGCACTTGAGTTACAAGATAAAAGCAGAGCAGCAATTTATGCAAATCTGAAAATACATATTTTCTTATACATGATGATCAAGACGAGCCTTACATCTAATTGCCTGAACTAAGAATTACCCTGTGAGACTGTGGGTCAGCTCTGCCTCAAGGGAAACATCCTAAGGCCAATATTCACTGAGACCAATTCTTCTCATTTTCCCATGCTGTCAAACACTTAATGGAAAAAAATCATTTCCATTTCAATAAATTTCCATTTATCCACGTCACAGCTTGCCATCAGTGATTCAGCATAAATTAGTTTGTGATTAAGAGCCACCTTAAGAATTAATTTCCAGGAAAACTTGAATTAGCTCCCATTACCAGCATGGTTAAGCCTCCAAGAGCAGGGCAGAAGTCTGTGACAAAGCCGGCAAGGGGGCAGCAGGACATGTGAAGATGCCCCTGATGACACAGGGAGCCCCTTGCTCTGCACTGGGGCAGCAAGGTGGTGGCGATGGCACAGACTCCAGCAGGCAACCACTTTGCTCAAGACTGCTTTTGACCACCATGTTATTTACCTGGCACAACTGGAATGTGAAGGCCTAATTTAACTTTCTTACCCCAATTCTTAAAAGGTAAAGATGTTTTATAATGGAAGATCATATGTTCCAATCAAAAAAGTGGAAAGGTGGTGGAGTGTGCGTGTGCTTGGTGTTAAAAGCAGTTGCTCAATCTTTCTCTCAAGTTCATTGTGAGTATGAACAGGAGTAGGGTTGTGGTACAGATCTGTACTAGCTCCTTCTCCTTGTTTCCAGATGCTTTAAAAACTTGGCTTTTCAGGCCATATTGACCTCAGCTAATAAAATTGATCAACTTTTAATTAAAAAATGGTTTTGTCTTTTCACCTAAATTAAAAATGAAGTCTATTTGATTATTCTATCCAATTACTTGTCTTCTTTCCAGGGGAACACACACTGTAGTCTCCTCTGACTGCGGTGCTCCTGAGGCCCTAAACCCAGGTCTTTTTCACAGCATTTTATCCCCATGTAAATTGCTCTGCCCAATAGTTTCCCATTGGTTTTTAATGAATACTAGTGTGGAGTGCAACTATTTAAATAGTGAGCAGAAGAGCAAAGGTTTTCTACATAACTATTTCATGTACAAATGCTTTAACAGGCAAACACATCATGGATGTATTTGTTTTAAAAAATCTCCCCCAAAACAGATTTCCTAAGAAAGACTTTTCAGACACCAGCTATTTCTAGGCAATGACTATATATATGCAGTCATTTGTATTATAATTTCTAAGAGTGAAAAAAAAAAAAGGCAAATAATTTTGAAGTGCAATTACTCAAGCCCTTTGAAAAACAACTTGGGAAATGCTCAAAATTATAATGAGTAGAAACAGCCTAAGCTCTAAGAAGTTTATCTTTGTCTCATCCACACATTCCCTCTCATGTTTAAATCCCTAGAAATGCAGACGTGCAAAATGGATTGCCAAGGTTGCTGCGGAGCTCATAGTTTAATTCATCTCTCTCCAGCAGACATATCATGCCAGTGGTGTTTTGTTATTGATTCTTGGGAAATTGTAGCAGCTATCACAGGGTGGATACTGCTGGAAGTCTGGACATTCACATCTCCATGCTCACACGGGAGAGCTGTGCTCTGATTTAAATAAAGGGCACTTGCAAGAGTACTGCAAAGACTGCACCTTGAAGAATTATGAGGGGAAAATATCTAATCCCTCCCCTTGGTTTTCAAAGTGGCAGTGTTAAAATTTGGTCTTATGTAAACTTAAAAGCATTCTCTATAGGCAGAAAGATATATCCTGAATCCAAAGGAGTTTTCCTTCTAGTTCTTTCAGGCACAGCTTTCTGCATCACCTTTGCTGGCCAAAGCAACACTTAGAGTGGTATATTACATCTACCCACCAAAAGTGATTTTGATTCACTTCCCTGGAAGTCCACGCTGTCTCCATGAACAGCAAGGGCTTGTCTTTTCAGTCTTGCTGTTTAGGCACAAGCACAGGTCTCTCTGCCTGTTATCCATCTGTCCTTGCCTTGTTCTGTGTTTTGCCCTAACACTGCCACAGTACTGTTTCCTGCTCTTTAGCTGCACAGACATGTCACAGCTTCAGGCTGAAAGGCTTTTGCCCCAGAAGGACACAATTATCCACACCAACAGTTCCCAAACTGTGGTTTGTAAAGCCACTGTGAGAGCTCTGTAGCACCAAGCTCCTTTGAAGCTTAAACTATAGACCTGAGAGAAATTGAGGATTAAGGTAGTTGCCCGCAGCCCAAAACGTTTGGGAATGAAGCAACTTGAAAATAAGCTCATCATTCTTTTATGTCAGTCTCTCACCCCTCTGCTTAACCACCACAGCTGCAAAGTTAAGTTACAGTCCACTACCATGCCTGCATTTTCCCAAATGATGGGATACCACTCACCATAAACATCATGAACGAGCAACTAGAAAACCAAGGTTGACTACAGCAGCCATGGTACAAACATCTACAGGTCCTGTCCCTGCTGCAGAGCTGTGCCAGACTCTCATATCATGCTGAGAATGCATCCAGTGCAAGCTGGGTAAAGTCATGTAACACCTTCACCTCTTCATTTAGTTAGATTCCTTTGCTCAGGCTGCTGGAAACATTATGCCTCAGCTACAGGGTTAAAAATAAATGTTTTCATCATCAACTCTTAATTCACTAGAGGAAAACCACTCCAGAAAAGCCAGTACAGTCTCCATGCAACCTTCCTGCCAGCCCTTCGCTGCTGTTATCACCGATTAGGTACAACCCCACTTGACCACCATCCTTCCCGCAGGCGTCCCACAGCCCATGCTTGCCTATAAAGTTTGGAACCAAAGCTGTTTGACCAGTTGTTCCCAGAGTTTGCAGTTTTCATGTCCCCATAGCTCTTTCTTGGCTGCAAATATAATCTGCCTTTAGTGGACAGCTGTTTAGTGAGAAGTTTAAGGTTCTCAGTAGACAGCCAGTAGGCTCATTGTATGATCAGGGCTGTGCAACAACTTGCATTTTCACTCAACTTTCTAAAAGAAGTCTTCATTCTTTAGAAAGAAAACAAATTTTTTTTTTTTTTTTTTTTTTGCAAGCTTGAATGAAAACCTTCTTTGCAACAGGGCCAGGAGAACCACAAAAAATTCAGCTTACATTTCCCATGCATGTTATTAACAGCTCATTAATATTGAAATAGCTTGGTGAACCGAAGTAGGTTTTGGTTCAGTGCTCTGATTCTTTGAGTACTGCAGCATTTCAGTGAATTCTGACTTTGGGCGAATACTACTGTCCTGCTTGAAATTGCACTCTGTGGACACAAGAACATCTACTAATATCTCGTTGAGTTTGGAACAGTTGCAGCAAGGCCGGGCCATTGGAAACACAGTCCAGCGAGTTCATCCTCTTTCAAGCAGAAAGGGGAGGAAGGACGCATTTGCAAAATCACTCTCACATTTGTTACTATGGAACAAGAGATAAGCCAAAAACTTTTCATTTTTTCCCTTGCAGGAGCTTGGGAGTTAAGAAAGCATTTGCCCCTGAGCTTAGAGAGATTTCTGTAGTAACTAGGCTGGTTGTATCTCAAACAGGAAAAGAGACACTTTGTTTTCTTTCTCTGGAATTGCAAGATTGACATTTAAAAGAAGCTGCAGTGCACAATTAGCCAAGCACTCAGCTATCAGGATGTGCCAAAACTGAGGCTTTGCACTTGACTTCCACTCCACATTCCCCACCTCTGGGAACCAGCATTACGATGCTATTTGCATAATCACAGAATTTCCCTAGTACATCTGTATGCTTTTCCCCATGTGCCATCAAGTTGTGTCTATATAAGGTAGGGAAGTAAAGGCCATGTCAAGGACATCCCTAGATTCACCAATAATAGAGGGAGAGGAGAAAAACAAATAAATCTGAATTTTGGAGGGTGGAGAGGATTAATTCTCACTATCTCATTTTTCTTTGCAAAGAAACCCACAGTGAAAACAAACAGACCAATAAACCCTTAAATTATAGCCAGTAATTGGAAGAAAAACACTTATCTAATGTCTGGTGGCACTGAAATTGAATCAAAATTATTTAGTGGATATTTTGTGTCTGTCTCAAGGACTATTCCAAAGTAATGCATATGCAGGCTGCTCTCCATCTGCAGAAAATACTACTAAAATGTAATCTGACAAGCAGATTTTTCCTAATGTCCTAGCTTACAGTAAAAAAAAAAAAAAACAAAAAAAACAAAACCCAAACAAACCCAATAAAAAAGAAGAATCTCAGTTTTCAGGGAGTCCATAAGCAGGGACCAGAGTGGGAATGATGAGCAGGGATGGGGAGGCATTTCAGTTGCTGCTTAATGTTGAACCCTGGTGTCAAGTGGCAAAGACAGCACAATTCAGAGCGAGGAAGAAAGGGATAAGCACACACACATAGAAGCAGAAAGGAGGGGAAAAGCAGCCTAATCAAAACTAGCAGCAGGATTTCTGCTCACACTTCAAACTGAGAGCAGATAAAACCCTTCATTTTCGGTTCTTGAAAGCAAACCCCTGGAGTTCATGTGGAGAGGTGCTCTGCAAAGAACTACCAATCCTTTGAATTCAGTCATTTGTTGAAGAACTAACCTCCTTCCACCTCCCTGAACATCTTTCCCCATTCTCAGCCATTTACTCATTAGTATTACTATTACACACTTACTGACCTCTTTTGTGACAAACCCAAGCATTTAGTTTTGTAGCCTGAAGGCTCATTACCCACACTAATTTTAGGTGACCTCCAATCTCCTCTCTCCTCTCTGTTTCAAGCTGTCTGTCGCTTGAACCCATCTTTTGAGAAGTCTAGGTATTCATCTCTTCTTCTTTTTGTTAGAAGTTACGTGTAGCTCCTAGCTTCATGTTGCTCATTCTAGTCTGATGAAACCACCCCTCACTTAAATTTTTCCCTGAGGCATATTTTACTAATTTAGGGTCAGCATCACAGAAGCCATTTGGGAACCCAAATAATACAGACAGGCATCCGAGTGAGACTTAGAGGAACCTCCAAAAAGCCTGGACAACCCCTCGAAAGTCAGCAACTCTTGAACTTGACTCGTTCAGGCACTCTGGTGCATTACAACAGTTGTGGCACATTCATTTTGGTACCCAAATATCACCAGGGCCAGACTCACAGCAACCAACAACATACAGGAAACAGTAACAGGTTGTAAAACCCCAGTGCATGCTCAGCACCAAGTCAGGATTCCCAAAACTTATCATTCTTTGCAGAAAGACACAATCAGAAGAGAAAAGGGACGGGCCAGATTTTCAAAAGCTTGCTGGCATATTTCAACGTGGACATGCAACTCTCGGTGCTTTAACCAGAACATACCCACCATGCAGGAGGGAGGAAATCTCAAACTTCAATATGCTATTGAAATTTGAATTGAAAAAGCAAGACACTTGCTGCTTGTATTTCTGCAGAAGATAGGATTAGTTTCATGCTGTCTTGCAGCACGATTAAGGGCAATGTAAGGATAATAATAAAGTGAATTCTACTGCTAGCTGTCACAAGTGATAAATACAATGCATAATTAAACAAGCAGCACTTAGACTGCCTGGAGGAAACAATTATTTAGTGCTTTCATTAGGACAGTCTCATTTCTCTCATGTTTTTTCACAAATCCACTGAAAAATCAACAGCTTTATATTAGTTCTGCCCAGGGAACAGACCCAACATGCACCGCCAGACGAGTGCCCACCTTGTGAGTACAAAAGGATCTGCATCTCCAGAAGAACACAGGTGAAAACCTGGACCAGGTTCTCCAGGCCCAGCAGCTCGAAGACCTCCCGCAGCGGGTAGTCAGAGAGCGGCAGCTCGTTGGGCCCAGGTCTCTGGCAAATGATGGGCTCATAAACACCATAAAACTTCAGTGACCTCCCTGGGGGTGGCAGGGGCACCTCGTAGAGGATGTTGTGGATGTAGCTCTCCAGGGGCAGAGGAGGTGGCTGCTGGGACGTCACCGCCTTATAGAGCTGGATCAGGAACTTCTTGCAGGCTTGCATGAAGGGCAGAGGGGTGATGAGGCAAATGCATTTGGAGACGTACAGCGTGTCTCTGCTGATGTCGTAGGAGTTGTACCGCTGGAGCTTGGCAAGGGATGTGGCATCACCCTCGTCGATGCTGCTGGCCAGGGAGTCCATGCTGCATGAGGAAGAGGCACAGACACTGCTGTATTGCTCTGCGTTGTGCATCTGGTAGAGGGTTTGCATGGCTGTGCAGATCTGCTTGCTCGTGACTTCCTCATAGAACGTGAGCACAAACCCATATGTACGAGAGCCATCTTCTCTGGTGATGATGAACGAATGGAGCTGTGGATCTCTGTTATCTGCCTGCGTCCTGAAAGACAGCCCTTTGGGCATACACAGCTAAGAAAAGAGAAAAGGAATAGATATAATTATCGAAGCTACAATTTTATTTTGTTATTTCTGCTTTACAGCCATGTTCTTTTTATCCACTGTATCATAAGAAGCCATGTATCACTAAACATAATTCCCCTGAAAAGGAGCCCAACAACAGCCTAAAACTGATACTACTTAAAAGAAGAGGTAGACATGGCTGAAGAAAGGAAACACTTTCCAAAATGACCCATCTATTATGTCATTACAACTCATTTTCATTACTTTGTGAAATTATTTTCACTACTGTATAGTCTTTGTCTTATTTACTTAAGTATCATAGAGAAGCATCCAGTTTTGCTCTTATTTGCATGTATCGTGCTCATAGTACTCTAAAATCAGAGAGCCAAGGAAGCATCTTATACCACTGAATTCAAATTACATAGACTTCTTGAAATTCTTTCATCTTCCATAATTTTCTTACAACAAAAAACCCCCAAACAACCAAGAGTTGCCTGACAGCTATTACATTTACTTTCTTCCTTAAATGCGACCAAATAGCTTAGATGAGAAGAAGTGTGCATGTTGGGGAACACCCAAAAATCTATGAAAGCCTTGTTTTTTATTTACCACTCAGCAAAATCTTTTGCAGTGATTCTGCTGCACTGGGTGTTTCTCTGAAACATAGCCCTAGTGATAACTTGAGGCATTTTTCCAGGCATTCCTCAGGAATTCTATCAGCCATATAACACAAAATAACAAACACGCAGCAAAACTTGTTTGAATGTGAGTCAGCATGAAAGTCTTTATGTTCTAGCTAAATCAGTATGTTTATAAACGAAGAACTGAAGCTTCCTTTGTACCTTCTATCTGAAGAAACAAAAGGAAAGAAGAGAAGGATAGCTTTGAAAGTGTTCCTCCTGTTCCAAAAGGCAACATTAGAAGCCAAATTTCCCAAGGGATGTGAACTTACACATGACTGAGTGCATACCCTAATGTCTCACCTCGACCAGAAGCAAATCCTTCTGATGGTGGAAGGGGTCAAGAGAAATAATGATATATTTTCAGGCACATCCTAGCCTGAACTTCACCAGTGCACCTTGCACAGACCATTGGAGAGCCTGATAAAGCTGCTACCAGCCCAGCTGCGATACAGGTAAGTGGTCCAGAGCCCCTTCACAACACGCTAGCAAGCCCCCAACTTATCTGGGGTAGCTCGCATGTATTGCTCTAAAAGGTAATGTAGCCTGGAGTTGGTAGAAGCATTTAATTCAACTGATGGGCTTTGCTGACATAAACCATGAAATTGCAGCTTGAACCATTTCTGAATAGCAGCTACATTTTCATTGAAAAGGTTTATAGTTTTTATTGAGGCATTAAGAGCAGTGCCATGGTTAAGACTTCTCAAATACAGAAATAGCAAAAAAAATAAATCCTTCTTTCACACTTTATTTAAATTTATTCTGCACAGTAAATATCTCAACCTCTTTTTTTGGCAGGCTTGCTTAATAAAAATTTATTTCTAAAATGTTGGCATTCAACTACAGCTATAGCTTTATCAAATCCAATCATACTGAAGTAATAGGTTTTAATCTCAACATTATCAAAGACGGTATTTCCTTCTTTTATAGAAAAATACCTGGATAAGGGAATTGCATATAATGGTACAATCAAGAACAGCTAGGCATCAGGGAAATTCAGACCAGCTGAGACAGTTTCAGAACGCTGTTTTAAATAAATTTCATCCAAGTCTTAATTATTATTCCCTTGTGCTTTATATACTGAGCATACACACACAAAGGGACACCCATCTATTAAGTTTCAGCCACAGCCCAGCATATGCAGAGTATCAACATTTTAAGACCCTGCTGCAAACCCTGGCACAGGCTGTTGTTAGACCTACAAGAGGACAAAGGGAAAGGCAAAGAAAGAAAGAAGATGGGAAGGGAAGAACGACCAAGAGTCACTTAAGAAGCTAAGATCAAAAGGAAGGCCCTGTGCTCATTCTCCAGCAATACAGAAAGCTTCAAATTTGCAGTTAATGCATTAAAACTTTCATCTTAGTGCCTTGGACATCAATCACTTCGCATCTCGTCTCTGTCACACGTACCACAGGAGAGTGTTGGGGAAGAGCAGCTTGGGGCATGCTAAGAGGGTTGAAAAGCTTTGCCTGCTGGTGAAGTTGGCTGACTAACACTGAGAAGGCAGTCAGTCATCCACCTTTATTGCACCTTTATATAACAACAGAAAACTATTCAAGATTACTGATCAAAGGACAGGATTTTGGTTTTCAGAGCACTTTACTACTTATATTTAAACATATTCATCAGCAGAAAAATGTGGAATAAATCATACTTGCAATAAGGCTTATAATCAAGATGGGTTTGCAAAAACAAAAGGAAGCTGCACAAAGTCAGACAAAAAGATACCAACTAATCCATAGCCCCTCTCTAGAAGTGATGAGTAGGAGACACCCTTTTCCTAAATGCAGAGGTAGGACACACACACTGTAATCCCTCCCTACTTTCTCCTCCCAGCCATCATCCATTGCAGATATTTCTGAACTGAAGACTCCCTCTGGACCCACTGCCCATTAGTACTGGTTCACCTCTTCTCCAGTAGATCCTCTATTTCATTTTTTAACCCCCTGTATATTTTTTGTGTTCACAACATGCTGCAGCAGCCAAGCTCCATACCTGAACTGCACCACAGATGAGAGAGTGGAAAGAAATATACTTATTTGTATCAAAGCCCACTCCTTCAAATTACACTGGGGAACCTTTAATTCTTTTATTTCAGTTAAACAGACATTGCTGCCTTGGACTTCAGAAAAAACAGTCAGAGATTTATATACCTTGATGAACCAGAAGGCTAGAATAAGAGGTTTATTTCCTAAAAATTTCACTTTCCTCTCTACTGAGAACTTAAGCTTGGTACAGCACATTACTTGCAGAATGGCTACAGAAGATAGCATGTGACATTAGGCAGGGATAATCACAAAAAGCAGTGTGAGGGGGGAAAGAAATACTTCCCTATTAAAGAGAACTCTGTACTTTGATATATACTTTGAAAGGGAGAGAAAACATGACTTGTAGGCAGCATGATTGCTTGGGACTTCAGGGGTTATTTTTAAAGTGACAGTATGGTTTCAGAAGGCAATTGAAATTCCTTAGGCATTCAGCAAAGCCAGAATTCTCACAAGTTAACCTTCAAGGATTTATGCATTTTCTTGTTTGAGGAAAATTGCTTCTGGAAGCTCACATAAAGCAAACACATAGGCAGAACTAATACAGCAAGGCAAGATCAGAAAGGCCAATAATTGCCTCAAGGGATTTTGTGGAGGTGGATATTACTTTAAATGATGTTTCAGATCAAAACAATAAAGCAGTTTTCCAAAAGATGATTTAAAAGACCATTAAATACTGCTGCTGTTAGTAAATGCTTTTTTTTTTTCCTCCAAGACACATTGCAAATGAAAGATGTGTTCTTCAGCTATTTGATTTCAGCTGAATGCAGCTCAGTTCAATTATTTTATTTTAATAGGTTTCCTGCTGATTTTAGTATTCCATTTTTGTCCAATAATATGATCACACTTCATGAATACTAGACATTTTCAGCTGTAACATGAGAGACAAATAATGCAGCAATTCCAGCTATTACCTCTTGCTGCCATATTCCTGCTGCACACTCCCCATCACTTCTCCTCTGAACACTCCCAATTCAAAAGCAGAATTAAAAGGCATAAGTAGCTTTAGTAGTTATTACCATCTTAACTGTGCTGATGAAGCATCGTTCTGAGTCTTCTTGCTGTTTAAGCCAAGATGTGGAGACCTGCCCAAATACCTCACCATCTCCATTAGTGCACATTTGGAAGCAGAGGACTAAAAGCCCCAGCTGTCAGTGGGCAGAGGGAATGATCAGTCACATCTCTGCTGTTCTATGTCTGTGCAGTGCCACAGCATCAGCTGTGTAACTGTTACTTCCAGCTCCTGTGTTTTCATGTTAAGTATCTGGCACAATGTTAATTAGTGGAAATCGAGATGAACTTCAGATTTCTACATCTTAATGACTGCAGAGAAGTTCCAAATGCATTTTTGCATTTGCAAAAGCCATTTTATTGTGGGTTTTATGTTCCCTGTCTCTCCACCTCCCGGGTGAGGGCCAAGGGATTCTCTGGCCTTCACACCTGCGCCGTAATATCAGGTTGGTTCTGTTTCAAAGTAGCTAGGATGTAGTCCAGTGGATCATCATTCTTTCAGCTGCCACTGCCCCCACTCCAGAAACTGTTTTCTCCTCTCTCCCCCATTCACGGGACTTAGCCACACAGATACTCACATCAAATTTAGTCAAGAGGAAAGACATGTACAGAAGATGTATTGTTGCAGAGGTGCCATTAAAACAGACTACCTAACAAAAGCTAAGGTTTCGGTAAGTTCCAGGTTCTGCATAAAGATTCCTCTTTCCCTTGCTGTATACAGCATCAAGGTTTTTGTACTCAAAAATTTCACATGGGTATTAGTATCTTAAAAATTCCTTGGTTAGCCTCCTTCCCACCCATGGATATATATCCAGGGTGATTACATCTCTTCTCACCCAGTCACTGGGATGGTGGTTAGACTTGTTTCGTCATGTAGTATGAAATTAGAACTGAAGAGGGAAATGGAGCATTTTACGTTTATTGCGCCCAAAAGTATTCTGTATTTTCACATTACCTCTATCACCACAGCTTTCCAACCAGCTCATAGTGGGTGCTCATAGTCCCAGCAGAAGCACCTTGCTCATCACATCATAAGGACTGGTTGTAAACAACCCAGGAACCACCTGAGAGTTGGAGTTGTCGGGAAACACCTTGAGAAGAAAGTTTCTCTACCTACCATGTTGACAGCATCCTGGTCAAAGGGGTTCCACTCAATGTTCTGTGGATAA
This sequence comes from Strigops habroptila, assembly GCF_004027225.2. NCBI lineage: Eukaryota > Metazoa > Chordata > Aves > Psittaciformes > Psittacidae > Strigops > Strigops habroptila. The sequence continues at coordinate 67,157,784 of NC_044279.2, forward strand.
TGGGCCAAAACTTTGGACTTGAAGGTTCTTCTTAAGGGACTCTGGTCGAAATTCTCTCCTGCAACAAATGAAGAAAGAATGACTTGTCATAGCAGTCAGGCTTCAGAGAGAGCTGGCCTGGCGCAGCTTGCTTTCACTTCGTGGTTGGGTTTTTTTGTGAAATCTGATGGGCATTTTCACTCCCAACAGATGTACTACTTTTTTTAAAAGACAAAAGAGAAAAGATGCACTTTCAGTCTGACCTTACCCTCCTTCCCACAAAATCTTACTACAGTTACAAAACAGCTTCCAGCTTAGTATTTACAGTATGGAAACTTTTTGTTAAGAGAAAAATGACTGCTGGAGTTTTCTTGAAAAAGACTCCACAACCAACTGAATTCTCCGCCTTCCCCCTATAGCTTGAATATCTAGAGATGGCTTTACTTAGATGCTGGAAGAGCCACTTCTCTCAAGTTTGTTAGAAACTGTTACAGGGTCAATAAAAAGTACGAGCACCTCTCAGCTCTATAAATTATTCAAGGATTCATTATAGATCTTTTTTATATCACAAGTCCTATGTGAAAATTAAACATTTATTTTTTCTACATCAAATTTCAAGGACAGACTCTTTCCACACAAAGAATCCAGCAAGTGCAAAGAAAAAGATTGAAATTAGACTTCAAGCAGAAATGCATCCAGTTATCAGCATATAAATAGTGTATTTCACAGGGATATTGTGAATGGAGTTTCCACCACTGGATAGCCTACAGTATGCAACACAGTAATCAAAACAAGAAGTTCTTCAAAATCTATTAATTATATTACCATCTATTACACTTTTCTCAGGTATCTCAGGTTACTAATTTTAGGTTTCTTGCTTTAAAGACTTCAGGTGGGTCTTTCCTGTTCAGTTCCTTTCTCATCTGAGAGAGATGAATGGGATGAAAGCCTTAAGTTCACAATGTGAAATGGTTTTCATCAAACCATGCTTTGGAATCAAAGGCTCCCTTTGGAACATCTTAGTGTTACTGAGATACTTTTAAAAATATGTTACTGAAATAGAATTGGATCTCCTTTCTTAAAAAAAAAAGAATAAAAAAAATCTCTTTATATTTAATTATTTATTTCATTAATGAATGAATGAGAGTTTTTGATGAGAAGTTATTTTGGATGAAAACATAACCAATGACTTGGCAAGCTCTAAAGGCAATTTTCCTGTGGAAAAACTAAACTGCAAGTCACTAACCTCACTAACCCCTCTCTGAAGGTAACATGGACTGCAGGAGTACAATTTGTGCTTGCTGAATTACGTATGTCAACTCAACCTTTGTGCAGCTAGCAGCCTCTGAGTGGTGTTGCAAGATTCACAGTTCAGCAGCTACCCGAAGGTTTCTGAGGCCACAAGCCATTTGGCACCTGCCCTTTGCTCCTTGCAAAGCACAGTCTGCATCAGAGTGAATTAATACAAGGAAATTTCTGTACAAACTGATACTTGAAAGCAGAGCTTCCTTGGCCGGCAGAACTTAGGATCTGCAGATGATTATGGGGAACAAAAAGTAACAGAGAAAAACACAGCAGCAGTTCACAAGGTAAAAATTATCTAGGCAAAGTTTTAGGAGAAAACCATTTGTTGTATGAATCTCTTAGCGCATGTTCAACGTAGAGGGCAGAACCTGCGCTGTCCCTCAGGGGCTGCAAAGCCAGAGCCAACACAACAGAGGCAGGTAGAGGAAGAGGAGGTGAAGATCAGGCATTTCTTACAGCAGGAAGGTCAGGAAGGGAGAGCAGAGGCTTGTGCCGGAGCTTGTGTAGGCAGGCAGAAATTCCTCGAGATGCATGACTCAGCTGTGCTGGGACTGCACCTCTCCCGGCTGAATGAGCCGCTGAACTGAGTCAGCTCGGGAGCCAGGTGGAGGAGAGGTAAGCAGCTCTTCCAACAGCACTCGCTCTCAAATGCAGTGAGAGAAAGGGTTTTAAATCTTTTCTTTTCCAAGGCATCTCTCAGATTTTAAAGATACAGGTATTTTTATACAACAGCTCACTTTTAATACAGGATGCAGACACATTGCAGCATCAGTTTTTTGTATTGCTACATCTGTCTCACTTGATTTTGGTGCATAACCATGGGGGAGAAAAGCAAATAAGCTTCTGCAAGAATATTCTGTGCTTGGGAGGAGAAAAAAGTCCGAGATGATGCAATGCTGCAGCCATATTTCCTGGGGCAGGAATAAATGGAAATTGTAAGACAAAGAGCAGCTGAGGGAACTGGGGTTGTTCAGGCTGGAGAAAAGGAAGCTCAGGGGAGACCTTATCACTCTCTACACCTGCCTGAAGGGAGGTTGTAGCAAGGTGGGTATTGGTCTCTTCTCTGAATTAACAAGTGATAGGACAAGAAGAAATGGTCTCAAGTTGTGCCAGGGGAGGGTTAGACTGAATTTTAGGAAAAATTTCTCCACCAAAAGGATTGTCAAGCACTGGAACAGGCTGCCCAGGGAAGTGGTTGAGTTACCACCCCTGGAGGTATTTAAAAGATGTGTAGATGTGGTGCTTAGGGACATGGTTTAGTGGCAGACTTGGCAGTGTTAGGTTAACAGTTGGATTTGATGATCTTCTAGGACTTTTCCAACCTAAATGATTCTATGTGAGGAGCTTTGACACAGGAATCCAGCCTGCTTCTGGAATTGCTTAAGGCAAACCAGGAATCCAGCAAAAGCTTATGCATCATGGAAATACAGAAAACTGAAGGTATCAGCTGAACTGGATCAAATTAAAAGACAAGACAGGGTTTAGCTGATAACATCTACCAGGCTGGACCATACTTGCCACTAGCTGCTATGGCAGTCCAGAGCACAAGCTCCATGAAGATCTTCTCCATGCTACGTTACAAAGCTCAGACTGAAGCATGGAAAACCAGAGACCGTTACTCTGACAGAACATGACAGCAGAACAACCTCTTATTTTGGTCCAGATGTTCTTTGTGGAGGCATTAGAGATAAAGATACAATGTCATCCACCACAAAATAAAAATCCCAACAAGCAAAGCCAGCAAAAATTCTGTCTCCAGGTATACACTTAAACATACCTGGCAACATCTTTAATTCTTAACATCAAACAGTAATTAATGAGCTTGCATAATCAAATAAATATGCATGAGGTTATTTCCTAATTAGATCTTCAATCTTTCTCACATCTGACAGAGTTTACCTTACAACTGTGAATTAGCAGAAAGGCAGATATTTGATGCTAAATTTGTTTGGTTGTTTCTACTAAATGTTCGAAGAGCATCTGGATGACTTCATTAAGTTCTCCACCGCTAACAGCAAGTAATTGCTAGAGTCCAAATTTCTTTAAAGGTTTCCTTTTTCATGACAAACCACTACTGTAACCTGATGGATGCTAATTGGGTAATTTGTGTGGTTCAGATGCACTCATCACCTCTGCAGTTCACTGGTTGAGCCCTTCACAGGTGCTGTGGGGGCCAGTTTTTGACCCTGCATCATATGGGTGTTGTAAAAACACCTTTTGCTTGAAAAATAGCTCCCAGTGATGACAGTCAGCAACTAAATGATTAACCACCTTGGCATTTGCACATAACTGTAATTGGGACTCCAGCAGCAATGCACATTAATCAAGTCATTTACTGTTTCTAACGCCTGTGCTCACTTACAGGCACCACAGAAATTGGTGCCCTATGCTCAGGGCGTGCTCAGGAGAGCCCTGCTTCCAGCACACCTATGACATGTGGCATTTCAGGGAATGCGGCTCTGCATGCTTAGATTGAGTAGGACAGTAAACCACCCCGCTTTCACCTAAATAGCTTCTGCATGCACCCAGAGGTGGAGGGGTATGTGCAGGCAATTTTACCTATCTGTTCTGGGAGCACAGCTTCAGCTTGTGGTGGAGCAGAGAGGGCAGCTGCTGCATGGTGTTAGCTGCTGTCTTGCCTTAACCTGCTCTCTGGCATCAGAGCAGCACGGGCTGACTCTGGAAGCATGTCAGAGTGCTCAGAGAGATTAGGGAAGTGGTCCTGGAAGGCTTCTCCATGGGAAACTACCCTCCCCTAGTTTGGTCGCTCAATTACTAATTAACCCTACCAGGTAAAGTTTTACTTATTTCCAAGTTAGACCAAAAACTACACCTCTGGAGGTGTAAGAGCAGGGAAGGCCTTGATTTTTTGCAGTTCTTGTTATTGAATATACTTCCTCTCATTTTCCCTATAATGCATCTCTCCATCTTGACAGGCGATACTCTGGCAGCATCTGGAACCAGTGGAGGAGAACAAGGAGTATTTTCCAATAATCCACTGTAATAATGAAAAATTGAGGCTTTCAATCGGCTTTTGGAAATGACCAATAATTTGTACGCTGCTGAAAACACCCATGCATTTGTTTTGACAACAGACATGTCTAAAACCTTTTGTTAATGAAGCACAAGTATTGCTTTAAGAAATCCAGCTTCCCAAAACCAGAACTAGCAATGCCCTAGTAGGCTGACAACATGAATTCATTTTATCCAGGAAAGTAAATGGCACAAAGAACTTACCTTTGCAGAGTCTCTGCAGGGTTTGCATTTTACTATTCCGGTGGTTTTAAAGAATATATAAATTAAAGGTAAAACACACACACACACAGAGAAAATATAATTTTCTCAATCAGCGATCATGAAACAAAACAGAAGAGCCAAGAAACCACACTGGAGTGAATTAATTTGTCATTAGCTTGAAAGGACACAACATGGCACATAGAAAGCTGCCTCCTGGGAAGCCAGGCAGGGCAAGCTTTTAGAGATACATAATTTAGGAAAGAAAAAGTACAAAGGTATGACAGAAAGCAGCCTGCATGTCAGGGTGAAATGCCATCATTTGGCCAAACTAGCAGGAAACACCCTAACTCTCACAATAATGAGATGAGAGACGTGGACTGTGACAGCCAGCTCCACACTGACAAGCAGCTGGATGAGAACCACAGGGAGCAAAAACTCCTTGGCAAACATGAGGGATCTGGACTGAAGGGTACCTGATATTATCAGCTCTCAGCCTTGGTAGTTGTGAACTGCTGAGTCACATGTGGCAAATAACATTTATTTAGCTGTTACTCTAAGCAAACAGTGAATTTCCATTAAATCTACTATGTGCTTTTAAGTGCTTGCTTGCTAACTTCCCAAACAGGAATAGCAAGGCACATTAAAAATGAAGCAAGTATCAAATGCAAATTGAATCTGTATTCCAAAATATTAATGGCCAGATAAGAGTACTATGAATACAGACAGAAACATGGTATTTGATGCGTGGCCCCCATTCATGCAAACAGCATGTCTCATTGGGGAAGCCGCCTCTCAAAGGCAAATTAAAAATTTTGAATGGAATCCTTTCCCTTTCAGGATATTAAAAAGAAAAAAATCTTCAAATACTTTTCAAAATTGCATAGAAAGTGTCAGACTCAAGTTCCGTTTCAACTGGATGCTACATCCTACGTAAGAGCACTTTAAAACAACTTGTGCCTTCCCTTTAAAAGTACTCATTTTTAAAGGGAGATTTAGTTTCAAATTAAAATCAAATGGGGATGGATGCTAGATCACGAAACACTGTACTAATTTCATTTCAAAATGAAAAGATTTTTCAAAATTAGAAAATAAGCCTGATCTGTGTTTTGGATGAAGGATACAATTACTAGGGAAATGCAGCTACAGTTGTGAGGTTGTCAGTCACGATGGCTTTCATGTGGGTGATCGTATTTAAATTTTAACTAATTATCACTAGCTATAGAGGCATACACACATATGTCCCAAATAGGCAGAGGCATCCTCTACCCATACTCTCTGGTCCAGGGAATGTGAGTTATCTGTTGCTCCTTCCAAGCTCTGGAACATAGAGAGGAATGCTTGTGACTAAAGAAATAAAAATATCTTTTGTTCCTTTAGAGGAGTGTACTGGGAGCACAACTATGCATCTCATGGTGACAACCTCTTTGATAGGTATTTCTAATTAAAAGTGTCCAGCACATCCAGCTATGTTCTGTCCCTGCAGACTGAACTTAGTTAAGCTTATGGGATAACTGCATGAACCTGCATGAGAATCAAGTAATATACAATGTTTGAGTGGGAACAGGAATAACAGGGCTTGGCTGGGGAGCAACTAAGCTGTTAATTGTCAGGTTCAGAAACTGGCTAGTTTAAGAAATGCAGAAAATGCGCTCTGCTGCTTTTCTTCTGGGCTTCACTGGGACACCAAGGTGACAGTGGTAGGCTAGTCGGAGTTCAAGGACATTAACTCAAAGGTGGTATTTCTGACCACATATTCTCATAATCTTACAGCAAAGGAGGGAAATTATACAAAAGGGAGGACTGGGACACGGCAGACAAACAGTCTTCATTCCAAGATTTTAAAATCTGATTTGTCTGCAAGATGGTGGTGGCTTTTGGGGTGGGACAGGAGGGAGCAGGGTCTAACCTACCTCTTACATGTCAGTATGTCAAGAAACTGATGGATCATATTTAAGCAGGAAGCCATAGTGGTTGTGTACCCTACCAATACATCTAAATGATTTGGCTTTTTTTTGGGGTGCATATGGCTGTGTGGACCTCACTAACATTGCTATTTAAAACTAGACTGAAAAACATGCTTCCTTGAAGCGTCAGGAACCTTTGGGTTTCTGTAACAGAAATCGGTGGAGCTGGACCTTCCAGTACCCTTAGTTCACAAATCCACATAACCAAGCCTAGTTGGATTTCTGGGTAAGTATCCTTTAATATTGCCTCATGCAAGGTATTGTTCAGTCTTTATCAGGAGCACAAAGATCTAGCATATCGTATATCCACCAATATACTTGACACCACTAGTGGCATTTTGTTGGAAAGGGGAAGCACATCTGCCAAGGCAGCTTCAAGAAACAGAACAAAATTTGCCAGATATGGATTTAAATTAGGTAAAAGAATGAAAAAGTCCAGGGGTTTTGGTTTCAGTTTTGAACTCTGATCCTTAATTTGATTCAAGAGGAGTTGGAAGACTGAAAACAAAGAGATAGAGAGGGCCTGGTGATTGTTTTGTCCTTAACCCCTCTTTACCTGAGGTTTTGCATGCAGTATCTGAGCTCTTGCCATGGAGTTCTGCTTCTAGCCATTTGTACAAGACTACACAACATAACAAACAGAGATAAAAAAAAAGCAAGTATAAACAAAATGAAAAGATACACAAATGTACTGGGGAAGGGAAAAAATGTGAAGCAGACATTAAACACCCCCCTTTGCAACCTCTCTTCCCCCCCACTACTGGCAAAGGGTAAACCCACGTGATAAATAAAACCCTCCACGACTGTATTACTATAAAGGTGTTGAATGCAATGACAGACATTGTAGAAATACTTGTCAAAATTAGTAACAAGATTAAATTCTGGTACTTCAAACAGCATGCTGCCATACAGCTTCCCTATTACGAAAGACATTTTTGTTCATATATTACGCCATTCCAGAGCCTGTGAAACTCAAGAGGGAAAAACACCAGTTCTTTAACTGGTGTTGAACTAATACTGTTAGCTGTGTTGCCACACCTTCAATGCTGTACTGCATGCCATTTTCAGGACTTAGTGAAGTTACTTAATACCCCTATTCATCATTTCTGTCTCTTAACAGGCTGTTTTTAGACTAAAATTTGAATAAATAAACTCTGTTTAGAACCTGGATGAACAACTTTAATCTCTTCTGGTAACAGCTACCCCAGGAGGCACTTCTAACGGAAAAGCTTCCTACTAGCATGTCTAACTGAGTTTTCTTCCAACTGGTTTGCTCATCTCTTACAGAAAAACAAAAATGTTTTCACAGACACCATGGCACTCCTTTGTCAAAAAAAAAAACAAAAACCCGCGAATCCCATTTGTATTCTACACAACAGCATTACACAATCCTCCTCACGTTAAATCTATTTTTATAAACCCGAAGCATATGTTAAAGCTGCCACACCATTGACCTCTCTGGTCATTCAGTTTCTAGGTGTAAATTCAGAGTATTTCCACCACAACCTCCTACTTGAGCTGTTAATCCAAGTATCAGTTCAGAGGACCCAGAAAATGTTGCCAAGTCTGTAATTCTTCGGAAGGCAGTTCTTTCAATACAGATTTTTAGAAGTGAATTTGTATTTTAGGATCATTTTCTCATTTCTTTAGAAGGCACCTGAAGGTAACCCACATTTCAATGTGCAGGATGATGTTTTTCCACTCCAGGGGTCTTAAGCTATTTCATTCTACTTTGGAGCTGTTTGAACTAAAAAGTTGCATAAATATTTAAATTAAAGGAAACAAAACAAATAATTGCCAAAGCTCAAGACTCCCCTTGCTAATGGCCCATGCCTACACTGCCATTACAAGCCTCTTTGCCAGGCTGCCCTCACAGCTCTCCCCAAAAGTCATTTACAACATTATCATTCAAAGCAAATTTGGCACCGAGCTTCCAAGGACTTAGCCAGCACCTCTGCAATAGGAAAAGCAAAAAGGAAAGATGGAAAAACTCATGAAGGGATGCATAACCAGGTGCACTGGCACAGGTTCTGGTTTTGCTACCCATTTCAGTATTTTGACCACTTATCATCAATCATATGGCTAACCAGTCACAAAAGTTAGGTAAAAACTTCTGCACAACAAATCAAATGACAGAAGATCATTGACAACAGTGATATAAATACAGAGCCACGAACACTGTTGTACAGCCTAATTCTTTATACAAATAGTGTAACGGAATATAGCTATTGCCACAAACTAATTACATTTAGATAAGGCTAAGTATTTCAAAAATCCTTTAAAAAAGATTTGTTCACCTAAAAGAGTATTGCACAAGTCTAAATAAAGAGAAAAAGACTCTAACATGAGCAGTTTATTTTGCCATGATCCCTTCCTTCTGACCTTGATTGAATACTTAACTATCTGCCTACAGAGTAACATTATACGGCACCAACACTGTCAGCTTCTTAAAATAGCCCCAAGTCCCAGCTGCCAACAGACCACAGACTTCCCACTACACTAGCAAACAAGTGAAAATTACACCATCCCTTTTACATAAAATTGCATCATAATCTTGTCAAATTCCAAAAGTAATGACTTCAATTACATTAGTTTGGGTGATTTTTTGGGGTGCAGTGGGGAGAGTTTCATAAACTCTCCCCGAGGCACAGTGCTCCTACACAATCACCTTGGGGTCTGTCCGCAAAGGCTGGAATTTATCAGCAGGAAACAGTGGAGCAGGTATAAAACTGGACCTATACTTACAAGAGCAGGATCAAATTCAAATGTGCCCAATTTCTGTGTTAAAACATTATGCTGCATTCTCAGACTGGTTTTGGAAACAGACACTCGCAAACATAATTTTCAATTCGAATGAATCTTAAGCAGATTTTGTCCTCTACTCCACTGGGACCAAGGTAGTATAATAGTCCTGTCTCAAGATCTGCTTTATTACAGTTGGTATTTCTGGAAATGAGTAAAGAAAAACCCCAACAAAACAAACCACAAACAACCAGAACTTGCCATCCTAAAAATCCTTGCACTATTACTGTTTAGGTTTGTGAGCAAGAATGCAGGAAAGAAAGGGGAATTTTTCAGTAAATTTTGCTTTGGGGTTTTATTTTTATAATTACAGTGCATTCAGTTATCTTTTAAATGGGGCTGTTTTAAGATAGATTTTTTTTTTTTTAAACCACTCTGCAATGCACATAACATCATGAACCAATATCAGCCTCCCTTGACTCATCAGGATGGCAAGTTTCAGGTGTTTTGTTACACGAAGTTAGAAGCAGTTTCACCGAAGCTATGTTTATAACAGCAGAGTGTGAATAAATTCACTGATAACACCTTCTGCCACCCTAATTAAGCTCTGCTTGCAAATCAGTACAAGAAAAAAAAAGAAGCTTCATTTGGCCTGGGCCATTTTCAGCACTAATCAACTTTGACATAAACAGAGCACAAAGATGACCATACTGCAGCTGGAATAGTCAGCTGTGCCTGGTTTGGGGTTGTGCTTTTTAGTAGCTGTCTTTTTACCCATCTTGCACAAGCTTGAGGTCTCAGCTCCCCGAACCTAGCACTGTTACACTGGGCAATAGAGTTCTCTGCTTTACGGGATGTCCTTGCTTTCTGATGTCCCCAAGAGCTGTCCCTTGGTGTGCTGAGCAACAAAGAGGGTCCCAGGGACTCATGATTGATTTTTAATCAGCACTCCCCAGGAGCACAGGCTGTGGTGACCAGAAGGAAGCTATCCCCAGTTTCAGAAGGTGGTTCTTCTTCAAACAGCACAATCCACAACCCATCAGTGGCACTCAAGCTGGTGACTTGAAACACCCTGAGCACAGATAGCCTCTTCACACTTCTTGAAGAGCCAGCCCACACCTGTGAAGTTTAAACAACTGGTGGTACCATTGGCACAAGAGGTGGATTTAGAGAGAGTGGATGCTGAAATAGCTCCTCACTGTACCGAGTTACTTTTTTTGCATACACTTTACAAGCAAAGGGTTACAGCAAGGCAATGCTCGCCTATCAAAGGCTGCAGCTGCTAAGCTTTATGAAAAACTTAGTTATATGTGGGTTTGATGGGAGAAGGGGCTGGCAAAGAAAGAACTTTGCTTCTTGTAGTCTGGAAAGCTCTTTTATTGGCATGAAGCAGAAACACTCCCTTGTGTAGCACAAACTGATTTTGTTTAGGGTTTTTTGAGAAACTGCTGTTTAAGCTGCTGCCAGTAAAGAATTGTCCTTATGACAGTCTCCAAGAGCCCATCTTCTGCCAGTTTTCAACAACTGAATCCTTTCAGAACAAGAAAAGACAAAAACTTTCCACACACTGAAAAGCCACAAGAACCCATGGGCAAGGCTCGAAGTTACCAAAGCTCCCGGATGGAGAAGGGTGGTGAGCAGGAATGAAGATGCAGGCAGATAAGCACTCACTGCCCACACAGCAGTATTAGTCCTTATGGCTGATACTTCCACTTAAGAGCTGCCCGAGGAACCATTTCAATTTGGAGATTGTTCTCAGCTGCTTCAGCCCAGCTGTACTACAATAACCGGAGACCAGCATATTGCTGCAAATGGTTCTATTGTGGGCAAACTGGCCACCGAAGGAATGAGACATTTATACAGCATGCTGGATTATGCAGTTCTTATTAGCTTTGAGAAAAAACAACAATGAAATTTTGTCAACTAAATTAGAATGCAAAAATATCATTAAATTGAAAGAAAGATCAGTTCTTGGAACTACTCAGTTAAAATACCTTCTCTGCCATGAACTTCTTTGCAAGAACCTACATGTCTTGGTCAACACCACCTGCATTTAGAAACTGATTGAAGAACAGGCTGCTGCCAGTGAGTTTACACAAGGGATCATTAAGAAGCTATCAGCGCACAGTAATTGCACATCTAAACCACACGAAAAATATTCTCTATGCTTAAGTAAACCTTAAGTAAACCATGACTAGTTAAATACAGACAAAGCATAAACAATCAGATTTATGCTTTATCACTTCTGACCACTTTATGGCCAGTTTCCAAGGCTGTTGAAAATACAGAAAGCTGAAACCAGGACTCAATCACCACGCCATGGTAAGGTGTCAGGATTTAAATCTAAAGGCATGGATCAACACTAATTTCTGGATCCAAACTAAACTCCAGATAGGAAACTCAAAGCATAGCAGCGTTTCTACCATGTCTCTAGATTTAGTCCAGTTCCCTACAAAGGAGAGCCCAGAAATTAAATCCTTTGGCTTCCCTTAAGGCCTTGGGGAGTATTAGGTGCCAAAGCATCTCTGTAAAGGTGGACCTCCATTGAGAAAGCCAGAAAAATAATTGTCTCAGGGTTCAGCTCGCAAATGCCCCTGCACCTCAGACCCTGTCTTCCCCTGTGCCACTCGTACCCAGAGATGTCTGGAAATGGAGGCGATTTTGCAGGTGCAGTCCTAACCTTTGTACCCCAAAAATACCACTTCAAGGCTTATATCAGATTTCCTGTCCAGTGATTTTGGAGTTTCCTGCTCTCCCAACAACTCAACCTTCAACCCCAGGGATACACCTTTCAGTGTCATCAAGATCTCTTAAAGAACACACATGAAGTCCCATAAAACAACCAAAAGGGGTCAGTGCAAAGGGCTGTGTATCTTGTCTCTCCTTTGTCAAAGCCCAGCAATGAAAACCAGTGTTTCACCCCATCTCCCCTCAAATTTCCACTGCCACTCCGCTAAAAATCTCTGTAGAGCAGTAGATACCCATGTAAAACCAATACATGTTTCAGGGGTGCTTTTAGACCCTAAAGGTAAAAAGACCGTGGAGAGCCACAGGATGGAAAAGGGAACATTTCCTGGCCTGAAAGAGGGCTGAGAAGAGCCAGTGGGACTCTGAAGAGATGCACAAAAAGGAGTGTAAGAAATTGAAGTCCACTTTCACCCAAAGTACATATTTTGTCTATTATTTTAGCACCCTGCTAGTAGAGATGCAAGCAACAGGGAACAGAGATCTAAATAACCCTGAAATTACCTGGCACTTAAGCAAATGTTTCCTCTTTACCACTAATCTTTTAGTGCATGGACCCCAAGATGATTGGCATGATAAAGATACATAGGTAGAAGGCATGTAATTGCTGCTCTGATTTTTAAATCAGCATGTGTTGTCACTGACTACAGAGAGGCTACTTCAAAACCAAGGCATTTAGGGCCACCTGCCAAACAGACATGAGAGCCCTCCTGGCCATTGCATACAACTCCTGTTATTTCTGCATGAGATATGTTATGATATTTTACACTTTCCTTGTGCACAAAGGGGAATTTTATGGAGTTAAATAGAATGCTTCACGTAATGAAGCAAACCATACCATGCTGTTTTGGAGACCTCAGTAACTGTTTGAACATACATTAGAAATGGAGTATTTCACACTGAGCAAATCAAGGCTGAATTAGGCACACAAACCGTATCTGAACATACTTTAGTACTTACGGTCTCTGTCTGTGTACTAAGGTCTGGGAGGTCTAATAAACACAGGGAAGTGCATGCAAAAGGAAACAGAATTAACACAATGTATGGGTATAGCAACACAACACAAAATGACAGTGTCTTGGTGTGTCAATGTGGGACAGCTGAATTTGAGCATCATGTTACAGAAAACAAGAGCATAATCATTTTGCATGGAGAAAGTTGTTGTTCTTTTAAATCAACGCAGGAAAGCTTCATTTCTGGTGCATAAGGATAGGTTTCAATAGTCCCAGCTCGCATTCCCTATAAAACATAAGCCTACCAACTAAACACCACTATTCGACGTGAGAGAGCAGACGTATAATGTATTCACAACCACATACATGTGCACGTTCTCTTTTTCCCCAAAGCGAGGGGACTGTCAGAAATGCTCCGTTACAGGTTTAAAAGCTGTCCCCTGCACCTGGGGCTCTTCCCAGCTTCACAAAAAGGCCCAAGCAACAATAGAGACAGTCCTCAAATGTGGACACCAGCTGGCTTGTAATTCCTCACAGCACTGCGGTAGCATCAAGAGTTCCTGCATTGCTCCCATGGGATTAGAATTCCCATCTCCAATCAGACAGGATACACACATGCCAGATTAAAGAGACGCAGGCATTTGCATATCTCTTCAGGCTTTGGCAGGTTTCTGGTGATTTATTGTGTGACATGCAAACACCCTGAGAGCATCCCTGATGGATACCTCCGCAATGCAAAGGTTAACAGGTCTGTGTGCGCTGCATTAAATATTTACATTAAGGAAGCACATTTTTTCCTGACACTTACATAGGAAGCACACACAGGAGGAAAGACCAAAACTCTAAATATTTGTGACAACAAATGATGCAGATCTCAGCAGTTACACAGCTGTTACCAATAAGCTAAGCAGAGGCTACCTGGGCACAAGTATATTTGCTTAAATAAAGCCTGCAGTTTTATTATCAGGCTGAAAAATAGACCTTCTCGTAAAGGACTGTAAGATGATTCAGTAGTATTAGATTACTACAGACCATAATGAATATTTCAAGGGCTTCACGCGTATACAGCAAAATCAGTCCAATGGCGCTGGTCTCCGAGTTGTGACAACAGGCAGTGCATGTGGGGAACAGAATTCCTCTTTGAAATCAAACAGACTATGTATGTACATGAGACTAAAGGAATCTGAGCACTCACATACATCCTACAGCTGCAAATTCAGGGGTCATGAAATAATTGCAAAATGTTCGAACTTCTAGCTAAGCTCATTTGTGAGCCAAAACAACAAAGCTTCCAAAATGCACTCCTTTTGCCTCTCAAAAAGCCTGCTTGTTAAAGTAGGACTCCATACCAGCCTTTGAATTCAGCTAGGTTTATTCTGTTTATACCAGCATGACAGCCTGAATGCGACTTATTTTAACACAGAAATATGAAACTTCAACCTGAATCTGTATTTTGTGTGATCAGAGTATCAATTTATAAACAGCCTGAGGAACTGTTTGCTCTTGTAGTGCTTCTGGTTAACTCCCCCCCAAGTTAATCCTTCCCCAAAGAAACATGCCTTTGCCATCTGTCTCAGAGATTTGAACTCTTTGGAGTGGTTATCCGGGTACCTCCCTTACCTTTCCTACTCCCATTCCTATACTGATGCTTTCCCACAAAGCTGGTTTAGGCTGCAGATTAGCACTGGACCCCATCTCATTCAGGACAGTAACACTTTCCACTTCGTGTTGAGGACAGAGGATGCACTTGTAACAGCCCTTCAAAGGCTCTATCCCACATCACCTTCCCACTTCTCCATCGCTTCCTCCACGTCTAAAGAGACAGTGGATTTTGGTGCAGCCCACAGGGGTAGATCTTTAGCAGTTGACTTAATGGCTGTAAAACCCAAGCCCTGTACAGATACAGCTGTTTCGACCCAGTTTAGACCAAAGTGCAGTTGCCCTACCTAAATGAAAACACAGACTCACATGACTGCAGCAGTCATCCAGGTGGACTCTCTGACAGAGGTTTGCACCTTCTTAGGCAAATGACAACATTGCTTCATCTCCCTGAACTGTCAGGGCATGTTGAAGAAGCCATGCAATCAACATTGTCTGAAATAACTTATGTTTCCTAAGCCTTTTTAGTTTCTGCTTTGAAAATACATTTAATCACAACCTTGTGTCGACCTGTAGAAGCAAATGCACTTACTTCAGTACATGTTCTGTCCTGACAGAAGGTCAGTTTCTCCCTTTCCCTAACCTTTCTTTTACTTAATATTTTGGAAATGGTGCTCTTTTGAGAAAGAGCGTATTCTATGTGAATGTAGTTCAGTAAGCAAGCTACAGTGAAGTGCATTCCAATCACAAAATAACACAACGCTTTGCAAAGGTTCCCAGCAGAAAACTTCTACAGTGGCTTCTAAGAACAATCTACACCAGCAATCAAGAGAAAAAGAGAGAAGAAAATTGGCTGAGCTCCTCTGCAGCTGTAACTACAGTAGCTACAATGTAAAGAAGAAAAAAAAAGCTGCAATGGATTATTTCATAGACTCATAGAATGGTTTGGGTTGGAAGGGACCTTAAAGACATTGACAATCTGGATGAAAGGACTGAGTGCACCCTCAGTAAGTTTTCAGATGACACCAAATTGTCTGGGAGCATGGATCAGCTGAGGATAGGCAGGCTCTGCAGAGGGACCTGGTCAGGCTGGATCAATGGGCTGTGGCCAATGGTATGAGATTTAACAAGGCAAAGTGCCAGGTCCTGCACTTGGGTGACAACACCCCCATGCAATGCTACAGGCTGGGGAAAGAGTGGCTGGAAAGCTGCTCGGCAGAAAAGGACCCGAGGGTGATGACTGATGGAGCTGAACATGAGCAGCTTGTACCCAGGCAGCCAAGAAGGCCAACAGCATCCTGGCCTGGATCAGCAATAGCACAGCCAGGAGGGCCAGGGCAGTGATTGTCCCCCTGTACTCGGCACTGGTGAGGCCACACCTGGAATCCTGTGTTCAGTTCTGGGCTCTTCACTACAAGACAGATATTGAGGTGCTGGAGCGGGTCCAGAGAAGGGCAACGGAGCTGGTGAAGGGTCTGGAGCACAAGTCGTATGAGGAACAGCTGAGGGAACTGGAGGGGTTTAGCCTGGAGAAGAAAAGGCTCAGGGGGGACCTTATCGCTCTCTACAACTACCTGAAAGGAAGATGGAGCGAGGAGGTGGCTGACCTCTTCTCCCAAGTAACAAGCAATAGGACAAGAGGTAACAGCCTCAAGCTGCACCAGGGGAGGTTTAGACTGGATATTAGGAAAAACTTGTTCAGAGAGAGGGTGATCAGGCTGCCCAGGGCAGGGGTGGAATCACCGTCCCTGGAAGCGTTCACAAACCGTGTAGATGAGGCCCTCAGTGACATGGTTTAGTGGTGGACTTGGCAGTCCTGGGATAACAGTTGGACTTGATCTTAAAGGTCTTTTCCAACCTAGCTGATTCTATGATTCTATAAATGTGCATGTGTGTGTATTTCTTTTAATATGTTACACAATTTATGCAATTTTAGGGAGAAGAAAAGCTTTTGCCCACAGCTTCTTTTCCCAGCATTATTCATAAAGAAAAATTGCAAACTTGGAAATTGCTTTGCCTCCAGACATTTCAAGTCCAAGCTGCCCCTTCTTCAAACCCCTGGTCTGTGCCAGCTGGACACACACAAAACTTGAAATCTACACATGGTCCTTAAAATGGAGAAGGAAGCTGCACCAAGTCGAATTTTCCTGAAGAGCCCTTCTCCTTGAAGATGAATAATTAATTCCCAACAACCAGAGCAGCTCTGCACTTCGCACAGGATGCCCTGAGGCAGAAGTGGCAGCAGTGCACTGCAGGCTGCTCCAGCTCCGCCAGGACCAGCTCGGGAGTTGCTGCAGGGTAAACCTGGGCTGTGAAAAAGGACGTTTCCAGCTGGGATGTCAAGCAGACAGGCTCAACAGGATTTCAGCCTTGTTTTTAGCTAAGTTCCTTCCTAGCCTCAAGCCCAGAATATCAAAGTGCCTTTCTGGTCTATAAGGCAGACCTTATGGTGCCATAGAAATGCTACCTGTTATTTCCTCTCCCATCTTCTCACAATTTCAAAAAGGTCACCAAATGCAAAAATCCCATTTTAGTAGACAATAATGATATTTGGATATTTGTACAAGGTTGTGGGGGAGGAGAAAAACAAAACCCCACAAAACTAAGAAAGGATTGGTTTAACGTTACATGTGCAAGCTCCGTAAGAGCATTAGAAATCAAGAAACTAAAATCTTGACAGGAAGGGAGCCCTGGACATAATGATTAAGCAGGAGAGCATGGGGAGGGAGATAGGATGTCAGACCACAGCACTAGGCGTCACAGGGAGCATCAAATCCCTTCCATGTTTGCCAGGGACATGGGATCTGTTCGAACAGATTTGCAGAGTCTCACCACTCTCTCCTGAAACCCGGGTTGCCATCAGCGAGGTAGGAGTGGAATTGTTCCAGTATCCCTTTAGCTGCCATCTGCGCTCCCACAGAGAGGGGACTCAAACTTGTCAAATGCCTTGAATTAAAAAAACCAACCTCTTGCATTAGAAATGGCAAGAGGTGGCAATTTCAGGGTAATAGCCTGAAGCCACTGGCTGTCAGCAGAGCACACGGCGCATGATTAAGCATGAAAAACAGGCTCCCCTGAATCCAAATGTAATAACTGCATTGAGGAAACTAACTTTTGAAGATCCAGAGACTAATAGAGAGACTCTGAAAAAGCAATAACTTGTGCAGGAAAAAAATACTAGTCTTTAAAGATAGAAAAGGGGGCTTGGGTTGCAGCAAATCTAGTTTCTGTTACTGGCCCTCCCTCATTTTAAACAGGTATTTTCAATCACCTCTGTCAAGGAAAGAATGAGTTGTGGCATTAGCATGAATATGGCAGGTAAGGTATTGTGAGAAGATGAGAAGGGAAAAGAAAAAGGAGAAACCTGAGAGGAGGCATGCTCAGCACACCATGGTCTAGTTTGTCCTGCAGCATGGAAGGTGAGAGTGACAAGGGACCAGGACCCTGCCCAGACCTTCCCATCTGCCCTCTCACAACAGCCAGGTTTCTCTCATCCAGGACTGGCAAAAAAACCTCAAAACACCACCACCATGAGGAAAACAGTATAAAAATTAGAGATATCAAAGTTGTAGAGGGTCACATGTTTTACAAACACACAAGGGGACCAGCCATTTCAGTGACTAGTTAAGATGTGCACTGGAAATCCCACCCATTTCTTTAGTACCTAGCTGGATACCATGCTTCCAAAAAATCAGGGTTTTCTTTGCTTTGTTGTTTATTTTAACCTTTTACTCCCACTTAAGAGTATCCCCCAAACCATTTCACCTCCCTTTAGGAAAGCTGTGTTTCAGAAAGCACTGCTGGTAGCCAATAGTCGTGTGCCTAATTAATAACCTCACACTCACTAAATGCTCCCACTGTCACACACTGCCTGAGCACACCCTGGTGGAGAGGCATTCAGGCTTTACATGAGCTTTGACAGCACAGTGCTGTATCTTGTCACACTATCTCGCCCAAAGCAGTCGACGTCTCACCAAGATCCCCACCGGTGCTATCTCATGTATGAGTAAGCACAAGGCAAGGCTGAGGTCTTTGGTCCCTTCTTCACCAAGGCCTGAAGGGTTTTTCTACTGATGAGAGCACTCAAAGCTGCTCTGTTCCTCGGTCTCAGTTCTCTCATCTCAGACAGGTTTGTTGCTAATGATTTTTCCCTAAGAAGGAGGATTTCTTATGTTGTGTAGCTTATAATTAATTGGGGCATCTTAGACCAGAAGGTCTGCTTGCTCCCCTTAAATGAGCTGCCTAAACAACAAAAACACACTTAACATGTGGCAGGGACATGGTTCAAAAGTTCATTTGGGCTTAGCTTTGCACTAGAAAACAATTTTGATGTGTAAATTTAGGCAGAGCAGATTTACCTAAAGGTTTAGAAGGCCTAAAAGGCATTTAGATCGTGGCTGTGCCTGCTGTGGATAACGCAAGAGCATACCCATTTTATGCTGTTATACAATGAAGCGTAATAGCTACAGTCAGAGAAGGGATGACTAATGCTGAGCAGATACACAAACATATGGACCCCTAACAAAGTCAGAGAAGCTGGAGAATTTTAGGTGTAGGTACAACCAAAACATGTGCCTGTGAAAGCAGGGGGATCAGGATTGAGGGGATCAGAAAAAAAATCAAGTTGGAAAGGACTTCTGGAGGTCATTCGGTCCCTATTCAAAGCAGGGCTGACTTCAAAGACACATTATGGTGCTCAGAGCAAGACAAAAATAATTCTTGAGATGAAAAGCTGCAAAGACAATTCAATAACTCTAGGGAGGGGAGAGCAAAGTGAGACGTCAACATTGCAGCATCTCGGGAGCAAAAAGCGTAAGTTGGCATCTCTCTGATTTAATGCTTTCAGTACAAAACAGGAGGCACCCGTGAACCTGCAGTGTAAATACCAGCCAGGAAAACAAAGACCGTGAGGCATTAAGAGCTATGAATCATCCCTTGCCAGCCTCAGGTCTTCTCTCAGAAATATTTCCACCTCCCAGCCTTCACGTTGTTTAGTACTAACACATTTATTATGATATAACATAAGACTAGCAGCAGCACCACTAACATCATCTTTTGGCTGGAGACCACACACTGAACTTACTCATTCGCCACCTTGCCTCTCCAGGAGAAGAAAGCTCAGCATGCTCAAAGGCACCACTTACATTTCCTGGATATTACAGCTCCACAGACACTGCACCTTCTCCATCCTGGCTTTCATATTTATGGTCACATATAGTAAATAATGCAGATTTCTCACTGCAAAGCTACTTTTTCTGGCAGTTGGCTAGGGAATTTCACAACAAGGCCCAAGAAAAATACTCCGTATTATGGTGCCTTTCCTAGCCTTTCCTGCATCCCGGGCAGGACTTACACTAATCCCTCCTGAACAGCCTTGTTGCTCTTGCCTTGCTACAGGGCAGCCCGCCACAGCCCTCCTGACATTGGTTTAATGCTGATTAGTCCCGACACAATTCTGGTGCAGGCTTCCTGCCAGGCAAGGGAATGAACAAAATTGGTTTGCACACAGACCAGACGACAGCTGCAGTCACTCCAGCTCAAATCTGTTGAGTAAGGACCCTTTTCTTGTTTACCAAGATGAGGCTAAATTAGCCCAGCATGAGACAGAAGGACAGAGCAAATCCTAAAAGCCAGCAATGCCAACCTGCTTCTGAAGGTGCGAGGTCTGACTTGGTCAGGCCTCATTGCTTGGGCTCAAATAAGCCACAGAGTAAGAGTAAGCTTTGTGTAAAGTGAGCCTCCCAGCTCAGGTAAGAGCTAGAGTTTTAACAAGAAAGGATTCAGGAGGGGAAGATTTCAAGCAGAATGCCCTTAGGGTTTTTTCCAGAGCCAGACAGATAGTCAGCACATACCTGGAGCATATTTTTCCCCATGTTTTTTTCCTCCAGCACTAGGACGAGGGAAGCCTCGAGCCTCCATAAGCCCCCTGACTCCCAGTGCCCTTAAGGCAGAAGCAGGGTTTCATCCCTAATTTCACTACCAGTTTTTCTTCCTGTTACAATTTTCTCCTATACCAGAAGATTGGAATCAATCTGCATTTATCCAGCTAACTTAAGATGCCTATACTATGGTATTGGGCAGCACTATAAAGCTTATCAGGCACACAGGCATCTCCAAGACTGGTGCCAAAGCAAAACGCAACGTGGTTTCTAAAATCACTCTGGTATATATTTAAAGACAGACTGTCTTTAGGTGCAAAACCATTAAAACTGACAATATACTGTTCAGGCCACAGAACTAAAATTAGGAAACATCAAGACTGAGAGAAGCAGTATAAATAAAAACTCATTTAGATGATTGCTGTTCTTTGTTTAGAGATGGAGAAACAGGGAAAGAAGGAAGAGTCGAGAAAGATTCAATCTGAAGAAAAACAACCAAGTTATTTTTTGACAAGGTGCTTATATCTTCCTCATTGGCCTGTTCTCATTGTTTGGCTAAAACCACATTATGCATGGCTGTGGAAACTGCCTGAATAGCAAGAGGTTAAGGGTATGCTTTTTGTTTGTTAGTGTAGTACGAAGGGAAATTTCCATCATCACTTAAGCATACACTTCTTTGGGGAGCACCTTCGCCTACTTTTACATTAGTCTCCACATGCAAAAGATATCAACCGCAGAGATGCTTTAAAGAGCATCTACAAAGGTATGAAAGTTTCTAAAGTAAGATGTCTTTATCAGCCTGCTGTCAGTAAGTACCTGTACACCAGTATTAGCTTTAATGCTTGTTTTTAAAATGCTGTTTGGAAGGTTTCCTGCTCAGGAGTGATCTATTGATTTGATCTGGAGCATCCCCTCTGTTTTCAGAATGACACGCAGATCTCTTGACATGAATTACAGAATCCATCGTCTTCCCAGAGACAGCACATGCACAGAGGCAACAATTGCACGTGAATTGGTTTTGCAAACTAATCATCAGCAAGGCTGGTATTACTCAGGCTCTTACAAAATGGATTTAATGGAAAAGCAACACCACTGAGCTCTATGGTCTATGAAAAACTTTAAATGCATATCCAAAAGTAGATACAGCACCACAGGATTTTCCTTCTATATATATGAAAAGCCTGTCTTCTGGCATTTGCAGAGTTGGCTGCTCACCGATTGGGGGGTTATGGATTTGTTAAGTAACACCTCCTTTGACCTGAAAATCCCTTGGGTACCTCCAGCTCTGCAGGATTCTCCTTCCCATCATGTTTTCTTCCTCAGCCACAGAGACAAAGCTTCTGTCCCCGTTAGCTACAGTTAAGTACCACTTTGCCTGGCTTCCAGACCCTGCATGGCCTGATCCAGCAAGCAAGCCTCAAGCATTTTACAACATAGTATCCTCACAAAATGCAGCTGTAACTTTGTGCTGATTTTGTCTGGGATAGAGTTAATTTTCTTCATAGTACCTTGTATGGGCTATGTTGGATTTGTGCTGGAAACAGCATTGATAATTCAGGGATGTTTTAGTTACTGCTGAGCAGCACTTACAGAGTGAAGGCTTTTTCTGCCTCTCACCCCACCCCACCAGTGAGCAGAATGGGGTGCACAAGAGGTTGGGAGGGGACACAGCTGGGACAGCTGACCCCAACTGACCACAGGGACATCCCAGACCATATGGTGTCATGCTCAAGCATATAGAGCTGGGGGAAGAAGAAGGAAGTGGGGGGGGGGGATGTTTGGAGTGATGGTGCCTGTCTTCTCAAGTAACTATTACACATGACGGAGCCCTCCTTTCCTGGAGAGGGGTGAACACCTGCCTGCCGATGGGAAGTGGTGAATGAATTCCTTGTTTTGCTTTGCTTGCACACATGGCTTCTGCTTTACCTGTTAAGATGTCTTTATCTCAACCCATGGGTTTTCTCACTTCTACTCTTCTGATTGTCTCCCCCCTCACTCTGCGGGAGAGTGAGCAAGCGAGCAACTTGTGTGGTGCTTAGTTACTGCTGGGGTTAAAACAAACTTCTTTCTAAAGGGAATAGCAAGGGCCCGCGTTAACATGGTGTAAAAGGTAGAACACCTGCCTTCAGGCATGAAAAATTTGTTCAATTTGGGGTTTTTTTTCCTTGCTGGAGTGGCTAGTGACTGGGTCTAAATCTCCCTCTCACACTTTCCAGAAGAAAAATGAAAAAGAAGAAAAAAGGCTTACTGCACTAAAAAAGAGAAGTGCCTCATTAGTATGTTGTAAGGAGACATGCAAGAAGGATCTCAAACATAACCCAGTGGTCTGGAATTTCAGTCACTGCATGAACACTCCCGCAGCCTGCTCCCTATCCAGCTTCACATGCATGGGGGTGCTCCTAAATACCCAACCATAAATGAGTAAACCCACAAAGTTTAATCAACCTATTTTCTTACATCCTACTCATTTTATAAAAGATGCCTTTCCTCTCCGCTCAGGTATGACACCCAAGTTCTAGGACAACTCTATCACCTCAACTAAAAAGGTAGTGCCTTTCTCCACTTTATTAAGAACAAATAGAGCACATGCCTGAAGGACTTTGGCAGTTATCTTTGGCAATAAATAGTATCTTCCAATTATCTGGCTACCTACAGAAGAAGGCAGCATGTCATCCTTCACAGGGCAGAGTAGGGGTCTCAATATCACAACACAGTTTCCAGAGCTGCAAGCTGCTACTTTATCATCCCTGCAAGCAACTCCCCTCAAAATCCTACCAAGAGAAGGAATTTCACTAAACTCAGCTGGCCTGCCTTAGAATTAAATCTTGCCCAGCAGGAAAACAGAAGGAATTGATATTTCTCAGTAGTTCTCAATCTCTAGATGTCAACCAAAGGAACTTTGCATTTACAACTGTTTGGGAAACCCAGTACAGAAGGACCTGGCCATGCAGAAACCAGCCCCAGGTCACAATCTAAACACCTTTCCTTCATCAGCTGTTCAATAGAGAGCTTTTACACACAGGGAAAAGAAAAAGCCAGTCTTACTCATGACTCTGAGAAGAAAAAAAGAAACTCTGTTAAAAGACAAAAATGGACGCAGAAAGGGAGGGGGAAGTACAAAGTGAACTTTTGTATGTCTGTATATTGACAAGACAGAAGTGTTACTAATTTTAAATTCAGAATTTATTCATGCAGTTAACAGCTTTTCTGAAGTTCCCCATTTTATCTCCAAGACTTAGACTGTGTTTGCATAAAGATAACCATATCAAAGACTGAAGGAGATTTTAAGCATCTCAAGATGAACACCAATAAACTACTAGCTTCTGGAATGATAATTTCACTTCCCTGAAAGCAGCAGACTGGGGAGAAAGGTCAGTCTCAGCAGTCAGCAACCCTCACTAAACGGTTCAGTAAATTTACCGTGGCAGAGTTATTTATTGCACCAGCGCTGAAAATTCACCTCCACTAAAACATTATTAGAGATGAAGCTTAGCAGAAGTCTCAGACCCAGCATGGGAAAAGCAGTGCATTCATCATGCCATCATCCCTCAGAGAACTCAAATGGGCTTTTGTAAATAACTTTGCTATGTTAGTCCCTGTGACCATGTTACACAAGTCACCTTCAAACCAATTGTCACCCCAAGTGACTGACTACAGTCATTGCTGGTCCCAAGTGAAACTTCATAGGGTGCAAGGTGTGCTCATCATGGTTACACTCCATATACATTTATAAGGCTCGTATGGAAAACTCCAGTGATTTGCACATAAGGCTTAGCCAGGCACCAGACCAGCACACAGCTGGCTGGTTCCTGGGGAGATCAGAGGGGTTAGGGGGATATGAGGATCTCCAAAGCAGGGTGGGATAGCCAGGTATTTGGTTGGCAGAAGGTTAGTCCTTTCATCTCTTTTCACCTGTTTTTCTCAACTTTGCAATTGTGTAGCCTGCATTTCTATCTTGTGATTTATTAAAAATAAAAATAAAAATTTATGTTTACCTCAAGCTGCTTCAGAATAGAGAAGATTTCAGGCCAAGTGATGGACAGAAGATATTCCCTATCTTTAGGGTGACTACACCAGAAATGAGGCTACCAGAGCACCATCAGTATGCCAAACCCTCTGTCCTCTGGATATTCCAGAGGAAACAGCATGGTGCTGAGAAGGTGGCTGCTCCTGGGCTGTGTGTGGCAGGCCACGGCCAGGTTGGCTCCCTGGCAGCAGCAGGATAGGGGATGAGAGCACCCCAATCCCCAGGGAGCCCCAACCCCACTGCCAGGTAACATCCACAGGTCAGAGCCGAGTTGCTGACTCAAAGGGCAGAGTCTACCACCACAAGCAATACTTTTATCACAAAGCATGATTGAAAAATAGGTATATATTGCTACAGTTTGTTTCTTCGCTGCTTTCTCTCTCACTGCTCCAACAGCTTGTTGCTACTTCTAAGCTCACTGGCCCCAGGTATTCTTGACACTTTACCACTGAGATACAAGCAAGGATTGCTCCAGCAGGCACCATGCTATGTAACACAGCTTGAAATTATTCAGAGCAGGAAGCAGACCCCTAATTCACAATTTGTAGTCCTGCCACTTTCCCTTCAGTCCCTCCCAAACCATCTCTGTTACAACTCCGTATTTCTTTACTCTGATTTTTCCTTTGGTTTGACAACTCTTCCAAATTGCACGTGACTTGAGTCACAAACACTATTATAAAAGAGAATGCAAGCTTCATTATGTCATTATGATCCGATTTTCTTTGCTTCCCTTTTATGATGATTTCTATCCGTCCTTTACAATAATCTAAAAAGCAAGGCAAACTCATGCATCCAGAGAACAGCTAGAATAAACATTCTTCTGTTTTAATGTGTCCTCAAGTGTTATTTATATAGATGCCTAATTACCCTGGGCTTTCTGCAGTACAAAAGCTTACTTCAGCCTGCTCTCATGCCACAGGGCTCGAGGATATTTTCACAAGAGCAATGCTTTTAAACAGGAACCAGAACAAGCCCCAAGAGGTCAGTTCCCAAGCAGATAACACGCCTTCCCACAGCTACCATTCACCCTGCTCTCTAGTGGAAACTGCGTTCAACAGTGTTAGTGAGATAAAAGAAATGACATCTCAATCTGCTGCCCAAGGGAAGTTAAGCAGAGGAAAGGGCTTTCTGGGAGAGGCAGCTCAAGGCAGACCCAAAGTGGGCAGATGCTGTAGGACCAGCCAAACGCCTGCTTGGAGAGACGGAGTGGGGCTGCCCACCTTCTCACTAACATGTGGAGGGTCAAGAGGGATATGGGGCACTCCCATTGCTTACTGCCAAGCATCTTCTCCATT
Organism: Strigops habroptila; assembly: GCF_004027225.2. NCBI lineage: Eukaryota > Metazoa > Chordata > Aves > Psittaciformes > Psittacidae > Strigops > Strigops habroptila. The sequence continues at coordinate 67,183,509 of NC_044279.2, forward strand.
GCAGCTCTCCAAGCAGCTATCAGGGCCCTGACGTGTCCTCTCCAACATACAGGCAAGAGCAACCTGATGCCCCAACCTCCCAACATGCCTTTCAAGGGAGCTCAAGGGAAGAGCACCCAAACTCTGCGATGGTGACCAGATAAGCTCTTGTGCCAGCAAAAGTAGAGAGCAAAACGGGGTAAGGGGGGAGACCCCTTTGCTCCAACCTAAAGGTGGGCATAGGGTGAGGATAAGAAAGGGAAGAGGACAGCATAACTCCCACCAGTGCTGCTGTGTGTGCTTTCCCCCAGAGACACAAAGCAAACACCACAAAATGCCCCAGCTGCAAGGAAAGGCTCGTGCTCATTCTCAGATGGTAGAAATCAATCATGCACAAGGCAAATCCACAGGAGACCTGGGCACCGTTTGTTCCAGCGCTCAAGGAACTGCTGGTTGTTTGCTTTAAATATGTATTATTTCCCCACAATAGCAGTTAATGTACCACTTATTACTCCCACCGTCTGATAGGAAGCTGTACGTTGATGCTGGTACATAGGTTGCATTCAAGTCGCCTACAGCAAAACCAGGGACTATCTCTTAGAATTGTACATAAAGAGCACTTTTCAAATTAAGTTAACTGATAGAAGGAGGGGGGAATAAATCCACTTGCAAGCAGAACAAAAACCTGTTTCCAGGGGGTGGGTCTCCATCTTCTTCTAGCTCCTGTTTTCAACAGCAGCAGCCACTAATTCTCAGAAAGAAAGGCTTCCACTTAAAAAGAAAATATTGCAAAGAAAATGAAAGAATAAATTGGAAATTGTAGTGTTGCAATAATGATAGCAACTGCTACTAGAAGATTTTCTGTGCCCTTCTGGCTCCTATTTAGCAGGTTTCTGTTCCAGTGTAACCATAGGAACAGCAGTGAAGAGCCTCATTTAAAAGCCTTCACTTCAGCTGGTAGGTTAAGTTATGAGACTGCAGTCGGCTTGAATATTAAAAACATTCAAACGGCTCTAAAAAAGAGCTCAATTTGAATGGGAACTGTATGACTGTATTGTAGGAGACAGACATCTGCATTGTAAACAGACACAGTGCCCTGCCAATAAATTGGCAAGGAGAAGCCTGACACAAGCCACCCTAGAACAAACAAACCCTACTGATGGAGGTTACTAAAAATGGGGCTCAATAAACAGGTTAAGAACAGAAATTGTGGATTGCTTAACACACTGTGCCACTAAAACTGAAACCGTATGTTTCCTGTAGCTGTCGTTTTGTTTAATGGACTGCAACAAGACTCGATGAACAGTGACGGTCCTCAGTAATACAACAGCTTCACCACAACGTTCACCCAATCCAGCAAATTTAATATCCCAAATTTTACTTAATCCTTCAAAGTATAAAATGAGTCAGTTCTGGCTCATCATCTTTTTTTCAAGAAATATGAACAAACATAAGCCAGATATCTTAAAAGAAATCCAGTCACAGGAACAAAGCCAACTGAATACATAGCCCAAGTAGACTAGGTATTTTAAAGGGAGCACTCAAGAGCAAGTGAAATAAAAAGATTATGGATCAAAAGGGTGTACCTACATGCCCTATACCTATGGACTCAAACTTTTCTCCTACAGAACATAGTTGCTACCCTAAGCATCTTTTCACACATTAGCAGTAAGACTCATCTGAAAGGGTATTTGGAGACACATTCAATTATTCAGTAACAGCGATTTAAAATACTATACTACAGTAAACAACTGGACAAAAAAAAAAAAGATGGGAGCATGTTCATGTTCCATTTTACAAGAGACAGGCCTGTACATAACAAGAAAATGCAATATCCCTTTTCGATAAATTATCAAATATGATCACTTTTAAGCAACTATCTAAAGTTGCTTTAGATTGGCCACAATCTAAAGAAAAAGTAAATAATCTTTTGGCACTTATCTGTACAATTTGCTGCCTTATTTCAGAAGGGGTGTTGAAATATTTCAAGCAGTTACAAATCTCTGCGAGGCCACATCAGAGATGAAGCAGAATATAAAATGAAGTTTCAGTAACCTACTGAATTTCTTAATGCTACTTAATTTCTCATCCATGTCCCTGCTCTGTGGGCTCCAGATGGGGAGGAGGCAGGAAGAGATGAATACTCTGTTCTCCAAGCTGCCTTAGCATCACTTGTCAAGTATTTAGCAAGGATCAGACACATCCATATCCTTTTTCTCATAACTTTAATCATTACCCTTTCGCTGCCCATTTATGATTTTCTATCTATTGCTACTGCTCAAACACGCTCTCCAGTGTCTTACACACATCGCTTTTAACTAATGCTGAGGCTTCATCCCCACGGGCCACTATCTGATTTGCCTGTAGTAATCAAGATTTTCAGAGTGCTTGAGACCACACCAGTCCCTGCAAAAGCACAGCTGATGCAGTAAGTAACGTGGAAAAACCCCAGTATTTTTATGCTCTGTATAATGTTGGTCACCTCTGATTGGCTCAGAGCTTTAATCAGAGCTTCAGAATTAGGATCTTTGTAGCATTAGAGAAACCAAATAAAACATAGGCTTGTATCACTTTACACTCTTCACATCTAACCCAGAGCCAGCAGCCTTTACTGCTGGACTGTTGTCAGGAGGAGACTACAGGTGGTCTACCAAGAAGGTTTACATTGGCTAGAAATAGACACCACAAGCTGTGCTTGTAGTTAATTTGGGGTTTATTTTAAGAGAGAAATCAAAGTTTTCTATTTCCTGCCTCCTTGTTGTTCTAAGCACCTGTGCAGCTGAATCAATTTATGTATGCCACAAAAGGATTTCAGACATCTGTTTCAGATTTTCACATTTCTTTTGACTAACAAGTCACACTATTATCGCAAAGCCCTGTCCTTGTTTTATTTACAGATGGTAAGTGACGCTACATTCAGAGCCACATATAAAATTTTCATGTTAAACATCTACAAGTTAATTACAATATAAAAGTCTCCACAAGCTCCAGTGTATTGCATGGTAGGCTAGAGATATCTCTGAGGTGATTTCAGTGTCTTGTGTTAAAAAGACACCTGGAGGATAGGGAAGATATGGGGAAAAGGAAGCAAGCAGCACCAGTGTTAAACAGTTGAGGGAAATGGTCTCTAGTTTCACAGACAAAAGTTTTAAATTTCTGAATAGTGGACATTTTTATTTAAAGGAAGAAAGATTTTAATGTGCACTGATTCAAAAAATAACAATAGAAGACAGACATTCTCACTAGCTTTTAAAACCCCAAACTGGTAAAAGAAAATTGTTACAACACAGAAGAAAGGAAGGGAAGAATGAAATATGTGAAAACCAACCTGAAATGTACGAGAATAAAAAATATTTAATTATGTCTTTTTGAAAGAAGCTTCCCATAGCTACCTTACCGAAAGGTGGCTTACAAAGGGGTAATTGCAGGGTTTTCCAAACATGTAGCCAGCAACTTCCTCTCAGGAGGATACTGCCGTCCCTTCCGTTTTCTCCTCCCCACATGCTACTGCAAAGCAATCTAATAATATGCTGCTATTCAACATGACTACGTTTATAATTTACGCTGAGGCAACTACTGCAGTGAGAGAAGTTTGCACCTGAAGAGCCTGAGGGTCTTCGCTGCTTTGGAATAGTCATCCCTGCGATATGCTAGGAATATATATATATATTAATGTATTTATTATTTTTTAATAAAGGATCAAATGAAAAGAACATCCAGTTTTACAGAACCATTGAACCGTAATTGCAGCAACCAAGAATAAAAGGCCCTCTTAGAGATGTATGCAGAAGTGCCTGAGTTATGCACATTGGAGACATGGACCAGCGAGCTGCAAATGGGGTGCTCCAAAGCACTGCCAAATCAATCACTACATACAGTCCTTCAAAGCCGACATTAAGGATTATGCATTACTTCAAATGGTGCCATGCCACTGACAACACTTAAGTAAAGGAAAAATGTCATGCCTGGCTAAGCCAAGAAGCTTGTAAAATTACCACAGACAAGACCTGTAAGGTGACTGTAACTTCATAGGTCTCTGGTGACACCACTCATCTGGCTAGGATGAACTGAGTGTTGTCAGGTGAAGTATGTGACCGATCCTTAGCTGGATAAAATACAGGGACAAATCCTGGGACTGTAGACAGAGACTTCCTCAATCTCAGGCTGAACCTTGTAACTCTGTTAGAGAACCAAAGTTCCTTTGTGCTCTGCAGTTTTCATAGGGTCAGAAAGATTTATGGGCCCCATTAAGGAGAAAGTGATGAACAATTGCTTTCTACTTCCTGGGGCAAGCTGCTTTATGAATATGAACCTAGTGACTTAAATCCACACAGATTTCTGAAGCTGGCACTGCTAATGTCATACTTTACTTTCTGTTGCTTCCTCCTTACTCTTTTGAAGGAGAAGAAGGGCAGGGGAAATCCTGTTTGCATGCATATTTCAGGATAATCTTCTGCTTGAACTCACACATTGAACATCAACTTCTAACACTTTAATGAGGTGTCTAAACCATGCTTGTTGTAATCAAAGTTTAACAAGCCTTTAAAGCAAGATTTTAAGTTCTACATTAATATTTCACCATGTGCATTACCTTGTGCCATGCTGTACCAAATAGTTTATGCAACCTGCGAAAGCTTTTTACTCGGCCAGGTTCTGCAGTTCTCCAAGACACAGCAAAGCAGTGATCTGTGTTCTGCCCCAGGAGAATACACTCCTTCACACAGTCCTTTAGAGCTTATACTAGCATTGCAATACAACTAAAAGGATTGTCCTTGTAAACCAAAGCTGTGCTAGAATCTTAGAATATGAACTACAGGATGACACTGAAAAGATACATCAACTTATGTTTTATACTGTAAGGATATTTAATGTCATCAACAACAAGTAGTCCAGGTGCAGCTATTCAGAACTTGCACAGCATCCAGTCCTACCTGTGCCAGGTGCTCACACAATTTCAAAGTGTTTCCTCCCATCCTTTTCTTCCATGAGAGGTTTGTTGTAGGCAACCACCATAACCAGTGGGAAATTTAGCTTTCCTTAAATAGCCAAAGTACTTGATATCCCTTCTGTGAGGAGAGTTTTGGCCAGAGGACTTTCTTCTTCCTTGACCCCAGAGGATCAATTCTCATTAGAAAACAAGGTTTTAGTATCACTATTCCTCTTGAGCGACAGCTCAGGGATACTGCCTAGAAAGGAGGGGAGAAGAAGAGAATGGCAGGGAAGAACATGCAGCCTGAGTGCAGGACTCTGGAGGGGAGAACCTCAAATCTCTTCTGTCAGCCTGTGCCACTGCTTCCCGTGTTCTCAGAGGTGCAGATCTGCTGAACCCTCAGCCAACCACAACATAAACCCACCTTAAAATGGGACCTAGAAGCTCTCTTTTGCTCTTGCTGGAAGGATTCTGGGGGCTCTCCCAGGAATTTTCTATAGGCAAGTCCAAAGTGCAGGCCTATAAACATACCTGTATACTTCATTGGCAGACCTGCAGTGAGAAAACATGCTGATAAACTGACTCTTGCCATACCAAGTTGCCTCCTATGGAGGACTGAGACTGGTGAGATATAATAGCTACATAACGAACTGGATAAAATGAATACATCAAAGAGCAAAATATTGATGGAATCATTTGCAAATGAATGAAATCCATATTGATGAATTCATTACTTTGTTTCAACTGGTTTTGTGCTAAATAGCAGGGCAGTTTTGATTAACACAGTGATTACACTGAACTTCAATCTGATTAATATTTTATTTCTTCATATTCTTGCCTCAGTTTGAAGGACCATAGCTTGTTGAGCATGAGTAACCATGCACTGAGAGGCTGCTGTACCATTTGAGATGGGTTTCCAAAACGGCAGGGTGCACCAGCTCCTTCTCAGGGGCAATGCACACACTGCTGCTGCAGTCTCTTAAGACTGCTGGAGGGGCCCAGCACCTTCCTGAGCCGGAATAGTTTCCTAAAATTGTGTAAAAGAGCAGTAAGCATATTCTTCAAAAATGCCAAATCTGGCTTTCTGAAGACTGTACTAGTGCAGACAATCTGGCAGCCTCAAGGAAGCAATCCAAATAGCTACATCCTCCTCTCTCTCGCTTCCAAAAATATCATGTCTCAACAAGCTATGATTTCTCCCCTGAATTGACTAAGTGACTTTCCAAAATAAGGTTAGAAGTTGTAATAGGAATGTGATATGGGGATGGGGATAAACCCTATCCATCAAACAAACTGGACATGACCTGAATTATTTCACAGGCTGGGGATGCTCATGAAGAGAAGAGCTCTAGGTACATAGCAGACAGCAAAACAAAACCTCCCTCTGATATCAATGGAGGATGAAAAGCTGACTGGCCATTTCTCATGTCTGCCCATCACACCATGCTGGGCTCAGCTGAAGGATGCACGTGCATGCATACAAGCTCCCTGCTATTTCAGTATGTAAATCAAGTTTTCCAAAGGGTAACCATGAAGATGTGCCCCCTTAGGAGAGTTCCTTTATAACATTGTCGATGAATCATACACCATAGCAACAGCACATACCAGCTATTAGACAAGATGGACCGTATAGATTACCAGGAAATGAATTGCTACATGAGTTACCTACCATTAGTGGGTAACAGGAAGAACTCTGAATCCTCTTTAGCATTAGGCTGACCCTTTGGTGATCTAGGCAGACATTGATACACAGCATGGAACAGCATCTGCAGCTCAAGCTACTTAATCAACATGTACGCTTGCCTGAATGAGACAACCTAGTTTTTAATTCAGCCTTCCAACTAAATTTAACCCCATAATACAACATATGGCAACAACTATGATCAGTTGTCTTAATTAAATTGGTACGTTTCAAAAAGGAAACTACTCTTCTTTGGAGGTTGAGCAAGGTAAGACAGAAGGCAGAAAGTTGAAAGACCTTTTTCCCACTAGACACGTTAAGTATTGCGGAGAAAGACAAAGCTTGCAGAGCCGAGGACTCTTCTGAAGGGTATCTACTTCTGTCAGAGCAAGTCCCCTGAGGCCTCTTCTATAACACGCCCTCTTGCAAATAAAAGCTTACACGCCCTCAGATAACCCTCTCCTTTTTGTTAATACTCCAATGAAAGAGTCAAAGATTGAAGAAAACTTGTTTTGAAAATTGGTTTTGAGGGAAAGAATTTCAGCTATCAGGGAATGGACTGAAGTCTTTGAAAACCATCAAAGTCTGTTCCATGATCTCCCCCCAAGATTTTTAGCATGGTAGTTCAGCTAAGGCTTTTTGTGCAGTTAAATGTCGCCAGACAGGCCAGTCCCGATCAAGCCACACATCTTCCTAAAATTTTTCATTAACAGTTGCAACCCTCCTCTTCCTCCAGTCACTGCTTTGCCAGTGCTGCAGTAACCATCAGTAACCCCTGGACCAAACCAGCTAACATGATCCACACTTGCTGCTCCAATAGCTGGACAACTTTTGCAGCCTGTTTCAGAAAGCACCCATAACCCTGAAGAACTACATGGTACATGCACAAAGACCACAAAGCCCTGAAAAGCACCTCCTTGGTTGATGACACGCTGCCTGCTAGCTTCAAAAGGAAAGAAAAATGACAGCTGTCAGCCATTAGCTGTTTCTAAGACCACTAAACATTATAGTGAATGTGGATGTAACTGAGCCTGTGCTTTCACAAGCACAAACCAAGCCTTCTGGACAAGCTTATTGTAAATGACTCTGCATCAGAGCAAGAAAAATGTAAATGCTGTACCCATTTGAGAAATACAGTGATTTGGTCTGTCAGAGGTTTAACAGTTCATCTTGTAGTACGAGTATATACACATATGTGGGGTAACCCCTGTACATCACTTACCTCAACAAATCCTCTTAGAAACATTTATCAGAAGCACTCCCATTTACGTCTTTTTACTTTTTACCTCACAGATATTGAAATATGGATTTTATATTCAAAGTCCTAAGGAAGTTAAGAACATAATCTTGACTTCTCATGAATGCACACATACACACGCACAAAAAAAACCCAAAAAACCCAAACCTACACACAGAGAAAAACCAACCAACAAAAACCCAAAACAACAAACTATAAAAGAATAAATCCCCCAAAAGATTAATTTCTTGTTTCATGTTTCCACAACTTTCTGTTAGTGAACTGAGGGAACCAGATGTCAAAACTTCTACTCTTAACATTAGTGAAAAGTTTGAAGAAATTTAGACAACCACTCCTGGTGGAGTAATAGGATTCCTGGAATAATGAGGCTCATGAACAATCATTAGAATCAGTTGTCATGTACCACAAAAAAAAGAAAAGGCACTGCATGTTCTTCATCTGCAAGGGACCTAGCACCAAATGAAGCAGGCTTCTTTGCTCGTATCACTGACTGAACACCCTATGCAAAGGATTATTATACTTATTTAATTCTCAGATCTGGTGCTGAAAACATACACACTAGAAGCCATTAAGTTTCCATGATTCTTCTTGAAGCTGTACCTGTTGGCCACTAAGGTCACTGTCTCTCATTTAGGGCTACCAGAAAACTCCACTGAATTCTCATCTAGCAAGGGGAAAAGGGCCACAGAGAGTTGTGAGCCTGTAGAAACTCCATTTTCTAACAACCCAGGTTACCTGGCGTCCCTTCAGCTGTGATGGAAGGGAGGAACTAGATCTGCACATTCATCTGTATGTGCACACATGCTTCCCCGCTGATCTAGAGAAGGAACAGCTACCACCACTCTCAGCCTCCCAGGCATTGTGCGTATTTACTTTAAGGTTTTTTGACAGTGTTGCAAAACTATTTGACTTTTAACATCACCAAGTCATCACTCTTCTGTTTGTTAATCCTTTTTCCCTCGTAACCTGGAAAAGCTACCAGGTCTCTTGATGGTTTTACCTGTTTCTTTGGCTACAGACTTCTCCTTTACAAATTTCCCCAAGTTTGCTTTTCCAAAGAGCAGTCTGTATTCCAGTTTTAGCATGCTTTTTAACCTCAAGCTTCATATCTGGACTATTTTAATGTGGTGCAAACAAAAAACAAACCTAAAAGATAACCTTAAGTTAGAAAGAGACTTATGTTCATTGCCTCCTATTCTTCAACCCTCCAAACATTATTCATTGCACTTAAAGTCATTTCCTCTGGGTCCAACAGAAGCACACACCATCTAGTTTAATCCAGGGCAGGAACCTCACACACCCACAGAGGCACACCCATGCCCATAGATAAACTACATCACTCTTCCCCTGACTGCATTAAATTCCTCCTTTTTGTCAGCACATCTGACTAATCACTATTTTGGATAGCACAAACAGAAAGCTCTCATTCTGCGACTGAGAACACAAGCCCAGCAGAGAGCCTGCCTGTTTTCACAAGGAAGTTACACAGCCTTCTGTCTTGCTCTGTTGGTTGAAACTTGGCTTGCTTCTCAGAGGCATCTCAAATATATTCAAATGTCATACTAAAATATACCTGAACAACTTGATCTCTGTTCCTTTTTATCTTAAAAACTTTGAAAAGTTGGCATTCATCTCAAAACAAAGCAACATGCATTTTACAAGGTTATTAAAACAACCTTCCTGCTCAGGCTTGAGCCTGTGCCCTCCAATTTCCTTCTCCACCTCAATTTATCTTCCTCCAATTGAAATCACTGTTGCAGCAGATGAGGTTTATCAAGTTTATCAAACAAAAACAGCTCCTACATCCACGGCTCCAAATGTACTCAAATGGAAGGCATTCATTTGCACACTGCTCCTCCCTTTCCCAGTTAAAGTAACAACTAATTTGGTAGGATGTTAGTCCCCTGCCATCCCAGTAGACAGGCTGAAACCACTCAGCGCTGAGCTGGTTCAGAACCATCCAACTGTACGTGTAAATAACTGCAGCTTTCATAGCCAATGCTTTCATTGCCCTGTACAAACAACACGTTTTCCAGTAGACTGCAGGAAAGACAGAAGATAAAGTTCCTCGGGACTTACAGTCAATGCCACAACAGGATTAAAATTTAGGATTTAGGCTACTCTACTGTACCCATATGCTTCCAGAGACAAATAACACTCCTATGTAATGGGATGTGAAACTCTTGGCTTCTTTTCACAGCTCCTAAGTAATTTCAGTCTTCCATCTCCATAAAGGCTTGATCAGATCAGATGCATTCTCCAGAGCACAGCTTGTGCAGGCACCTGCCAGGATGGTGCCAAGCACATACAGAGTCCTCCACAAAGAAGAAAATCTCTGCAGCAGCAATCCATACTGCCCAAGGTATGCAATGCATTTTTGTGTGTTCGACACGTGCCCAAATGTCCCAAACTGACTCAGGAGAAGGAAATGACCCACCATCACCACCAGGTCAAGAAGGCATTCTAGCGCTGACTCTCCAGTTCACACAGTGTTTGCTAAGCTTTATTCATCACCTCTCTGCAGATCTGAATCCTGCTGACTAGCAAAAGCAAGGGTTGAAACTGCTATGCCAGAGCTTGTTCCAGCTTGGCAAATTCAATTAAGTACAGCATAAAACTTCTCCTCTAATAGAGCCAAACCTACGTTGGCTAAGCTGACTAAATCATCTGCTATTTCTATGAATGATGTTTCCATCATTTTTGTCCCCACTCTTAAATATTTTATCCCCCCTCCCCCCCTTTAAGCGTAGAATATGCAAAGGCCACACAAAAAGAGGAGATACAGAGGATTGGACAGCTACCACTGCAGTAACTTCGATAGCTACCAAGGAGCAGTATATATTCATGTTGCCAAAAGGCTGAAGACCACAAATGGGCCATAAGGAGCATGTTGGCTTCTTAAACTCAACACTCACTTGAAATATATTTATAACCTAGAAGTACTTCATGCATCATTGACTACTGGGTCCCATTACAAAAATTTTTCTGAAACAAAACCCTTTCAATTTTAATCCTTAAGCTAATGAAGATGCTTCTGTGAAGCTTACGGTGTCACCCTGCATTTTGATGGAACAAAGACAAGAAATTCTCAGCTTTGGTAATTTAAAGTTAATTGCATGAAAATGTTGGGTTTCCTCAAGCCTATTTCCAAGGATGCCATATAGGTGTTAGGACTTGACACCGTGGCACTACTGCACCTGAAAGCAGACATGAAGTTTTCCTGCTCTTTGAAAGGAGTTACAGCAAGCTGGATGGGCTCACTCCTGAGGCATACGTGTGATAACTGAACCATCACATGTCTCCAAAGAAAATCACCAGCATCAGCTATCTTGAGATGGCTAGATTACATGGCAGGACTTGACAAGCCCTTCCTTCGCAAAATACTTGAACTCCACAGAAGGTCCAGGCAGAGCAGCTAGAAGCCAATATTAGTAGAAGCAGCCTGTGATCAGACTGCCTACTATGTATGAGTTTTTGTCTTTATGCAAGAGCTCAATTGTCAGGAATGCTACTTCTCTGGGCCTCAGCTATTTATTTGGAGAGTTTTCCAGCCTTGTTGTGCCACCCGTTGGACCCTGAAGACCTCAACTCCTCAGAAGCAAGACAGGGACTTGTGCTACAGGTGGCCTTCCCTCAACATAGGAGCTCCATACCAGCTGCAGAACCACTTCTGACAAAACAGCCCTGACCTGTTTGAGGATGGGGTCTCTAAGGATACAGGTTCTCTCTTCACCTCTCAAGATAAATCCTGAAGAGTGCCATGCATAAGGAATAAACGCAGAGGTTGCAAAGGGGTGGAAGAATTGATCAAGGCAAAACCACGCCACTGGCATGGTTTCCACAAGCAGTCAGTGGCTGCTCTGCAGGAGGCATTAACAGACTTAGGAGGAAAATCTGGCAGAAAGCTTGCTACAGAACCAGGCCACCACATCAAAGGCAGTCATTTTAGTCATTTGATTCCCTAAAAAGAAAAAAAGAAAAAGAAAAGAAAAAAAAAAATCTTCCTCTCTTCACAGCTGCCTGCATGGAAGAAAAGCCCTTTTGCTTAAGCAGTGAGGAAAGCCAGGGCAGGGAATCAGAGCTGGGTGTGCTGCTCACCAGCTGATGGCCGTGTTTCCATCTCCTGCTGGCAGGCAGTGCAGACAAGCTGGCAGCCCCCCTCCGCCCCCACCCCCCAGCTCCATGCTACTTGCCAGGGCTGGGAGTGAGATTGGAGAAAAGGTTAATTCCAGTAACTGCCAGAAATGCAGCACTCCAACAATGGGAGCACGAGTCCCCACGTGGCTTGCCTGCTTTCTGCTGGTGGCTGGCAACCAGCAGGAACAAAGAACAAGAGTCAGTGGCAAATGCTGTTTTGCAGGAGGATGCCGAGATGCATGGAATGGCTATGGAGGCAGGCCCTTTTGGCACAGTATGCAGGCTATTGTGTCTGGGGGCCAGTTTCTTTTGGCAGCCACCACGCTCTTAATGTGATATTAATCAGCAGCATATTAACTCACTTGCCACAACAAGGGAGCACTGCACTTCCAGTCCCACGTTCAGTGATGCACCTGTGTACCTGCACAGCCACAGCACCCACACACACACTCTCTTTAATAAAAAAGGAGAAATGCACCATAGGAGTGTTAGGAAAGACTGAATTAACCCCCCCATATTGCATCAGGGCAGCGACTGGCTAAATAAACGGACAGGATTGCAAGCCAGGACCTCTTTATCAGTGCTGGCAGTACTGTACATCTCCAGCTGGAAGGAAGAGAACTGCAAAGGCTTTATTCATTACTTTTACTAAGTCCTGCAGCAGGATGTCTTCTTGCCCTCCAGACCTGGATTGCGCCGCTCTGCTCTGCCTCTAGTAGTTATACATACAAAAAATCCATTAACAGTCAGGTTAACACATGGCATGCAAATAGACCATACTTGTCAGCATGTCTAAGCCTTACGGGTCAGCTGGCCACTTTATTTAAGAGACTCTGCAGTGGAATCACTGCAGGAAAGTAGGAGTTTCCAGTCTGTATTATAGGGGCAGAGTATGATCAATGTTTTTTTCTGTTCTTTTTAAGAGAGCACAAGACAAAGCTTCAGCAAAAGTGAAAAGTCAAACAAAGGCTGAACATTTTTTCTCCTCCAATCTGTGCCTTATATTCTTATGTAGCAGAATAAATGCAAGCAACCCAAATGCAGCCAGACACTGTATTTCAGAAAGCTTGGGTGGGGGCTGGAGAGTAGAACACTCTCGGGGGATGAGAACATGTGTTCTAAAACACAAGTATTTTACAAGACATCAATCCATCATTAACGTTACTTGGATGTCCAGCTTGCCTGAGAGAGGGCACAAAGGGAGTCCTGCTATTAATAAACTGTACATAGTTTTGAAATAAAAAGCTCAAATACAAAGACTCAGCAGTTCTCAGAAAAATACCAACTTTTTCAGCATGCAAGCTGCATCCCTTCTTCACAAAAACTTGCTTTTAGAAACAGATGGCAGCCTGCAAGATCTACAAATCCTTTGTCTGGAGTGGCAAACTAGGCCCTATCGCCCATCAAAGTCAACCGTCACATTGTGAAGCACTGACCCTAACAAATCCATTATGTTTCTTTCTACCACAATGCTAAACCAGACAAAATGAGTCAGAATTAATAGGAAAGGGGTGAGGGATTTTAAATCCCTTTCCCCCCCAACCTCACAAAAATAACAACAAGGGGGAGAGTCTGCACTGACCCTGCACTTAGGAGCCCTAACAAACCCTGCCGTGAGGGCTGCCCCTTTGGTCCAGGCTGCCCAAAGGGAGATGGATTTGGGTTTGAAGCATTTATGTGGCGCTGTGCAATGGCTTTGAAATCAGCATACTATGTCAGTCAAACTACCCGCACAGTCAAGAGTGCATATCCCAAGCAGGAAAGAAAGGCCCTTAAGCTAGCTGAATAATTAGGTCTGATCTGCTTTGTAGTTTCTCAGCCCCCAGTTTGCAGCTCTGCTGAAGTGCTGTGCAGATAGGCAACACACAGACAGGGAAAGCTCTTCACAGGTAGCTGCAGGTAAGACAGCAAGATGTTTTTTTTCCTCCTGCGTCAGCTGAACCCAAGCAATGGAAAAAGAAATGTGAAGAGGAGCTCATATCAAAGAGCTGCTGCCTTCAGTCAAGGAAGGAAACAACAGAGAAGCCTGCTGAGGAGGTGATGGATGGGGCGATGGTGTGGAAAGGATCGAAAAGCCTTTTCCCTGCTATGGGTACTTGGTGCATCTTGACACACAAAAGGAAACACCCATCACTGGTACTGTCAGCAGACACCTCCCAGCAAGGAATACTTTTGTCATAGAGAAAATCCCTCTCAATAAGAATGGGTCCAGTTTATGAACGATACAACTGCTTTCATCTCGCGTATTTAAAAATGAGATACAACAAAGAAGTCAATGTCCTCAGAGCAACAGATTGGTTGGATTCTTCACACTCTCATAGAAATTGCCTCACATCCCCCTTTACTGTTTTCTTCGGCATAAAACAATCTCTCAAGGACATGGCAACAACGACACTGAAATTCAAAGCATTGAGATCAAACACATGAAGCTGACGCTCATTAAGGCTAAATTATGTCACCTATCTGAAGGCTCAAGCTTATTATTTAAGACAATACAATAGTCATTAATCACAGCCATTGTGTATTGCTCGAAAGGCATCTAGAAAGCTAAAGAATACCAAGAAGATTTATTATACTACAGTGCCAGATTTAATTACATGGTTTTCTCTTCAGTATCTCGCTGCTTGTAGTTCACCACCTGTTTGCATCAGAGGACCTGAAATAAAGACGTGCTGGCCCTTGGGCTTGTGAGGAGCTTTTGCTGTTGTAGTAGAAGACCAGTGGGCAAAGAGAACAGCCTGTTTTGGGAGAGCTGGCAGTCAAACCACTTGTGCGTAGAGCTATTGTTTATCTTCTGAAGTTTTAAACTCCCAGTTCCTTTTCTGCACATATATATTTATGTGCAGAAAAAATACACTGTTGAGCCCATGCGCAAGGAGAGACAACACGCTGTCTTCTTCCTAAAGCTGCAGAGTAAAGATTCGTGCCCTCACCAACACAACAATATATTTAAGCAGTACGTCTGTCTGCTGGCAGCATTCTGAGTTTGCATTTTCTTCTATAAATATTTAACATAGAAGAACTGTTCATGTTACCCACTCTGCCCGAAGTGTTTTGACAGCCATGCTCACCACATGACAGTGATGCTCTATTTAACACTGCAGCTGCAGACAGGAGGATTTGGTTTCAGTTTTATACAATACTGTGAAACCAATGACCTCCCACAAAATAAAACAGATAATGCATTTTAGGAGTAGAATGTAAATGCATTAGCAAGATGATTATCAGAAAGCAAGAAAAGAAGACAGAAATTTAAGTCCTGAATGCAAGAATTTGCTTAGATTTAGCTGCAATCCCTTTCTTATCAAACATATTCAGAAAGTGAAAATAGGAGACAATCAACCCTGCAAAAGCTAAGTTAGCCTCCTGAAATGGTTTCTCTTAAGGCTAGAATAATTTCCAAACCTTCTGGAAATTATTATCAGCCCTCAGAGACCTCTACACAGTTAATCGAATCCGCTCAAAAGAAGATGGCTTAGCAGACCACTTGGCCGGCCCTGAGGGAGGTTTGGCCCCAACCTCTCTCTATAACATACTAGGACTCAGCATAGTCTGTCAGCGACTAACCAAGAGTCAGTCTTTCGCATCTGAAGATCCAAAAATTTTTTCAGGTAGAGAAAGTTCAGGGAAACAAAAAGGCTTAAATAACCCAGCCAGTCAAAACCACACAAAACAGCTCTGCTACTGCTAGTGACATGGAGAGGCATTTTTAAATGCTCACTTTAACATGGAATTACTTAAGCAGTACTTGCAAAAAATACATAGAGTGAACATAAGAAAGAAAAACTGAGTCAGCAACATTTACTCTTTCTGATTTCCCCCCATACCCCCCAAGCACAGTCTCTGTTACCCAGGGGCTCATTAATGCTTGCATCTGTTACAAGCTTGCTGGAAGCATGGAGCGATGCCACTTTGGTATCAGCAGATTAATCAAGCATGGATTGCCAACCTCCCCTCTACACTGCAAGGCAATGCCATCTCCTTCTAGGCTGCTTCAGTGGCCAGATTCAGCTGAATATTGCCATTTACTTCCAAGACAACTCCTACATGCAGAGTGATTAACCATCGCTTGTACTGCCTTTTACTAGTGTTACTGAAAAATTAATGCACTGGATGATACAGTTTTATGACTCCTTATGCATCATTAGCACTTTAATATATCAGAATACAGTTGGTTCTTAACAATATTATCAAGAAGATCAGAATACCTTTTAGAAACAATAACGCATGAAGATGAGCTGATTTGTTTTTAAATGTGTGAAGGGGGAAGATTAAGAAGGCAAAAGAAAGTAGAAAGCACCCTTCCCCAGCATATTCTGCTGCTGTATCTCCCATTCAGTGCAATTTGGGGGGCGCGGGGGAAGTAAGAGGAGGAAGGTGCTTTTCCTTAGGTGCATCTCTTGGATGCAACAGCACCAGCACAGCCAAGCTCCTACATCCTTCCATTCAGCTTGAGGAAGGGCTTGGGCCCAGCAAACAACCAGACGTAGCTTTGCTTCCACCACCTGTTATCACATTGTAGGAGCTATAGCAGAATTGCTCCCCTAACAGAGACTGAGAAGGAAAGACTAAGAAAGATGGCATTAACACAGTTGTATGGTTTCACAGGTATGGGTGAAAAGCACCAGGAATTACATGACAGGACACCAGGACCTCTCATCTGTAGCGCCTTTTGCTCACACAAGCCTGTTAGCTCTGATCTTCCCTCCTTCCCCCCAGCACCACGAGTTACCCTTCATTCCCCAACCCACCAGATGGGCAAGGGGCAACGCACGCTCTGCCTGGATCCCAGCTATGAGGCTGCCAATTAGCCTGCCAGGATACTCACGTGGAGGGGCCTCTCTTGCTTTATAAAGTGCTACTGCTTTCCCCACAGCCTTTGTATTATTGGAAGGTTAATTAGGATCTCTGCTCTGGCTGCAGGGACTTCACCAAAAAAACCGCCATATCTTTACAATTTCACCTCTGACAAAATTAAATTGATCTGTGTGCTCAGAAGTTGGTGGATAAGGAAACAGACTGTTTTGTAGGATTGGTTTTTTGGCTTTTTTTTTTTTTTAAAGGAGGAAACAGGTCTAGTGTGATCATGTTATCAATCACAAGCTGAGCTTTGAGCGTGATAACACTGTACTATTAACAACACAGATGGTCTCCTGCTTAGCGTCAGCTTTCCTTCCAGCGCACCACGAGCAATGCTGGGACACAGTCAGAAGTCATTGGCATGAAGTGCTGATAAAATACTAACCAATAACTGAAACCCAAGGCAGATTTTGAATTGCGAATCATTTTCAGATCTTCACCGCTATCAAATATGATGTATCTTGGACATTCCACTGTGATAGTTGCTCCAAGCAATTCATTCTCAGCTCTGGGACAGACCTAAATCTGTGGCTTTTCTCCACAGCTCCTGGGCAAATGCCTCCTCCCGCGCCAGCACAGACCTGCAGGCAAGGAACATGAATACATCCAGGCCCCAAGACGTTTTCTCATTCTTATTCCTGCTGAAAGCACAAGAGCTGAACTAATCAGAGCCCTGAGCCCTGGGTCACAGCCAGGGCACCCACGCCAGGGACCTCAGCTCTTTCTCACCTGCTGACAGGGACAAAGCAGGGCTGAGGGGTCCGAGCTCATTAAGGCAGAGTTTTCATGGGAAGTTCAGCCCGCATTAAGTTAGAGAGGTTTTTTGTCGTTGTTTTAACAGTGTGTTAGACTGAGCAATTTTCAACAGGGCTCGCTCTTTCCCCTCCCAACTCACCACCCTGCGGGCAGCATTAAGAAGAAAGGAAATAAAGACACAGGCATAGAAATGACAGTAAGTTATTAACCAGAACTGCTATTACAAAAGTTAACATCTCCCATCACCGTTCCCCTTTTGCTAAGCGCGACAGCAGACCACAGCTACAGCTGCCTCACCCTATGCAGATGTTCATACTTATACAGGAAAAAATTATTACTTAATAGCATTCCTTATACTGGGATTCTTTAGCTCTTAGTCATTCCTTGATTTGAGATAGAAACACTAGACTACACATCCCTGCTTGAATTAAGAGTCAAACAACATCTGCTATCTCACTCGCTAAAGCCAGAAAGACTCAACATATTTGCAAATGCCAAGTAAGACAAACCTATCTCGAATAGCGTCATCTTAGGAAAAGGCTAAACATGTAATTCATCTGTGCTGAATGGCTGCTATCCTATTTTCCAGAGATAAATACTCTCCCTTAATAGATTCATAACACTAGTCGTTAGAGACAAAGGCTGACAACCTGAAAACGGGTGCATTAAAGGCCCCATAGTACCATTCTTGCTGGCCTTGACATTCTTGAAGTGTTTACAAGGCAAAATGTACAGCAGAATACACCCTTTCAAGGCTCTGTGACAGAGCATACATCCACCATCAGTCATTTTACAAAGCACCTGGCAGTTTTTAAGCACTGTGAGTCACAACCAGCCATTTCATCTTCATATGACTACACAACATTTTAGGGGTTTGGGTGTTTTGTTTGGATGTTTGTTTGTTTAGTTGTTTTTTTTAATAAAAGGTGAGAATTCTTCTCCACATACTTGGTGCTGTATATTTTCAAATCGTTAGACTGGAAGAATAAACAAAATGAGAAGGCACAACATCTACATTACAAAAAGTCCCATTCTATAAACTGGGCATCAGCCTTTCATCTCTCCCCATGCCAGCCAGCACCACACCTGAAAGTCTATGCTAACACAACAGAGCTGATGCTTTGTTTTTAAGCATAAAATTGTTTGTAATTTTAAATTCATGTCAGAGTATTGCACTGCATAAACCAAACAAGAATACCCAGTGGGAATACTGATAAAAAATAGTATTGTGCAAAGAACTAAGTAATCAGCAAATCTGCCCCTCCCTCAACAATGAAAAGCCAAATATTTACTCAATTGTATATTTCATTCTTTCCTCAAATACTTCATAGTTTGAATTTAAAAAAATAAATCCCAATTATCTTTCCTGAGTATCCCACGAGAGACCAGAGGGCCCCACAGAAGGTATTTACACCATCTGAATGGATTCATTTCAGCAGCAACCTGGAGAAAAAAGCAGGAGGGTAGGCTCTTGAATCAGGGATTTGGACCTCCAGACGGTCTCCAGGCTAGCAAGAACCTGGGCTCCAGAACCCATCAGACATCTAAAGTCAGTGAAAGCAATACCTATTTCAACCGTGAAAGCAGCATCCTCCCCCAGCAGGCTCCAGCTGCATCCCAAATGTTGGTCAGTCCAAAGCAAACTGCTTGACCCATTGGATCAATATTTCATTGAGAAATTCTCAGTTCAGTGAGCGCTTCATTTCATTGTTCCATTACAAAGAGCTCAATCTCTTGCCTTTTTGTGACAAGAGAATTGAGGCACTTCTTACACCTAGACAGCCCCGTCTCAGGAGCATCCATGGTGATGCTTGCTTTTTCCTTGTAACTACAATTACTGCTAACACAGGTAACATTGCATTACATCACATGCCAATGCATGCCAATCAGTTTGTACGTGAAAATAGCTATGCATGGAAATGAGCATAGGTTTATATAGATGCTAGGGGGAAAATGCAAATTTATACAAATTATTTCAGTCACCCATGAAAAGCAGCAGCCTCTACACACCCATGACAGTTAAGCTTTACTTTTTTTTCTTTTCTTTTAATCCTGTCATTGTTTACACAGAATGGTGTTTCAGATTAAGCCCCCTTACCCTTCCACATGTTAGTATTTAACATGACAAGAGAATACCAAGAAGGGGCTGGAATGAGGATTCTTCTAGTTTTCATGCTCTGCAACCTACGACTCACCCAGCTTCAAAGCATGATTTGACTCCATTTGATACAAAGCTTATTTAGGGTTTTGCTTTTTATTTTTATTTTTTAACTGCTACTAGGTCCCAGAATTATTATTGCAATTTGACGAATAATATGACTGTAAAGCAAAGCCAAGTTCATGCTCCAAGGGGAAGCAGGGGAGCTCACTCTTCAAGATTGACATATTTTTAAATTGCCTGTGAACACAGACCAAGAACTGCTGACATTTTTGCATGAAACTGTGAAGGTTGTTCATTTGCAAGAGAAAAAGTTTTCTCTACAGATCCACCAAAACCAGACCTCTCTTTCCAATACTATATTCTACTAAGTGTTAATTTTTATACTGTCACTCAAAGCAGGTCACTGAGATGTAGCAAAGTCCTTCAAACCAACTCTACATAGAGTACGTATTAGCAAGGGAATGCTCTTTCCCTCTCACTCTTTCAGCATCTGTTTGGATGGTTTGATGTTATTTTTCATGGATTGGGTTGGTGGAGATAGGAGGAAAAAGCAAAACCTCACGCCTCGAAGCAGCATGGCTTCATGTTTCCAGCCGGGCACCTTCATCAAGCCTAGGACATCCTAATGAGAAAGATGAGAAAGGCCTCAGCTAAGATATAATGATCTGAGCTGAGTAAAACTATCTTTGACTCCAAGCAAGGAGCATAAATTGTTTATATTTTCATACTGGTAGTGTAACAGAAGCTCCTTCCAGCCATGCCAGCATCTGACACCTCAGCAGTCTGTCACACTTTAGTCATCTCTCCAGTATGTGTCTTTTACTGTGATGGCCTATCATCATTTCTTCACTAATCACTTTTGATATTATCAGTATGGCTAATGTGACCAAAATACCACAGTAAAGGCCTACTGTTTCTGCACTGAATTTGCTTTTCAAACAAATCTTGTTTGAAAGTTTTCCTACCATACGTATTTTATTTGCTATTTTCTGGTCAAGAGGTAGATACTGAAATAAATTATAATAATAATAATAATATTTACACTCACAGACTTCATGCAGGTTCACATATTTCAACTGCTGCATTCAGTTCCTCCCCATGTGCACAAGAGATGGCTGAACAAGCTACCTGTAATCTTCTTTCCACATATGTAAGCAGTCCTACCTGACCTCAGATACCACCAGCCGAACACCATAGCATCAACTGGATCACAGTTCACGTGCAGTTGGGTTGTTTTTCCCCCTTCATTCACATTTCTCATTGACTCCAACCCTCATTGCAACAGATCAGCAACTGCAGCAGCGAGCAGCGTGCCAGCCACATATCCAGCGCCAGCGCTCGCCAAGGCTTTGTGGGTTGTACACTTGCCAGCAAGTTTCAGGGACGAGCTGGCATTAAGGACAACTTGATTAGTGCATGACAAGGAGGTGAAAGAAGGCAGCCAAGAGAGCCCTGACACCCTTGTCCTGCTGGCTTGCATGCATTTCAGCATCTCCTGAAGCAGCTTATTTTTGAGGTATTCCTATGACAAGCTCCAGGTTGGCATAGGATTGCTGTGGGCAGCGTGTCAGGGTGCTGGCAGAGCTCCTGCAGCACTGGGAAATCTCTCTGGCGAGGACAGGAAGGCTTCCTCTCTGGCGAGGACAGGAAGCTGGGGCAAACAGCTGAGCAAAGAAATTAATACCACAATCATGAATTGCCACGAGCAATTCTGACATGTTCACTATTTCTGCTCTCCCATTTTCAGAGGGGTGGGTATCTCCTTCCCCCAGATGCTACCATCCTCCAGCGCTGTGAGGACCACTGCAGAGGTGGACATCAACTCAGGAGCCTCTGTCTGCTGGCAACAGGGACCTTCCCCTCCAACGTAGGCTCAAATCACCGTATTTCCTCACACTGCCTACTAACACCCAGCCGCAATGATCCTGATCAGGCACTGTCATGCTCTTCAGGTCATGTACACGTCTGCCCGTCAGTGCTCTTTGCCCAAGGCAGGTAGCTGTAGTCCCAGGGGCCCCGGCTCTCCCCAGCCACTGCACCACTAAGCCACCAGGACCACTAAGCCACCAGGATGGAAGCAGCGAATTCAGGCTGATGCGCAGGAACGAGATTAGGGTTGGATTTAGGTCGTTCTTATAAAGGACAGCAGCAGCTCAGCCATTCTGCCTGCCAGCACTCCCATTACAACTGCCATTTACACCATGTGAAGGAAAAAGGCTACCTACTGCAACATTAACAGACTGGTTACCAGGATTTTCACTGACAAAAAAGACTCCTCACATGGTCACACCTTCTCCAGTGCTACTGCAACAGATGCTGGCAGTGAAACTGCCTCCGAGGGCGAAAGAAGGTTTAGTCTTTCTAAATGGAAATTAAAACAGCAGCTTATCTGGCAAAAAAAAAAAAGTACAAGGAATGCTCTCTGGTTTCGCATTACTGAGTCTGTGCTATTGATAGGAATAATGATGTTTTTCCAATCCAATCAATACCTTATTTTCAAAGGAATACAGTATAAAAAACTTAGATGAAGGCAAATGTATAACAGAATAGTCACGCCACGACTGGGGGAGCATTTACATCCAGTGTCTCTCTGGCACATATAGAGAATGAAAGCACTATTACTATAGCATAATAACACATCACAGCCATTTGCAATTCCACAAATAGTCTGTTATCCAAGTAAGCAAAAGAGTTACTCCTTATTAAAGGTAACTATAACTGAAGATCATACTTGTCAATAATATTGACAATTCTTTATATAAAGCACCGTTTCCTTTGGCTGCAGAAATCCTCCTACAGAAGCTAAGTCTTTAATGTATAATTCAGAATCTATTAAATAAGAAATAAATCTGTGTGGTATTACAATGGAATTCTATTTTTCCCTAGTAGCAAGAAAAACCCCAACCAACCAAAACCCCCCATGTTTAAGAATAAACCATTACAGCAACTATCCATGTTACCACTTTTAAAGACGCAGAAGAGAGCAGACACAAAACATTATTTCTATTATTTCTGTTTCAGCATTGAGTTGAGGTTCCACAGAAGGTATTACCTCCATACTCTCTTTAACCAGAAACGCAACACTTATGCAGACCAAGTGTTTTCACATGAACAAAATATTAACCAAGCTTAGATTTTTATCAGGCAGGTTTCCTAAATGTATACCCAGTGATTCCTTGTTTATTATGGCAATTTACAAAACCCAAGTTACTTGCATAAGCCAGCTACTTCATCCAGTCCTTCATTCACAAGACTTGCTTATTCTAGCCATGAATTCAGAAGATTGAGTGATGCATCTGAGTGTTGCTTCTCAAGGGGCCAGGAGAAATGCTTGAGTTCCTTCCCTCTCACAAGCCCTATAATGATCAGAAATCCTCAACAATCTTCTGCAACTGCTTCTGAGGGGCAAGTTAAGTCTTGTGAAGCTGTACAGCATAAGCCATCTTCTCCTCTACTTCTACCACTCTTATCTGCATTCAGGTTACTTAACCTGGATAATCCCTAAAAAAATGCTTTGTGCAATGCTGGACTGTACTTAAAAATGAAAAGCAAAACTCCTGTAGCCACTTTTCATTTATGGCAACTGAGTAAGTTATGAACAGGAACCGCAACTGTTCAGAAATTCCTTTGTCAAGGGAAATTTCACAGTCTATTTCCAGTTAACGAGGAAAAAACCCAGTCACCTATTTTCAGAAGAGCCATGCACACAAGAAGTTGTATCACTGTAGTAATGCCACCAGGCACTGCAGGGTGACTCGGCACGAAGGAAGCGCGACGGAGAAGCGCACGGGCTGCAGGGAGACTCTGCAAGGCGCGAGCACACAGGTGCCAAGCGCACACAAGGACAAAAAGTCTTTTAGGTTTCTAAAAATAAGAGCCTACTAGATAAGAGGCACAGTTTGCCAGACTGCAGCATGCCCTGTTTGGCTTTCAACACTATGAACTGAAGTAACATTTCATTGGGGGGAAGTTAATTCCTATACCTGCATATCTGTAGGGAAACAGCATGAGGTAGGAGTAGTGTTTATTTTGCCCAAGACACTCAGCATTTTCAATGCGCATGGCCAGTAAGCACTCTCAGCTTTGCTCATCATAAACTAAAAGAAATAAAGGAAAAAAAAAAATTTTGTCTTAAATGTAGAGTAAAACTCTCTACAGTTTTAAAGAATACATTGAACCAGGACAATAAGATAGGGAAACTTATATTATGCAATAGTTAAAACTAGACAATGCAAAATATGTTACCAGACAAGATAATGGAATATCTCATCACTGTAAGCATAGTCTTGAGGTAATATTTTATGGTTTATATGTGGAAAATCAGCTATAAAACTTTTCATTTCACACAGCAAGAAAGCTACCACAACTCAACCAACATGCATGTTCTGAGATGCAGAAGGCACCATCCAACGTGGTCCTTCAGGCCACAGTTCCCATGCCAGCTTATTGCATCCTCTCTTCCTCCAAATTGCTCCAGCAACAGCATCCTCAATGGAGCACAGACCAGACCTTCCACTTGGGAACAGAACTCCCATCTCTAATTCTCTCTCTACGTTCCTCCAGAGCACTAAATTATTTCCCCAATAAAAGATACTTAATTTTCTTCTTGAGTCACATGTATTCTGGATTTTGCTAAATTGTAGTTTGTGACACTCTGTAACAAGAGACTATAAAATTTAACATGATCTCAAAGCAAAATGTAAAATCCACTACAGCCAGAAAAATCTCATGCCTTGCTCATACACTTATAAAGTTCATATAGTATGACAAAATATTTAATAGAAACAATTTGATGAACAATTAGGTCTTTTTGTTTAAGGCAATGTTAAATACCTACTATAACGAGTTCATTTAAGCTCATGCAATTCCAAGGCTGATATAGTCTCAAAATGGCTTTACCTGAAAGAAGTAGGCATGCAGCTTTAAGTGAACTGAAACGTATTTTCCATCAGCCCTGAATATGAGAGAAAAGCTCCCTTCATCCTATTTTAGTGGAGTTCAACAGGGCACAAAACCCAATACTGAAATTTTCATGCTTTTCAAGATATTTTACATCAAATACCCCATTTTTCTTCACTGACCTCTCTATTAAGTGCTTACATGAGGGAGGAAAGGAAACTACGTCCTAGAAAGACTTTTGTTCTTCCATCCTTGACTGGCAGCTTTTTGATAGTGCCACAAGAGTTTCGACAGCATTATACTCCATACGCTACTTTGCTGCATGCTTGCATGCACTACTGAGTTGAGCAATTAGGTAAACAACTTTTTACTTTTCAAAATTAATTCATTTAAAACCCAAAAATGAATCCATTTGAAAAGTCAGCTGTGGAGCAAAAGAAAAATAATAAAAGAGGGGGGAGGAGGGGGAAGCTTACCAGAAAATAGCATACATGCAAAAGAAAAAAAAAGTCTAAGAAAAATGAACCATTTGAGTGGTGGAAAATCCTCATCTACCAAATTTATTTTAAGTGCTGAGCATCCACAGGAACAAGGAACTATACAGCAAGTCACTCTTCCCTAAAGGCATGTCAAGACCTTATGCAATTTTAAAACCTTGGTTTTATTTCAGTTTGTGAATAAACCTAACGGCTTTACAAAAAGAATTAAAAAGGTAGTTCTTCACCCCGCCTCCAAGAGCATCACCGAAACATTTCACTTGATGCCTGATGCAGTAGATGACTTTTTTGCTGTGGGTTTGTTCGGTTTTGGTTTTACTGCAGTGGGTTTGCACGGAAAGGGACTTTGTGTTTCAGCCGTCAGGCATAGAAAGCTTTCACACGGGGTGGTTCCCGGGCTGTCCCCAGCGCTGGGAGGGCGCAGGTCAGGGAGCTCCAGATGACACCAGAGCTGACTCACCGGCAGCTCCTTAGCACGCCACGTACCCGAGCGAGGTGCCTGTGCCTCAGCTCATCACCAGCGTGCCCATCTGGAAGCTGAAAATCCCTTGAGGATTTTGTAACTTCTGCTTCTCTGTTCACAGAAGGGGCCCTGCAGCCTCCGGGGCAGCAGCAGAGCTCCTCTCGTGCTCAGCTCACCCCCTCTCATGCTCCTCTGCTCAGCCCTGGCGCAGTTCCACTAGGTCAGACCTGGCTTACGCAAGGCGCTGCGCATACACCAGCTGCTAAGGGATTCACACGTGTGGAGATAAGCAGGTTCTTGATTACTTTTTTGCTAAATTGGGGATGATCTGTGCAGCGGCTTAAGTCACAGCAGCTCTTCATTGATGCTGTGACTTACCTCAACAAGCTCTTTAAGCACAAGGAGAGCAAGGTGGAAAGCTATCCTAACTTAATACTGAAAGAACAGGATCATTTCCTTCTACGAAACACTGTAAGAGCATTTTAAGAAAGAAATAGCCTTCATTTGTGGGTTTCCTGTGATACAACAGACTTTCTTCTTCCCTGAGCATCTTTCTCCCCACCTATTCTGGTAAGGAATTCAATTGTAGTAACTCGGGGTTTTGAAACCTGTAACACAGATTTCTAGATGGGATGTTGCTACTGCCTTGCTACAGTGGCATTAATACTCCCCTCAGCTACATCTAAAACCAGAGTTAATTTTTCCATGGCTGCATTATATTTGTGGCTCATAGCACTCCCTGTTCCTCCCTAACATTTCCAACTGCTGCGCTCCCAGCTGATAGCAGAAAGCTCCTGCCATGAGTCCCTAAAAATATAACATTGCTCAGTGGCAATATTAAGTCCCATCATATTTCTGTTACTCCACTTCTTCCTCTATCATATCCCATCCTTCTAGGCACTGAGAGTGCCTTCCAAATTAGCACTACCAACAATTATTGTATGCTTGAGCCATACTGCTGGACCTTGCATAGTTGAAACCAAAGACATTTCTACTTGTGATTTTCTATTAAGGGGAGGGAATAAAAAGAACCCCACTTGCTTTAAAAACAACTACTTCTGGTAATTTCTCTTTGAAATCATTCACAGTTGCATTCTATTGGATAAATAGGGGTATACCAGATGTGCCAAAATGTCTTTCTTTTGCTGAAAAATGAAGAGGGAGACTTTCTTTAGCTTTGAAATCTTTAGTGTTGCTGGAGCAGTTCAGCTAAACCTACTGAATCACCATAAAAGATGAGTCCTGTAGCCAAGCAGGAGCCCACCACATTCTGGCTGTCCTTGAGCAGCACTCCCCAAGAACACGCCAGCGCATTTCGCTGGGAAATAGCAAAAGACAAGTTTGAAAGTCTGGGCACCCATCAGGGAAGGCTCAGCCTGACAGCCAGCACTGCTTTAAAAATAGTTTATTTTCAGATAGAAGAGTTCGAGATGACTCAAAGTTTAAGTAGCTGAAACCCCACTAGGTCATACTATGCAAACCAAACCCTGTACGCCATCAGCTGGGAGATGGCTCACGAGCCAGGAGTTTGCTACTAAAAGAAGCAAAACTGAAAACATACAATTGCAGTCACTAGTACATGCGTAAAAGCAAACAGAGATTAAAGCACGTCTGGCTAATGCTTCAACTTGGCGATCCCTGGGCTACCTCTAGTGTGTGCTCACCACAAAGAGAAAAGATTTAAGTAGCCCTTATTAAGACAAAGCTCCTTGGAATGCCAGGTCCACCCCTTTTACAGGTGACAAACGTATGAACTTCAGCCAGGGTACACTGATCAGTGATACAGACCATCAAGTCTTTCTCTTGCACAGCCAGAAGGCAAGGTGCTGCCTGACGCAATAGCAGTGGAGACCCTGCCGCGATCTCACCCCCAGAGGTGCCCACCGTGCCAGCAATGCTGCTTTCAGCTTCGGCCACATTTGCCTGCAGTGCGAGCGCATAGGAACAGCAAACCGTAAGCACTTAAGCGCTTTCAGACTCCTAACTCAAGGAGGAAACGTTTAGCTCCCATGCATTCAGCCCCGTTATTAAGCTTACAGGCAATCTAATTCTCTATGTGAAATCACGACTTGAACAGTTCTTTTTACATAAACAAAAGTGACATTTAGGAAGAAATACTGCCTCATGGCAACATAACCAGCTCACATCCAGTCATTAACCCTCCAAAAATAAACACTTTGGTTAATGTGTTAGATCCCATAGTAATAATTTTGTTCTTAGATTCTGTAACATTTTCAGGGGTGGAGGAGGAAGGAAGGATGCAGGAAGACTATTTCTGAATATACATAAGATGTGAATAAAGCAGCATAATTAAAGATGTGATTCTATTATTTTATTCAGTTCTTTCCAGATCCCCCGTCCTACCCTCCCCCTTTTCCAGCGCAAATAGGGAAGAAAATCCATCTGCCCCAACAGAAACCTGGGTCACTCGGCTCCCTTCAATCTCGTAACCCCTGGTACCCTTCTCCCCTCAGTCGCAGCCCACCGCCGGGAGCTGCCTTTTCCCTTCCACCATTAGGGACCAGGGCCAACGGCGGGTCGCGGGGCCCTGCCTGCTGGGAGGGCGCATCCCGGCGGCCGACCGACCGACCAGCAAACGCTGCGCTTCACGGGATGCTCTCCCGGACCCTCGGCGGGCGCCTCATCCTTCCAAGTTGCTCCCTCCCCGCGGCTTCTGCCGGCTCGGAGACCCCCTTCCTCCCTCCTGCTCCCTTCGCCCCTCCTCGGGGGGCGCAGACATTTTGAGGCAGCGGATCCCAAAAGCCCGCCGGGCCGCGGCCAGCCGCAGCGGTGCGGGTGCGGGCGAGGCCTCCGCGCCGCGCCGGGCCCCGCCGCTGCCTCTCACCTGCCAGCTCGTCGGGCTCCAGCCCGCTCTCCGCGTCGATGCCGCACAGCACGAAGTAGTGGGCGAAGCGGCAAGGAGCCGCGCCGGGCCCGGGGGCGCCGCTCCCGCTCATCCCGCCGGCGGCGGCGGCTCCCTGCGGCAGCGCGGCTCTGCGCGGCGGGGACGCGCCCGGGGGCCGGTCACGGCGCGCCGCCCCCCATCCCCGGCGGGGGCGCGCAGACCGTGGCGGGCGGGCACCGAGCAGCAGCTCCGGCAGCGACGGGCGGACGGGCAGCGAGCGGCCCCGCTGTCAGCTGAACGGGGCGGGGGAAGCGGGCGGAGCCGCGCTGCCGGCCCGCCCCCCGCGGGGCATTTAAACCCCGGGCGGCCGCCGTGCCTCCCCCCGCTCCCGCTCCGGGACCTTAGCGGGGCGTTTCCGGTCCTTATCGGCATTTTGGATGTGAGGGGTGCGGGAGAGCCCCCGGAGGCTTGGCCGCGAGTTGTGGATTTGTTGCTTTTCCACAGTTCTCGGGTTATGTGATTAAAGCTTCCTGTCCCCACCCCTCTCACCCACCCCCCCGGTGAGAGTAGGGGAGTTTGGCTTTTATCTAAATATAAAAGGGAATCACAGAATCGACTAGTTTGAAAAAGACCTTTAAGATCACGAAGACCAACCGTTGCCCCAGGACTGTCAAGGCACCACTAAACCATGTCACTAAGGGCTTAATCTACACGGTTTGTGAACACTTCCAGGGACGGTGATTCCACCCCTGCCCTGGGCAGCCTGTGCCAATGTCTGACCACCCTCTCTGGGAAGAAAGTTTTTCTAATACCCAATCTAAACCTCCCCTGGTGCAGCTTAAGGCTGTTACCTCTTGTCCTACTGCTTGTTACTTGGGAGAAGAGACCGACCCCCACCTCACTACAACCTCCCTTCAGGTAATCGTAGAGAGCGATAAGGTCCCCCCCGAGCCTTCGCTTCTCCAGACTAAACACCCCCAGGTCCCTCAGCCGCTCCTCATAAGACCTGTGCTCCAGACCACTCCCAGGGGCCAGCGCCCACACTGTGCTGAGCACTTTCTGTGGGAATCCTGCCAGGGGAAATGGCTTTTTGTTTTCCTGACCAAGCGCTGAAACAACCACCACCTCCCAAGCACCCCACCCTGGCGAGGATCTGCTGACAGAGGAGGAAGGGGGGCTGGCTTTTGCGGGGTCTCCATCCCTGCTCCATGATTGATGGCAATCGCATCCCCCTAATTTCTAGGATGGAGAATTATTTCTTTGCTACATGCACTCTGTTTGAAAGCAAACATCTGAAATGCTGCTTCATTCACAGTTTACTCAAGATTTATTACCAATTCTCCGCATCCAGGAAGAAATCAATATTATTTCAGTCTCGTTGCTAAAACCCCTCCCATTATTACTCCCCGATGCCAAAGCACTGGCAGATCCCTTTGGGAGTGGCATCGACTTTTAAAGGGACAGAAATAATTCTTTTGAAGTTCTAAGATTTTCTTCCCCAAACTGGTGAGATCCATGCTTATGACAATGATCCTTCATATGTATATTTTAAGGATGCTGTTGGTAGCATTCAATATGCACTTTCATCCTTCTGTGTTTATATTTACTAGTCTTGGTTCATGCAGTCTGTAGTAATTCCAGTCTCATCCTTTGCTTACTGTGGACTCTTATGACCTCTTTCACTTTCCTCTCACAGCAGTGTGAGCCACATTTTTCCTTTCTATGATTTATGCTTGTCCTTATTCAACAAGCGCCTTTGATAAAAAGAAATGCCTGCAAGGAACCTCGCAGCATTTCATCCAGCACGGGTCATTTTACAGGGGTATGTGGAATAACTGTTCCTACCTACCTGGAGGCAACCTGGATCAGCATATCTCTCTCTTCTGCCTTTTGAATTAACAAGCATTATACCCTTTTACTTCTCAGCTTCCCATAGTGCTCTACTGAAAGCAGGCATGAACTAATCTCGTTTCCTCACTTCCCAACAACCCCAATATCCAAGAAAAAAGAAGATGAGTTCTCTATAACGATCAATGATTCTGGTGGTTGCAGCACTTGGCATAACAAGCTGAACCTTGCTAGATCCACGTAGGAATTTGCTAGGACACCAGTTGTTTTCTCGACTTTGCACTGAGCACTAGGTTATGTTATTTAGTTTGGTTTGCTTATTAACTTGTATGTAATTGCTTATTCAGCTCTAGGTCAGATGATAAGAGTTTGACAAGTCAGTCTCATGCAAAACTAATTGCTCTTACTGTGGAGAAGCACCCTCTAGGTCTCCTATTGTAGGCTTCTCTTTTGGAGGCCCAATGGCCTGGGTGTCTCCAGGCAGCCCAAGACAGAAGTTTCACCAGCTTCTCTAAGGGATGTTTGAGTTAGGATTGCCTCCAAGATTAACCCCAAATTTAACACAATGATCCTGACGTTTTTTACTTGGGTAGCAAGTGGTTCTAGATTGCTTTGGTTTAGCAGTCTTCTGCACAGGACAGTATTTTTTGCTTGGATAAAACTCGGTGCACAGACACTTCAATTTCAATAAAATCAGTAATGCACATAGAGTTAAAAAAGGGCATAAGGCACAACACATGATATTGCAGGTATAAAGTCTAATAAGCTCACTCCTCTTCCTGGTGCAGCTACGAGGTTGAGCTCCTGCTCCTGTACATACAGGTCCCATAGGCGCTCTTGTTGGAGTTTCATGAGAGCAGTGATTTCTTCTTCTAAGATGACTGATCTTCTGGGTATAAACATCATCTTAATGGGGCCACTCAGCTCCTTCGCAGTGCCAGCAGACATGGCTGTGCCAAGTGCATCTGGACTCTGATAAGTCATGTTATGTCCCTGGGGCTGGATTTTTCTCATCTAAACTCCTAAGTTGTTCCAGTCTTTCCCTCTAAGCTGGTCTAGCTTTAGTCACTGCATGCTGCCTTTGGGTAGCTCTTCTTCACTCTCATGTTCTTTTTTAGTTCCACCCTAGCTCTTATCCCAAGGAACCAGTAACTTTTAGGAGATCTTAACAGTGAAAATAGACTTAAAAGTTAGCTCACTGGACAACAATATTGATTATAATAAAAAATTCCAGAGCTCAGCTGCAGGGTTTTAATGACATCAAGACCTTTTCCTTCCTGCCCAGTGGCAATACTTTTCTCCACTCCAGGAGCTGGACAGGATACCCATTTACATCTAATTTTTCACTGGTCGTCTTTCACTCATCAGCTACATTGATGTCTGCACAAAATGGGTAGGAACACAACCAATTCTGTTGTAAGCTGCTTCCTTCTTCTGTCCAGGTATAAACAACTGCTCCCAGGAAAAGGCATCAGAGGCCTTTGCCTTTGGCTGGAGGAAGTGTGCACAGCAGAGCAGAGCTGCCTGAATTGCATTGGTCTGCAGCACTCAGGAGCACTTTGTGTCCACCCCAGGCTCTGTTGGGACCTGAAGTCTTCCCACATCAGGTGTGTGAACAAAGTGCAATGACACCTTCTCTATCACCTGCCATCACCTAGCGCTATCTTATGATGTGCAGCACAGGACAGTACTGCAGTGGTCTCTCAATGTCCATAATTGCCTCTTCTCCATACTGAGAAGAGTATACTTCTGCTCTGCTTGCAATATTGATTGCTTAAATTTCACAGCATTCACAGGAAGGTCCACAAAGGGGCTGTGAATCTTCTTGCAAAAGGGAGATGATAACAAAGATGAGGCCGCAAGGCATCATGAACTCCTGTACATGCTCCCTAGTCAGCCAAATGCCATGGAAAAGCATTTGCACAGCCTGGGAAGAAGCAGTGACTGATAGGATTGTGCTGTGAGGCACATCTGGAATGATCAGAGGTAACTGGGGGGGATTACAAGTATTTTTTCCTTTCACAAACAAAGGACGTTAAAACTCCACAAGGGGCATGGGTGGGCTGGATGTCCCCTATTCAAAGCATATTAACAATAATCCTGAGAAATAAGGCTTGTCCCTGGCACAGCAGTCCACAAAGCACCATCAGAGCACTAGGAGCTTTTTATTCCTGTTCCTTGGAGGAACATATAAGGTAGGATTGAGAATTTCAGGCTGGGACAAGCACAAAAAAACTTGCTGGCATAGAGGAGATCTGCCTGGGACCTTTCACTTTCATCTGCTCTCCTGTGGCAGCAGCTTTGTCCCATTACCAGCTGGATTGCCAGTGGTGCAACAGCAAAGGAAGGTTTTTGGCTTGGCAGATTTGTCCTTCCTCCTCAGGTACTTGTGTCTTCAGTTGCAGTGAATATTTCTCTGAATATCTAGTTGGCTCAGCTTTCCCTCTCCTTAACCTCTCAGTGAGCCTTTGTTTCTCAGAACCTGTTAGTTTAAACTGGGTCAAATGCTAACAAGTGTGTCAGCCCCCCCGCCCTTAGGATCTGCCATAAGAGATCAGACTACAGGCCTGTCAAGCTCTTTGTCCTACTTCTGCAAGGAGCCAATGCCCAAAGCTTCAGAGAAGTGGAAAAAGCCTGCTATTTAAAGGTTACATCCCTTCTCCTTGCTATGATGGTGTTGCATCAATTTTTATTTTCTTCTTTATTTCCTCCTTCAATGACTTGGAAATCATGCTGCTGGTGATGGATTGCCCAACTCCTCCACACAGCTCTACAGTTCCCTGCAGAAGATCTTTCACCAGCTGCCAAGCCACATTGATTTTCTGTTGAAAGCTTCTCTTGTTTTGCTGTAATGTCTATGGGGTCATGAGATCTTGCAGGGTGGAAGAGAGAGAAAACAACTAAGATCCAACATGAATGTTTGTAATACTCAGAAGAAGTTTTCTACTTTTGGCTGACTTTCAGTTGAGTAGCTCACAGCACTGTGAGCTACTTGATGAGAAGTACGAAGTATGAATAGTATGAAGTATGAATAGTCAGCTAAAGGAAATGGGACAAGGATGGACTTTAAGACCAAAATTGAAATCATTGTGGCACAAAGTGGAGAAGAGCATATAGCAGAAGTGGGAAGAAAAACAACAGTGGAAAATGTTATAGCAAGGTTCATACAGAAAGCGATTTTTATTCTGTGAGCTTATGCAAGAAGACTACTTAAAGCATTGGAAAAATATTGGCTGCCTTAGGGTTTAAAACCAAATAAACCAAATCACTAGCCATAAGGCATAAAGCAAAGATTGCTTCTCCCAGCACAATTCATCATTGCTTAGAAAGCAGACACTATAGGCACATATTCTAATATTAAATCAAATTATAATACCATTAAAGCAAGTAGCTCGTCTTCTATACTGGCCTTATATTTGTAAAGATTAAGCTCAAATAAAAGCACACGGATTTCCTTTGTCAGATTGTGTAATTATTATTCATACAGCAGAATTACAGATAACAGTGTAAAACGATGACAACTTCCCTGCATCTCTGCTATAGGATCTCTAAAGTGTCAGTGATTTAAAATTTAAATGCTTTAAATCTCTAATTCCCTCATGTAGCTCATTGCATTTTATTCATTTTATGTACATTCACCATATGTATTTGCAATGCAAGAGCACATGTATAGACACATTCCACTCATATCCGCTTTCAGAGAGGATCTTTAAGGGAGATGTTTCAAGAGGCAACTGAAATGATTTAATAGTTAATTGCACCTTCTTCCCCCCTCTCTCCCAAGACTGGCCCTATGTTCTTGCTGCTTCCTTCGCAAAAAATCCTTGGTAAGGAGGAAAAAGATCCTAAACCATGGTCAAGCATGGAACTATGTTTCCTGTCTTCATTTGCATGGTTGTGATCCTGCAAGCAGGCTTTGCAGAACACAGCTTAGCGCTCTGCTGAGGAGGGACCTGATCTTCAGGGCTGCCCTCACCTCCTGTGCCTCAAACCTCTCCCAGCCTGAATCAGCCTTCTCAGGCTTCAGCTCTTGAGGGGAAGTGGCAAAGGCATCCCAGGCAGATAGGGCACATAGACTTTGAACACTGCCTCAGAAACAACTCGCAGGCAAGTTCCAGAGTTGCCATGCTCACTTTGTAGAGGCTTGTGCCATTTGCCACCCTGCCCTTTCCTGTCCAAGTGTTCAGTAGCACAGAATGGCAAAAACCTGTGGTGGAGCATGCCATTTCACCTCATTTCTGCCTGTGGTTTTATACAGAACTTGGGATGTGCCTTCTCCTGCTGAGTAACTGATTAGGCAGAGGTTTTCCTTCCCCCACCCCACGAAGTCAGGCAAAGAAGCGTATGCAGCCATTATCTTTTGTATGATTCAGTGCCAAGACGCTGAGGTCAAAGACAGTATTTTGCTCAGTGAGGTACACCTTCTGCTCTTTGGATGTAGGAGACACACAGACTGTTCCAGCCGCTACTGAGATAAAACCTAATCAGGAAAGTATGCTGCTGGAATAAATCACTAGCATGTCATGCACTAATGGAGGTGTTGTGCTGGGACCAGCAAGCCCAAGCACCCACACAGAGTTTTCCATCCATCTCCAACAGCATCACTCACTCACTGCATGACCTTGGCCAAATCACTCATAGCCAGACTTGCAGAAGCATCAGCCTCCTGGAAATCAGGTCAGTGCACTCCTTGTGCCCTCAGAAAAAGAAAGGAAATACTGCTTCTCCTCTGCCCAAACATCTGCCAGGCACAAAGCTCTGTTGTTCCCAAAGCCGGCCCTGATGGCGTCGCACTGAGAGGCAGATGCGCCTCTACACAGGCAGCAGCCCTGACGCCGAGTCCTTCCAGCCCACACATCCCAATGCCATTATCCACTGACAGATGCCCCTTCACACCAGACCTGAAATGAGGTAGGTATTCAGTGCGCACAACAAACCTCTGTTCTTCATCTTGAAGTAATCTTTACTTTCTGCTGAGGATGTTTGTTCCCTGCCTCTAAACTCCAATTCCTCTGTTTTCAGTGCTCCAGGACCCCAGTACCTTACAATCTGTCTGCCTGTGAAAGACCCAGGAAGGCAAAAGACTTGCAACATAATATACCTGCCCATGTAAAGCATGAGAAAAGAACTGTGGTCTTTTGTTTGTTTTAAAAAGCCACAGGTACATATAGTAGCAAGGAAAAAGGCAGGAGGAGATCCTGGTGAGATGCTTAGACCACATGCCCACAACAATATTGTCTGTGGTGTCAGGGGTTCAGGCACAGCTGTGCCAGTGGTCTGTGCTCCCAGTTAGTGGATCTCTGGTGCTGGGAAAGCTTCCAGAGAAGATGCACTCAAGCTGTCACATCTATATGAATAACGGCAATGTGTTCAAAGCCTAGTCACAAACACTGTTTTCCTATATCTCAGTTTTCAAAGATCAGACAGTCCCACGTCTGCTGATACCAGCGGGAGCATGAACCAACCCTACATTTTCATGCGCTCTGGTCAAAATCTGTTGATGAACAGCAGGTAAGCTCTTTGTCAAAATGCCTTTGGCCTCTGTACAAATGTAATTAGAGTCTGATTTCAGCTTCCCTGATTTCAATTTCCAAACTTCCCTTTGAAGCCTTATTCGGTAAGAAGTGCCAGACACCCCACATCTACATTACAATGCATCCTAGCATTCTTGAAAGCCCAAGGGCATGCTAAAGAAAACCAAATCCACTGAATCCATAGCCAATATACAACATAAAATCAAAGACGGATGAAAATATTTCCTGCAATGAATATGCATCGTGAATTTTGTCATTTAGCAAGGACTGCTGCTTTGCTGCATGCTCTGTCATAATACATGTTCACATCATTGCAGTGATGTTATATTCTGAATCTGAAAATAGTTCTTGCTAATCAAAGCACTAAAGGGTCCATTTCAATTTCCCTCATAGAGGGAAGCATATACATCCATAGACTCAGCTATATCTCTCTACCATTTATTCTTCATGCCCGATAACAGCATATCACCTTGAAGTACCTGCTGCTTTAGGAGATTTACTACTCATGACAGCTGGCTTGTAGCTTTTCTGTATTCATCTACTAGGCTCATGCTTTACTGGAAATCAGCTCTGAGCTAACATTGAACAGAAGAACAGGACAGAGATCAAAGCAG
Organism: Strigops habroptila; assembly: GCF_004027225.2. NCBI lineage: Eukaryota > Metazoa > Chordata > Aves > Psittaciformes > Psittacidae > Strigops > Strigops habroptila. The sequence continues at coordinate 67,219,971 of NC_044279.2, forward strand.
TTCGCTTCTCCTTGAGGATCATGTTTCTTAGTGACTTCCTTGCAAACCAATAGCCACAACTTCTTTAAGCCTGGATCCATGCTGAGCAATTCCCAAAGTTCCCATCAAGCACATCCTTTGGGGGTGGGAGCATTTGGCACTGTCTGATGTGGTGATGGGCTAGCTTAGTACCTCCCTCCAGGCTGAAATGCAGCCATTACTGAGAAATCTCAGTAAAAAGTGTTTCCCAGCCTAAATGAGAGCCATTGGCTTCCTGGAGCTCAGCACTACCAGACAGGAGTAAAGCAAGAGAGCAGCAGTGGTCTTTGGTGCCAGGCACTGTCAGTATGTCCAGCTGCCCTGACTCAGATGTCAGCCCATGGGTGGGGGCCAGGATCAGGCCCAGCAAGGGGAACCAGGCTGGTAACACATCCCTGGAGTGGCCATGGGGAGGGGGATAGCTTGGTGGGACCCATGGATGGAAAGGGCAGGCCTGTGGGGAGACAGAGACCAGCCCTGGTATGGCATTGCTGTGGCAGGGTCTGACAGACCCAGGGGTGCTGTAGTAGGGTCCTGGACTGTAGGCAGGGTGGGGGGAGCCTTTGCTGCAGTGAAGGAAATCGCAGTGCATTGCCAATGCTCCCAACTTGGAAAAGCTTGAAATGCACAAAGATATTATACACAGGCTTATGTCAGTTTAAGTTGTTCTGTAAGCAAATCCCAGAGAATCATCTTGGTTGGAAAAGACCTTTAAGATCATCAAGTCCAACCATTGACCTGGTCATGCGTATTCAAACCTGCCGATACCAAAGTGACAGAGTTGCCTGTAAGAAGAGGTGTGCCAAAGACCCCTTTGGAGGACATGCTTCAGAAGTATGGATGGGAAAGGCAGTGGAAGTAACACTTCGAAAGCTGGTAAGAGGTCCAAAGACTGAATCCTTTTCCAGACCCTTGTGACCTTCCCATGCCTTCATGTGCATAAATAGTAGCTATTTTTTCCCTGGTCACATTGAACTTACACTCCAACCTTTTCATCATGTGAGGGAGCTGGCTGGTGTTACAGAGGAGCTGTTTCCATTCATCTGGACATCCTCACAGTGGTATCACTTGTTTTCCATGTACTCTGGATACCAGTGCAAAATAGTGAAGAGCAGACATCCTGACATAGCATTACTCTGACTCACAACTAAGTTGCTTGAGGACCCTGAAACGCTCCAAAGATGTAACAGTGAACATCAGCCAAAAGGGAAGACATATTGTATCCGGCCCTTGGCAAACAGCTTCCTCTAGGAGCTCAAGAGAGTGAGCACCACCTGTCTGTCTTGTCTGTCTCAGATCTCCATAGTTTCCTATGTTCCCAGGTCCCCTGGAAGAGCCCAAATATTTGGCAGACTACCACGTGGAATATGAAAGGAAGAGTCCAGCTGGTGCCAGGCTCTGAGCACCAGTGGGAAACTAAGAAATTAGAATTACTGTGAACTGATGCAGCTCCTTGAAAACTTGATTTGCTTACCTTATCCCTGACACCAGTTGGCACGATCATTAAAATCAGGTAACCAAACATACCAAACATAGAGCTTCAGGCTTTGTTTCTGGACCAAGCTGAAGGAATTGCTCTGCCTGGAGAAAGAGAGAAGAAATTGGTCATAGGTTTAAACACAATAGTGGATCCAGCCTACCTGGCCATGAAGAGAGCTAAGCTTGGGAAATATCACTTGTGTTAGGGTCCCAATTGGTGGCCATGTTCTCATGCTCCAGACTAAATGTTGGCTTAGCTCTATTGTTTGACATCATTTCTGCCTGTCTGGAAAAAGCTAAGGTCTAATAAACATGCTGAAGTCATGAGGCTTGTGTATCGCCCTTGGTATGTCACATGTGGATGAAATGTAGGAGAAAGCCATGCAGAGAAAGCAGACAGGATGTATTTTCCTGTCATAGGAAGTTAGGAGGGATGAGGACATGGAGAATGTCTTTGCTTCATTCAAGAAAACTCAGGCAGCTACAGGATGTCTGGAGACCAGACTGGAGAGGGTACGTAGTGCCTAAGCAGCCCCTCTCCCTGGCTGCCCATTTTCACTCAGCTTCCATCTTCCTCTCTCAGGGCTTTGCAGGAATGCACAAAAATCCCCAAATAAATTCTATGACACTGGGCACAGCCATTACTCAATTCTATTTACAGTCCTTCCTTCTTCCCCCTACATCTGTGTCCCACCTTGGGCTAGCTCCAGAGCTGGTCCAGACCTTGGGAATACTCAAAAGTTTCTTGCAAACTGCAGCGACCCCAGACCCCTACTGCAAGATGCTGGCATCCAGAAAGCTGCTACAGATGACGACAGCAGCAGCACAACAGCACAATACAGCAGGGATAGTTCACTTTGTGGAAGGTGGAAGAGAACAACAAACAAAGCCCACTGTAAATTGCCCACCACCACCTCTTCTATAGTGTACTAATAACACAGACAGTTGTATCACCTGAGGTGGCTGTGCCAATCTGATGGCTGCTCCCTCTCAGTGTTGCTGCCTATGCTGCGGTCTTCTTGCTGTACAAAGCCACCAGAGCACCTGGTTTTTTTTACAGGACATATCTCTGGATGTGTTCATCAGCTACAACTACTTTCATCAGGCTGGTCTGCTTTTTATCTAGTTTTCCTCCACAGTGAGATTTCACTCATGCTACCTGTCACAAGACATCACTGGAACCCAAAACTTAGGAGCCCAAGTGTCATTACTGTAACAGATATATTGGAGTCAAAGTCCTGCTAGTTCAAGGAGACTTCAGCTGTGGAAAAAGAGAGCTTGAAAACTAGAGATGCACACTCTAGTTTTAGCATCAAACCTAGCATCCAAACTGCACACCAAAGAAAAGCACAAACCATCTGACTCTGGGTGTCTTTCCCATCTTCATCTATGCTATAAAAAGGCTCTCACATCTGACCATGCACAAGCAGCCAGCTAAAGCCATGCATTCTACAATTGCATGCATGGACAAATAACAGAATCAAGAACATACTGAGACACAACAGCTTTTAACTTCTTGATCTTACCACTGAGGTTTTCACAGAGACTCCTCACATCAGGAAAACCAAATCTGTTGTAGTGCACATGTCATATTAATACAGCTCCTCCACATTCCATTACTCCAACACCACCCCCCAAAAAAGCTGCAGCTTGCAGCTTCCCCTTTTTACATTCATTGCTGGAAGGTACTTGATGCCTTCATCTCTGCCAGCTGCTGCTTCTTTCTGTTCCTAACCTAATACAGCTGGTAAGGCAGCCGGGAAAGATAATCCTATGAAAAAGATGTTTAATGCTTTCAGCACATATTATAGGTAATGTGTGATTTTTGTTATGTTAGGATATCTATTCCTTAACTGAAAAAGATGTACTGTGATTCTGAAATGAGTAGGTGTGGATTCTAGCTGAAGGCACAGCAGAATAATTGAATTGCCTCTCCCTCACCTAGCCAGAGCTCTCATCTTCAATTTTACCTTAGCTAATGCACCAGCTACATTTTTATAAAGACTTGCTTCCACAGCCTCTGGGCAACCACAAATTGATCCTGATGTGCAAAAGCCCTGACTGTGGATATTGAGTTGTTGGGATGCTTTTTATACACCTCTGAATCCATCCCTCTCCCCGCTCTGCGAATTTCCACTGAGCAAACTGTGGCAGCTGGCCTTGCAAAAGAGGAGGTCTGGAAACAGAGGCTGGAGCTTCAACTGTACCAGCTGGAAGAGAGAGTGAACTGATGTGATCACCTGGCTGCTGAACTGCAGGCCTGCCTTCCTCCTTTTGTAACTATGAAGATTCGTGAGTCGTGGGCTTGCTAATGTGGAGGTAGTTCCTCTCTGCTTTCCTCTTCTCTCTGTCCTTGTGTAGTTTCATTTCTTTGTGGTTAATTGGTTCATACAAGATTTCCCCAGAGACTTGGGCAGTCCTACTGTCAGCCAGTAATCTGCTAATTCCCTTGGACATGCAGGAGCCCCTTGTGTGCTACTCTACATCTGCATTTTGCATGTGTTGCACTTCTCCATAATACATCAAATCGATGTTATGTTGTGATCAAAGACGTCCTTGTCCTCAGAGCAAATTCCAGCATGATGGCAGTTGTCTGCACAGTATACTGTACACTTAAGCAGCAGAAATTCTCAAGATGTCGCCACCTAAAGCAAAAAGCCTTTGAAAATTAAACATTTTTTTTCCTCACAGGGGACAGACTTTGATACTTTGCTGAGCTGATTAGCACAAAGCATGTCCTGAAAGTCTAAGTGGTTCACCTAAACTTTCACAAGAGAGATGGCAGCTGTCAGTGGTATCAGAGCTTTCTTATGTCATGCTAAGAGTCTATACAGTAGTAACTAAACATTGATAGCTAAACAAGAAAGAGTGGATTTCTGGTTTTAGCACCGCAGCCAATGTTACTGGAAAGCAAGGACTTCACCTCTCATTTTTCACTTCAGCAATCCTTAAGCCGGGAGTAGCCAATGAATGTTTTTTTCCTAACTGCCTCAGCATGATGTTGGTCTGTGTCAGACAGCAGGGACTTCACTGAGGTTCATATAGCTACCGAGTAACACCATATACCAGGAGTTCAGAAAAGCTAGACCTGAGAAGTTACTTGTTAAAATACCCAATCGGAGAGGCTGAGGACCCAAGTGCAAAAGCTTTCCTATCAGATTTCTCTGAGAACCTTCTCAGGCATAAAACAAAATGTGCAAGGCGGAGGTGTATCATCACCTGTCAGTATGCTTAAAGCTGTTACCACACCTTACCTGGCACCCTGAGCTGATGTTGATAAGATTTTCCTGTTACATTACCAAGTTCTTTATCCCTAGCATGGTGGTGAGTATCTGGAGGGCACAAAGACTTCTGTCCTGAATTGCACATTTTATGCACAATTTTGGGTATTATGAGTGTTTTCAATGTCTCCCTCCTTGGAGAGGACCAGCAAGAGCTGCTGAAAGACTCAAGTCCTGTGAAACATCATGGTTCCCCTAAGACCTTCAAGAAATGTCTTTCCTGACCCTAAACCACAAAGGTCCACACCTTTATATAATTTGGGGGATCATTTCTGAAAAGACTGAGCATGATTCCTGCTTTAGAAGAGTAAAAGGCGTGCAAGAATACTTACAGCTTAACATGTCTGTGGACTTCAGGCTCCTTCATGTGGCAGGAGGACACCAGCTTCTGTCTTGGCCCTGGCCTCCTTCCAGTGCATCTCCTCCATCCTGGCCCCTCTGCAGCCCAGCATGGAGGGACCACCTTCCCTCGGACGCTGTGGATCACCCATCTTCAAAGAAAAGTTCCTGCTTTGCAAGCAGCTTTCACACCCTGGAGAGCACGCTTGACTTGTAATAAGCCAGCAGATCACTAGATGGCCTCATAACCTCAGAGATTTGGGCCCATCCAGGTTTCGGCAGTGTAATGGCCAGATGTAATTTTTTAAAGCCTGTCACCCTAAGCGCTGCAGGACTTGGGACCGTCACCGCGGGCAAGGTACGAGAACCTTTTCAGAACGCAGCATGTGAAATCTGGGACACTTTGTCCCATGGGAAAGCTAGAGAAAACCGCGTTTGTCCTTCTTGTCAGAAGCTGCTTGTAGGGCGTCCACAGGCCTATCTAGGGGAGAGATGCCCTCACGTCTGTCTGATGAGACCCCTCTGTGGAGGACAGGGGGGACCCGGGAGGAGTTTTTGGTTGCTTGTCCAGCCACCAGTGGGTCGCAGTCACCACCTTGTGAAAATGCACTTTGCGGCCAGAGGAACCACCACTGTAGGCTGCTAGGGACTGACCTGCAGCAGAGCTGTGTCCTCCCGAGTAACAGCAATAGTGCTCTAAGGGAGGACCCTTCCCTCCTGTCCACACGAGAGAGGATCTGGGGAGAAGCGAAGGGATCTTTAGAGCAGCAGAAATATTAATGGGATGGATAGAGCATTGGAAAGAGAAACACGCAGAGGGAAAGGAAAACAGATGTCCAGCTTGCCTGAGGAACTGACTGTGAAGCCCTGGTGGGACTGTCGTTTGGTAGCTGATACCTTCAGTAGCTGTTGCTGTTTCAAAGAGATTGGGAAGGCTTGGTTAGGCCATGCTGGATGAGACAGTGGCATGGATATGATGTGTGAAGGAAGAAAAAACCTAAAATACCATTTCCACTGCTGTCAAATTTGAGTATGTGCTGCTACTCCTTTTCCCGCTGCTACTCCTTTTCCCATGCAGGTTTTTATTAACGTTTTAAAATACAGGCCTAGTTTACATTGACACAAGCCTTTCAAAAAGTACTTTAACTGAGGCAGGAGCAGAGCAAGCACATGAGGCTCATCACTGGCCTACATTTAGAGAGGGGCAGGCCCCGCAGCGCAGCAGGACGGAGATAAACAACCCCAAGCACCAGCGGACGCTTCGGAGACGAAGCCGCCGTGGCCGGTACCGCCCGCTCCGCGCCGCTGCCGCTTTAAGGGCGGGCGGGAGCGAGCTCGGCCCTCCTCGGCCCGGCGCCGCGCAGCGGGCGGAGCGCGGCGGTGCGGCGGCGGCGGCGGCCGGCAGCAGGTAGGTGTGTGCCGGCCGCTCCCCGGCCCGTGTCCCGGTCCCGCTCCGGCGAGCGGCGGCGCGGCAGGGCTGGTCTGGGGTAGCGGCGGCTGTAGCGGCGCGGCTGGGCCGACGCGGGTTGAGGCGGTCCAGGCCGTGGGCTCGATGCCGGTCTTCTCCTTGCCCCTGCGGGGCTGGGGCTGTCCGTGTCCTGCGGAGGCTCAGTGGCCGCTTCGCGGGGGGGTGCCCAGCGCGGTGACATCTGGGTGGAAGCAGTGACCGGCCCGGTGGCGCCGGCGGTCGGTCGGGGCGCGGGGCTGGGTGGCAGCGCGGCGTTGGCCTCCCTCGGTGCAGAGGGTGGCCTTTGGACTCGGTTAGGTCTGGTTTCCTCCGGTGGGAAATGTGGGGCCGGGGTGGTGTGAAAGGCACCTGCTGCCCTGCTGCTGCTTGGGGGAAAAGGAAAGGAAAAAACCCCAAAGCTTAAATTGCATTGGATTTTGGTTAGTTGGTTTGGTTAAGGTTTCGTGGGTTTGTTGGCTTTTGGGTTTTTTTTTTGGTTTGTGGGCTTTGGTTTTGTGTTGGTTTTTTTGGGTTATTTTTGTTTTGCTTTTTATTTTGTGGTTTTTGTCTGCTTTCTACTCACCCCCTGGTTTTATTCCCAATAAGATGGGAAGGCCGTGACTGTCAAATGAAGGAATATCTGTCCTGATACCTTCTTGTACTAAATACCTAAGCTCAGTTTGGCATTTTGAGCACAGCTCTTACCAGATATTTTTCTACCCCTACTGAAAAGGGTAGATTTAGATTAGACATTGTAAAGAAATTCCTCGCTATGAGGGTGGTGAGATGCTGGCACAGGTTGCCCAGAGAAGCTGTGGCTGCCCCATCCCTGGCGGTGTTCAAGGCCAGGTTGGACGGGGCTTGGAGCAACCTGGTCTAGCGGAAGGTGTCCCTGCCTGTGGCAGGGGGTTGGAACTGGATGAGCTTTAAGGTCCCTTCCAACCTGAACCATTCTGTGATATACTATGAACTCATTTAAAAGAGTAACCATCGTGACAGGCAGTGCAATGTGCTACTGAATGTCAGCCCTGCTACTGTGTAGCAATTCATGGGAGAAAAACCAGCATACAGCATTAGCTGACAAGATTTATATCTCTGATTGATTTCAGTTAACTTCATGCTTCCCTCGGGCAGGTGAGGATTATATAGCTCTGCCTTCAAGAAGGAAGACATTAATTATGTCCATTAATTACATGGACTCTGCGGAATGGCGTTCTCCAATGTGGAAAAAAGCAAAGTGTTCAGTCACATGTATTTATTTGTAATAAAAATATAAAGCCTTTAGCCAGTGATTTAAGCAAAGACTTAACTGGACTATCGGCCTAAATAGCAAAGTGTAACAGGAGGGAAGTTCATGGCTTAACATTCCAATAAGCAATCAAACTAAACCCAGTACCTAAAACAGAGGCCAGTGCACAGCACAAATGCCACTAAACACATACAAACTTTTACTAAAGATACAGACAAAGAAAAACTGAAGCAATGAAACATGAAGTGTTAAGACTTAGTGTTATTAGTATATTTTTCCTGTTGTTCCTTTGCCTCATTTTTAAGGACAACCTGCACAGTTCTAGATGGTGAAGCTGGCCACAGTTCTGTTGTGAAAAATGGGCAGGGGCGTTCTGCAGTTGATTTTCTTGATGCATCATTCTGCTTTTCCATGAAAACCACTGCAGAAGAGAGAGAAAACAGTCACAAACCACCAAGTGCAGTTTCTCTTGTGTCTCTGTACTTGCAGTCTTGCTGCTGTGGAAGTACAGCCTCGAACACTTCTCTGGTCATCAGTTTAGGGGGAGGTTCAAAAACTGCCATGGAGCAAGTAAGTCTGAGTGACTGAAAAGAAATTAGAGAGCAAGATGAGGAAGGAAAAAGATACGTAAATATTGAAGGATGGATGAAGAAGGAGATGTGAGCAGGAAGGCAGGAAAACAGCTGCTCTCTCTTCAGGCCACCCCTTGGTAGGAAGGATCACAGGATCAGTGTAAGAAAGAACCGGGGTGGTGGGGGGTGGTGGTTAATGATGTGCTGAGAGGCTCTTCTTCATCTGCCACTCAGCCAAGAGCTGCGGCTCTTCACACTCCATTCTCCTGATTCTTGAATTAGTCTAAACTCTGACATATCAATCCTCCATTCTCCTTTTCTTCACTGCTTGTGACCTGAAAACTGGCCTTGAGTGGTGTCAGGAGGCCTTTGAGTGTGAGCTCATCCAGTCTGGCTGTCTCACCTTTTAAAAACTTAATTTTTAAAAACATGTTGGATTCAGCTTCTCTCTCTTTAGACAGCTTGGAGCATGTTTATATAGTTTCCCACAGTGAGTGGGCTACAGTGATTGAAGTTCTTTCTTCCACAGCTGAGAACATCCACATGTGACTATTGTTCCATCAGACTAACCAAACCTTTAAAATACAGACTGAAATGCAACAAGTCAGGAGTATTCTGATGAAGATCAGTTCTTGGGGTTGTTGTGTGTGTTTGTTTATTTTCCTTTTTCATTTTGGAGCTGGCAGCCTGCCAAATCTGAGAGAGAAAAGTCTGTTGAGGAAATCCTTTAATTGCTTGCCTGTGAAAAGATGTTTTTGTTTAACAGGTTTGTCGTCATTATAAAACTTTTAAGCAATGGCATCTCTCAAGCAGCCTACTGATAACCTTTACTATGTCCATAGCTCCTGCAATGCCAGAGCCCTCCTGCAAAATCTTAAGATTCAGTGGAAGAACCTTAAATGGGAGTAGGTTGCTGTGTGTGTATCTTCAAGGCAGAGGGAGGGAAATGTTAAAAGGCTGCAAGTTTAATTTTTAGCTCGATCTCCTGTCCTGCTAACTGGTTGTTTCTCGCTGGATATGTTTATAGCACTCTCCTGAATTGGTGTCTTGGTAGCTTCTTCCTTAAATACCACTTCTTTCAGACTCCAAAGGCTCTTTGGGCAGGGGCAAGGCGTACATTCATGGTCACACCACAGCACATGCACCTCGTTTTCCTAAAACCCTGCTGGTGCATAGCCTTGAAGTCACTGAAGAAACATCACTGACATTGTTCTTCTTTTAGGAATTGCCATCCATTGCTATGAAAAACAACATCCCGTGAGTTTGTTTCAAGCTTTCTGCCTCATCACCTGCTTCAGATAAGCTGTGCTCTGAGCTCTCCTGGGGAGACATGGCCTTCCGCAGCTGGAAGCAGCTCCTCCTCTTGGGCAGGCAGGACACCTTTCCCAAGGCTTGGAGGAGCAGGAGGGGAGGAGGCCCCTCTCTGTGCTGGAAGCACTGCAGCCATTGGAGTGCCGGCAAGTCTCTGGACCCTGAGGTTAGAGCATTTTTGGAAGAGAACACAGAGGTCACCAGCAGTGGGCACCTCACACCAGAGATACGACTGCGCCTCCTCACACCTCGTTGCAGGTTCTGGAAGGAAAAACCTGACCTGTGGCCTTATGGGGACCCATTCTGGGCAATTTACTGGCCAGGAGGCCAAGCCCTCTCCAGGTAACCAGCATGCATTGCTAAAGTTCTAAGTCCAGTTTGCCGTGGGCCAGGATGTTAGACCTAGCTGTGTTTGTACTGATCCTAGTGATGTGTATTTGCCCTGGATGAGAGCGTATTATCCATGCTCCTCTCTGCTTATACAGGAGAGATGCGACCTTTGCTGGTTGGCAGTGAAGGTGCAGCACCTGCTGTTTATAGAATAATTTAGAGCTCTTGAAATCTGTTGTCTTCAGTGGCAATGCGTGTGTTGACAACAGGGCTGAATTTGGGTCTGTGGAGGGCTGTGTAGCTGCCATCTAAACCTAGCGAGGTGTTTAATTCTATCACTCATTGTCACTCTGAACAGGAGGATTGCTGTTTTGTCATAACATGTGGGTTTGGTTATTTTTTTGTGGTAGGAGACAGACAGAAGTATGGTCTGTTGAGAAAAGTAGGTTTATGCTGGTGCACTTGAAGTGCTGGTTAGCCTGAATCACTCTCCTCATGTAGGATTTCAGCAGCCTTGTTGTCAAGCCATATTGTGGCTGTCTTGTAGTCGCATCTGAAGCCACATTTTGGTTTTCGCCACTTACTGTCAAAATGTCTTTAATGTTCCTGATACCCAGGAACTAGCTAGGGTTCTTTTTTTCTGTAAAATCAGATCTGTCACTTTGAACAGCAGCAAAACCTTGTAATTGCTATAGCAAAGGAGAAGCTGTCAGACATCCCCCACATAGATGAAAGGAAAGGATCTGAATTGGGGCTTTACTGTTTTTCTGCCAGAGAGCATAAACAGGAGGGTATTTTTGACCAGGAGAAAGATGAGTCTTACGGTTAAATTATGAGTTGATTAGCCTGAGTTGATGAACTCAAGCTGATGAACTTGAGTGCTCCTAAATATTGCATAATTAAATCGGGTAAGGTAATATCTACATTTGTCATCGTATGATCCATATGCCCAGGTATTTGGGTAGCAATAATAATTATCTGACATTTCAGTGCATCATTGAATTATTGTTTAAGTTCTTGTTTGATGTATTGGGGATGTCAGAAAATAGCTGCATAATCTGGGAAAGTAAAAAGAAAAAGGGAGCCTGAAAGTATGCTCCTTCCATAACTGTGCTGGTTTCATGGTTGGCTTTTCCACGGCATCAGGACTCTCCTGTTTCAAGCTGTTCCTCTTGGTGAAACCCAAGGCACCTTGTTAACCCAGCACAGCAGACAGCATTCCCAACAGCAGCATAATACACTGTGGGTGCCATGGGAGAAGGTAATCTTCATTAAAACTGAGCCAGTTTCACTCACTGGATTTACAACCAGGTACTCAAAAGCACCAAGTTCTGCATGTCTAAACTGGTAGGATTTCTTGTGATGACATGTAGGACAAGAGGCAAGGGATGTCAGTCCATCCTCATGTCTCCTGGTTTATTCTGATGTGGGTGTTCTGTATCTTCAGTCCTGGTCTGGACCTTCCTGCTGTTGTCTCTAATGGCTTGAACTGTTCAGTATGAGGCTGGTTGTCTTTTGTTCTCCTAAGTTGGGCTCCTAGGAATCTGCATACAGATGTGCTGGGCTCTAGCCATTAGGTGCCATTAACACTTGACACTCTTACTAGGCCTCGTTCTGCCATTCCTGCTGGTGCTTCTAGGTCCTGACCTTTCCATCCATCCGCTTGCCATTTACAGCCATCTTAACATTTCCATTACAGTTCTCTGCAGTGGAACCCACAGCAAAAGCTGTGCTTACCCATAGCCCTGCGTGAGGAGTCAGCTATCACCCTCCATCTCAGAACACAATACAAACACAGGATCCTTTCCTGTTTCTACTTTAACAGAAGTTATGGCAATTGGTAGTGAACTTATGGCAATTTGCAGCAATTTGTCACCTAGGGCTCTTGCCCCCTTCACTTAAGGCCTTCCCCTTTGCAGAAGATTGAATTTCAAGGCAATTGTTTAAGTTGTGAACCTTCAGTAATGATTCGTAGTGTTTAGTGGTAACTGCTGCTTGCCTTCTGCCAGTGCTCCATTTCCAGCCCAGAGGTTTTTGCTTCCTGATTCCTCTTGCCAGGTGTCAGTAACTAGGTGATGATAGTCCTTCTGCTCACTACTGCTTTAATCTTTTTCTTGTTGCTAACTTGGGAACAACATTAAGCAGACTACAAGTATTTGCATCTGTGTCTGCATGGCTCCGGAAAAGAAAGAGAAGAAATTCTTCTTCCAAGCAGTTGCATAAGCAATATATTAGGGCAATGAGTAGACCTTGTCTTCTGATGGGTACAGTATTCAACTGTGAATATATCCTCATGCTGCTTCAGTCAGATTGCTTTTAATTTCTACAAATCCTTACTTTCCTGAGTCTGGTGCCAAGCATTGCAAATGCCAAGCACATTAATCACTTTGCAGTTTGTGTCCGTTTATTAGATAAGCTCACCTGTCAGAAGGAGCTGATTGAAATAAAATGTTGCTTACTTGGCTCGATTCCTTTTTGTTTGGGGGGTGGAGGACAAGTAGGGGAGAAAGATGATGGGTCTGGATTTTTATATCAGCAGAGACAAAGAAGGAGCCATGTACCAGCTGCACATGTAGAGTAGTGTTTTCAAGATACCATGCTTCACTACGTGTATGACAAGAACTCTTACTCAGTGTAATGTAAAACAGAAACCTGCATAATTCTGTTCTTTGCTTGAATGTTGTTTTTCCTTTCAGGTACATTTTAGATAATCCACGTGTTGTTAAAGGACGATCGGTTTTGGATCTTGGAAGTGGATGTGGAGCAACAGCAATAGCAGCTGTGATGAGTGGTGCATCGCAAGTCCTTGCTAATGACATTGACCCTAGTAAGGTCTTTTTCTCTTTTAATCTCTGTGTAAAGATATTAATTTTTAAAGCACATTTAACACAAACTTTTTTTGCTCTATTGGGGAGAAATTCAGGTGCCAAAGAGTTTTAAGAATGCTAAAAAGATGGATTTTGCCAGTACTGGAAGCTGGGTCGAACCTGCTTCTCGTGTACCGAGATACCTCCCTAGCTCCGTAGAATGAACAAACAAGAAAGTTCCTATTGAGTGTTGCCTATACACCATTACAGCTGGGTTGGAGGAGAACTCCAAGCACAGGTGACAAGTTGGTTTCTCTGTAGGACCATAGCAATTTCCTGCCCTTTCATGTGTTCGGGCCTAGATTTTGCCTTTCCCCCTCACCTCCCATTTAGTTTTCCCATTATTGACTTATGAATTCAGTTTACTCATAATTTAGTTACACATTGGTTAGGGAGGAAGTATATCCATAGATTAAGTGTCCTGCCTTACTGTCCTGGGTTCAGCAGTTGGATATTCTGGTTCAATTCTGTGATTGGCTTCCACAATGCAATGTGGATAGAATTCTATGACTTTATACCAGATAATGAAAACTCTGGAAGTCCTAGATAGGATAAACAAAAATATTAAAGAGATGAAATTGAAAGATGTGTCAAGGAAATTTATAAGGGGGGTGAATGGCAAAATCCAAAAATATACCGTTCATTTTACTTTGTCTTTTTTTCAGTTGCAGGAATGGCAATGATCTTGAACTGTGAACTGAACCACCTGAATCCCTTCCCCATCGCCATTAAGAACATCATAAACTCAGAGGCTGGCAACTGGGACCTCATTGTTCTAGGAGATATGTTTTACGATGAACAGCTTGCTGATGGTCTGCATCACTGGCTGAGGAAATGCATCAGGATACAACGAACTGAAGTGCTGATTGGTGACCCTGGCAGGCATCAGTTTTTAAGCCACCGCATTCGCAGTCAGTTGCACAAAGTCATAGAATATTCGCTTCCTGAGTATACTAGACAAGAGAACAATGGATTAACATCAAGTATCGTCTGGAGCTATCAGCCCTCAGATAGCTTGGAAGGTTGCTGAAGCTGGCTTTCTGATGAATTCTGTCTCAGTTGGCTGGCTTTTTTTTGTAAGTGTGTAAAATGAAAATGGGAATTCAAAGTGAAACACATCTGCTGATGCAAAGTAGATTACTGTACCTTCTCTGTATTGATTTTGGTCGTACTCACTGAGGCTTTCGCTCCATTTGAGGTAAAAACTACATGCAAACTGTATTCAAAGGGGCCTGCTCTGAAGTGTAAATCCAAAGAAAAGTACCATGAAAGAGTTTGCATGCTTGACGTTTTTCATGTATATTTATGTCTTGCTCTTTGACACTATTGTGAAATGCATTGGACGTCCAGCATATTGCTGTGGGGAAAAGGTGGTGGCTGAAGTACTACTGCACTGCTTTCATAGACTGCTGCAGCTTATTTACAGTGAGAATTATTGCTGTCCTTCATGAAACTCACCACTAAAGTATTAGCTCATACTGTGCTCAACTTAAAGTGCCTTGCTCTTTTTCTGGGTATCTCTTCTGAATGTCAAAGTAACTTATTTGAATCTTTCGCCCCTCCCCTCTATAATAAAAACTTTTCTCTTCCTTGAAGTTGCCCGAGTGGTTATTCAGGAGTTGCACACGTATCTAAAATATGCTGCTTGAACTGTAGCTAAAGCTGAAGTTTTTACTAAGTGGAAAGTGACTAAATAATAATGGCTATAGGGTAACTTTATCCCTTAGAGAGTAGGTCAAATGATCTACACTCTAACTTTGCAGGGGTAAAAAAAGGCAATCTCTCACCACGGAAAGCAAGTGAGGGTAAAGAAATCTTTCCTTCCTTGATGGTTCTGAACAGAAAGTAATTAACTAAAAACAGGAACCAAAAAGTCAGGTACAATTATTTTTCTCTTCTCTTGAGGAGATGCTGAACAAGAAGCCCAAGAATCATTCTCAGCTCTGTCTGTCAAAGAACCCTCTGCAGGGTTAAAACATGGGTCAGAGGTGGTGAATGCAGCCATTTGAAGAAGAACCCAACATTTCAGAGAAGTTTTGCAGGAAGTGTCACCTTTAGCAGTTAATTACTGGACAAGCAGTGATGGGGAACTAGTAACTGCAGTGGAACACAGTCTACCTACAACTATCCAAATACTAGGTGATGTGGTGGAAGCTTATAACCATGAAAAAGTAGGTGGTACTCAGAAAACTATGGTGTTTATGAAGTAGGAGGTTTAGGAACACATTCAAGATGTACACGGTTACAAAATATAACTTTAAAAGTTTTCATAACTATCCAAACAGAAGACTTGCAAGCTTTAATCTTCAGTACAGTATGTAAGTATTCTGCAGTGCTCACCCAACAATATACAACAATAACAATATCCAAATAATATGGAATATGAAGTGGTAAGTGTATACCAGACATTCTCCCACTTCACCCAATGCTTGTAAACATTTGTTGAAAATGACTGTGATTTAACTTGAATCAATAAATATTCCAGTAGTTATGTTAGTAATAAACACATAAGCACACGGACTCAAGCTCTGACACTGAAGGATTTAACATAACTTACGTTAAACTTTCAAGCCTAAAAATACATTGGTAATTCACTGTAGTGTTGTACAGGTTTTTAAGCACAGATGAGAATCTACCACTAAGTTATACATTTAGAAGAGCAATAGGAGACCGATGGTAAATCTACATGCACAGTTAAGGACACAATGTAAGCTGCATTTGCCTTCACCATGCCAAATCCAAACTTACATTAACAAGGGGATAAAGGACAACTTCGGCAGTGAGATTAGCAGCAGCACCATCCCACAGATATGGTTTTAAGTGTCCTTTGCTGTTAAAGATTTCGGTGCTCTTACACCTTTAGATGCTTTACATCATTTCCATTTAGAATCTTCTTTCTGGATGTAGCACCTGAGATGAGAGCCTGGCAACAGTCACCACACTATGTTGTAGTTACACGTTTTACAATAACAGACCGACGGAACCGGGCTTCTTCAGCTTGGAAAAGAAAAGGCTTCAAGGGACCTGCAAGCAGCCTGCCCATACCTATGAGGAGGTTGGCAGTAAGACAGCCAGGCTCTTCCAGTGAGAAAGGTTGTAAGCAAAAGAGGGTCAAAACAGGATAGAAGGGAAAATCTTCCCACCATTAATACAGCCAAGCCACGGAACAAATTGCCTCCAAAGGTTTTGAAGGCTCTGTCATCTTCAGTTTTACAAGACTTGGCTGGATAAAGCCCTAAGTAAGCAGGTTTGAGTTCTGAGCTGGCCCTGCTTTGGGCAGGAAGTTAGATTAGAAAACTTCAGAGGCCCCTTCCCACTTGAGTTAGCTCACAGTTCTACTTACTCTTTTTGTAGTGCCTTTCCTGAAGCCAGGGCTGGCAGCCTCATCCTTATGCTTTACTCATCTGACACAACTACTGAGCGTGTCATTGCTGCTGCCTAATCAGCTAGATGGATCAATATGAAAAATAGTGCAAAAAAAATTTATTGCCAACTCATGTCCAGGACTTCAAAGAAATGACGGGCCCTCACTGATACCAGGGATTCCACAGGGCAATCCAATAAACTACTCTTTAGCCAAGAAAGGGAATAAAATGTGGTAGATTAGGTTCTTAAGCCTCAATCTGATCCAAGGATTCACTGCAGTTACAGCCTTCAGACGCAAGTTGCTAATGTAGCAAAACCAACTTCTCCTGTTTGCAGGAATGGTTTGTACTAGTGCCACTATACCTATAGGTATCATAGGAATACATTCATCACCAGGCTGAGCCATGGCACTGCATGCAGCAGAAGCCAGGCATTTAGGCACTGGAGTTTGAAAATTATGCTTTCAGTTACACTTGAACAAATTTTCTACATGAACTTGCTCTTCCATAAACCATATAATCAACAGAAGAACAGAGATTATTGTCAGACATCGTAATATCCTTTAATATTACCGGATGCAACATATATTATTATTTTCCATGCAATTTGACCTGAATTTTAAATAGGTTAGTAGAAGACTGGTTTATTTCTGCAACACTTCAAATAACTGTGGCTATGACAAGTGTTAAATTATAATGTAAACATATTCCTTATGGTTGCCTAAACTCACGGCTTCCTAAGTGTCATCAGATCCATGTAAGACCACCCTAGCTAAACCCTGCTACTTCCAGATGCAGAATATCAACATAGTGTGGTACCTGCCCTGTATAATGCTAAAATTGCTAACATTTTTAAAAGTTTAATGTAAAAAAAAAAATCATAAAAGTGTCACTAGAGGTTATGCTGTTTCAAGAAAGCCAATGAACATGACTTCTTATTGTGATGAGACCACTGCTTCATCATGTCATAAACTCATTTTACACTTCTAATATTTTTTCTTCACTATGACTACAGTTGAACAATATGTAAGTAGTTGTTATTTTCAGCTTCTGGGGCTACTGGAAAGATAATAAACGGCACACATCAGAACATGTACTCTGCTGAACTCTACCAGCCTGAGATTCATGTACTCAGACATTCAATTTGGTCCTATTTCACTCACAGCGATGCTTATGAGGACCAATATTTTGTTCCCTAGAAGGATTTTTGTCAACTTAGGCAAAAGCCAGAGCACATAAGTATGTGCCCATATACAAGATTTTTTTAATCAGTCATAGCTACTACTTTGTAGTTTATTAAGTCACCTCAGCAATTTCAAAGCAAGTTTATGTTTACATGTTCACACACTGTAGTTTTTGATGTGTAAAAATCCAGCATTAGATGCTAAATAAGAACAGAAACCTGCAGCATCAGTAACATCAAAAGAAAGGTAGCTACAGTTTTGCTTCCAGAACTAGCAAAATACATGGTGAAAGGAGACTGTTTCTTACTAAAAATACATTTGCCTTGCTGTTAATGTCACTTCCTGTCACCAGTTCTATCTGTTGACTTTTGTTAGATTACAGTCCCAACCTTACAGACACTCCTGAATAATGTTCGCGTTGGTACTTTTAGTTGCAACCACTCTCTCAGACTATGAACTCTGAACACAGACTTACTTAAATTGGGTTTGTATATGTAACTATGGTGGTAAAAGATGCAAAGTAGTAGCCAAATCTCATACTGGAAGGAGGCTGAGCGATGATAGTGTAATATTAATTATAGTTTAACTTTCCTCTTACTGAAGTATGATTAGCAATGCAAAGACAGACAGGGCTTTAAGTACAGACAATGGGGAAGCCCAGACTCACACGCAAGGACTGGAATGGCGATGGAGACCTCTGGTGGGAACAAGGAGGGAAGCAATCTGGTGGTCCAAAAGTCACCAAGGTGCTATTTCTTCAAGGAGCTTGTTTTCTGAAAGAGCTCTCCCAACTGTAAACTTTACACTCATACGTACATGATAAATAATCAGTAAACAGTCCATGTTACTTGTTTGATTTTGTTTGATATGACCAGCTGTTCTAAAACTTCTCGGGAACGATCTGCAAAAGAACCAAGGACTTTCTTGTTATTCATTCAGCATATACATAGGTAGTGTTTAGAAATTAGGTTAACAGCAAAATAATTCCATTTTATAACCGCACTTATGCTTATTATTGTAATTTGCTATTACAATGTCACGCTTCAGATATACCTGTAGTAATTCAAAACTACTCAATTTTTTCTCCAGTCACATAACTGCAACACTTCACCAACCAATGAAACTTAAGAACCCAAGACATATCATAACCTCTCTTAAATTTGTTTTAGGCTGACCAGTCCTCCTCCATTCCACTGTTTCTAGAATGGATGCTGTTGGATACTTTTGGAATAGGGTTTAAGATGCTAACACATTTTTCTGAAGTCTTCTCATCAATTTAGGGTCTTCATCAGCATGTTGGGCTAGGGGGGAAGAAAATTAAAAAAATCCAAACTCAAAACCAACAGCAACAAAATCCCTCTCTGATGGTTGTCATATATCAAAGCAAAACTCTCACCTTGCTTTGAAAAATCTCATTGTATGATTATTATTTTACCTAGCCAGTTATTATTTGTTTGGATTATTTACGAAGTATAGTGTGCGTTTCCAGAAAGCAAGAATATACTATCAGGAAGTAATTACTCTTCTTACTCCCTGCATCATTTGATCTACCTGTTATCAAAGGGCATCCATGGAACAGAAAAATGTGTATCTTCGGACAACAAGTAAGGACTGCTTCCACAGCGACATCAGTCAGATTCACACAGCGTTCCATGTGGATCTCCTGTTATGAAAATAGTAGTTACAAAAGCCTGTCAAGAGTACCCATCATTCTGGAGACAGAGCTTTCCTTTGCCCAACCATTTGCAGAGATCCTCACCTAAAAGAAATCATGACCTACTACGCCTCTTATGAGGGCTACCTGCATAGTGTGAGCGTTGTTTAGAACAGCTGAAATCAATGTTTTGCTACAGCTAAAGATATAACCCGCTAAAAGACAAAGACATTTTCAAGTCAATTCTAGTATATAAAAAAATCTCTCATTGCTATTGTTAGAAATCATAACGTTTGATTAACAGAAGTTTAATCAAGTTTTAATCAATACATACATACATAGCATTCAGCCTTATTGATTTGGTTGATTTGTGTCTTAGGTCAGAGAGACCTAGTACCTAGGATATGGACATAGATTTATGAGACTATTCAAGCGATATCCCTATAAGGTAGTGGTTTGGAAGGAACAGTACTTTAAAGATTATTCAAGTAGAACTTTTAATTGTGTTAAGAAACAGAGTTGTATACTAAGAACCAGTCAAGGAGAGAGAGAAGAATACTGGCGCAAACACAATCGTTGGGATTTATCCAGGACCCTAAAAGGTAAAAAGGACATAGCGAGGAAGACGTCTTACTTCATCTGAGGAAGACTACTTACTTCATCCTGAGACCCCTGCCCACGACCACCAGGAGGCACTGCGCAAGCGCAGAACATATGGAAATGACTTTTATACTCATTATAATACGAAGCGGGGATGAGTCATGAATATGTATCAGCATATTGGGAGAGGCGATGCATATGTAATACTTTACAGGATAAAATGCGGGCGCGTTGTGACGGTCTTTGGAACCAGATTTGGGTGGGTACCCCTGGTTCCCGGGGCCTCAAAATAAAGCACCACATATAACCTCCTTAGAGTGGTTATGTGTTCTTCTCTCCGCTAACACTATTGTCTGAAAGATAATTTCATCTTGTACCACATCACTTACGAAGACTAGAAGCAAGACTAAAAAGCTTGTCCAAAATAGGCAAAATTAGCTGGAAACAAAACAAACCCAAATCTGTTTGCCCTCCAAATAAAACAATAATAGTTCTATTTTTACCAAATTATTAATACTGTCAGTTGACTCAGATTTGGTATTTTGTTTGGGGTTGGTTTTTTTTATTAAACACTATAAACTAGCACAAGTATGACTTGTTTCCTATCTTAGCTTCTAGATGCATAGCTTGGGTTCAGAACCACTCTTAGAAAAGCAAATACACACAGAGATGAGAAATGTACTATACAGAAAAGCAGAAGATCATTTATGGTAAGAGGTATGGGATGCCTCTTCAACATTTTATCACTGTCTCAGTGTCCAGAGAATCTTTATGCAAAGACAACCTTATTTTCACAGTTGCTGTCATGAATTAGAGATTTATCTATGCAGAGTTGCTAAGTGATTTCTTATATCTGTGAAATTATTCACATTAGGAATTGTGCCTCAGTGTTAAAGAGAATCAAGAAATAACTCCACAGACATCAAGGGAAAAAGTTAAGCATTCATTTGCATTTATTATATAGCTCCCTGAAAGAATGTGAGTTAAAATAAGAATACTAAATTAAACAGAAGAAAACTCATTTTGAAAAGACTGAGCTTCTCAAAAACCTGGTCTGGGTCACTGCTACAGAGAGACAGAGGTTGAAAATAATCAATTCATAACCAAGATCAGGCCAAGTGTGTACACAAAGGCAAATGTCAGCCAATAAAAACCATCCCTCAGAAGTAATACTGATAATAATGATTTTAAAATGCAGGTAATTGCTGTAGTTACTTTCTTTGTTACTAGGTTACCTTTAAATTCTTTGAACATGTTCCACTCACTAGTGCTACAACGCCATCATCTGTTACCTAGAGAAAAAAACCACATTGTTATTAATACAGCAGATTAAAGCTCCATTTTTTCAAACACAGCTATTTGGGGGGTGGAGAAATGTTATTAACTCATTCACTCCCTGCAGTCACTGAATATACTTAACATCACAGTATTTTCTTCCCAACTAAGCTTGTAGAGAAAATTATCCAAGTATGGTTTTTTTCAGTCTGTTACCCACTGTTGCGTTATATTGCTGTGTGATCCAGCTTGGCTTTCTAACCAGATGTTTCCAACTGTGTCACTGCTGTTCCTGCAGCTTCCTTGCCTCACTGAACAGTGCCTACACTATTATGGTCAGAGCATGGCAGTTTTTAATTTCTTAAGGCTTAAAGCACTTCTGCTCTACCTAGACTAATTTTTCTCCTGTTTTCAGGACTGTTGCAGATGTTAATGAAGGAAGTTTCTTGAATTGGGAAAAAAGACAAAAAAGTAATCACAGGAGTCTTTTGTCTGCTGTCTTAGTTATCTGAAGCAAAGCAGTTACACAAGACAAAAATCCCTCAAACAAGCAGCCCTACAGCAGTCATCATGTGCTTGCTCTAAAAGTTCTATCAAAGTGATTGAAGCAATGATTACCTGCAAGAAAGAGGAGAAAGACAAAAGACATTCCTTTCCTTAGAAAGGCAATAAAGGCCAATTTATTTGTTTGCTTCCAGGAACCAAATTCATTAAACTTCGTCCTCACTTCAAAAGCTGGATTGGATATTAGATCCATCACACACGGTTTTCTCACAGAGCTTATATTAGATGGCAGGAATAGTAGTCATCAAACACACACAGTAAGACTAAGCCAAATTGGACAGCTAGAATCCAGAGACCACGAGCTCAATTTCTGTTTAAAGGTTTGATTATTCCTGTTGCTCCAATTGCCTTCTGGCCCTCTATTGCAAGTCTACGGTACAAAACTGTAATAGAAAGGGTCAGATCAGTGCAAATGGAAAACAGACAGGAATGTCCCAGCATGGAGGCATATAAAGGCCTGTAAGAATGGCAGGTATTGTCATTCCATCATAGCAGGTCATCAAGATGACAGCACATTTAGCCCAAGGCACCCAGACCAGGAGACACAGGGCAGTGAATGAATAAATTCTAGTAATTCCCACAGGTGGGACAGAATGGAGAGAGTAATTACTGTCAGTTCCCAAAGGGTATAAAATGACACATCCAAAACCAACGATCACCAATCTAAGACCAACCTGAACACCTCCATGTCATCAAAACAAACCTAGACCAGACTGAACACTGGAGAGACCATCTGAATGCTAGTCTGGTTCTTGTGAGTATATGGTTATGACAGCATGAGAGCATGAAATCAGTTTTGTATTGAAACAAAGTCCCCTTCCTTCCCTGCGCCACTTCCATACCTTCTACCTACTGTACTTCATCTCTGCAGGCACCAGGTGAGACCTATTTTAAAAATGGCTAAATCACCTTGAGGCATTTGGTCCCTTCGTGGTCTAGCTCAGATCTGCTTCCTTGTTCCTACAAGTGAGCTGTGTCCTCCTTTCCCTGTTCATCTATTTCCAATGTTCTCGCTATCTTACTCTTTCACGCAGCTTTGCCAGTTATACTTGATACTTTCACTATGCATTCTGGCACTCAAACACAAGAATATGGTTAGGCCTTGCAATCTCTACAGGCATGAGCCATCCACAGTTTCTCTGCTTCACCTTACACTTATTTCATCTATATCTAGTATACGTTTCTGTTTATTTTTGGTCAAATAAAATTCAGAATTCTAATGTACTATCATGATATCATTATCAGAGAGGAATTAAAAAATGTGGAAACGTTTAGTTACTCAAGAAGCTTTCATCTCATTTAAAACATGGAAAATGGGGAAACTTAATTATTTCCTATAAAGGAGAAGAGAGGCAAGGGAACAAAAAAGTAATGAAGAAAGTTTGAAGAAATAGAGTTTAACGTTAATAATAAAAATTACCAAGGAAAAGATTAAAATTACTTTTGATGCCCTACTTCTCCAAAACCAGAAAGGACAGCATCTAAAATAAGAAGCTGCTACGTGTTTTCCAAATCTGACGCTTCATTACGAATACTCTGTGCTTGACTCACATTCAACATAATCACTCGCCATCACAATCAGATGCTTACAGCAAAAAATCCTTTCCCTTACTTTATTATCTTACTGTAATTATAAAGTATGTTACAGCATTGCTGTTGTAGCTGAGCGCCCCTTCTCATGCTAAATACTAACTGTTAAGTTCTCTTACCTGCCCTTTCTGACATTTTAAATGTCATTCTTTCCATGTTGACTCCATAACTCTGACAAGCCATTCAGAAAGCACAGTCACTCTTGAACTAGAACTAATTACAGCGTTTACTTCTACTAGGGGCTTATATTGTTTGATATCCTGTATTATTATTCGGGTCAGTTTGTTCTAACTGAAAGCAGGTGATAATCTGCCCAAGATTCTACTTTCTTTAAATGAAATATTTTGCATCACTTTACAACTAGAAGAAAATTATTGCACTCAATAAAGAAACTGAAAAAAAATATCTCCAATATTAGGCTGATTCTAATAAAAGTTTATGTTTGGTCCACATACATGCTGTAATATCAAAATGTGGTTTTTTCTGGTTACCAAGATGCAAACTGTATCTTTTTTATTCCTTGAAAGGAGGAAATTAGAAGGACCTGTGGTCCTAAATCTTGTCAAGAGTAGAGCTAAAAAGATCCCTTTTCAATTTTATCATGACAGTCTTACAAAACAAACAAATAGAAGTCAATTGGCCAACTGCCACCATAGCTACCTGAGTAGATGAGAAATCCACACTGTGAAGAAATTTGCAGTTTTCTCCTAGTGCTTGCAGAGATGCATCCATGATGCCCGAACAACTGCCCAAGTTCACTATTTGTAGGAACTGGCAGTTGAGTGCAAGAGCAAGAACTCCACTGTCAGTTATATCACAGCACCTTTTAAAAGACGCTTCACGCAAGTAAGGACAGGATAAGGCCAGTGCTATGACACCTGTCAGAGAAACAGAGCAATTTAAAGAATTACTCATTTTTTTACATAACCACCATGCTGAATCCAATATACTGTCCTCTGGCCACTGACTGTTCAACTTTCATCTCGCACCATGCCAGCAGGACTCAGTTTTGTAGTTGGTTTCTTTTAACTCAAGGATGAGAAAAAGAAAATGATAATAAACAATGCCAGAGTGGATTAAGATTTCTAAATACTGAATTCCCTTCTATAGTGCAGAGGGATACCTGAGAGATCTTACATACATGACATATCACCTCAGTGAGTGCACGAAAAAAGGCCAGTGGCTAGAAAGCAGACTAATGACAGTGCTAGGTCCCACTGACGGTGCAGTGAGTATCAGGTAAAAAGTGAGGTAAGAGGTCATGTCCAAGGTCAATTCAAGAAGTCAAAACACTAGTACAGAAGCAGGAGAGGAACCAGGTACACCTATGACATGGCTGAGGCCAGGACTTGAAGGTCCATGGGCAGCTAGTGTAGGTGGGCATGGCAGGTGAGATTAGTCATGGCCATTAGGGTCTGTTGGTGGCCTAAGAGCCCGGACAGTCAGTAATAACCAAAATACTGGTAGTCAGTAAAAGTACATGAACTGCGGATGCAATTCGTGAAAGGAATTTTTATTGTAAGGATGATAAAAACATGATAATTGCAGTAGTACAGAAAAATACATCACTTCTGGACAGATAGAAATAAACAGCTGCATATCATTAAGATACATTACTATGCAAGAACTTCAAAGAAGCATTGATAAAATAGCACACACTTGGGTCAGAATCACTTTGCAAAGAATGATAGAACAGACAATAGTGGTAGTTGAATTTGACAGAGAAGTACCACTGGATATTGTATTAAGGGACATGAAACATACCATGTGCAACCTACAGAGCAAATGTTTCCTAGTAATGACAGGGCTCAGATATTTCTACATGTGGTAGGCAACAGGATTCTTAAGACAAACAAAAAAGCTCCACTCAAACAAACCAACTAACTCCCACACACACATCTAGTACTGAATTGGTAAAAGGTAATGCTGCTTCAAAATGGGGTGGCTTGAGTCTTTTCTTTTTCTCTATGAAAATTGAGATGAGTGAGAACAAACTGTTCCAGCTTAAAAGCTTCATAACTGATTCTCAATTTACAAAGGACCCAATTAAGAAGGAGACTCTTTTAAGAAGGACTTTTTTAAGAAGGAGAGTTAATAAAGTTCGGTGGACTAGGAACTTGCCAATAAAGAACTAGACTTCAGTTTTAATTGCAAAGTGATGAGGAACCTCTACTCAAACAGATGAAAAATATACATAAAGAGCTTTAGGCTTAGCTGGTACCTTAAGCACCATACTAAAAATCAGTGGACAGATGAGGCCATAGGAAGACCACTGTGAGCTTTATCTTAGAGGTCAAAAAGTATAACAATGAAGTGACATTGAAAAATCAATAAAATCCATTTTTAAAAGTTTAACCACTTAAAAAAAAAAAAGTGTACCACCTTGCAGTGGTAAGAAAATACAAACCAGGACTGATTTAAATTATGGTATACATTAGCTCAACACTAAATGAATATTTTGCCTCAATTTTCAATAAGGATGAGTAAATGATGGAGCAAAGGAGTAACCGTAATCAAAAGACAAAACAAAACTTGTGGGAAATAGAACTCAGGAAGCTTAACTCTTTTAAGCTAATAGCTCCTGATACTTTTAAGCTAATAGCTCCTGACACTTTTAAGCTCCAGTTTCAAGTTGTAACACCTGAAATCCTGAAGTCCTAAAGCAGGTCAAGTCTTTTAAGTCAGAGAAGATACTATAAGCTTATTTAGTAACAAATACGTTTGATGAAACTTCAACCCCAGTGGTACTGGTAAGGCTCTGGAACAAGTTTTGAGGAAGGAATAATTATGATGAAGTGGAACAGATTATCAAATGTAGCATAGTTTTACCAGAAAACTAGCATGAGAGTAACCTGATAGCTCTCTTTTGTAAGCTAATCAGTGCTCTAGGCCTATAATTTACACAACCACAGTGACTTTTAATTAGTATTGGTTGTGACATTGGGGATTTTTTTAAGCAACATTTACCCAAGATATTTTTTTGTAATTTACTCCAATCTAACAAGAAAAATAAAACAAAATTAACCTGTGCACAGACAACATACCTTCTGAAGTGATTCCGAATCTGTTTTCTCTGCAAGAGTTTAAGTTGATTTTTTTCAATCGCTTGCAGTTATGAAGCTGCAGTAATGCACTATCTGAAATATCACAGTCTCGGAGGTCTAGAGACTCTACAGCAGGGTGCAATACCTGTAATGAAAACCTACCATTTCAGTCAAACTCTGCTATGTCATAGAACTGACCTATTTTTATCTAAAATACTTGTAATGTTAGACATCACACAGAACTTTTAAAAAATATTCACTAGAGGATAGGGTTACCAGTTCTAGGAACTAAAAATTCTAAAGAAAATACGGTATATTTGCCACAACTGTTCATCTCCTACAGCATGAATGTTCAGTTTCTGTGATCGCATCTAGAGTAGGAGCACATTAACACTGCTATTTAAACAGTGGAAATACTGTTTTGATGGTGCAGTTGCTACCACTAGTGCTTCTGCTAGCTCACCTACGTTTACCAAGGATAACACCATCAAACTTACACAACTCTGATGGCAGTAATCTGAAGTGTAAAAATATATTGACGGTGATCAAAACTTAAATCTGCTGAACAGAAAGGGGTAATAGTTGAAAGATATTTTGCCCCAGAGTATTATTCTCACCTCACACAGGCTCTTTTTCTCATAAACAAGCAATCCCATTATCATGCCATAAGGAGGTACCAAATCCTCATTAAATAGACTGTTTCCCTCCCACAAGACCGTAGGTTGGAGTTTTTGTGAAATCTTGCCCAAGAGGACATTTACGAAATTTAAACCCAAAGCAATGGAAACCCTCAGATTTTAGTAACAATAGCCATATATATCACCTCTAATTTAATTTTCAAGGATTCTCACTACTTTTTAACAAATACTGTTCATGGATCCCTCTTGTGCAAACAACCTATACCTTCACTGAGCTGTCCTTCAGAACAACAGGCAAGCGTTAAATCAGATTTTCACATCACTTTATATTACTCCCTTCAGCTTGCCATTCCCTTCCTTAACAAGAATAAAAGCATACAGTAAATTTCCATACACAAGCAAAGGCAAAAGCATAGCTGACAGGCTTGTTAAAGGCCTATTTCTTTCTCAGGTTCACCATTCTAAGAGGCACAGTAAAGATATTACAAGGAATACTTCTGTATTGCAAATACATAAGGTGCTAAAATCTTTACTGACAAAGTCAAATAAGTATTTTGAAAAACAAGCAAAACTTTCTAATAGATTATAATTCTAACCTTTCTGCAAAAATGAATGGCAGACCTCAGACAGCTTTGACAGCTAAAATCTAATATGTCTCAAAGAAAATTGAACTTTAGATAGAGTAAGGATTGTTTGAATGCAGAGTTCAGGAGACTGAAGTATAGACTTATATCCTGCGGACACATGCTGAATGGCTTTATAGATCTTTATGGCAAAAGTGAGTTGGAATAAGGAGTTTAGCAGGTGTGACATGAAAGGCTGCTCCAAGGAAAAAGCAGAGTAAGGAAAAAAAATGCCTGATAACACAAATCTGGCAAGAACAGGGAGGTAGGAGATGAAATACAAGTTTATGCATAAGTGCAAGTTAACAGAATTTCAACTGGAAGAACTTTAACTTTAGGCAAAATGCTTAACCACCACCATAGAAAGGACATACATAAAACCAAATGAGATAACACAGCCTGGAAAATTCCAAGAGAATACATCGAGCAACAATACCATGAAGACTATGAAAGAAAAGGTCAGGACAGAAGTAACAGCAAAGAAAGAAAATTCCTTATCTGTATGGATGACTAATTGAGATGTTGCAAATGTGTCACATGTAAAATACTTCAGTTATACATGATGTGAGCAAGGGATAGTAAGAAGAGCTAATTAACATAAGCCATTTTTGCTATGCTAAGCAGCAAGAATATCTGCAAGATGAAAGAATAGGAAAACTGCAGAGCAAATTGGTATGGAGAAATGCTATGAGTTCAGAATCCAGTGGCCAGTTTCTTTTTAAACATATAAGTGAAATAAACCTGGAAACTGTTAGCAAAGAGAGCTAACGTATAACATGCCCAAGAAAAGGGATGACAGCTAAGGATGTAATTACAGGAAATTGCAGGAACAGAGAAAGGAAAAACACATGAGAAAAGCAACCAGAACAGAATATCCCAGCGTCAGACGGAAAACAGGCTCCCAAAGAAGGCACAGCTGAATGATGACAAAGATGAGATTTTACAGACAGAGTAAAAGACTGTATCTTACACTCTCTAGTTTATTTCCAGACTAAAGATATCCTAATAGGTTTTGCACATTTATACACACACAATCATGTGATTTTAATTATATACATCTCTCAGGATGCTTAGAAAGGATTATTTACTGAAAAGAGAGCCTAAACCAAATTATGTCAACTCAGATTTTCCAAAATAAGATAAATGAATAAGACTCCAATTTTTACTCAGAAACCTATTTTGTACAATCAAAAAATGGTGTGTACTAAAGGTAAAATTTCTTGTTCCTAAGTTTTCTACAGTACTTCTGATTCTGCCTCTAGTCTTGGCTTCACCATTCTGACTCTAACTGACATTATTTGCCTCTTCCAAGTTACAGGTAAAAGTAGGAATGAACAGGAGTCATCCATTTTCTGTTTCACTAAGGCCATCCTTTAGCTTTCCCCAATTCTCTCACCTCTCTTTGAAGCTAAATAAGAGACCAGTAGATAGATACCAAAATAGATGTGCCCCTGAATTTACAGCTAAAAAAAAGTCATTAACTGGTTTCATTTTAAAAAACTGGCACACATCAACGAGCAAAAGGGATGAGAGAATTTGACTGTCAATTTCTAGCCCTACAACCATCATATAATTTATTTAAATCTTGATTCTTTGAAATATGGAGATAATGTGCATAATGTCAATAAAACATAACAGAAATCTAACAAGTTCTTGAAATCTTTTCATTATTAAATTATGCACTAGCTTCTTGAAACATACTACATTCAGGAACAGAGACTGGTTTGCAACAGTCTAGTTTCCCATACTGAAAAGGGATGATACATGTCACTGAACAGAGAATATTTTTAATTTATCACTACAAACATAATCTTATTATGTTTGTAGACATTACTAATAGACCTTACTAATAAAGGTCTATTCACATTATGAAGTTTAAGAAAACACCTATAGAGACATAGAGTAAACAGGCCTGAATTTACCTGTTGTTTAATGTAAAGTTTTAGTTTAGTTCTTTCTTGTGTATTAACTAGCACAGACAGTATAGTTTTGAATGGGTTCTTACCTCACTGATATTTGAATCAGTTATTTGCCCTTGCCTACTCATTAATTTAATCAATTTATCCTTTATGTTGGGTGGCAATGACTTAATATCTGCAGCATATCTGGAAAGGTTCTTTGCCAAACACTGAAGGCACCTGAAATAAAAGAAAGTTACAGTATAGTCAAAAATAGGCATTACATATTAGAATTAGAACAATCAAGCCATAAGATGTCATCTTCTGCCATCCAGCTACGCTGCCTTCAAACCTTATCAGTTCCAGCTGTTCCACGGTACCACCAATTCAGCTGTTGCCCTTTGGGGTCAATCAGCTGATCCTTCTGTGGCAAGTGTTCCCCAATCAACTCTAGGCATAAATTAGCCTCATTCAGTGTAATTGCTAACCCAGCTCACAAAATGAGTTTGGTGGTTATACATTCACAAGCTCTAAGAAAAGCCTTTTTATCAGCAAAGCCTCCACTCAGTAGGCAGTAAATCTTCAGTTAGGACAGTTAGTTCCAGAGAAGGAACAACTATCTTTCACCTCAGTTAAAAACATTAAGGAGATATTTTCAGATGTAGTACTTTATTTACTGCCTACTTTGTAGCACTCTTTTAATATGAACTGTGCTGTGTAACCCTGCGCCCAACCCTTTTAACTTTGTGCTTAAAACTAGATCTGATGACAGAAGTTTGTTACTTGAGACAGAAATTTTCTATCTTAGTATTATCTTTATTATTTTTGTATTAATAAATCGTGAAACTGTGAGGTCACACAAATAGTACTGCCAGAACAAGTGGCTGAGGGCAGGGGGCAGCAGCAGCAGCCTAGAGTTAAGCCAAATGAGATTTAGCATATAGCCACAACTCTGGAGTCTCAATTAACAAGTTTTTTTGCAACAGAACCTTGTCTGGCACCAGACTGCCACCAAATCACAACAAATTAAATTCATATCAATTAAAAACTCTCGACAGGTCAAAATATTAAGGTTCTACAATCTGAAGTGTGGTACAGATTTAAGCAAGGAAAGAAGCAAGATTTCCAGTGCGGATCCACATTGAAAAACCCACTAAAGTCAGCACAGTGCAATAATGGCACCTCTAGCAAGTCACTGCAGAAGACACTAACTTGGAGACAGTGATTTCAAGCTGAATCCGGGCAGCGTTTAAGCACAGGCCTTGCCTGCAGTGTATCGGCATGAGTTGCTGTTACATAACCTGAGCACACACCACGACTGCCTCGAACTCGTTCCCCTGGAGACGGGTAAGAATGCAATGCCTTCCCCCAACCGTCGTGACTGCTGGATGAACTTCGCTGACTGATACAAGGAGAAGCCTGTACATGGCTCCGAGTCAATGCATGTTCAAGCAAGTTACACCACCCACATTCTTTGTCTTGAGATTAAACAGCATACCTACATGTAACATTCCTTTGCTTAACTGCAGAAATGAAGAACAGTTGTTTACTTCCTAAATCTTATCAAAGCTCTAAAGACTGCAGCAAGCGTGAACCTCACCCCAGACAGGATCTGTGCAGCATGCTGCTCAGTGTGAGGGGCCTTGTCTCATGCTGCAATAGCCAGAGTCCCCAGTGTCAGAAGGGACAGCAGATTGCTGTCATGTTTTCTACTACTATCCTTTACGCAATAAACCAGTGAACTAGCCTTGAAAACCCACACGTTTCCTACTGAGATCCCAAATGAACCAGCACCTCCTTGGTGTTAAAACAGCACCTATCTTTGGCTAGGGTGAGTCAAATCGACTTTCTGAGCTTTTTGGGGGGCTATGTGTGCACCTTCCATGTGGCTGTTCCCTCTTGTATGACGGATGCCACGTGAACGGGCAAGCAGTCCTCTGTCGTACAAGGGCGCACGCTTCAGTTATGTGCTAAATACATATTTATCATATGCATATTTATCATATGACATTACATTTTGGCGACTGGGTAAATGAACTTTGTCAATTCATCCTGAAGGAGGCTGACTGTCATCATATACTTTAGTACCTAAAAACTGTGGTATCTATAAACTTAATACAAATTTAAGATTAATTTTGTTCTCTTGAAGATAGTAAGTGGCTAATACAGCCATGCTTGAGTAGGGACCAAACAGACCTTCTACTTGGTTCAAATTTGCAGAAAGTACTCCAAAATCTATACAGATACATGGAGATCAATGTGAGCTATGCCAAATCATCTGGTTACATTTAACTGTCTCTTTCCACAGAATTTTAATTTTAACTTGAGAGAAAAGCTTATTAAGATTAATCATATTATTTTTCAAAGAGCTGGTGGATATTCTCAGGGTACATTACTGATCTATAGTTTAAACAATTAATCATTTAAATTATGATTCCACTGTTATTCTACTTTATAAGGAACTTGAACACTTGTTGGCTACACCAGGGCAACTATAATGTTATATTCTGTGCTTTAAAATAAAAGTCTAACTGTATTGTTTGCTAGCTAATTTTGTCTGTCAAATCAAATATTTTATCCCTATGCTGTCTCTAACTCCCTCCTAAATACAGAGGAATTTGACGTAATGAAACACACAAAGCAAAACACCATTCAGTGGATTCACTGGGCCCAGGTGAAGCCAGGGATCCTCACCCATCCCTCCACATCCAGATCTGCCAGGGATCATCCCATGATCTACCTGCCAAGCCCTGTCACTCCTGTCAAACCCTGCCACCTGTCCTGGAACTCTTCCCATGCTGCCACCTCTGCCAGCCCCATCACTCACCCTGCCACCCCACCAAACCCTGTCACCCCTGCTGCGGCTCCCACTGAACTCTGCCGCCTGCCCTGTCACCATGACCAAGTGCTGTCATCCACTGTGCCACCCCGGCCAAAGGCCTGCCCAACCCTGCCCCCCCGGCCAAGCGCTTCCTCCGGGCTCCCCACAGGAGGCCCCGCGGGCTGCGCCGGCGGCGATGCGTTTACTCGAGGCCGCGGCTCTGCTGTGAGGACAGCGGCCTAACCCGCCCGGCCGGCCCGGAACCCGCCGGACCTCCCGGTGGCAGGGGGGGCGGGCGGGCACAGGAGCAGGGTGTCGGGGCGGCACTCACAGGTCCAGGAGGAGCTGGGTTTCCTCGCCGGCGCCTTCCCAACCGCCGCTGAGGCGGCTCATGGCAGCGGCGGGGAGCGGGGAACGCGGCGCCGCCCGGACCCAACGGCTCCAGGGAACGGTACCGAAATGGCGGCGGCTCCCTCCGTGCGGCGGGCATGACGGGAGATGTAGTCCTGCTCTCGGCCCGCCCTGAGATCACCTCAGGGGTCGTGGCGGGGAGCGGCAGGAGTGACTCGCGAAGCAGCATGAAAAGCCCCAAATCTCGCACAAAGTGTCAGTCTCGCCCCACTTCCAGCGCTTAGTATTTAGGACAGAGTTCTTCCCAAGCCTGGAAGAAGTACAGGGGGACCTGGGGAGGTGAGCAGCCTTCAGGCAAGGGGTGCAGTTGTTTTAACTACTGTTTCTCTCATGGCTGGCATCATTGCAGTCATACCACAGCACCGGTTTTCCTAACCTCCACTAATTTGCAGAGACGAGAGCCTGCTGCCTGCTGGATCTTTCTATCTGCAATTTAGTTTCTATCTCTCCCTTTTTCCTTCTGTCTGTTACATTTCTGTTTAGATAGTGTGGTATAAATTTAGACTACACAGTCCTTTAGACCTAACAACTTTATTAGCATATAACACTGCATTATTATCTTCAGACCTGTCACCCCTACTAAAAAGAACAAGTGATTGACTTAAACACTTAAACCCCTGTTTATGCAGAATTAAGTATCTAAGAGAAACACGGGTTGCTGATGATGCCCTGATAACTGCTGAAGTCAGTGACTGAAACATCTGGATTAAGATAAACCTCAAGGATGCTGATGGATGATGATACTACAAGACCTCCAAAATGTACTTTGTTACGATTGAATAACTAGAAATATGAATTAGTAGGTAATAGGATGATTCATATCATACCTGTAGAGCTTAAGCTATAAAACCCCTTTAAAGAAAAATCACTTAGATATGCCTGTTTTGGCTGGGACACTTCATGTGCATGGATAAATATTTACCTTTGTAATTCTATTCAGTCAGCACAGGCCAGTTGAGATTTTTTTAACAAAAGCAGGAGGCACATGAAGTGACTCAACAGAGTGAGCTTTGTTTCAGTTTTCCTGTCGACAGCACAAGTGAGACAACTCAGAGGTCCTGAGGGGTGCTTGCTGTAGCAAGAACCGAGTGTGCCATCTGTGAGTTGCCTGGGAGCCTTCCCATTCTATACGCAGGAGTCCTTTACTAAATATCCCATGACTGTTTTCTCCTTGTCTTTTGACCACCTTTTTAAGAGGTGACATCGCTTTGACACTACGGAAGCACCAGTTTGCCAATAATTATTAAGAACACACAACATTTCCCTTAGTTTTCTTATCTCACCCTCAAGCGCCAGCTTTCTGTCAATCCTTTCATGGAGAGCAGAAGCAGGAAGGAAACAGGCCTCCTCCTCATTCGTTCCTCTATCACTTGGGGGAGGAAGTTATCATCAACGTATTTCAGGAACCTCCTGGGTTGCTTATGCTGTGTTGTCCCTCCAACAGATACCAGGGTGGTTGAAGTCCCCCATGAGGACCATGGCTTGTGAATGTGAGGCTGCACCTATCTGTCTATAGAGGGCCTCACCCTCTCAGTCTTCCTGGTCTGGTGGCCTGTAGCAGACCCCCACTGTAATATCCCTTGCCCCTGCCCTCCCTTTAATCCTGATCCATAAGCTCTTGGTCAGCTCCTCATCCATCCCACCTTATTTCTCTATCATACGCTACTTCAAATTTTCTGAATAGCTTCCTTTTTTTTAATTTTTTTTTTTTTACTACAGATCTTGTGACTGTTCACTATCTACATATTACAGTATTTTTCTTACTTAGTGCCTTTTAACCCATAGCATGTATTAAGGAATTCCTAATTTCCCATGGAAGTTCAGGTTTTTCTTGGACTATCCCATATAAAACTACCCTGAGTTCTTCAGAGTGATGCAGCCAGTTTAATATGTTTCATTATGTGCTTTGAGGTCAAGCAGAGTGGTCTCGCTGCATAATTTCATTTGAAAATAACATTTATGATGCTTCCGTGGATAATTCATCACAGTTCTTGTTAATGCAAATCACATGGCTGCAGCTGTGTTGGCCTGATGAGTCAAGAAGGCAGTCTTCACCATTCTTAGAAACATCATTGTAAGGCAGTGCTTTAAGAACTAGTTCGAATAGGC
Source organism: Strigops habroptila (assembly GCF_004027225.2). Taxonomy (NCBI): domain Eukaryota; kingdom Metazoa; phylum Chordata; class Aves; order Psittaciformes; family Psittacidae; genus Strigops; species Strigops habroptila. Next base: position 67,254,640 of record NC_044279.2, read on the forward strand.
AGCTTAATTATTGTAACATAAAATATAAACAGGTCACCCTATGCCTAGTTCCTTCCTATGAGCCTACAATTGCTCTCTTAGTGTCCTAATTTGATCCATTATCATTTCTAATGTCTTCTTAGCTCCATATTCTCTGGTCCAGGCAAAACTGCATTGGTCCTGATTACACTACCTCCACTGAAGTCACACTAATGGCTTGGGCTTTGAGAAAGTGTCGCACACCGGTCAAAGGCCAGAGCGCGGTTTTGGTTGTGTTCTCGGGAGCGGAATTAAGACTCAAAACGGAGTCAAGCTCCAAGGAACTTTATTTGCCTAACAACAAATTTGCAAATTCCAAAGAGAGAGAGAGAGAGAGAGATAAAGAGAGAAAAGAAGGAAAGTAAGAAGAAAGAATAAAAGAGTTCACAGCAATAGCTACCACCCCAGAGCTGTGGCATCCTGACAGTCCGATTAGTTTCCAAGCCTGGGCGGGGGGGGAACATTCCCCCTGATGCTGCTTGGTGCCATTCTTTTATAGAGTGGTCATGAGCTGTTCTGCTGAACCACATCCTCCACCCGGCAGTGGTGCAAATGCCCAGTACTGTCACTAGGGGGTCTTCCAGAAGCTTTAGGTGGTCCTCAGGGACCTCCAGGCCACTTGATCTCCTCGACCCCGTGGTCGGCGCACATGCACAGGGGTTTGGTTGAGTTTCTCTGAGTTAGCTCCCCCGCGTTGTTCTGAGGTGTTGGTGGTTTTCCTGACATATCAATGTTGAGACAAACATCCTGCACAAACATCCACTGTGATGGTGGTGTCAGCAAGGTCAGTTTTCGCTCACGCTGCCTCTTCTCACTGACACAGCCTCTTACACCCACTGATCAATGCCCAGCTTGTCCCTGAGCAGTCATTGGCCTCTCCTGTCCAACTTTCCCCGTTTTATGTACTGAGCGTGACATTCTATGGTATGGAATATCCCCTTGGCTAGCTTGGGCCAGCTACCCTGACTGTGCTCCCTCCTGGGTTCTCAGTTTCCCATGTTCTGTTCCTCATGGGCAGAGCATGGGAAACTGAGAAGTCCTTGATCAGGGTAAGCATTTCTTAGCAACAAGTAAAACATCGGTGCATTATCAACTTTGTTCTCAGACTGAAGCCAAAACACAGCACTGCACCAGCTGCTGGGAAGAAAATTAACTCTATCCCAGCTGAAATCAGGACAGTACCCTTACTACCAATTATGTCATGTCACATCCCACATTCCCAAACACCATCACCTTTCCTGTCTTTTGATATATGTACACACATATATCATTCCCTTAGTCTATGGACCATCCATATAAAAGTCTGTTGAGTTAACTTAGTCCATGAATTTGGGCTCCATTTGCCACAAAAGACTTTCACAGGGCTGTAGAGGTGGTGTATGGTGTTGTACTGTTGCATGCTGAGTCCATTTCCAATTCCAACACCTCTACACTTGTCCAGTTTCATCAAAGTTCATTCTTCATTAATATGATTCTATGATTCTTTGATCATCGAAATAGAGTTTAGATCAGTGAAGACAGGTGCTGCCAGACACCCGCTGCGATGGTGGTTATCTAGCTTCCATAGGAGTGATAATATAGAGTATTATATTGCAATAAGCATCATACAGTTTAATTAATCAGCTATTTTCACCCAAAATCAAATCCCCCTGAGGTATGGACTAGACTTCCCCATCCTCCTGCACTACCCACCAAGTGCACCCAGGTCCTTGAGCAAAACCAATCCCACAAATGGGTTTGTCTTTGCCTGAGGCAGGAATAACCTAGACTGCTTTCCCATGTCACCACACAACTTGTTTCTCAAGGCCCAGGATAGTATTCTGGGCAGTGGAGTGGGGCACAGCATAGGTTTCCAGCCATCCTGTGGTTGCTTCCACCATTGTAAGCACATGGCGCATGCCTTGGCAGGTCGGTGGGAGTGTGATATAGTCAATGTGCCAGGCATCCCCATATTTGTACTTCAGCCATCGTCCTCCATACCAGAAAGCGGACCTGATCAGCTAGCCAGTCTGTTTCTGGATGGATGTATGTGACATTTTTATTGTGAGCACAATAAAAGTAGTAGGTGGGTGAAGTTAGACATTTCATTCACCCAGTAAAATAAAATTATTCTCCTTTGCTGAAAAAGGTTTTGCAAGATTAATCAATAGAATTGTAATCACTGAGTTGCAGAGCAGAATTTATTGAGTGTTTTAGTCAGTCCTTCTAGGTATCTTAATTGCTTTTTAACAGTTGTTACATATGGTTACAATGGCTAAAAATGGGGAGTCACTTTTCAGTCATGTTCTGTAGGGCCCAGGTCACCTTAAATTAAACAACTGACACCTGGTAATGTGGAGAAGAACTATCAGTTTTATTGATCATGTCTGAACTTTATCGTATGTGCATCCTGAAGTGAGTTAGTGCCGAGAATCCATCTCCTGTTATATGGAGTTCACTGTAAGATCAGGAATGGATTCTTCTGTGCTCAGCCTCTTTCTTTGGCTGAGAAGGGCTTTATTTGATCACACTGTTATGTGTAGAAAAAAGTTTGTACAATGAGCATGCCTATTAATTGTTTTTCACTATAGCTTGAAGCAGGTCTTAATAAAACTACACAGATATAGCTTAAAAATTACCTTCCTTCACTGACCCACTCCCTATTTCTAGATGCAGTGCCCAGAAATGTGTCGTCTTTTGGTTTCTCATTCAATGTTGCTAGCCAGCAACACATGTGCCCCAAGAACTTTATACTTTTGGTTGACCATAGAAACGTTACAGAATACATAGATAGGCAAGGTCTATATATGTCTCAGTGCCTGTTCTCCCTATCGTCCTGCCTGTTTGCTAACATCTAAAATTGGGTTTTAAAAGAGGAGCTATAGTGTACAGCACTGCACTGGAATCTGCAGATTCTCAGTTGAAGTGTTTTATCTCAGAGCACATGTTCTTAGTTTTGGGTCTCTGCCATCCTTCAAAATAAGCTGGCAACCAAGAGAGATGAAGATAATGAAGAAATAACTATTGAATAACTGAAATACAAATGATAATATTTTGCCTTCATCAGGTAAATTAAGAAAAATCCAGAATGTACTAGACCTAATGAAGTAATGAAAGAGTTGTTGGTTGGTTAATTTATGTACCTATTTTTTAGTGGATGCTATGCACGCAGCCTTTTTCTGACTGTTCTGGGGCTAAGGACTAAGTTCTTCAGTTTGAGCAAGATTATCTAAGGTGAGAAATGCCTTGTTTAAAATGCTCTATTTCAAGTAGTTTATAAATTAAAATTATAATATATAGTGAAACAAATGATCATGTATCAGTTTCTTAAGAGAAAGGTAACAAAAATGGTTGGATGGATTCCCAATGCTGCAACACAAGCCACAGATATCTCTCACTGACAAAATATAGGCGTTTTCACTGTATTGCATCAGCCTGCAAACACTTCCCTTTTATTTTGCATTCCATAAATATTTATATACTTTCTCATTTTATCATCACAGACCTGACTATAAGAAGATATAGTTTGTTGCCTGCAGTTGTCCTCCCTTGGCAGGCACTGTGAATCAGTATTCAGATCACAGCCCTGTATGGTAGGAGCTAGATGCAGAAAAGCATTGAGGATACAGTTTCTGTGTGATTTACCGTAAGTACAGCAAAGGATAACACACTGGAAGATATTTAAGGTAATACAAAACTGGGTTAAGACAGAGTGATCTAAAGAGCAAATCAGAAGTATGGATGTGAGCCTTTAGAACTGTTATGAACATTTTACAGATTGATATGCTCCTATTCCTTTTCCATCCACAAGAGAAATCAACATGGGTATCTTTTTGAAATGTCACTTTGGTACATAGATATGGTTCAGCACATTAGTATGGTTTCCTAGCCCATTCCAATCTCTTAATAAAGGTTTAAAAATTTAGTGCTGATGTATTGATATCTTGAATACCAAGGGAACTAACAGGGTCCCTGATAAGAGATCAGCTTGCAGTAGGATTTCAGCAAAAAAGGTCAGAGAGGGACAACTAGGTGATTGATCTCTGACAAGGCTAATTAGCAAATTATTACAAAGACGTAAGAAACATGGTAAGTCATGGCGAAGTGGTATGGCTGCTCTGATGTTAATGTATTGTGTAATGTGTTAGAGAGACCTATATTCCAAAAGAAAGGAAAGAAAAAGAGTCTTTGTGCTCTTTTATTGGTTCTTTGTCTGGTATAAAGGATTTCAGTGTCTTCCCCAGTTTGTTTTAGTTTTTTTTTTACCTGACTATCTTACCTTAAAGTTGTGAGATAATGATGGAGAAAACACAGCGATGACACAAGAAATATGCTAAAACTAACATTGAGGGGGGAAATATAAAACTTCATTTGTAGGAATAATGGTTGCCTTATCAGGATGAAAAAGGGATCCTCTGAAATCAATTAAATTGAAGACAGTTAAAAGATTGGATTGACCTCAAGAGGCCTTGGTCACAGGAAATACTGGTGCAATATTGTATGAACTATGTAGGAAATACCCTTGTGAGACCTCATAGGAGGTGACTTTGTTTAAAACAAACTGAAACAAACCTAGTTTCATTCTCCCACACACGCACCACAGTGTGTGCGTGCCCAAGGAGTCTGCCTGGAATGCAGGCATCAGGGCATGGGTGTTCAAGCCCATGACTAGCAGTTAGGCACCAAAGATGCTAGATGTATTTGAGATCTGTCATAATGACAAGGAAGACAAGTGATGCTAGGTGTGCTGATGCTTCTGGGTGGTTCTTAGGTTGGTGACCATGGGCAGGGTTTGGATATGTCTTTTGCAGTTTTGGATCTTACAGCTATCAGTATTTCCATCTCTGGGAGTCATTGTGAGTCATTACAGTTCTTTGTCTCCACATCTCAATGTCCTTTGAAGCTGGATGTGGTAGAGTCTCCATGACCTGCTCATTGGGTACCATTAACACAGGCCCTTTCCCTGATGGGTGGTTGTCTCTACACCCAAACATTCCTGTTCATGCTCTGTTCCCACCAATCTTAGCCTTTGTATTACAGTTCTTACAGTCAAACTCTTTTAGGTGATTGTGGTAGCCTAATTAGGTTGCAAAGGAGTTCTGCACACCCAATTCTGAAGAAGATAGGAATCCAAGTAGTATTCCTTGCAGTCTCACACCCATGGTGTACAGTCATTTCCACCTCTGCTATGAGAAGGATTGGTTGATTTTTTCACCAGGATGTTAGCATTTTCTTTAACTTGGTATTCTGTTTATCTGTAGACCACCCATCAAGGTAGCTAACAGTCTTGCTAATGCATGCTTATTAATCAAGATAAGTTTACTTCAGATGCAAACTAACAGTCTTTCAGATGTTGCATCAGTGTCATGTTTTTCTAAGTGTGGTTCCAGATAGCCCTATTATGTTCTTTGTCTTGTATATATTCTCAGTTTTGAGTCCCTAGATTTTTCAGGGTTCGTGGAATTCCTATTACACAACAATAGAAAGCCCGTTTTTACATATGCATATGTATACAGGGGTATATGCGTTTAAATTGCCTTTAAAGCTATTTATTATTGACATCTCTTTGCAGAAATATAATTGGCACATGTATACATTTGATTCTTTCAGGGTTTTCTTTTCAAAAGTGTTGAACCTTGTCTGAGAAGGATGTTCAACACTATAGTAAATTAGATCCAGTTTGAAGTAAACCTCCTGAACTGGAAGGAATGAGGAGAAGAGCCTCAAGACTACCATATTTCGTAGAATCATAGAATGGTTTGGGTTGGAAGGGAACTTAAAGATCATCTAGTTTCAACACCCCTGCTGTGGGCAGGGACACCTTCCACTAGGACCAGGTTGCTCAAAGCCCTGTCCAGCCTGGCCTTGAACGCTGCAGGGAAGGGGCATCCACAGCTTCTCTGGGCAAATATTTCACTCTTCTTATTGCATTGACTTCCTAGTTAATGTAGACAAAACCTGAATCAACATCATTTAATCTCTTTTAGATCCTTTCAGCCTGTTTTTAAAGCTTTCCAAAAGAAAACAAGCATATTTTAATCCCATTTGAAAAGAGTAACTAGAGATCTATTGGTTGCTTTGAGTGCAGAGATTTTGCTGTCAATTCACATGATTTTTATAACCGATTTTTTTTTTCATTCAAAAATGTAAAATAAAAACCTTTATCAGTCTCACTAGAGCATCACTCAGCAGCTGTGCACGGAAATCTACTGTGCACCACATCTACTGTGCATGGAAAAGCACTGCCAGGAAACAGGCCTTGTAGGAGCTATGTGGGTGATGTAGGCATATAGTAAATATTGGAACCTGTGTTACTGTTAGAAATCATAACGTCTGATTAACAGAAGTTTAATCAAGTTTTAATCAATACATACATACATAGCATTCAGCCTTACTGATTGGTTGATTTGTGTTTTAGGTCAGAGAGACCTAGTACCTAGGATATGGACATAGATTTATGAGACTATTCAAGCGATATCCCTATAAGGTAGTGGTTTGGAAGGAACAGTACTTTAAAGATTATTCAAGTAGAACTTTTAATTGTGTTAAGAAACAGAGTTGTATACTAAGAACCAGTCAAGGAGAGAGAGAAGAATACTGGCGCAAACACAATCGTTGGGATTTATCCAGGACCCTAAAAGGTAAAAAGGACATAGCGAGGAAGACGTCTTACTTCATCTGAGGAAGACTACTTACTTCATCCTGAGACCCCTGCCCACGACCACCAGGAGGCACTGCGCAAGCGCAGAACATATGGAAATGACTTTTATACTCATTATAATACGAAGCGGGGATGAGTCATGAATATGTATCAGCATATTGGGAGAGGCGATGCATATGTAATACTTTACAGGATAAATTGCGGGCGAGTTGTGACGGTCTTTGGAACCAGATTTGGGTGGGTACCCCTGGTTCCCGGGGCCTCGAAATAAAGCACCACATATAACCTCCTTAGAGTGGTTATGTGTTCTTCTCTCCGCTAACATTACTATCGAAAAAGCCTGAATAGGTACGAGGGCTTCCTAAAATGTCAGGATGACCTGGAAACAACACTGACTAATGAAGAGAATTGATAGCTAAGAAGGCCGTATGTAGGTGGATTATGAAACAGGGCTAAAGAATTTCTTATCAGAAAATACTATCGTTGGGAACTGGTACCTCCTGAAAACACATGGACATTGTCAAGAGATGAATTTGGTGTGTCAGCAAGACTTGATTAGGCTGTCCTTTAGATGATCTATCCTCATTATGTCTTCATTATAATATTAAAAATTGCACTTGAGGTCAAAAGACCCCCACCCAGGTTGAAATACCCTTTCCCTGAGCATCTGTAGTAAGAAATCAATGATGTAAATTAACTATCTAATTGGTAAATAGTGTGAGAGTTACGGGGAGTTACTAACCTGAACTGAATTGTGTAACTATGTGAATTTTGTATGGGTTGGTGTGCTAGCTTTGTGGGCTACCACCTAGCACCCCTCTTTGCACATAATAACAAATTATGTGCAATAAACAAGTACCTCAGCTCTGTGTGAATTGGCTGTTGCACACCAGGTGACACATGCTGGTTTTGGGTGCATTTGAACTGTGCATGGCCCTCGCATTAAGTAAAAAAGGAGGCAGGTGGGTGTACTAGAGGGATCACTCTCTGCCTGCATGATAAGGGTGCAATGCTAATAACATGGATCAGTATGTATTTCTGGTGCGAGATGCCAGACTCTTTGAAATGCAATGGAAGATAACATGCAACGCCTTTCATCAGTGTATAAAGGAAGAGCAAACAAAGAACATGGTTTGTGATGTTCTTGCTAGAGGCACACAAGTGTTGATACCATCTTGAGACAAATGTGTTGGTGCCTTGAAGCTGGCCAAGTGTTTGCCAGCATACAAAGCACCCAGCTATCTCTTCTGAAGACAGGCTTTGGAATTTCCTGGCAGTGATCCAATGGTGCTGATATCCATGAAAGGAGTGTTACTTCTTGAATTCTCATCATTATTAGACAAGCAAAAAAGAATGACTGTTGATTTTTCCCATGCTTGCTTTTATTTGTAGTATTTGAGAGTCCTTTGCAACGCCCTTCATTCAATGCAGCTGTTGTTACAAGCTTTCAGTTTCTCCATTTGTTTCTGCAGGGATTTCTCAGAAGCGTGTCTGGTAAACGAACTTTTGGAACTAAAGAGGCTTTCTGCAGCTACAGTACTTTTAATATTCCAGATTGATTAGGACACAGGTCAAAAAGAGCCTTTAGAGCTAGCAACGCTGGTCTCTGGAATATGATGAGGACTAGGTGCCAAATGGAAGTAGCACTTGGTGTAGGTTTTAATACTCCTTCATTAAGTTAACTCAATCAGTGTCTGTTGTTGTTTTAAGGGAGCAATATTTAACAGAGGAAGGACGGTGTAGCTTATTCACTACCCACCTAATACTAATGAGATTAGAATATCCATTACACAGGAAAACAGAAAATTAAATGGACATTACCTATCACGTGGCCTTGCAACTTTCTCCCACAAACCACTTTTCACACTCAGCCCCTACCGTTACTTGTAAAACACTGTAACAAGTTTCTGCAAATAGTTTCCATGAATTCTGTGGCAGGGTGAGACGACAAGCTCAGCACCTAAAGGAACCCCTAGCAGAAGTTGCAAGGTCCTCAGCATGCAATGGCCTTTTTTCCTTTTTCCAATGCTTTGATGAAGAACTACCGGGGGGGTGGGGGGGGGGAAGAAATTTCTAAAATTTAGGCAGGGTTGGATCCTCTATCCTCAAGGAAGTAAATGCCCCCTTTGGATACATGTGTGGGCTTCATTCTCTGCTTGTGTCTCACCCTGACAAGCTCCTTGCAGCTCTCCTCCAGTGCCATAGCAATCTCACCTGGTGTCAGAGGGCTATGAATAACAAGGACTCTCCAATGTTTTGGTCAGTTGCATGCACACATGACTCAGTAGATTCTTCTGGAAGCTCACATGGAACATCTTGAGTCCCACCTCTGTCAGCCTGTCCCTCTCAGCAGTTAGACTACATGAGACTTGCAGAGAATTTGGCACCTCTAGCTGGGCAACCACACAGCAGTGAGCTGTGCTTCCACTCTTGCCTTGCTCCTCTGGCATTTCTGTGTGTCCCTCCCTTCTGGGCTGCCTGGCCCTGTGCAGTGTGGAGCTTTCACCACTGCCAGAAACACCCTGGCCTGTTGAAAGTGAGGTGGAGATCACCCTCTGTCAAATTCTCTATGGGCTCATGGTTCTTGTCACCTCCAAATTTTCCAGTTCTCTAGAAGCTGAGACGTGGCTAATGGTTAGAAAGAACAAGTAAGAGATCTTGGGAGACCCAACCCACAAGGCTGTATGAGATAGTTGTGAAAAACAAGCCTCGAGGGAAGTGCTAATAAACTACTTTACCCAGGATGATTGCAGGAAATCATTCTGTGCTTGGGTCAGAATGGATAAATTTGAAAATACACCCTCTATTTGCTGTGTTGTGGGTGGGCTTTTGTGTTTGCTTTGGTTTGTTCTTTTTTTTTCTTCCTAACACTCCCCTCTCAGCTTCTAGGAACCTGATTGTCAGACATTTATTATCTTGCTTACAAAATGAGCTGCAAATGGCTGGCAAATCCAAATGTTCCTTCTCCTTCCCCACCCTCTGAATATACTTGTCTGACCTTTATTATTTAAGTCCATCAAACAGAACTGTTAAGGCTAAGCAAAACTAAATCCTTCAAAAACCTGTTTGCCTGGCCTTTATAGTCACTTTCTTCCAGACAGCCTCCAGCCTGGTCATCCAGCATTTTTCCTTCAGAAATAATAAACAAGAGTGAGATTCACTGATGAAAATTCGCAAACTTGTATTAAAAAGTTTGTCTGTTTTTCATAACAAGAAATTTATTGCATTGTTGCCTGCTGCTGCATTTCTGTGGTGCACTGGAGCAATATAGACTGTTTGTCTCTAAAGCCAGTGGAAAAGATAGAGGTGGCTGGAGAGCCAAAGTTCGAGGGGAAGACTGATCAATGACAGTTCCAGAGGTGATGAAGTCCACACACTGTTTTCAGACAGAAACTTGAAAATAACTGAATGGGATCAATTCACGATGCAATGTAGGCTCATACCATCCTAAAAAAACAGGCTAATCACACATCATGGGAAAACCCAGTGTGTTAAAGACAAGGCAAAGGCACGATCTACCCCAAACAGGTAACCCAGGCCAGTGTAACTGTCAAACGAAGCAGGCAACACAGCAGAGTTGAAAAGGCAGATGGCCAAATATCTGACAGAAATTGATGACACTGTTTTTTTTTAATTATTATTATTTTTTTCTTGTCCAGAATTAGATATAAATTGCTGAACTTGCTGATACTACTTATCTAAATGCATGAACCTGTATAAATCCATGGCTTTTATGCTTGAAACATTTAATTTTCCATGTTTTGTAACTTTCAGCCTTGAAAAAGGAAGTTCTATTTTTAATTAATGAATCTAACTTTTATGCAGTGCTTAATTTGCTATAAGAACACGTAATGCATCTTTGGGATACATTCTTCATTTGGTGTAGAGAACATGACTGTATACCTGCCAGTAATTTTGCTTATTAGTTAAAAGTAAAATAGTAAAGGTCTGTGAGAACACTATGTATATCCGTTTGAGCATACATGGCAAGCATTTTGGCAATGTATGATATTTTGTTAACACGGTGAAAAAGCTTTAGATACATAGATAGATGGGTAAACACAGTTTAGCATGGGATAATAGGCTAGTTAATCTATGTTTAAATTGTTGGGCTGCTTTTCCTTTGCACCTGATCTGAATAAATGCTCTTTGTGTGAGAAAAATGTTCTGCTACCGATTTGTGCTATTTTGATGGTAGTGCCTCCTAAATTATCTTCAGTTATAAATATATCCAGGAAAACACTGGGAATCTATTAGTTTGTTCCCATGAGATACAAGTAAATCATAGTTTCGCTGTCTGACCTTGCCTCCCTACCTTGTTTTTCTTTTATCAAGACAGGATGGTTTACATTGTGCTTTGAGACAATTCATTTAAGGTTGAATTGTGCTAGTTGGCCTTAAATGTGCTGCTTATATCCTGGGAAAAGAGGAGCTATGCACATAGACCATGGCTATGTCTAGCATTACAGAAGACATGAGCTCAGAAAAAGAGACCACCTCTGATGCAGAGTGCTTCCACTAAACCCTCAGAGCCCTGTCTTTCCCCAGATCATCAACTGTTACGTGTAGGGATTTTGAATGCAACTAAGAGCCACATGTACACTCAGAGAGTGCAAAAATGAAACTGGCTTGGAGAAATAAGTTTAAATCACAGAATCATTAGAGTTGGAAGGGACATCTGGAGATCATCCAGTCCAACCCCCCTGCCAAGGCAGAGCCACCACACATGTGGAACAGGTACCTACACATTTGGGATATCCAAGGTCCTGGGTAGTGCGAGAAGTGCGCTCACCTTTAGAAAAATTTAACTGGGGACAAAGTCAGTGGAGCAAAGGTTTATTTACAGCGCTGGGTGCATGCCTTCATATCCTGCATGCACACTTGTGAGTACAGAGTCAAAGTTTCTTATAGTCAAGCCTTTTACATAGTCACAGGACTTTCAGGAAGACGAATTCCACCTCCCAACGACTGATGCAATCTTCATTCTTTCTTCTGTGCATATCCGGGAGGGTCTTTTAAGAACTAGTTGATAAAGGCTAGTAGTCTCCTTTGATATGAACTTTTGACCTACTTAACCCCGTGCATGTGCCTAAAGCCCTTATCATATAACTTGTTCTGTTACTTCGAGGTTAGATGTTGGTTCGATCTAGCATGACTGCCATATGTTCTATGTCCAGCCGCAAAAGTCCCTTCTTCCTGTTTGTTCCACAGTTTCAGGAATTTACATTCTTCCAATCTGCCTACGCGATTGTGCTCAAGCAGGATGCAATGCAAAAACAAAAATAAAGCAAGCTTTTGCTGAAGCAAACTATTTATATTGTTAATCACAGAAGCAAGCACATGGGGTTAGGGACCAAATTCCCTGTGAGACACACAAAACGTGAAATTAATTCAGTGTTATTTGACAAAAAATAAAATACAGAAACATGAATGTACAGGCATACACAGTTTGCTACAGGGCTCCTTAAAAATCATTGCTGGTAAAACAGGATTTATACTGCAAACAAAGAATCCCATCTTTAGTCAGTTCTTTGTCAGTTTAGCAACTCTTCAGTTCCATCAATAGGGCAAACATTCTCAGGAATTCCTCTGACACAGGTGTGAGAAACTATGGACTAGGATATTGTTTATTAAGATTTATGTTAAGCTCAATGTAAAGGTTAGGCAACAAAAGATGTGAAATCGCTTATGCAAACAGCTACCGGACACTGCTTGAGTAAGATAAGATAACCACAATTGCGAGATAACCGCCAGACTTCCAGGAACCGACAGAAACAGGACAAACAACCCCATATAAGGACATATGAATGAGGGGTCAACTATGGGATAAAGGAGGAAGACTTCTTACTTCGGCCTCAACGACCACCAGGAGGCAGAAAACGACCCCCTAACAACAACTGAAGCATGCGCAGAGTACCTCCACTACTTCATGAACACGGAAGTAAAGATGTATAAAAAGGGACTGTTTGAACTGCTCAGTACGGCAGTTGGCGGAGCGCAGACTCCCCTGTCGTCCAGCGCTGGTTTTGCTCATATTCTACTTGCTATAATTAATAAAATTTTAATTGGATTATGATCCGTTGTGGTCTCAATTTATGACACAGGGATCCCCCATTACCTGGGAGATTACCCAATTCCAGTCTAAAGAAATTTACAGCAAGGAGGAGTAGCTAAGGACTTTGAGCTTCAGTAAAGAGAAAGAAAGTGAGAAAGAGTGAGAGCAAGCACTTTCTCGTATAAGTAAAGTGAGGAGAACTTATACCTGTCCTTTAGGTTTGTGGGGAGTGAAGTCAAGATCCCTTGTGAGGGATTTGGACGCACCTGCTCTGCTTCTACCCTTCTTTTCCTTCTCTCTCTCTCTCCATCCGTTGCTCTTTTGCTCTGTAGAGACTCCATATTTATATTAGAAACTTACTTTGATTCTTCGAAGTCTTTTCAGTGTTACATGCATCAACAGAGAGGGACCCTTCCCTTGGAAGCGATGTTTGGGCAGTGCTATCAGAGAATCAGGGTTGCTGTGAGTCCTGGGCTGACTGGGGGAGTGGCAGCTAGGAACAAAAGAGAGACACCAGAGAGCCATTACCTTGGAAAGGTCATTCAGGGCAGAGGCATCTGCAGCTAACAGAGCTTTCAGCAGCTAACAGTTGCTCTTAGCTTGCTCCAGGCACTTCACCCTCACTCCAGCCCCACCTCAAAAGGAGACTGTGGTACCATGCCTGGAAGGAGGATGCATCCCCAGCCCATGTCCATCACAGGTGCTGGGACCCCTGAGGTTGCAGGGAAGATGGTCCAATTGATTCATTCAGGAGCACTAGAGCCTGACTGCCCCATCCAGCCCATTTACTTTCTTTATCGCCAAAGACTCCTGCCTGCCCACCCACCCTCAGGCACAGCTGGACAGCCCTTCCTTCTTAACCCTTGCTGCTTTGGATCTGACTTCATGGCTGTGAGTCAGTGGAATGCCTGGGAGCAAGCTGGAGCTCTGCATTACAGAGCAGTTGCTTTCATCCAGGACTTTGGTGGGATTCTTCATTTCCCCTCCACTATAATATATTTTACATCTGCTGTTGGTAGTCATAGTTACTGCAAGTATTAAAATAATGATAAGATCCTGCACATGGGTCAAAATGACCTTCATTAACAATCAGGCATGAGTAAAACCAGGCCCGGGTTCTATTTAAAAGTTCAAAGGAGAACAGCTGGGATTGATTGTATCAAGGATGAGTTATTTGACAGCTTGGCAAAGTAACCATCTGATAAACTAATTTGGAATGAAACTAATTTTTAAGGCATCCTGAAGAGAACTGCTTTGTTGCAATATTAAGATCAAACCTACAGGTCAAAAAGACCTGTCAAAAACACCCAGGTGAAGCCCCTTTCTCTGAGCATGTGTAGTTATATGAATATATAATCCTATGTTAATCAATAACAAATCAGTATGTAGCAGGTGTGCACTAATTATTATTTTTGTATATAAAAGAGCATTGAAACTTGCTGTTGGTGTCCTTGATTTGTGGGGATGTTCACCAAGCACCCAGACCTGAATAAACACAATATCTCTCCTGAGGGTGTGGAATCGACTTACTGCACAATGGGTACAAATCTGCTTTTCAGACAACACCTCTCCGGAGTAGTGTTGCCAGGATTTTCATAATTTCTCAGTTCTTTATTTACTGATAAACACTTGTTGCCTAATCTGAATAGCCCAAGTACAGTATTGACCTGGTGCATTTAGATTCACTTACATTTTATTCCGCATTACCTGGCTTGGCCCTAGTGAGGTGCCTGTAGCACTGTGGAGGGGCAGAAAGATGCACAGACCAAGTAAGATCTACAGAAATACATACTTACAAACAGCGTTCTCACAGTTTTTCACTCATGTAATAATAAGCAAAACTGCTGGAGAACCTAGCCCAAAGATGCACTATATATTCTTACAGCAAAATAAACCTGAAATAAAAGGTGATGATGAGCTGTTAAATTGGCTCAGCCCTACAATGGACTTTACTTTCTGGATGTGGTTTCAGAAAGGAATAAACTGATGGGATGGAAGTAGGTGTTACTCCTCCAGACCTCACCCTGCCTCCTATCTATGCGGTGCCAACCTCACCCTTGCACTACTGCTTTTAGTTTCCACGGGAGCAGATGAAAATAGCTAGCTAACTAGCATGTTATTTTTGTTGGTGTAAAAACTCTCCTCTGAATTAAACCAATATCCTACAGTGGATTTTAAACTGGAAAATACAATGTGCATGGGGATAATGAGTACAGGGGGCTCCTGGTGGTTTGGAGCTGAGACACTGCCAAGACAAAGCTGAAATCCACATCAAGGGGACAGGACTAACTGCAAAAGAAATGTGCCCCACAAGAAACCCATTTTCCTATGGTGTCTAAAAAATCAGAGTAATTATGATGTTTAAAGAAGAGTGAACTCAGAATTTTTTATGCTGTTGCTTAGAAATTAATAGATTTGTGAGAATGAGGGTACTTTCCTGGGAAAAATGTTGTGCAATCGGTGGAAGTGAGAGTCTCTGAATTTGTTTTTGATTCAACAGAAATGAGGTTTAGATTCAACTGGGCTGCTGAGCCACCAGGTCTGCAGAAGCAGTTGTTTCCAGCTGTTGACAAACAGCTGTAAAAGGAAGCTTTTTAGCTTGGTCATGCAAGGTCCATCATGCTTTAGATGTGGACCACATCAGTTAGGTTTGTACTCATAAGGCATGAGTGGGCCACGGATGGTAAAAAACACCTTATACTTGCTTCAGCTATGGCCAGGAAGAAGGTTACATGCAAAAGCTTTTTAGTATAAATCTAATACAGTTATAGAGATATTTAATGATTGAGAAACGAATGATAAAGGGTAGTGTGAATTGTATGGTTTATGTTGATTTATACACAAGTGTTTATGGTGACTCTAAACAGTCATTAATTTAACATGAAACTCCTGTATTGCTTAATGCCTGGGGCAAGAGCTGTAGAGCTGTATAACTTTATCTAACCTCATGTTTGGAGGAGAGAGGCGTCACGGTGGATTTCAGGAGGTCCCTTTCAGACCATGATTAACATATGTTCCTGTGACCCCAGAGCAAGGCATCTCTCATGTAAAATTCTTGCATGGCAAAAGACATAAACCAGCCTTCCACATCCTTCCCACACACCTCCACTTGCTCATGTACTCAGAACTTTGTGCCGAAATGATTTATAGCTGCTGTAATTGTTTAGGTTATGTAGTTAAAGTAGGTGCTTTGAGATTAAGTTTGCCTGTAACAAACACCATGAGTCAAATGATATAAAAGAACTCATCAGAAATGCACTATATGACATGACATATGTGCACATGTGAAATTGTTTTAGAATCCCTCGGAAGTGCAGGGAATTTGCAGAAGCAACAGTACTCCTTAGACAAAAGCAGGAAGCTAGTTGTATTTCCCATAAAATGTTCTGTATTGCAGGCAGGCTTTAATCCAGTAATCCTGAAAATCCTCCAAAACAAGCACTAAATACCTATCCTTAGAAAAAAAAGTAAATACTCCAATGCCCCAAGGCTTGATTAATCAGATAAGATGGAGGCTTAATGAAACAAAGAAAAATAAAGATTCATCTTCAGTACCACAAGAACCGTGACCATCACCATGACATTTCTATCACTTACGCAGAGTTCCTGCAAACTACAGCAAGGGGAAATAACTATCTACTTGTCTTTGTTGATATCATTAACCAACTTGATTGAAACTCTCCCCTAAAAAAGGATAGCATAGATGTTTATGCACTTCTTTATCTGACAGAACACATGATTTCCAAAGGAGGCACTTTCAGTGTCGTAAAACCCAGTCATACTTCATGGAATAATTAGTTTGACTGATTTGTAAATAGCAGGTTACACAAGAGACTTCCATGGTACTAGATAATCCCCAAGTCGATGGGAATGCAGGGAAATCAAATCAAACCATTATAAAAACCTGAAGGAAAATGGTAAGTGCAACATTTAAATTACCACTGATCTCAAAGATTGAGCTTCTACAAATTCTCCAGCCAAACTTAGCCTATTTGAATCAATGACTGAGTGGCAAAGGTACCCTTCAAAACTGGGGTAGCTCTGACTCTTCTCTTGAGAGACCAATGTGCAATAAACTGGGCTGCAAGCTGACGCATGTAAGACAGCATGCTGTTTAGCATTCTGGTAAAAATCAAATATGTTAAAGAAGGTTTGTATGCAGCAAAGGGGCTGATCTATAAGTTATCTCTGAACCTAGCCATGCACACGCAAGGCATTACCAGCCTAGCTTTGGGATGAAGTTTTTCCATCAGATTATGTTGTGGCTGGGACTATTCCATGTGAAAATTATGGAAACCCAAGAGAGGAGCTGAATAAATGGTGACTTTTGTAACTGACAGTCACTGGCTTGATTTTGCTCTTGTTTTGTCATGAAATGTTCTGTAATCTTTTAAGCTCTCTGCAATGTTGTGCATGACACATACTTTGTTCAGAGGGATAAGCCGAGAAAACTACAAGCCTACTTTTAGGACATTTGATAAGCTTCAGCTCTTAAGATAGTACATGATCCTAGGTTGATAAGTCCACAAATGCTGAATATGCCTTAGCAAGCTTTATGACAATATATTAGCCTATACTGAAAGCATTCTTACTAAAAAGATACAGAAGAACTGGAAAGCGTAACAGAAAAAGCACATCAGAAGCAAAGAGCTTTCCTATGGTGAATCTAGCTAGAACTTGTTTGACAACAGAACAGACAAATAAAACTCCAGCCCTCGGATCACCTTTGTGGAGTTTTCTGGACTTGTTTGAGCAGGTCCACATCTTATATTGGGTGCCCCAGAGCTGGACACAGTACTGGTGGTGGGGTGTCACAAGAGTGAGGAGAATCACCTCCCTCAACCTGCTGGTCACCCTCCTTTTGATGCAGCCCAGAACATGGTTGGCTTTCTGGGCTGCAGGTGCACACTGGTGGGTCATGTTGGGCTTCTTGTCAACCAACTCCCCCAAGTCCTCCTCCTCAGGGCTGCTCTCAATCCAGCCTCTGCCCACCCTGTATTTGTGCTTGGGATTGCCCCAGCCCAGGTGTTGCCCTTGGCCTTGTGGAACTTCATGAGGTTGGCACTGGCCCACCTCTCAAGCATGTCCAGGTCGCTCTAGATGGCATCCCTTCCCTCCAGCATCTCGGCTGCACCACACAGCTTAGTGTTACCAGCAAACTTGCTGAGGGTGCACTCCATCCCACTGTGTCACCAACAAAGATTGTACTCAGGTTGTTCTGGACAAAGTGAGAATGGAAATGTGCTTGGGCAAGTGGAAACATGAGAAGAAACAGTAGAACAAGGACTGAAATAATGGTATATATTGTTACCTAAGGTCAGCAGTTCACCTGGATCACAGTGCAACCTAGGCATAGTTTCATTCAATAACCAGATAGCAAGAAAATGAAACCGTAAGGTAAGATGAAAGGATGATGAAGGAGCTGGTCTACAGACAACTAGATAGGGAAAACAAAAGCAGAGCATTGACTCAGCAGTGTTGACTAAGATGCGCATAGAGTGAAAATAGATATGGAGGCAAAAGCTCACAGTGACTGTTGACTCTTTAAGAGTATATAAGGCCTACCCAAAAGCAGTTTGTTCTCAGGATTGAAGAGCATATTAAGACATGCAGTGAGGATTCAGTACTGGCATGTCTCATCCTGTATGTCATCCACAAGTCGTTATGATTACTTGGACACACACATACTGATACTTCTGTTGCTGAAAATAGGAGTAAAAAGAGTCAGCTAATTTACAAAGATTAATTAAAAATCACTTTCCCTATTTCTACAGTCTTGTAGTGAGTTTTGTTTCATTAACTGCCACATTAGTTGGTAGAGAATCCAAGGTGGGAAAGCAGTTGCCTCTTTGTTGTGAAAATAAGTGGTTGGATCCATTCATTGGAAAAGAAAAAAGGTAGGAATTACACACAGTGACTGATAATTCAGATAGAGAAAAAAAAGTACATTTCTATATAGTGGTTGGGTCTATTGATGCAAAGATTTGTAACAGAAGTATTAAGATTAGTAAAAACACATATATGTCTGAAAGTACCACCAGAAACAGTAACAGAAGGGTTAAAAGGTGAGTGTTGGTGGCATAGAGACCAGATTGTCAGCAAGATCACAGAATATCAGTAAGAATAGTGGAGAAATGATGGACAGAACTGAAGATGTGAAGAGAGAATGACAGGAAGATAAGGAACAGGATTTGATCCATAAAATATCTGAAGAGAGAGGCACAATGAGGGGTAAACCAGCAAAGTTAACTCAGGAAGGTTCAATAAGATAAAAAGACAAAAGATTACAATTACTGTCAACTCCAGAAGTGCCTTCAGGAGTGGAAGGCACATTCCAAAGCCAGTTCATTTTCCCCAGCCAAAAGAGAGATATGATGACCACTCTCCAGCTCGTACCCCTGTTTCTCCTTGTCATGCAAAAGCAATCTCGGCCAGACCCAAGACTCTCTTAGTGGTCTGGCCAAGATGCCTTGAATATGACAGGTACTCATGAGGCTGGTGGTATTAAGATCATGAGTGTGAGTGAAATCAGTATTGTTTAAAACAAAAAAGCACCTTCTCTTTCTTATTTTGCTACATTAGCAGCAACATAGACTGAAGGCTTATTGGCTAAGGAAAATGATAGCTCTGGGCAGACCAGCGGTAGGTGTTGGCTGATAATGAATAGGTTTAGAACTAAAGAAAATAAAATAGAAGTTATGTGTTGGAGAACCCATCCATTCTCCTGAAGACAATTCAAGAGCAGGTGCCTGGTTATTGGACTGATAAAATGAGACCAGACAGTGCAGCCCTATGTGACACTGAGAAAAGTTTTGATCGATCATCTCATACTTTATACAGAATAAGTGAAAAGAAGCAAACAGCATCAGCTTTATGCTATCCAAAAGGGTATCCCCTCTCAGAGGAAGAGACCGTGTACTTATTCTCAGAGATGGGATAGTCAAATAGGAAGTATAACAATGTAATAATTAAACTCTGCAAGAACCAAACCAGGGAATACAAGTAGAAGTTATAGAACTGCAGATGTATTTAACTGCTACTGTGCATGTCCTGGGTTCAGCTGTAGCAGTCATTTTTCTCCTTCTTAGTAGCTGGTGCAGTGCTGTGTTTTTAACTTTCAGCCTGGGAACAATGCTGATAACAGCGATGTTTTTAGTTGTTGCTAAGTAATGTTTGCTCTGACCAAGGACTTTCTCAGTCTCATGCTCTGCCAGGGAGGAGGGGAAGCCAGGAGGAAGCAGAGACAGGACACCTGACCCAAACTAGCCAAAGGGGTATTCCATACCATGGCATGTCATGTCCAGTATATAAACCGGAGGGATTTACCCGGAAGGCCCAGATCACTGCTCGGGTCGGGCTGGGTATCGGTCGGCGGGTGGTGAGCAATTGTATCCTCTCCCCTTGTTATTTCACTAATCATTATTACCATTGGTGGTAGCAGTAGTGGTTTGGTTTAATACCTTAGTTACGGGACTGCTCTTATCTCAACCCATGGGAGTTACATTCTTTCGATTCTCCTCCCCATCCCTCCGGGAGCGGAGGGAGAAGAAGTGGGGGAGTGAGCGAGCAGCTGCATGGTTCCGAGTTACCGGCTGGGCTCAAACCACGACAGTGCAGAAGATAAGTGAGTTGCAAATAGGCATGTATCAAGCAGATGGCAAGCCTACAAATTTTGATTTTAAAAGTTGACCAAACCCAAGATGATGTTACTACAACAGATAAAGCACAATGAATTTTTGCTAAATGAATTACATTATTGTGTCTGAGTAAAGCAAAATATAAGGAGGCTGATATCTTACCTCAGTTTCACCCAAACCAAATGAGTCATTAGTCAGGTGCTGGTCTTTCTGTAGGGAAGGGCAGTTTTGTGATGAATGGTTCTTCTCTTTTATCTCTTCAGGGATTACTTTCTTTCATGTTTGTGTGTTAACATTTATGCATTAACTTCTTTTTGCTACTTCACTGTATGAATAGTCTTCTCTGTCAAGACAGCACCATCCTAATTTCATTCCAGTTTCATGTCAAAGTTTTCAAATCAATAGCAGTTTCTTTTAAAAAGCTAATGACTATTTTGTATCAGGAGGTGTCACTTCTTTTTGGTTGCCAACAAGAAAGGCACAAACATGCTCAAGAAAAAGTTAATTTTTTAATGTCCCAGAAAAGATGATAGCAAGTTATAAAATCCTGCATCCTCTGTGTTACTTGGAACCCTGAGATCGCAAAGCATAGGATGGGCCTCTGGTGATGGCACAACACACTGTGCAGATCCCATCCCTGGCAAGGTTGGCCAGCTCTGTGCTCACCTGCACTCTTACAGAGCTTTGCTCACAATACAGATTGATCAGCCCTGATAGTAATGAAGTTTGGGATGCAGACTTAGCTTTGAAAAGTCCCTTGGCAATACACCCTAATATCCTTTTCACATTAATAAACCTTCAGTTCCTAGGATCAATATATGCAATTGGTCATCAAAGACACACAGGATTCCAAGTGGACATAACACTATACTACATATGTGCTTATGATTAAACACATTGATTAATTAAACAATATTTATTGTCAAATAGGGTTGAGAAATGGTCACATGGTATTCATGATACAGGGGCAAGCACCTGGATTAGGTGTTATGTGCATGTGTGAGAGCCTGGACAATGATCTTGTCTCAAATACTGCTTACATTGCATAGTGTGAGAGCCAGGAAACTGAGCTTGTCTGAGACACTATTTGCATTCAATTAGGTGAGGCCTTGCAAGAATTATCACAAATGAAGCAAACAACAAGGATGTTAGCTCTCGATACTGCATAGACAGGATCATAGAATCATAGAATGGTTTGGGTTGGAAGGGACCTTAAAGATCATCTAGTTCCAACCTCCCCAACCCCTTTGAAGCTGATAAGCCCCCACAGGACTGAAAAATGCTTAACTCAAGCTGACTCAAAGGATGAAGTCAAATAGCAGACATCAAGATATGAGGGACAGCCTGGAGGGCCTTCAGGGAACCCCACCTTTGGAACTGCATATGTGCTCACTAAACTACACCCATAGTTATCATATCACACCTCTCTATGCTTTGTATGCAAATTATGGATAAGACCCCAAAAGAAAATGAATATAAAAGGGCAGGGCTCAGGTCAAAGGAAATGCTCCCACCACTGGCAATACCCTGAGTGAAGAGGATCAATGAGATGTTGCTGGATTGTCGGTGGTGATACTTCTCTTTCTTTCTCTCCCTTTATCCCTTCTCCTCTACTCTCTTTTATATTGAATATTGACTAGATCTAAGTAAAAACATGTGTCACTGGACTTGCTGATCTGGTTAAAGTAATCATTGTTGAGTTATTATATCTAACTACATGCCTTCTATTTTAATAATATTAATTTATGATGAATAATATTTATTTATGATGAATAAATCATAAATCTGGTTGATTGGTGTTGTTTCACCTTAATTCAGTACAAGGGGCATTGGTCCCAAGGGGAGGGAGGTTGTTCTAAATGGCTCTTTTTGGGTTGCAACAGGATCACTGATTCTTCTCACAAGTCTTACAGGCTGCATACTACCAATGATGTATGTAGAAATTCTATGCATCAGCAAAAGATTCTCTACAACTGTACTGTAAGCTTAAGATGCTTATGGGACACATGGGAGGCTGGAAACTGCATCTATCATAAGAGCCTATGCTAAGGCACACATCTATGCAGGCAAAGGTAAGGCTTTAACAGAGTTAGAACTACAGGAGATACGAAGCAGGAAACGTGAACAAGAACTAGCAGGGTGTTAGAAGTGGTCAAGCAAATGGAAAATCAATCGAAATAAAGGGTGTCAGATAATTGGAAATACAATTGTTACATCAGGAATGTCAAATGGAAAAAACAAAACCAAAACTAAAAGCTTTGCTTGAAACGCCAGTCCCTGTAGGGATTGCTAGGAATGGTATTGGGAGAACTGCACCACCAATTTGCACCTGCATACTTTTAAATATGCAGAAATAGCATATCTGCTAACACAGTTGCAAAAGAAGGAAACAGAGTGGGAATGGGGTCCAAGGCAGGAAGTGGCTGTTAGACAAAATTGGCAACTTTTCAAGCTGCAAGGCTAAAAATGCCAGATTCAACACATCCTTCCTAGCCACCATACAGTACTACAGACAATAGCCTTATCAGAAAAGCAAGCTGGTCCAAGCTACAGATCCAAAAAATACAATCAGCACTGAATCAGATAATACAGTCCATATTTGGACAAAACAAATATTTTGTTGTTGTTGTCATCTTAGGTGTGCATCTAAAGATGATTTCAGCTCTGTTATCAGTTACATGCATCCTCAGATTCTACACATGGTCAAATTCTATGTCCCTTATGCAATGTTTGAACTGCAGGATTTTGGTTTTCTTCAATATTGGGCTGCAACATGTACCATTTGTGTGGTCTGAAGAAATACACTTTACTAGCACAACCAATTTACTGTTTACATTAACATCAAAGCATTGTAATCACCCTGGTGGCAACGGTACCAGCAACAATATTTTAATTAATGTAATTACTACAGAAAAAGGCATTAATTAGCAGCTAAATATGCTAATTGTACTAGCAGTTAAAACTGCTAGTTGTACAGAAAAGCAGTTAAAACTGCTGGATGTACAGAAACTTCATAGTATCTACTCCTGTTCTCTGGTGTTAGACTCACTATGCCACTGCCCCTCTGACCCCAAAGTTTGATAGTGACAACTCTTACTTGAAAAGAAGAGTTATGGTGATTCATTGGCATCCCTTGTTCTTCAGTGGGAGGAATTTGATGTTCATGGTAAGGACTTCCTCCTCACTAGAGGGTCTGTGCTTGGATTTATTTTTATATATTTTGTAACATGTACCACGTCTTCCTCTTTCACAGTTCCTTATTATAACAAAATTCACTGTCTGTGTTTTAGTTCATATAATGTTGGATACTTGCTCTTTGTTCTCTTTGTTACCCTTAAAACCGGTTTTAGCCAGCTCCCAAGGATGCATTCCTTTAGTGACCAGTAATTGACCACCAGTGCTTTGTTTATAAACCTGGGGCCCCCCGGTATCATCCTGTGCCTGTACTTTCAAGGTCTGCTTGTACTGCAGTTGTACTCCTCTACATTTCGATGTCACATGCTGTTCCCTCTATGTGGAATAATGACCTATTTTCACCAACAATAGTTACATCAAAACTACTATAACACTGCAGCATACAACTGCAAAAAGCTAACTAAAGTTAAAACAATTTAGGTAATATTATAAGTAATCTTATTGTTAGGCAGCTGCTGTTACAGCTAAACAAGCTAAGAGAATGCCCCAGGCAGGCCAAGACAAGCCCAGACAAGGCAACTGTTGACAAATCCTAGCCTTGAAGCAGTGCAAAACTAAATCACAGCCTCTGGCCTCTGTACCAGCAATGGCAACAGCACTTTACCTGGGCTACATGGCTATTCCATGAAGATACAGTTTCCTGAAAATCCAGCATTTTCATTTGTGACTCCATCAGGTTTACATCTATTGAGGTATTAATTCCTTGGTAGCATAGCTCATGTTTTCTCTGATGTAGCTTAACATAATTTAACATATAGTGTCTTGACAACTTTATCTGGCTGTAGAGTCCTAATAGTCTCAGCACACTCCAGTATGGTCTTATTTCAGAGTTCTAGCAACCTTCAAATTCACTTTATACATTAATGGTAAAATAATACATGAATACATTTTTTTTTCCCCCCAACTATTTGTCCTTAAAATCTATCTAAATACAGCATCTTACCGGTATTAAAAATCTGATTCTTTTCAGGGTATGATATCATGCCCTTAGTATTAAGGACCAAAACATGAATGCCCAATCACTGTGAAAGAATACCCTATTGGTAGAAGGCTTTGACACATGGGTGCATGATTTCAGCACAAGCAAAATTTGGTTCACTGTTGGAAGTTTGTAGCAGCTGCACCCACCTTGATGGAAGAATCACTGAGCCACAATAACTGCTAATAAGTATATCTGCTGACTGTGGTCTCTGGTGAAGCATAAAGATATATCTGCTAGTGCTAACAGACATCTGCAGATTTTGGTCTGGCTTGGGTAACCACGAAATCTGCTGATTCTGGTTACAACAGGCTTGCACAAAGGGCTGTTGCTAGACCCACACTTTGGTTGAAAGCCAAGAACCCTCAGACCTTATTTCTGACCACAGATCAGATTTGACTGGGGTATAAATGGAGTCCTGCCAGAGGGCAAGAGTTGAGTTGGTCCTCTTCAGAGCAGCGCAGCTGCTGTAGAGGGCTCTCCCTTCTGGTCAGGACACTGCCTGAGGTAACTCCTCAAGGTTGAGAGCCCTCATTTTGACTGGTGAGTGAAATGTTTTTTGGGTTAATTCCCTTTAAAACCTAAGCTTAAATCAGTTGTATTTGATTCTGCTTGGCATCTAGAACCTGTAGTTTACTAATGTTGTTGGAGTATTAAATTATATTTTTATTAGAATAAATTTCCTTTGGGGCTTGTAACCTACCTTAGTCAATTTTGTGGGCCTCTGTGACTAATAGCATGCTAAATTTTGAAATCTTGACTATGTGACATAAAGGATTGATTGTGCGCATATATATATATATTCCTTTATATACCGACAGTTGACCAAGTCTGGGACTAGGAGTGGATCCAGCTGCCCCTAACCACTTCTTTGAGAAGGTGCTTAGAAAGCAAGGAGTTCTCCCTGAACTTCATGACTTAATAGGAGGATCTCCCTCACAGTTGTATGTAACCCTGTCCTCTATGCAGTAAATGGTCAAATGAACTTTGCCATCAAATTGTATTAAACCCCTGTACACCACTGAATTGTGTTATATCAATAAAGTATATTGTTGCTTCTTTCTTAGGGGTGAAGTTCTGGACTCCTCCATGGCAAAGTTCAACGTTAAGTGGAAGATGGCACATTGGATGTGCAGCCCCGGGGACAAACTCCTCAGCAGGTAATCCAGCCCTGCAAGCTGGCCTGCAAGTAATTTTAGAGGTCATGAGGTAATAAAAGGGTGGGTGGTTTGAGATTCAGATTATTGTGTGCAGGCAATACAATTCTGGATATTTGCTTGAGCAAAAAGGTGGTGGAACTCAGGAGATGGGAAGATTATTTTAAATAAGGATCCATGTAAAGAGACTGTTAAATGGATGAGCCAGTCTGGGAACCATTTGTGGATCAGACATGTGAAGGCTCATCAGGGCAATAGGGTTAGGAAGCTGAACAAAAGAATGTCAAATATGCCTTTTAGAGAAATTGCCATCCTGAGGCATGTGATACAATAAGTAACAGCAAATATCAGAAACATGTCCAACAGAAACATGAAGATCAATAAAACAGGTAAGGGAAAAGAAGACAGAGACACATATACACATATAATGCACTACATAGCAAGTGGGAACACACCCCACATGTGCAACTCCACAGGCCACTGACTCAGCAGGAGTCCTTTGCTTCAAGGATTTAGTGACCATGACTAGCCTCCAAGGTCCGCGGATAAAGCAAAGGTTCCAAGTGCCAAATGACCTTCAGTCATCCTGACTGCATAAGTGGTACATGAAAACCAAACCATTACAGAGGCATTACGGAAGATAGTGAAGAGCAGGAAGGACTGAAATTACCAGTTACCCCTGATCTTGAGAGCTTTAAGAAGCTCCAGATGGTTGGCATGTGGGATTTAGTTCTTCCAAACCCTTTTTTTGAATGACAATGCTGTTCATTATACCCTTAGCTTCACTAAAAAGTCCTCCAGCATGAAGAATTTTAATCTGGATAACTGAGGTTCACCAGGAATGGTCAGAGATACTAGAGAAAATAAAGCAGAAGATTGAAAGAGTAGGAATGATAGAAGTGAAGGTGCCCTTTTGAATATGTATATATGCAGAGACTGGGGACACAGTTTTGCATTTGAAGTTGTTGACGTAACACAATTTGTAAGATAAAAGTGAAGGTCCATCTGTGACTATAACTAGGATAGTTCCTCTGTCATATCAAATCAATGAAATGCTCTAATGAAAAATGAGTACGTGCATCTCAGTTCAAACATATGGACTGCTATATCCATTAGACAGCAGCGTTATTCATTTCAAGGAGAGGCCTTGGAAGACTGGTGAGGAATCAAGGACATGGCTCGGTGCGCATGACCTAGTCTCAGTTGACAAAGCGAACTTCCTGCCCCAGATGATAATCATCAGTTCACAATGACCCCAGTTTCTAATTACAGCAACATTGAATCGTTTGATGTGCAACCATGTGAGCATGATAATAAATAATGCGCTGTCAAAAAGAAAAGAGTATGTAAGTGGCGGCAGGGACATCCCTGAGATAAGTGACATCTGGATGCCGGCCCTGACTGACTGCTTTTCCCATGGGCAGCAGAGAAGAGCTGGCAGTCAGGGTTATCCCACTGCTCCAGCTGGGAGCAGGACGCCGCTGGGACATAAGCCCATGGATGGAGGTCAGGGTCAGGCCCAGCAAGGGGAACCCGGGTCAGACACAGTCCCAGGATGGCCGAGCAGGACTTGTGGATGAACGAAGGCTGGGACAGGGCATCAACCTGTGGGTTGGAACAGCTCAGTGGGACCCATGACCGGGCAGGGCAGGGCTGTGAGGAGCTGGAGACTGACACTGCTCTGTTGTCACTGGGGCAGGGAGTGGCAGCCCTGGGAAGGCTCTGAACTGGGATCTTGGGCCATGGGCAGGGTACATGGAGCTCTTGGGGAGCTGGACAAGGACACTCAGGGCTGCTGGTGCCCTCAGGTTTGTGACATGCACCCCAAGACACAGTTGGGCTGTTGGCCCAACTTTGCGCTGCTAGGGCACACTGTTGATTCATATTCAACTTGCCATCAACCCAACCCCCCAGATCTCTTTCCATGAGGCTACTCCAAACCCTCTCATCCCCCAATTTGTGTGTACAACCAGGATTACCCTGTCCCACGTGGAAAATCAGCACTGGCACTTGTTAAATTTTATACGGTTGGTGATTGCCCAAGCTCTCCAGTCTATCCAGATCTACCAGAGTAGTCCACAGCTCCTCCTAATTTAGTGTCAGTGGCAAACTTAATATACATTTGACTCCTGTGTCCAGACTGTTTACAAAGACATTGAAGAGAACTGGCACTAAAATTGAGCCTTGTGGGACCCTGCTGGTGAGTGGATACCAGCCTGATGTAATCCCATTTACCATAACTCTTTGAGCCTATGTCAAGGTCCGACTGGAGAAAAACCCAGTGTTGGAAACATTTTGTTCGTGATCCCCAGAGTGAAATTAAGATGCAAGCGAGGTCACGTACCGCAATCATTCAGTTTGTTTATTATAAAAAGATAATTATTAAAGATCGTTATTATAAAAAAGATGAGTATTAGAAAAAAGATAGCAACAGGACAGATAGGAAAAAAGATAGAAATTAAGCAAGCATTCAGAGTGCAGAGAGAGATAGTCACCACTGTGGATCCAGCAGCATCCCAAGGGTCTGTAGTCATCTTTGGTGGCCGGTGTCACAATGGTAATTACTTTTTTTCCCTTTTATTATGTGTTGGGGAGAGTATCATTGTTCTTAATGTCATGTACTGCACATTCCCGGTGGATCACATGCATCCAGTTTCACTGGTCTTGCAGCCAGCTCTTCAACTGCACATGTCTGTCGGCAATCCTTGAGATAATGGACAGCAATTCCTCGCACCAATCCTTGAGATAATGGAGGGAGGAGTCTTAGCTCAGCTCCTCACACCCATCTCTCAGGCAATGGACGATTGGGGTCTTATCTCAGCATTTCCCGTCCATCTCTCAGACAATGAACAGTGGGGTCTTAACTCCTCCCACCCACCTTTCAGACAATGGAGGGTGGAATCCCATCTCAGCTTCCCACACCAATCTTTGACACATGGGCTGTGGAGTCCGATTTCAGTTCAGTCTTCCACAGCTCAACGCATCAGCCAATTGATCACCCAGTGTATTACGGACTTGTCTAGCTGTGTGCTGGACATTTTGTCCAGAAGGACACTAAGAGATGGTGGAGCTTTCAGTGCTGATTCTCTGTTGTTGATGCCACCTCAGTCTCTGAGTAATCTTTCAATGCTTTCTCTTTTTTTGCACCACAAGATATGATAAATGTGTTTGTGTTGTGCTAGGCGTTTTGTTAGCGAAGAGAAGAACACATAACCACTCTAAGGAGGTTATACGTGGTGCTTTATTTCGAGGCCCCGGGAACTAGGGATATGCACCCAAATCTGGTTCCAAAGACCATTACAAAGTGCTCGTAATTTATCCTATTGAGATTTCACAATCTAATGTATATTCAACTGGTTACAACATCTTCTCATGCATGTGTATTTACAAATTGCTTCATCTCTTGATTACAACATCAGTCGCTTCTGCGCTTGCGCAGCCCCCTTCTGGTGGTCGTCAGAATGAAGTAAGTAGTCTTCCTCAGATGAAGTAAGATGTCTTCCTCGCTGTGTCCTTTTCACCTTTCAGAGTCCTGGATAAGTCCCAACGATTGTGCTTGTGCCAGCATTCTTCGATTTCTCCTTGACTGGTTCTGGTATGCAACTTCGTTTCTTATCTTAATTACAAGTTCTACTTGAATAATCCTTAGAATACTGTTTCTACCAAACCATCACCTTATAAGGATATTGCTTAAACAGTCCCATACATCTATATCCACATCCTAGTTACCAGACTCCTCTGGCCTAGTAACAAAACTAACAAAACACAAATCAACTAAATTAATAAGGCTAAATATTCCATATATATATATTGATTAAAACCTGATTAAACTTCTGTTGATCAAACGTTATGATTTCTAACAGTTTGATTAGTGTCCTGTCATGGCACATGATCCTATTTCCCCTGCTCTGGGTCTGCTGTCTCTGGCTATTCTTGGATTTCCTCTACTATATGTGTTGTGTTAAAAGTATAGAAATTTGGCAGAAAATAAACCCCCTTGCATTCCAGCCAGTCCTCAGAGATCAGAGGGGCTGGGTGCAGCCAGGCTTAACTTCTGACTATAACCAATTCAACATTATATGTCCAGTAGCATTCAATAAGAACTATCACAATTACGGATTCACAAATAGTGTAGTTTATTGAAGCAACAGAAATACAGATTTGGAATTGCTGTTCATAAATTCACCTACTGCAATAGCGCTAAAATCCAAGGCTAGGCAACGATTAATTGAGCTCATATGGAAAAAGAACCAATTGGTAATTCATTAAGCTTGGTTTCACCCGGTTATCATCTGAAATAGTTGGAGGTGTAAATCTTACAAACAGGCTTCCCTGCTTTGCGGAGAAAAGAGGAGAAGACTGTAACTGCTTCACTCTCCTCTCCTGACAAGGAGACTTTTCTGCACAGTGGGGTTGTATTCTCATCCTCTGCCACAGAGGAGTTCAAGTGCCAAATTTATACTTTTGGGAGAAGTGGAGATTGTGGTCAAATTATTGTTTGCTGCTGTCATAGATGGTGTGTGTGGGAAGCCACTTTCTCACTTTGGTGTATATTTTATATGCAAATGAGGGATAATGAGAGTTTCATTTGCCTTCAGTCAGGCTGCTCAAGGACTGTGGGTCTTGCACAAGGACAGAACAGAACTCTGAAACCAGCATCACGCCCTCTTTCACCTGGCTTGGGGCAGCATTAGGGTCCATCAGGCCTTTGACAGCTTAATCACCATCACCATCGGCTGGAGTATGTGTCTCCATTATTCTTCTTCCTCTGAGGGTTGAGTTGGTGACTCGTGTGCTTTCAAAAGTCAGAGTCTAGATTATGATTGCTGTATTTTGTGCTCATTACTAATAATTTGACCCGATCTGCAGGATGACTCTGCAGGACTAAAAAGCCTAGCTAACTGAAATTTTAGGTAATAGGAAAGCTACGCTAATTGCTAGAAATTCTTTGTAATGATAAGCTATGCTGACTGCTAAAATCTTTATATAATAATAAAGCTCTGTTTATAACTACAAACTTGTGGTCAGCTGTCGGTCTACCAAGGATCCTTTAAGAAACCTGCCTGTCACTGAGTGACAACTGGCCTGGAGCCAGAAGGTAGCTAGAGGTAACTAGAAAGGGAAAACAAAAGCACAGCATTGACTCAGGTATGTTTCCCAAGACTCACGTGGAGGGAAGATCACAGTAACTGTTGATGCAAAAGGTTATATATATATAAGGCTTATCAAAAAGCTGTTTGTTCTCAGCAGTGTGCAGAATGAACCCCGCAATCACCAATTAATGCCCAAAAAAGAGATAGAGGAGTCTTTTAATGAGCTTTATTCGAATAAAGGGAGAGTCCACAGTGGTATGTCTCAAATTGGTCAGAAGACGCAGCCTCTTTTTAATCCTATCTACCTGGCTGCATACCACCCTCTCCCTTTCCCCATTGGCTTAGGTACTCGGGAGGTACAGATTTCTCAATACCCATACTACACGTTCCCCTTAGTATGTACTCCCTTTACTTCATGCATTGTATGATCATTATTTCCTACTTTATGCCTCTCCTGGGTGGAGAAGTTAATATTCTAACCCTATTAAGCATGTGCACTTCTTCTAGCAGTTCCGAAGTTCATAGCCTTAAGCTTTTTGCAACATTTTGCTACTTGCCGATTACACCATTTTCTCACTCTTTTTGTGGAGGCACATCCGTCTCTGTTCCTGTGCTGTTTGCTGATTACACAATTTCCCTAATCTATTTGTAAAGATACTCTCATTTCTTGCTTTCGTTTCAGCAGTAAAGAGGAACTTGGGACGTACAGAGAGGATCCAGCAGCTGCCATCTTCTCCATCACATTCCAGTCCCTCAATCTACAGGTCACACCATCTCGCTTGGAGACAAGCCCCCCAGTGCTTATGTGAGTGAGCAGAGTCAGCTCACGTATAAAGCTTAGTAAAAATTACTTTTCCCGACTATAGAGTTGAATAAGGAGCTTTGTTTCCTTCACCGTTACTCAGGATACATAAAGTAAGATCGATTCAGTATAGGCTTGTCAGTTGTTTAAAACCTAAACCTTTTAAACAGATCACAGCCTTCTGATAATTTTGTAATGTGAAATTTATCTATAAGTACTGCATTGCTTACATGTATTTTATTTGCACGTTAAATATACAACCTTTATTTATCTATTTTTTACCACAGAGCCTTTACATTTATCAGTCCCCTGCTGCTCTAATTGCAGGCTCCCCTTTAAGTCCCAGCTGGTCTTCAGCTTACGGTGGGAGGTGAAAGAATCACTGTATTTCTCTTAGAACGCGAGGTTCCTGAAGCGGGGAGCAGCGGGAGTGCTCTGGGGACCTGAGGAGGCGGGAGGAGGGATCGCTCTGCAGGGATTGGAGGAACCGAAAGCCCAACGTGACCGCGCTGCACAGCTCCCTGTCAGCGGCTCGGTGAAACTACAGCCACGCTTCTGCTCCCGCCTGCCCTCTCGGGCGGCACCGGGCAGCCGCAGCGTCTGAACCGCTCACCGCTACCTTCGCACCGCTTCCCGGCTGGGCGGGCACGGCTCTGCCCGCCTCAGGCCCCTTACGGCCCGGCTGGACAGTGCGGCGGGAACCAGCAACCCCACCTCCCCGCCGAGGGCTCCGCCTGGAGGTGGGCCGTGTTACCCGCCCCGCCGCTGGCAGCGGGCTCCTTCCGTCTCTCACCGGAGTCACTGATCGCTGGCTCCGCCTCTACGCGCGGAGCGACTCCCCGGGCTTGGTGAGGACGGGCAGCGGGTAGTGGAAGGGGGCGGGCGGCAGTGGAGGACCCGTGGCGGGCCCATGCCTTCCTCCGCCCTCGGGGCCGGGGACCCCGCCGCTGCGGAGAGCCGCTCCTCGGGCCAGCGGTAAGGGCCGCGCCGCCCCTCCGGCGGGGCTCGGGGCGGGTGGTGCCGTCATTCTCTGGGGCTGGGCCGGTGAGGCCTTCTCCGGCTCCTCCCTGTGGGAGCAGGGGAAGTGGCGATGGAGGCGGCCCGGGGGCCCGCAGCATGGCGGTGCCGTCCTGACAGGCGAGGGGCATGGGCGCGGGGAGCTGGTGCGGAGCGGGGCCGGCAGGTTGCGAGTGAGTTCGCTGCTCGTGTCGCAGAACGAATTAACTGCAGTTAAGCGCCCTGTGGGTAGCTGAGGAGACACAATGCGGTCCGCGGGTGCGGTTGTCGGCCGAGCCATTTGCCTCCAGAAACACTCTCCGCCCTTATGACTTTGAGCAGAAGTTTATTGTCTTTATTGTGTGGCGATTCAAGGAGGTAGGACTGAAAAATGTTATTAAAAACCCGGGAGAAGTAATGCTTTGAGGGTTGTGGGCTCTCTGTTTTGAGTCTCCTGTGTTGTAAGCTCTTGCGATGGGAGTCCAGTGCTTGCTGTGATTTTTGCTTCAGCCTTTCAGGTAGGCATGGCAAGGTAAGCGGTGAGGAGCTGGTGCTCGGCCTTGTGTAAGAGGGCCACCTGCAGTCGAGTGTTGTGGTTGAACTGATAAAGCCTATTTATATAACTAACGGAAAAATAAAATGGTTTTAGAGGTATAGGTTGCTATTTCTGCTTTGCGTTGTCTTGAGTAGTACAGTTGAAAGGATTGCCTAGCTTATTCCCTCTGCAAAGGCAGATGGAAATGTGAGGAAAAAAGGCAAGTACCCCATCAACACTTCTTTATCAGCTCTCTTTATGTGCTCTGGGAAATATGTTTCACATGGTTTTGGTATTGGTGAAATAGAAAGGCATCAGGTAGGACGTGGGTGGATTTTCCCCTGAAGCACTGGATATCCTTCAGAAGTCCATAGGAATGCTGGAGGTTGTTTTCCTGGAAGTTATGAGGTTGACTCAACTCTTTCTAGGAGCTCTGTGGTAATGTCGGGCCTTTCCCTGCTCTTAACTAGCCTCCTGGGACGACTTAAAAGTAGAACAAAACAAACCGAGCTCCTTCTGACTCCTGGTAAATATTTTCTAGCTCTTGCATCTGATAATGATGGGAGTAAAACTTGTCACTAACATCAAAAGCTCCTCACTGGGCTCTTATCTCCCTGTTTCCTTGAATTAACCAGCCAGTGTCCCAAAACATTTAAGATAGATGTTCTTGGTAGAGAAAGCAGACTTGTATTAATGATTACTTTTGTATTATTGTCTGCAAAATTAAATCCTTTACTCTCAGTAGCTGTGCCGGTATAAAAGTTCCCCTGAGTCTGCAAGCAAAGCCTTAGCCAGTGTGCTGAGGTCGCTCTGAGGGTGTTTATCAGGAACTGCTGGTTCAGTCTTCGTTAACTCACTGCAGTAGGGTGCTTAAGAGTTAAAGGATGAAGCCCTCCTCATGAGTCTTAAACAGTATTTTTTTGTTTGTTTTCAGGAAATAATATATTGTCTGATGGTTTGGCAGGAAAAAAAAAACCAAACCCAAAACATTACAACATGCTTTGTATTGAGACCAAGCCATTAGGCCCTAGTTAACATAACGTTGCTATTCAGCATGAGTATGACTTGGCACTTAAAAACATGACCGCACACGCTTAATACAAACATGTCTGCAAGTAAGGACCTGCCCTCCTGGTAGGGCATAATATACAATAAGTTAAAACTTGGGTACATAAGCAACTTACAGAAGCAGATGCAAGGCTGCCTATAAACAGGGACATCCCTAATGGCAAAATATGATAACAATTTGAACAAAGAACTAAGCATGTAGCTTGCAGGTATTAGCAGTTAATAATACTAAGCTAAAAGGTAGACAGTTGTAAGAATCCTGATTAATACTAACCCATAGACTATTGTTGTAGCCCTAACCCAAGTGCACAACAGGACAAGAAAACCACAAGTTACGTAACTTACCGAATCGTATGAATATATGCTTTAGATAAAATTATATCAAGATGAAAAGTAGATATAAAAGAACCCCTAAGATTTACCGTTCTTTGGACGTGTATGGAGGTTTGAACCTCCACGTGCTCCCGGCGCCAGTAAAGGTCTGTGCTTTACTTTACAGTGCGTACCGTGGAGTGATTTCTTTGAATCAATATCAAGTCTGTTGTTGGACTGTTTTGGTGTCCTGCTTAATAGTAGCTAAAACCATTTAAACTGTTTCTCCAGGTCATTGTTCTGCCAGGTTTTTAGAAGAACTTTTATTTTGTCATTTTGGTTCTGTTTTCTACTTAAAGTACAAATGCTTTTTCACTTCCTACCACTCTTCAACAAAAATAATTGTAGATCAGTAAAATATTATGATCTGCAGGAGGCTGTCCTTCAAACACTGGCATTTTAAAAGCCAACAGGCAAAAGTGTTTTGGTAGTAGAATATTTTTGTTTACAAAAATTATACAGAACAGTGTTTCCCAGCTTCCTTTCCCCCTCTTTTTGTAATGAAAAATGATTAAAAGGGGCTTGTTGTGTTCTCTTAGCCACCTCTGATTGAGGGGTGTGTGGTGGTGTATTTCCCCATCCCCCATCCTCTGGGCCACTCTGATCTCAGGAATTTGTTGGCCTTTCTGTAATGAGTTGAGCAGTGAAGTGTTCCTTGACCGTACCAGGAACACTTGCATGGCTAAGGTGGGAGGCAGCACTGACTATACCAGGAATTCATGTTGCCTGGCCGAGGTTGGAAGCAAGAGCGGGAATAATCAATCATCCCGACAGCCTCAGAACATTCCTTCCCTTGATCATAGCCCGAGTGGAATAGTACCACTGTTACTGGAGTTTTGAACAGTTTCTAGTAGTTACTGACTCGGGTTGTGGCCAGGATGGAAACTTACTGATGATTAAAGCCTGTTATCTTGCGACCCTGTACACAGTGGTCCTAAGTGAGGCCCTTCGTGCTCTCCTGGACCAGATGGGGCTGTGACCAGCATCTCCCTCCAAGTGGGAGGCCTCTTGGAGGTCATGAACTCTCAAGTTAGAGATAATCAAAGGACTGCCCCTAAAAGCTGATGGTGGGGCCTTGGCCAAAGACTCCCTGCTTCTTGAGGCTCAGCCCTCGCCACTGAGAGATGCCGAGACATTTGATGGGAATATTTCACTGAACTCAAGGGGAATTTTTAATAGGTATATGAAGTATTGAAGTACTGAGGCTTGAACAATAGGCTCTAACCAAAGCTGACCTCTAGATGAACTTCACAACCCAACAATATGTATCTCTAATATGCTTAGTATTAATTGCTTATGTAATGTATTTAGTATGAATACATATATTTTGATGCCAATCTATAAAAGCTTTGTTGTAACGCTTATTATGTAATAGTAACCAGCAGAATGATCCTTCTTTATTTAGAGACATGTTGCAAGGCCCTGAAATAGGATGTCTGGCCTTGTTGAGAAATATGTGATCAAAGCTAAAATAGATAGAGATACTCCCTTGGGCTCCTCCTTAAGCCCTGGCCAGGCTTTGGGTGGAATCCAACAGGGAGGGTGACACCAGATGTTTCCGATCTTGAAGTTTTGCAAGATGTTTATTCAACTATATGAAAGCTGGACCCTCTTGCAGCGACCTAGAAGTGGATGCGCTGCGTAGGACCTCCCAATTGCCGGGAAAGGTTGTCCGTGTCCTCGCTGCAACCGGGGCTCCCCAGCAATTGTGGATCTGGATGATGGTAAAGTATAAGGGCAATTGGTGATGTATCTTTCTTAATCACTATGATTAACCTTATGTAGTAATGATTAGGTGCATGACCCTGCTTATTTGCTGCTTAAAACTAGACTATAATAAGCTTATTGTTTTAGCTAAATGCATTACTTTGTATTACCTTGACATAGACAGTAAAATAAGCCTACTCTTTTGCTGGTGTCTGTGTCCTTTCTGTCGACAACTGGTAAAACAATATACCTTTATATATGTGTGTGTGTGTGTGTGTGTAAAAATATATGTATATATCTTTGTGTATAAGTTGACTTCACTACCCTATTGCAAGTATACTATGAATGTTATCTCAGATCTGTAATTAAGTCACTGTTGTGACTCTAGTAATCCTATTTACTAGCTTTGTAAATGTTAAATTAGTCACAGAATCACAGAATTGTTAGGGTTGGAAGGGACCTCTGGAGATCATCTAGTCCAACTCCCCTGCAATGATAGACTGCTGATAAGTCTTGTGATCCACCTTAAACTGTGAATAAACTTTAGACAGCTGCTAGTTCTTGTGATCTACCTTAAAACTGCAGGCTGCTGCCAGGTCAAAAGCTGTGTTAAAAGCCCATCTGTGGTGAATTGGTGCTTTTACAACATCACATTAAGATCACTTTTTGCTGGTATCTTGGGCAGTAATTCTTTAGGTGATCCTAATTGATTACACATGTAACTCTTTAGACATAAACAATTGACCAAGTCTGGGACTGAGATTGGATTTATCTGCACCTGAGCTCTATCAGTTTAGAAAGCAAGGGGGTCCACTCTGAACCTCATGGCTCAATGGGTCTCCCTTACCCTTATATGTCTTCAATCTTTCTGTGAATCATTCTAAATCAATTCTAACTTGATTTTCCTGCATACGTTTCATCCATGTATTAATAGAGTGAACCTTGTCATTAAATGTGTAAGTTACACTTACATATTTAAACTACTTTTGCTAATACTTTTGGTGATTTTTGGGCAACCCTGAACTACTCATTTGTGACAGTGTGATAGTGCACTTGGCCAGGTGAGGGGGTGTGCTGCTCAGGCGGGCCTTTGCCCATAATGGACCAGCTGAGCTGCTTACTATGATCTTCTGAGCCACCACCCAGGTCTGTTGACTTTTGGCTGTGGGTTGCAAACAAGGGAAGTGGTTTCTTAAATCCTGTACGTGCTCAGCTTGCTCAGTTTCATTTGCTGCGACCATGAGCAACATATCGGTGGGTTGGAGATATGTGACTTTGTCACACTGTCTGTGGTCTCTCCTGATCCTAATCAATGCAATAATTAACCTCTTCGATGTTGAGCCTTTTTTCTCTTTGTTGATGACTAATAATCAACAGGTGGGCACAGAAGGGAGATGAATACTCCTCACCCCCTAATTTAGAAGGGGTCAGGAAGGAAAGCTGAATGCAGCAAAGAAAGTAAAGGGAGCAGAAGGTGCTATTCTGCTATCTTAATTCCTAGAGCAGTTCATGCTTTGTGAAGTCTGACTTTGGGGGTTTGTGGGAAACTGTAGAGCCTGCTGGCGACTCTTTAGAAGAGGAAAGGGAAAAAAAAAAAGACAAGGAAAGATGGTGAAAACACAGGCTATGGTTGTTAGCCTTAGGTGATTGATGGTATTTGCCTTCATGATACTGGGCACTAATAAAAAGAAGCCGTTGCTTCACAGCAAGTTGGACTTCAAAACCTGCAAGGTGATCTTATTATTATAAATCAGGAACACAGGAGACTGTCCAGTGATATTCATAGGACAGGTCATTGCTATTTCAGTAACAGTAGCACTTGCAGATTAATGACTATTGTCCCTTCTAGGAGCAAAGACCAGTAGGGAGCTCCTGCTCTTCCAGTGGATGCTACGCATCTGTCTGAAGGGGCACGCTGAAGGGGGTTGCTGAAGTAAGTGATTTTTTTATTATGTAAAAAGGAAATGTGGAAGCTATTTTATTATCTATGGTCTGGATCATCCTGAAGTAGCAGCATCTGTGCAATTGATGATGTAGAAATTGGGAAGAAAACGGGGTTGGGAAAAATGTAAACTTCTCAACCTGTCTTTCCACTCGAGGTGTTTCTAAGCTATACTTCATACTACTATAGCAATATTTTTTGGAAGAACTCCAGTACTTTCCCATTGATGACCGGAATGGATTTTTGGTTTTTCACATGTTTGATTGCTAAACACTACGAGCATCTTTTGGACTAGTATTTGTGCTTCTGATAAACAGAGTTGTAAGTTCTCAACAGTTTCGAAACTGCAAATGTAAACCAGAAAAACAGTAGGATTTTATACTTGGAGAAATTGCAAGGAAGATCATTTTATGAGTGGAAGTGTCGATAATGTAACCTCTAGTATACAGGAAACGACAAAAAGCAGAGAAGAAAGGCATTTTTACAGCTATACCTTTCTCTTTTAAAACAGTCCTGTGATCTTGAAGCTAGTAGTAATCTTTATTGCCAGTATAAACTATCTTCGTAAAATAGAAATATGCCAAAGCGCTCTTTTAGTATGTGCTTGTAAAAGATTACCATTATTGTCCATGACTGAAACTTGATTAACTTCTTGATTAAGAAGTTAATCAAGTTAATACTGACTGCACTTCAGTCAGTATTCTGTATGTAGATTGCAAATTTCTCTCCAATTAGTAGTCATTATGTGATGAATTATTAGAGAGCGATAATTTTAGAAGGAGATAGCTACAATTACTGGAGATTTAAGACAGTTCTTTGAATATGCCTGAAAACTTGGAGGGAACCTGGAAGTTCTTCAGAGTGTTATTTGCTTCCAGCAATAAATAAAATTGGGAAATGTATTGAGTGTAAGGGTATGTGGAAGGTGAGAGCATCTGCTTTAAGGACCTTTTCAGTGCAAAAGGAGGCATTACATGGGAATGAATAAACCAAATGTTCAGAGACACAAACTTCTCTGAATATATATATAAACATAAATATAAACAGTACTGGGGATATAGAAACATTACTGGGGATAATAAGAAGTAAATCTCAGCTAAGCTAATTGGTAAGAATGTGTGGGATGTGAGAGTGTTTATTTCAGCAGGGTTATCTGATCATGAAC
The DNA here is from genome assembly GCF_004027225.2 of Strigops habroptila. Lineage (NCBI taxonomy): Eukaryota > Metazoa > Chordata > Aves > Psittaciformes > Psittacidae > Strigops > Strigops habroptila. Next base: position 67,294,001 of record NC_044279.2, read on the forward strand.
CTTGTCAAATGGGATTATAGGGAAATGAAGGAAGCAATAAAGAAAACTTAGACAAACCTGACAGGCAAATGTGAAGGAATCAAAAGAAACAAACCTTATCAGTCTTGCTAATTGATGGGTCATTGAGAAACTATAGGCAAACCTAGACTTTTAAACTGGTGAGAGTGAAAACCTATGAGTCCCTGGTGTGACTGGGAGGAAGAGGATGGTGCAACTATGCAGAGGGGGAACAGACAGAAGGGATTATAAAAGAGGCCACTCATCTAAACAGTGGCTGGTCAAGAGGTCTGTGACTGATCCCTATGCCTGATCCCTGTAGCCAGTCCTGTCATCTTAAGTCTTTTCTTAACCATCTCTCTGCATAGTGTCTTTATCCCTTCTGTGTGGTGCCAGCAACTGGAGTGAGAGGGTGTCTGGGTCAGTAGTTGGAAGGATCATAGTTCTAGGCACCACCTCCACAGGTTCCACAGGCTTTGTCTAGAGAGCCAGCTACAGGAGGACAGATGTGAGTGGATTTGGTGCCAGCAACAGGAGGTGGATCAGGGGTGTAGGCACCTGTGGCGCCAGCAGCTGGAGTGAGTGGGGGACTCACTAGCATGAGTGGAGTGAGTGAGAGGCTCGGTGTTGGTGGCTAGGGCGAGAATGTGGGTCACAGCTTGTATGCCTGATGCTGGCTGATGGTGAAGGTGAATGGGGCATATCTTCCCGACATTGGGTGTGTGGGGTTTGCCATTATAATTTGCTAGCAGACTTCAAGGTGGACTGTCTGGTGGGTAGGAAGCACTGGGTCCAGGCAGGGGTAGCAGATGGGCAGAGGGTCCATGCTAGTATTTAGGGGCATTTGTGAGTGTCATGGCTTAAGCACTGTACCAGCTACTAGGAAGGTGAAAAAAACCCCTGTTGCAGCTGAAACCAGGACAGTGAGCCTGGAGTGCTTATGAAACAAGCGTGTCAGTGTATGCATCTGTTTGCTGGTGAGCATCAAGCTGAACCAGACATCAAGTAGGAGATCCTTCAAAGTGGGCGAGAGGGTATGGGATCCATGCAAGTGTATTGGATGGACAGAGGAGCTGTACTGGTGCTTGATGGATCTTAATGTGTGTGTGCCCGTGACTGTAGAGAGTGGGGGTGTGTGGGTTTTAGAGAGACGTTCAATCCTGACCATCCAAAGAGGAGGAAACTGAATTATCTGTCTGTACTTCTGTTTTATGTGAGTCATGTATAGGTGGTGTTGAAGGCAGCACATTGTGTGTATCTGTCTGTTTCAATGTCCTGTGTGTGTCTCCAGGATGTATGCTCAGCTTTGCTTCTGGCTGAACCTGCAAACAGGATAGCAGCAGCAGGAGTGTTCACAGGCCTGCAGTGGAGACACCCAGGTCTCGAGGTGGGGTTCCAGCCTAGGGATAGGAGGAACCACTAAGCCACAGAGCTGCTGGGGGTGGTCACTTATGGCATCCCTTCAGAAGCATTGGGGCTATGCTAATGAGATAGAAGAGAATAATTTTGATGGGCTTTGTTTTAAAGGCTGTTGCTTGAACTGAAAAATCTGTCCTGTTTGTTCTGTGTGTTCTTCCTGCTGTGCTAGATTTGGACTTTGAGAATGAAGTGCATTCACTTAACAAAAAAAAACAAACAAACAACCCAATAAATCCCCAAACAAGAAAAAAAACTTGTTAACAAACTGAATGAGATACTGTTGGATGATACTGACTAAAGTCACATTAAAAGTCCAGGTGTTTGGAGGAGACAATGCTAAAAACGCAAAGGAAAGCTAGGAGGAAGAGCCTGATTCAACATGAAGTTCATGGGTGTAGAACTAGAACAGGCCCATCCAATAACCATTTTTCTAATGCTCATCTGAAGCAGCAGACGGCTTTAGGACAGCAAAGCTAATAGGTGAAAGTGTGAAAATGCACTGTTGGAAATGGTGGAATGGAAATCGGCAAGGAGAAGTTACCAGTCTTTGTATTCTTAAAGTTGCTGCAACTACTGTGTGATTGACTGTCAATTTGAGATGTAGGTAATTTCTGACAAATTATCTCCTACATAACTGCTAAGAATTGTGGCAAGAAAACCCTTGTTTGCTGGCACTGCTGTGACAACTAAAATACAGATACAAACTGAGGAAAATGAGAGTTCTCGTTGTGTATGTACTCTTTCCTTTGGGCACATTTGGTTGATTCAGGCCATCTGTACAGATGCAGGTCTGCCAAGCTGCTCTAATATTTCTATGATATTGTATATCAAATGTACTGAATTAGTTTAAAATGCTTTTGGGTAACTGAGACTGGCTGCTAAAAATTTAGAAAGAGAAATGTGGGAGCAAAGTTGTGCTGGCCTGCGGCTGAACTTTTGTCCTTTCAGTTCTTGGAAGCTTATGTTTGCTGAACTCCATGTCCTGGAGAGGTAGGAAACAACCAAGATCAGAGTGACTGGCATTGAAATACATATGCTTGGTGTTTAGAGTTTTGGTCCAATTAAAGGAAGCTTTTAGTAGTGAGTAAGAATCTCTCATAACTGTTGTGCCTCAGTTACACTTGTTGCAGGGGAAGTTCAAACTCTCTAAAGAACCATTGCCAAACGTAGCAGCAAAAGAGGTTTTATTCAAGTATGATATTGTAAAAGTGAGGCTTAAGATAAGTCCCATGGCAAGGTTAAATTTATTGCTGTACAGAGGATATAATAGTAATAATTAAAAAATACCAGTGCAAGATCTTAATGCCCTATGATACAAGGTTATGCATTACAGCAGTCACTTACCAAAGATCTGCTGGTAGTAAGGGGTCTCTCAACCTCAAGGAGTAACCTTGAGAGGCATCCCAACTCAAGGGGTCATCACTGTGCAGCCAGCTGCTTAGTAGGGAGAGCTCGGAAAATACTTGCTCAGGCTGTCACATTTATGGAATAAAATGGTTGGCTTGTAGTCAAATTATATGCAATGGGAATGGTAAACATGAGACTACTTGTACCCACAACTTCATTTGTTCCTTGACAAATTAGTCTTGGAAGAACAACCTGCTATTCATGTGTTAATTGCATGGTTGGGTGTTCTGGTTTCCTAGCTTATACACATCAAAGCTCACCGTGTCACTGTGTTCCTGTGTGGGTTTTCAAAGAGCAGGTTGGAACTAGAGAAGTTCTTGACCTGGTTGTGGCCTTGGCATTTACTTCCTTGGCAGGCTGAATCAAGCTATCACTATTTTGGTCAAGGAGTTGAGCACATCTGTCACACTCCACCATGTCACTACATTCTATCAACCTTATTGAATCATAGAGCTGGTAGTATGCTTACTTCTTGCCTCTATGTCATAAATATTCAACATACTGTAGATCAATGGTAAGGTATGCTTATTTGATGAGTTGCTTAGCTTAAGTGTTACTATTAATTCTAATTATATACTGTTGTGCAAACAATCAGTTTGATTGCATGTGTTTTACATATTGCTGTAGGAATGAAGTCTGAGGCCATGAGGTATATAATGAAGGGATTAATGTGGTCAAGATTCTAATGGAGTGATTGGTTGCTGATGAGGGTAATACTGGACAGAGGCTAGATGGCCTGCCACAGCAGGGTGGAAGAGGGAGAGATGCTAATGATTTATGGTTCTGTTCCACCCTAGTGCAAGACCCACCGCCCATGGGGTGCCTGACTGAGACTCTTATTGTCCCTCGTTTACATTTGATGGGACAACTTTGAACACGGCTTTAAGCTGGACTCCTGCACTTCCATCTCATTTCTATACCTGCAAAGACAACGAATCTTGAATGTGCCTTAGGAACGCCTACCTTATGCCCATGATAGAAAACTCCTATTACACCACATTGGTGTAGTGAACCAAATGTAAGTTATATCCTGACCCAGAAGGGTGGAAAGATCCTGGTGCAGCCACTGGATTGGCGTGGGGTGTTGCAGAATTGTTTGAATTTCGTGTGCACTCAAATCTGGTTAAATAAACTCACCTATCAAGTAGAAACTCCTGCTAGTGCTATTTGTGATTCTTTAGCTTTACTTAATTATCAGCTATAAGCCACTTCCAAAATGACCCCTGCAAAGTTCATACACCAACACGGAGTAAGTGGATATATCGATATCTCCCAAGAGGACTGCTGTATCCGTGTCCCAAATGTGACACATGACCTAGAAAAACAAATAGACGTTGTGAACAAAGTTGCAGAGGAAACCCATGAACTTTGGGAATCAATGTCCAGTAGTTGGTTGGGATGAATCTTCAATATGCTTAGTTTTGCTGTGACAGGATGGCTTCAAGACTTGATACAATATGCATTAATATTTGATTCTCATGGTTGGTATTGCTATATCATATATTTAAATCCTTGTGACCAAAAGCTATAACCTTACATGTCAGTATACTTCAAGGTTGCAGCCCCGAATCTGTACTGGTTGCATCTACCCTAGGTACAGAATGTTACCAAATGAAAGGTATGCTAAAGGAGGAGAGAGAACAAATTTTAAATTCCCTTATTGCTACTATAATGGAATTCTAGAATTGAAGGTAGTAGTCACAGGGTGGATAACGTAAGAATGAGGCCTGAGGCCATGAGATAAGTGGAGAAGGGATGAATGAGATCACGACCCTGATAGGGATGACTGGCTGCTGGTAAGGGTGCTATCAGATGGAGGCCATCTGGTGTGCCTCAGCAGGGTGGAAGAGGAAGAGATACTAACATTTCATGGTTCTGTTCCAACCCTGCGCAAAACCCACAGCCCATGGGGTGCCTGGCTGACGCCTAACTGGCACCTGACAGAGACTACTGTTATCCCTCATTTACATATCAAAATACACCAAAGTGAGAAAGCGGCTTCCCTCCCGCACCATCTATGACCAGTAATTTGTCCACAGTCTCACCTCTACTTCTCTCAAAACTTAAATTTGGCGTTTAAACTCCTCCATGGCAGAGGATGAGAATACAAGCGCCCTGTGCAGACAAGTGAGGCTTGTTCTCTCTCCTCCCCAAAGCAGGGACACCTCTTTAGTAAGATTTGTGTTTCCGACTACGTTGGATGATACCTGAGTGGAACTAAGCTTAATGAATTACCAATTGTCTCATAATCTCCCTCTGTTTTCCCTGTTTAGGTGTTTTGTGGCTCCAGGTGTACAGACTTTAATGTTAAGTTACAGTGTTCAGTGAATGAAGTATTAAATCTTTGTAGGAATGTCTTACCCACTCCAATTGACCAAAAGCCTGTAACAATTTATTCTGTGTTTTAGGCTTAATTTATTTTCCTAGAGAAGTGCCTCTCAGAAGAAGTAATCAATAATAAACATTGCCAATAAAAAAATTGAAGTCTTCCCTATCAGAAATCACAGAGTGATTCCAGGACATTACATAAGATAAAAGCCAGAGACATGCCTGAAACTATCTGATAGAGAAATCTAGGTGTAGGCATTTTAGTCACATGATAGATTTGTTGAGGAGCTGTGCTGTTACTCCTATGTTCAGTTGGGGTGTGTTGGAAGCATAAAAACAATGAAGAAAATGCAAAAGTTCAATGTGGGTGAGGGAGACCAGGGTAACAACATGGATATGCGGTGGTTTATCTTACTCTGGCACTGGGGAGGAATGTGAAGTGGGGCAGAAGCTATCAAGCAGTCCCGTTCTGCTTGATAACTGAAAACACACAACTGTCATCTATGCCATTACTCCTTGCAAAATCTTGCAAGAAATGATTACCAGCAACTGCTACCAAGTACAGCTGCTCTGTACAATGTGACCACAAGGAATGGATAGTTTGACCACAGTCCGACCCACCCACAGCACTCTGTGCAATAATAGTTGGTGAGGTATTAAGAAGACCCCGATTTTGTACCTAATGAGGAGGATGAGAATTTGATACCAAATCATAGGGACAGATGAACAGGTTGGTCCTACTTGCTGTCTCTTTTGTAATACTATCTGATAGAAAAGTCTAGGTGTAGGTGTTTTGGTCATATGATAGATCTGTTGAAGAGCTGTGCTGCTACTTCTGTGTTCATTGGGGATGTCTCTCCATTCTGTTTCTATGTGCTGTCAATCAGAAATGGGCAGTTGCCTGTTTAGTAGCTGCTGATGATTTCTGAGACTTGTGGTCTGGGTGAAAAGCAGGTGAAGGAGTGAAGCAGGCATGTGTAATGGATAGGAAACTAACAGAAGGTTAATCCTTGCTCATGACTGTGAGAAACATAAAAAAATATGTTTTTGATAAAGTGTATTCAGTAAAGTATATATTTATTATGACTGTTTTTCAGAAAGAGGCAGGAAAATGTAAGTGTGCAGCTGTTCCATGAGCTCCACATTTGGCCAATGCTCTTGGCGCGGCCAACAGTGAGGTCATGAGAAACTGCATGGCCACACAAATAAACAGTTACAGATCTGGCATAAAGCTGGCTTTGTTTCCAAGAATATAAAAGCAGGATCCTCTTGTAGCCAAATCTGAAGCCTCACCTATGGGTCGACGCACCATGTAGGAATTTTCCCACTTACCTGAGACTCCCAGCATTGTCTGCAATGGGGCTTCCCAGCTGATGTGTGGGCCTGGATAATGAGGATGAGGTGGTAATTGGTGATGTATTTCTTCTCAATTGTTGTTCTTTCTATGTCGTAATGATTTGATGCATTGCTAATTTTCCTCTGTGCTATACGTGTATGTGTGTGTATATATATCTGATTCACTTTACTGTGCTTGTTTAATAAACTGTTCATGTTATATGACTAGTGTGTGATCGTTTTGTTGAGTACCCTGCCTGTTTGCAAAACAGTATGTGTGAGGAATAGTCCTTTCTTTGTCTTTTGGAGTCTTGTACTGATACTGAACTTCTCAGATGTTCTTCCTAATACAAGCACTTTCTGTCAAATACCACTTTTAAAAGTAGCATGTTTTGTCGTATTAAAGCTATGAAAAATTTTAAGGTTGTGATCACAGATACAAACTTAGTTTTCTCAATCCAGCTAGTAATGATGATGAACTAAGGTTGTATTTGTTACGGTCTTTGACAGTGAGAAGAATTAGGTTTTGTTCTTGGCTAAGTTGTGTGTTATATGTAGTCAAAGTTTCTCTGTATTTAGCAAGGACTTTACAATTATTACTAGTTGGCATCTTAGTCTTGTTGACATATCTCAGTCTTGTTTCTGGAACACATAAACATTTTAAATTTCTTCAGCAGTTGCCTAATTCAGGGACATGATTGTTTTATCCCCTGATTATTTTTCAGGAAATACCCAGTGTAACATTATCAGTCTGAAATCTTTAGCTTGGATGCAAAAACCTGTTTTCTCATCTAAGGTTCCTGCCTGCATCACTATTTTAAGTATTGCCTTAATACTGTTTTTGATGGTTTTTTTGAATTTCATAATGCAACTTTGCTTTCCTGTTTTCTTTTGTTACTGGTGTCCTTCGAGAGCAGAGATAGTAAAGAGTGAGGGAAGATGGAACTATCGTTGAATTTTGATAACACCTTGAAAATTATAACTTTGTAGGTCTTATAGGCTGGATCTGAGTGATGCTTCTAATTCCTAAGTTTGAAATAGGAGAGTCTTAAAAGCTAAAAGAGCCCTGAAAGATAGGAGCTTTGGGCTAACACCCTGCACAAAGTGAGTTTTTTGTTCTGTCCTTGGTGGGTTTGACCATACCGAGAGGAACTTACAAGGTGCAAATAGCATTCTTGCTCATAGTTTTGTCATGGCTTTTTTGTGTTTTACCATTTTTGAAGACTGAAACAGTGCTTGGATTTTAAAACATTGTCTCTAGCAACTTTCCAGAGGTCATTCAGAAGTAACGTGCTCAACAAGCTGTTGGGCTTGTTGGTAATCAGTATAAATTCTGGAATATAACACATGAAGAGTTAGAAGTTTGTGACTTTGTCACCTTCTGGAGGTACACTTACTGCAGTAGCAGAGGTGTGGATGTCGTCTTTGTGCTTCATACCTTCTGATGGCTGAGTAAGTTAATGTTACCAAACAGAATCAGGGGTGGTTTGCTTGAAGCTACCTATGCTGTTAACTAAAGTCAGAGTTGTGTTTCTCAAAAATTAATAACTGCCCACAGTGTCAGAGAAGAACAAATGGCATGTAAAATAAAAACAAGTGGGCCACATTATCAGAGATCTTTACTGTACCCAAATTAATTTTCTCCTTTTGTTGAATTGGATACCAGAAAGGGACTCTTTGTCAGGGACTGTAGTGATAGGACAAGGTAATGAGTTCAAACTCAAACAGGGAAAGTTCAGGTTAGATATAAGGAAGAAGCTCTTTCCTGTGAGGGTGGTGAGGCAATGGAACAAGTTGCCCAAAGAAGTGGTGGATGCTCCATCCCTGACAGTGTTCAAGGCCAGGTTGGACAGAGCCTTGGGTGACATGGTCTAGTGTGAGGTGTCCCTGCCCATGGTAGGGGGTCAGAACTAGATGATCTTAAGGTCCTTTCCAACCCAAACCATTCTGTGATTCTATTTGAAGGTATAATTGAAGTCAGTTTTCTTGTCTGAAAACTGACCTGTATTATATTCTGTAGGTGGTTCTTATGCTCAGCCCTTAAGTATGTGCCAATGGAGTTGCTCTTCTAGCAATATAAGTTCAACACTTCTGTTCATAATGCATTCTAAATCACTTGGTAAGTGAAATAAGTTTTGATCAAAAGATTAAGGCTTGATTATTTATTAGTCTTTCTATATTTTTTTTATTAGCATTTCGGTTTTTGGCTGGAAGAAATCAAGAAAAGATGGACTGGAATATAAGGCCACTCCAGAATGCTGATGCAAAGAACCACCTGCAAAGTGAAGAGACATGTTACAATCAGTTGCTTTCTAATACACATGCTTTTCCTCAGACAAATGTCTGTTCCTCTAACAACGCATGCACTTATGCCGGAAATAACCAAGTAGCGTATCAGCCAACTAGCAATGCTGCCTTCCTTCTTGTAAATGCCGAAGGATTCAAAACTTCAGATCAGGCCTTACCAGGAGCATCTATCTCAGTTGATCGATGTCCACCGTTCTGCATACCAGTAACTCAGAAACCTCCCAATCCAACACCACGTCTGTGGGCGGAGGTGACTCAGACTTCTTTACCAAAGTCTGATGCCTACTTGTATTCCCACAGAAATTTACCTCCCATGTCTTCTGAAAGCAACGCTGGAAATAATGTGAGGAATGTACATTGGGAATTTCAGTATGTCGCCACAAACAGCTATGCTGTGCAGCCACAAATACCACAACATAATTCTGTGAGAACTACAACGTTATATCAAAGTAACATTAATTCCCAGAATAATTCTGTGTCTCTTGGTACCTCTGGGCAACATGTCCAAAACCAAATATATCATCCCAACACTCAGTTTAAAGTTTTACACTCTCTGAATCAAAATACTGAACCAAATGTGCAGCTGCTACACTATCGACCAAGTCAGATAGGATCAGAAGTTCCTAGTGGATGTTCTGCACCATCTTTGTTGCCTGCCAATTGTGATTCAAGTGCTGCAGCACAATCTTCAATAGGTGTACCACAGGCAGTTCAAAATGTGCCTAATGGATACAGCCGTAGCCAACTGCAGCGCCCATCAGATCCAAAAAATGTTTCTGGTTTTAACAGTGGTCAGCAACACTGTCAGAAACAGCAATCTGGAGATGTCAGTCAGTCAGTTAGGAATGTCTGTAATTCAGGTGGAAACATGACAGCAAGTCAGCCTTTTAATGAAATGTCTGTACCATCCCATGACATTTCCAAAGAACTGTGTAGTGCTATGCAAGAAATGGAAACTTTGTATTCAGTGTCTGCTTCAAAGCCACTGAGTGATCCTGCTTCAGTTCAAGAAAGCCAGACTAATAGTTTAATGAATGGGCCTGTTAATTCTCAAATTTTTTCATCTGCAGCACATGGAAGAACAACTGCAAAGGACAGACTAGCTCGGGAAGCTCAAAAACTTCTTACTATTAAAAAAAAATGTGTCCTGCTTGAAAGGATACATCAGTATAAAAGAAAACTCTTAGCAGCTTCAGAACGTGACAAAAGTATTCCCCCATTTCCTCCTCCAAGTTATCATGATACTCTTCATAATTTTCTTCCATGGGTGCCCAACCCAAATGTACCACCTTCCCCATCTGAAACAACAAGGACAGAGTGTCCAATGCTTAACTCTTCACTTGAAGAAAGAAACGACAAAAATGCAGCCAATGCTGACAACAGGGCATTACAGGTGGCTCAAAGTAACCCTCAGGTAGAGCAGGGAAGCCTTTCATCAAGCTCCACTTCTATTCCTTCTCAGAGCAAACTCTCAGCTCAATTAAATAATCCTGACAGCACTCCTGTCTCAAAACTAAGGGACCCGTACGCCTTGGCCTCTTCTCAAAAAGCTGTGGCATCTTTGAACAATGCTTCGTGTTCCAGTCAGGTGGATAATTCTATCAAAACTGCACCAAAGAAAGTGCCAGCTAACTCCAAGAACTCATCATTTCTTCAGTTTGTACTGAGCAGCACAAATGTATTGAAAGAGGAGATAGCTGGTGCTACTGCTGATAAAATACTGACTAGTCTCCTGTGTAGTGAAAACACACTGCTAGATACATCTGTCTCAGGTGAAAGCTTACTAAAAGACACTAATGCGAAGGTAGAAAGTTTGAAAGGTGAGCAGGCATTTATGGTTCGCATGAGTGATACAGGAATGATTCCTATATCAGAAACAACCAAATCTGGTGAAGCTAAATTGCAGAGTGATGTAGATCAGAAAAAAACACCACTTACTGGAAATGCATCTTTTAAACAGAGCAATTATAGTTACTCTGTGGAAGAGCTGACTACATGCCTGGGCTTGTTGAGAAAGCATCCGTCGGAGTCTGTAAGGGTGCAAAATAGCCAGTCAAATGAAAGCCCCACAGCAAATCAGATTTCACCTTACAGCCAAAACACAAAAAATAGAGAACAAAATAATGTTCTGGTTAGTACAGATGAAGCAACTTTGCCTGTAACAACAGCTTCTGTAGGACAAAAACCTGATACTCTAAGTAGCAATTTGATAAAAGGTTTTGAACCCCAAGTTGCAGTTGTCTCACCTTTAGTACTCTCTGAGCAGAGAACACAGAGTGAGCAGGCAGACAAATGTCCAACATCTGCAGGTAAAACCTGTCCAGTGGCTAACTCAGGAAGCACATGTAGCTTGCAAGAAGAGGAGAAAAATGGCTTAAATTTTTCTAGTAAAATCTTTCAAGAAGATGTAGGAGACCATAAAGACAAGCAAGCTGTGTTAAAGACAGGCAATAAATCCACAGCTGTGTTGGAAGAACGGATGTTTTGTATTTCTAGTGTATGTTCTCTTGTTGAAGGTAATACATTTTATAATCCACAAATAGCAAGTATCTTCAGGTCAGTCCCTGAGACACAAGCATTAAATGGTACCTCGTCAGAAGGAAATGAATCTGACCCAAGACAAAAGGAGCAACAGCTGGACTTGTATAGAAATGAGCTAAGCAGTAACGCTGTCCAAGGAGAGACCTTGCCACAAAAGATGTTGGAAGACTCATCAAGCTGCATAAGTAAAGCAGTTAAGACTTTAGATGGTGTTACAGCTAGTCATTTGGAGAAAGAAAGCAGTGGCAATCCTCCTAAAACAATTTCTACCTCAGGAAAAAAAATGTCATTCAGTGCATCTTTCAAGCATCCTGAAAATGACTTGGAAATTCTTGCTAGTATAAACCAGGAGTTAGCTAAAAATTCACTGGATTTCTCAATCAGTGTAGCTGCTGAAACAAATGCGATCACTGTTCCAAGAGACAACAATAAAGAAAATTACATGTCCAGTGGAAATAGTACAGTAGAAGAGATGAACCTTTTTGGAGCAGAGCCTATTAAATATCTAAACAATCAGCTGTCTGAACTAGTGAAAGAGTTTCCATATGGCATTGAAGGTGGTGATGTGCTGACAAAAGAACCAGTAAAAAATGATTCTGTGGCTGAGCGGATAAAGAACCAACCTCAAAAAGAGAATCAAATTTGTGACAAGAATTCTCATTTGAAGGACCCAGTAGATCAGATAAAAATTGTAGTGTTGAGCTCTAATCAGAAACAAGAACTGTTTCCTGAACACAACCTGAATTCCTCTAGTGATGGCAAGGGAGTGATGAGTCAACAGTCAGAAAAAGCTTCAGCTGAGAAGAACCTTGAAGGCAGTATTCAGCCTGGTCAGAGTCTATGTGAGAAGGAAAACAAAACAGAAAAAATTTCCAAGCCCAGGAAAAAAAAAAACGACTGTTCTTTAATGGGTTGGCTATCTGAAGCACCTAAAATACCACCGAGCCCTTGTAAATTTGAAATGTGTGGTTCAGAGAAAGATGATCAACTTTCGAAAGCTGAAAATGCTAGCTCTGTAGAGGGACAAGAAAATGACAGCCAATCTGATGCTATAATGAAGGACATCTCTGCAGAGGGAAACCTGCCATTTTCTGAAAAAATCCCAAACAGTGTTAGCAAAAATGAAAAAGATACTTGCAAATCCACCTCTGTAATGAACAAAAATGCGAGGCTAAAGGTGGATAATGAATACAAACCACTTACAACACAACAGGAAAAAATTGGACCACTTACTTCCTCTGAAAACCAGGAAGTTGATAAAGTTAAAAGCAGCAGCTGGAAGGAAGAGCTGCAAATCAACAGAGGAACCCCATTGTTAGGCAACGAATTTAATTCTGACACAAAAGAACATCAGACAGCCTCAGAAGAGTTGTCGGAGAAAAAAGCTGGTCGTACGGATGATGATAACACAACAAAGTCATCCAGAAAGAGAGTTTTCAAAATGGAGTCCCTTTCAAAAGATAAAACCAAAACGCATTTAGCCATGAAATCCAGTACAGACATTCACAAATTTACGAAGTCAGAAACTGTTGAAATTAAGCATGCTGAAATCAATCGAGGACAAAAAATCAAATCCTCTGATGAGAACACAGATGAAGAACAAAACTGTAGGAAACGAAAGCAGATAGTTGGGCAAGATGTAGGAATTAACATAAAAGAAAATGCCAAATTATCAGCAGAAGTAAAACATAAAAAGCTGAATAGTAGTTGTGCTGATGCTGTAAAGCTCCCAAATTTTGGCTCTGTAGACGTAAGAAGTCCCAAATATTCTCAACATAAATCGATGAAAGTTCTTCCTTCACAGGAGCAGTTGTACAAACGGAAGAGGAAGCAAAATATGGTTGGGAACAGAGACCCTAAAAAAACGAAGGTGGAAGAAGAAAGACTGAAACAATCTGAAGCAAAGAAATCCAAGCAGCTTTCACATAATCGCATGATAAGTACTGACAAAGCTAAAAAATTGAATGGAGAAAATGTCTGGAAACCGAAGAGTTCATTAGCAGATTGTTCTGCACTTAAACGACAGAGAAAAAGGGCTCGATCTTCTACCATCTCTAAAAACTACTTTTCTACCAAAGAGAGACATCTCGATGGTCAAAACAAAGACAAGTGCTGTGAGAAAATGTTTCCTGATAAAAATGTGCTATACTTAAACAGAAGAAATAACAGATTAAAAATGCATCTTCAAAAGGAACCAAAAAAACACTACCTGAACAGAGTTGCATTTAGGCGTACAACACAGGAACGCATATATCTGACAAAATTAGAGACATCGCCTGTCAGACCCACCTGGCATCTAAAGCACAAAGTGTCTCAAAACAAAAACAGCAGTGCGAAAAGAGATGCTTCTGTCTCAGAAGCTGAGAAATCATGCAAACTGGAACTACTAGAATTTAAGCTGTATCCAGAGATACTGTTGAGAAGTCCAACCACTGATGAGGAAAGATTAGCTGCAAAGAATTCCCTGGAAAGAGAGAAAGCCATTGTGGCAGGTATGATGCTATCTTGATTATTGATTTGTAAGTAAACTAATTTGCAAGTAAAAAGTATGTAGTCCTTTTAAAATTTGTATTACACAAAAGTACAGACAGTGAAAACATGGGACTCTAGAAGCTGAAGGTTGAAATAGCTTAGCTAAATTTTTCGACTGTAGCTGTGTGTTAAACTGAAAAAGAACATGAGACTTTTCTTTCAATTCAATGTTTTATTCTTTTTCCTTAAGTTTTGCAGAATAAAGTTAGAGTTGTTTAGAGCATGGCAGTTTCAAGTAACTTTGCAAGAAGGCTTTCTGACCTACTTGTAGAAAATGGCTTGGCTTGTCTATAGAAACAAGCATAGTTAGGAAAGGTGAACTGATCTGTACTCGGCATTCACCTGATTGTGTATAAATCTGGCTAAGTAGACAGAAGAGGGAGAGATCTTTTGCGGCACTGAGGAAGAGAGAGGGCTTGGGCCAGAAATACCCTGTACACAGTCTCCGTAACCTTTGCTATCTTTGCTTTAAGCTGCCTTTCTTTCATCCTCCTCTTCCCTTGCCCAAATATTTCAATATTTTACATGGTGCATTGTGAAACATACTTGTGTCAAATACTGTATTTGATTTTAAGTAAAACCAAATCTTAACTTGTGTATGCTAGCCCTTGCAGTCATTTTCACTCCCAAAGGAAACTTCCTTTTGCATGTGCTAGTATGTGTGTTTAAACTTGATGCTGAATAGAAACCAAAACTTATGATATAGGAACCTGAAAAACATGTTTTAAATTTTCTTTTTAGGTGTCAAGAGTAAAAGAGAAGATTGGTTAAAATGTGATCCAGTGAAGCAAAAAAAGCTGGAAGAGATCTCTACAGGTGAAATGACTTCTGATTATCTATTTTGAAATATGAGTTAAATAAATCCTCTTTGCTTGGTTTTAAGTGTTTCTTTACAATAGTAAATCTTAATAAAGTATTTTAACTTATTCTTTACTAGCTCTGCTGCTGAAATGGCTACTGTAGAGAAGACATGTAGTTGTAAGATTCGTGGAGATTTCTATTGCTATGAGAATATGTTATTCAAGAGGGAATTTTCCTTTATGTGTGTGTGCAGTTGAATTGGGGGTAGCACGGGTGACAAAGTTCAAGTACAGTTTTAAACTGTAGGTAGAGACCAAGGTAGCTTTTTTCCCACATTAAGATGTAGGAAGTGACATAACAAAATCTAGTGTGACACTGTAAAAACAGTGATTTTTTTAATCCTATTTAGCTTTCACAATAAGTTGGCTCTCTGCACATAGATCCATGCTCTGAAATGCCAGGACCTATGCGTCCCAGTAGTCTGGACAGGATTATTTGCATGACGTACAGAGGAAGAGTGGTGCCATTACTATATCTTCCTTGTTTCTCTTGATTGGCCAGTTAGTATTTGGATTGTCTTTTGTACCCTTTAGAAGTCAATAATTACAACAATGGCATTTTTCATCTTTGGATCTTGGTTGTTCCATCCTTTCTAAATTGTGGCTGAGGTTGCTCCCTGCTTTGTTTTTTGTTGTTTCTTTTTTGTTTGTTTTAGGTCACTTTCCAGCTGTAGTCTTGTTTTCCTCATGGTCTAACAGGAAGTGAAATGGTGCATGCTGTAACCTTGTTGCCATCCTCTTCTTATCAGAGTGCAAGTCCTCTGCTGACAGGTTATCTGTGTTGTGATCTTGACGCATTTTGTGGTCTTTACATCTTTTATTGCTGTTGCGTGTGTCCTTGGCTGTTGGTGTCTGCCATTCTTTTATTCCTTCCTCTTGTTTCTTCTCTTACTTTCATAAATGCACGTTTTCATTCACACCTTTCTTAATGTTCTTTAGAAATGTCTTTTATGAAGACACTCAAATGATGATTTGGTACTTAAAGATGCATTAGAGATTGATTTAAATCTGAGGTGCACGGTGCTTTAGGAAGGAAGTTTGTGGCATCCTTTTTGACAGTCAGTGGCCGTAAGTACCATATGCTTGATGAGTAGTCATTTGAGACTCTTAGACTTCTGCTTTAACTTGCTTTTCTATCTTGTCTTTCAGCTGAGGGCAGTATTCCACTTGATACAGCTATACAGATCCTGGATGGAGATGGCGAGGCTCTCCACAGTCCAGTCAAAGACTCAAAAGAGATGTTTCAGACTTACAGGAAAATTTATCTGGAAAAAAAGATGCAGAAGCCTTGATAGCACTCATGTAACATCATAGTCTTATTCAGTCTCACTAGGGAAAAAAAAGGCAAGACTAAAATGCTTTTTTCTGTTTACTTTATATTTCTGAATAGTTGGGGGGGGGGGGAAATTTGGGGTGTCAGAAGTTCCCCCCTTATTTGCCTCATATTTGTGAATGAATGAGATCTTACTCTGTATTTGTTGCACAAATATGTTTTGGTGCTGAAAATGCCATCATCAGATGTCTTGTTTCTTCTTGGCATATTTGAGGGTTTTGGTTTTTTTTTAATTAAGATAGAGAAATTAGTTGAATCTTGACCAAAAAACCTCAAACACATTTACATTGTCTTAGTCTGTTTTTGTTTCTGATTCTGGAAACCTTCTATTTGTGGTCTGTTCCTTTGCTGGTAGTGGGAAAATATTCCTGCTGGAAAGGGATTGCAGTGGATTCACAAGCATTACACCTTTATTTCCTGCTTATGCTAGTCTGATTGTTGTGCTTCTAACAAGGCTTTCTATTTTTGTAGACTTGTTTTCTTAAACTGGGCTTAATAGCTTGAACTATTAAGCAAATATAAACCCCTCAAATCAAATATACATATTGGGGATACAATGAAGTACTTATGCTGCTACCCAGTTTCCTTACATTTCTTTTTGTGGAATTTGTGTGAACTGAACTCTGAGTTCTTCATCTGAATGCAGTGCTGTAAACTCATAGTTGACTGAAGACTTCTCTTGTTTTTCTCTCTCTCTGCTTTCTTTACACTTGAAAGAAAAGTGTGATTGTTAAAGTGCAGGGAGTTTGAATTCACTCTTGTCTGGACTATGTTGCTCAGTTTAACCAGACTGTAATTAATTTCTTTGCTTATAAAGTGTTAGATAACGTTTGAATATAGATAACGTTTGAGTTCGTGTTAGCTGTGACATGAGTTGTATTTGTTGCTGGGTATCTTTTGTTAAGTGCCTTGTCATTATTGTTCAGAATTTTTAGTTGGATCATATTTTTTCAGAAATTTGCTACTTGATTCTTTCTATCTGTTAAAACCTTTATACTGAAAGTAAAAACTCTGTAGATACTTCATTGAATAATTTTTATACTTGAAATAAACTTTTGAAGTCTATGGGCTATGCCTTGTCTCTTTTTTTTTTCTTTGAAGTATGAAGCTGTATTTATTGCAGTTAGTTTTACAGGCATTGAAGATATTCCTGTAGATGAAAAGCAGCTTCCTTCTTAAAATGTTTCATAGTTGCAAATGAGAACTGGACTTGAGTCTGAGCTTTTGCTAATGTTCTTCTAACAGTTCTGACAGCACGTACTTATACTTTGGAGAAAACATCACGAATGTTGTTGTCTTCAGCATCTGCTTTTTCAATTACCCAGTGGAACATAGCATTATAATTTCCTAGCTCTGCCTGTATGCCAAGTTATAAATTTGCTTTTTTGGGAGAAAAAAGTCCTCCCCTTCTATCACACATCTCCTTTCAAAATCGGGAACTATTCGTGATGTTTTTACTCCCTTCTTGTCTGGCACAACAGTCCTAATAACATATTTTTTAATATAGATATATTTTTTTTTCTTCTGGCTGGATGCCCAACTGTTAGTCATGGGAGCATGTTGTCACTGGAGGATTTCATAATAATATTGGCAACTCTGAGAAGGTTTGATTTTCCATTCTCTTGGAGCTGAGCACCTGTATTATACTGCGTGCATTAAGGAGGATTCACTGTAGCCTTAAGTGTACCCGGTACAAAGAACATCTAGTTCCTGTCAAGAATTTATTTTGGGTTTTGTTCTGCATAATGATAGATGAAGCTGACTTAAATGCTTGAGTGAATTCTTTTTAATAGGAAATCATTCAATCCATTGACCCATGACAGTTACATTCTAAATATTTGGAGAAGTTTGCTCACTGACCCTGTGCACCCAGTAAGTCAGACTGCCAGGTTTGAATCCCAGTGTATATAGCTACATCTTCTTCTTCTCTCATACCAAGGAGTGAATCTTGGCTCTGTGACCATGTTTACATGGTGACTTATGTCTACATTTCTTCGGTATGGCTAGAATCTCTGGGGTAGATTAGCCACATTCTTTCTGCCTGGTTCGCTTGTTGGCTTAGTAGTTATTCTGTAATCCTTTGCACTTAAAATACTTTGCACTAAACACTGGCCTCTAGCCTGTGCTACACTTATATGTGTAGTTGCTGCATGCACCTGCCTATTAAGAGGGCTGTGCCTGATGCTCTTACTCAGTTGCTATTTCTCCTGGTCCTTATGGTGCTGGCTAAAGCCATGATACTGTAGCAGGCCCTTGGCCTTGGACAGGCAAGATGCTGACATCCACCTAGATGTGATACGGTGAAAACACTAGTGCTATGTTGCTTGGAACGAACTGGCAAATGTGGGTATGAGGGCATTTGCTATCAGTGAAGGTACCCATCATGCATGTGATGTGTGCCAGCTGTTGTGTGTTGCCTGTACTTGAAAGAGCTTGTAATATGAATGTCACCATTGGGGTTGCTTTGTACAAACCTCTGGCAGCTGCACCCACCCTGATGGAAGGACCATTGAGCCACAACACTTGCTAATAAATCCTCTGTTTACTCTTATCTCCACTGAAATATAAATATATATCTGATACTTCCAATGGATATCCACTGACTTTGGTCTGGCTTGGGTAACCACAAAATCTGATTCTGGTTACAACAGACTTGCACAATGGGCTGTTGCTAGACCCCCACTTTGGTTGAAAGCCAAGAACCCTCAGACTTTATTTCTGACCACAGATCAGGTTTGACTGGGGTATAAATGGGGTCTTGCCAGAGGGCAAGAGTTGAGTTGGTCCTCCTTGGAGCAGCACATCTGCAGTCAAGTCCTTTGGTCAGGACACTGCCTGAGGTAACTCCTCAAGATTGAGAGCCCTCATCTTGACTGGTGAGTGAAATGCATTTTGGGTTAATTCCCTTTAAAACCTAAGCTTAAATCAGTTGTATTTGATGCTGCTTGGCATCTAGAACCTGTAGTTTACTAATGTTGGTATATTAAATTATTTTTTTATTAGAATAAATTTGGGGCTTGTAACCTACCTTAGTCGCTTTTGTGGGCCTCCGTGACAGCGACTAATAGCATGCTAAACTTTGAAATATTGACTATGTGATATAAAGGATTGATTGTGCATATGTATATCTATATTCCTTTATATACCGACAGTTGACCAAGTCTGGGACTAGGGGAGCGGATCCAGCCACCCCTAACCACCTTTTTGAGAAGGAGCTTAGGGAGCAAGGGGTCCTCTCTGAACTTCATAACTCAATGGGAGTATCTCCCTCACAGTTCTATGTAACCCTGTCCTCTATGCAGTAAATGATCAAATGAACTTTGCTATCAAATCATATTAAACCCCTGTCACACCACTGAATTTTGTTGTGTCAATAAAGTATATTCTTCTCTCTTACAGGCGAAGTGCCTGGCTCGTCCATGACAAAACCATGGAACCTGTCATGGCTCTGAGAGCGCTAGTAGGTCTTAATGGTCCTGATCGTATGTGAGACCTCCACCCACACCCCCTGCTCATGAGCTCAGGAACTCCATCTAGTATCAGGCCAGGGCTTCAGTCCCTGTCTAAGTGATGTTCAAGATCTACCTGTTTGTAGCTCTGTTACATACCCGTGTGTGGGCATGGAAATTGCCTATTGATCCAGACCCTGACCCATAGACAGTCTTCCTGCCTGGACTCAGATGTTTGTTATTACTATGAAGCTGCTTGTCAATCATGACTATGTCTGACTTCCGTTACCATCACTGGATCCGATCCTGGCCTGCAGATTGACTTCCTGGCTTCGCATTGTCCCTCCTTCATCACTACAAGCTTGTCTTGTGATCTGGACTCTGGCTTGACCCTGGTTGACATCCCTTTTCTGCTTGCCTTGCTTGCATGCTGTGGGGTTGGGGCCTTGGCTGGTGAGGTCCATGCCTTGCCGGTTGTGGTGTCTCCCTCAGCTTCTGGCCCTTGGCCCTTAGGGAGCTGCTGGTCCTAGCTGAGCCATGACAGGTACAGAATTGTAGGATGTGGGTGTGCAACATCCTATCCTGTTAGTGTCTGTCTTCTTCCCCTTCCCTTCCAGGAATCTTTCTGTGTCAGTAGGAAGAGCTACCACTTTTATCACTCCTGCCTTTTTGCCCCAGGAATGTTGCTGGTAAGTGTAAAAAGGAAAATGTCATTTGCCACTCATTTTCAAAGGCAAGATGTTGTCCCATGGAACTACAGGAGACTGGTCAGGCAGCCTGACTCCTTTCTTTGGGAAGATTGTAGAACAATCCTCCTTGAAGCCGTGTCTAACCAAATGCAGTAACAATAAGGTGATTTGGAACAGGCAGCAAGGTTTTACAAAGGGTAAATCACACCTGACCAACCTGATGGCCTTTTATGATGAGCTGACAGATTCTGTGGATAAGGGGACTGTAAAAATTGTTGTTTACCTTTAACAAGGCTCTGGACATCTTTTCCCATAGTATTCTTGTAGCCAAATTGGAGAGAGATGGTTTGCATAAGTGACTTACACTGTGGATGGATAATTAGCTGACCAGCTGGGCTTGGAGGGATGCCGTCTGTGAGCAGTGGTACAAAGTCCAGCTGGCATCTGATTACTACTGCCTTCTTCAGCAATTCATTCAGGGGCTGTCACTGTTCACCATCTCCATTAATGAACTGGAGAATGGGATGTAATGAACCTTTGCAGGTTTGCATGGAGAAGTGGGGTCCTCAGGAAACCCAAAAGTATCTTTCTGTGGAAGTTCAGGAAAGGCTTGAGACACCCTTGTGTGAGACACAGGGTGTCTCACAGAACACTTGCTTTCTTTTGCTCACTTTCAACAGGTGAAAATAGAGATACAGACAAGAGCTGTTTTCTAATGGTGTGATGAGGCCATGGCCCCAAAGGATGGCCTGTCCAGGAGATGCCTATCTTTGGCTTCAGGCAGTAATGCCTGTGTGGAAACAGCTCATATCTGCTCCAGGACCTGATAAGGAGCCCCTGCCCTAAACATCTAGTGAAGTGATGTTCAAGATGGTCAATAGGATGGAAGTATGTAACAGCAAGATAATGAATTTGACATGGTTAACCACTACACTGTTATTTCCTTTGATCAGATATGAACATGCATGCCGTAAAGTCAGTGGCCATTTACTTCACATAATTGTCATAACATGTAAATCAGACCTACTGTCTTGCCATGTGTCCAGTCATACAGTGACCTGGTCCTTGTAAACTGAGAATAGAGCCAGTCATCAAGGACGGCATGCAGGAAAACATGTATTACAAAGTGCTGGGAACTTCAAAAATGTTACCACCACATCTGGTGTTGCCAGTACTTTCTTTTCCAGGTGTTGCAAGTAATCTTTTTTCTTACTGCTGCCTCATTAGCTGAGTGCTAGACAGGTGTGTGCTCTGCTTCCAATCAAGAGTGATTTTCTTGGCGGCAGACAGGTGGGTTATAATCTAGAATAAAGTCTTCCTTTAAACTCAGCTGTAGTGGCTACACTCGCTACTTCTCTGTCTCAGTCCTTGTCTCTCTGCCTTCCCAGATGTAAATATTTTGCTCTTCCTTTTGGAAACCTTGCCTTCATCCTCACTTTTTTTCTCCTCCTGGGACTTCTTGTCGAATTTGCGAGGTTGCCACTGCAGCCTTGTCTTTTAAAATCTTTCTCTCATCTTTTTGGGCTCCAACTTGTCTCCCTCTGCTTGCAGGCCCACAGCGTGTTTTCATCCCAGCAAAGCTCACTGTCTTGAAACTTTTCCTGGACTCTAGCTCCAGTGCTACCAGCTCAACCATGCAAAGCCTACGTCATGTTTACTCTTCTGCATTTAAGACAGAGAGCTTTTTATTTTTACTTTATTTACTGTCTGTTCATCATCAGTATTATGACTACAGGGGGAAAATGTTCTATGCTTCCAGCTCTTGTACTCATTAATGTAACATCTTCTAGCTGACAAGAAAAGCAACTGAGAATCTTTGCTTTCTCCCTGTAGGCTTGGGCTGGAGCATGCCCATGGCAGTGGGAGCTTTGGAGCACTTAGATCCGAATCTCAGCAAGTCTCCTTAGGCACATGCAAACAAGCTATCCAGGCTAGGGTGCTCTGATTTTGTTTGCTTGCCCCCCCTTTTTTTTTTTAGAGGAGTGGTGGTTCTGGGGGAGATCAAAAGGCACAGAGCCACACCAGGAACCTGTGGTCCAGGTTTTCAGCTCTTCATCGTCAATAGAAAGATGTTGAAATTTCCCAGTGAATGAGTACAGTTTTTCTAGAATTTTCTTCAAAATGACTGGGCTGTTTCTGAAGTAACTTTAAAAATAACCTGAAGCTAAATTCCTTTCATATGGCATTTCAGGTAAGGCACTTAAGTTTGGTAATCTGTGGTGGGTTGATCCTGCTAGCAACAAAGTGCACCAGCCACTCATTTGCTCCACACTTTACCCACAGT
Source organism: Strigops habroptila (assembly GCF_004027225.2). Lineage (NCBI taxonomy): Eukaryota > Metazoa > Chordata > Aves > Psittaciformes > Psittacidae > Strigops > Strigops habroptila. The sequence goes on from NC_044279.2 coordinate 67,316,482, forward strand.
GGGATGGCAGAGAGTATAGAAGGAACAAAAGCAAGAAAAACTAAGGAGTTGAGATAGAGACAGTTTAGTAAATGAAGAAAAGGAGGAAAAAAACCCCAAACCAAGAAGTGATGCCAAGACAATCACTCACCACCTTCCACTAGCAGACCAATGACCAGTCTAAAGGCATGACACTTGTCATAGGAAAATGAAGTTCCATGTGGGTCTCTGCAAGCACCTCAGTTCCGATGCTAAGACTCTGTGAGGAGGACACCTTCTTATCATTAAGGCTGTGATGATGGAAACTGGTGTCTGTTGAAGTTCAAATAGATGCAAGCCTTGAAGTCTTCAATGTCAAAGGTAAAATTCACCTCAGTGTTTTCATTTAATGAGCAGTAGGAAGAGAAAGATTTCTATGTTTACAGTTATATCATGGCACAAAGTGAAAGACATTCATACAGCATAATGGTGGACATTGCCAAGGTATGTTTTCTGTAATGTTGCTTTCTATGGCTACAGGCGTATGTGTTTTGCAGTACTGATTAGTGCATATCACTCGTGTTTCTCCATGTGGTGCTCACTGATGAGCATTGCTTGTTTGATTTTATAAAGCTGTTTTAGATTATTCATAAAATTATTTTAGTCTTAAAATATAAAATTTGACACCTTTGTGTAAAATGACCAAGATTTCCTCCTGTTTCAGTTTTACGTTGCTATGGCACTAATAATTCAAGTGCATGGGAAACAAACCCGTGTCTTGAAAGGGTGTTAGGACTGTAAACCAGAGCCTGCACCATCATGTACCTCAAGCCCTCTCATGTCCCTGGGGGACTATCCTCTTTCCTCCAATCAACGTTACTATTAATAAAGTCATAAATAGCATTCTCCTTAAAAATAAAATTAAAAAATTAAGTCCCTCTGCCGTAGCAACACTTGTTCAATAGACTACAAACTGAAAGCCAGAAACTATAATCCTTGCAACAAAATAATCCCGCAGTAAATCGCCACCGAAGATGATCTTTAGATCAAAATGTGGAGATACAGTTAATAAGGAGTAAAAAAATACTCTGTATGTTAATTGGCTCATAGTGCCTTTCCCTTACGTCCCATTAGATATTTTTCAGAAAGAAATTAGCCTGTCACTGTGCTCCTACCCAGTAACTGTGGACTCTGTTGACCAGAATCAGGCAAAACCCATAGGAGATAACATTGGTGGCTGGTTTGAAATCAGGAAAATGATGAGTCCTTCCTTCCCCCAACACTGTGGTAAAGCCACAGAGAACTCAGATCTCAGGTTAGCCCACAAATCAGCATACATGTGGTTCCCAGTTAGCCACAAGAGATGCTGACTTCTACGCTAACAGGAAATGACGTATGAAGTTAGGCTGCTGTATTTGTGCCACGGGATATATGGGTCTGAACAGGGTAACACTGTACAGAGGTTGCTGATTGAAGCATTGGGGAAATATCTCTTGGAGATGTTGGATGCACTTTGTCAGTCTCACTACTTACAGTACTTCTCTGCCTGTCTGGTTCTTTAATGATTTAATTACACTGATGAAAAACTATACGTCTCTTGTGTTTTAGAAGTACAGAGACTGTCCTGAATCTCGGGCACTGCAGAAAAAAGATAAAGTGTTGCTGGAAGGAATAGAAGAAGCCTAGGCAAAGACGATTTATTGTAGGATTCACCTTTAAACTGAACCAATATTAAGTTTGGCATAGAGAGGTGCTTGTTCATACTCGAAGACGAGGAACTAGAAAGAGCAGTACCAATGCGAACCTGAAAGTTGTTTAGTCCATAGTGCTCTCTCAAGAGGACTTCAAGGAACAGACAAAACAATATACATTGGAAATAACAGGCTATAAATACAATGGATATGAACAAAACCTACAATGAATACCTGTGCATGCATCCATTCTGTAAGTAATAGAAAAAGGAATGCTCTTGTTAGACCCCAGCAGGAGGTAGATTGTGGCCCAAATACAACAAATGAATTTTCTAGGATATTTAATTAGAACAAAAAAAAAAGTCGAAAATATTTGATGTGCATAGCAGACATATTCTGTAGGTGGATGGAAGTTTTCCTAATACAAACTGGCAGCACCATGACAACAGCTCATCAGCTGCTGGAACAGGCATTTTACTTTAAAGAGTTATCTTCAGAATCCTAACTGGATCTGGCATATCTTTACAGGAAACTAATGCAAAACTCTTCATAAATATAATGTGTAAGAGATTCATGTTCCTTGCTGTACACAGTTCTTAGTGTAGGAGGAAAAGACAAATAGACTAATCATATCAATAATAAGAATGCCTGTGTCAGCAAATCAGCAAAGATCATCTATTTCCAAATACGAACAAATATCAACACGCTAAGAAAAAGACAGCAGCAAGGCAGCAAAAATTGTACAGGTAGAAAAAATGCAGGTTTTTTCTATTCATTACCAAACTGGCTCTCCAAGGCATATTGACAAAAGGAAAAGTGTCTGATCTTATAGACATGAAATAATTAGTTCAGTGGCAGTTATCCTTGAGATATGTCAGGGGTTATTATACATCTCTAATTTGTCAAGCTCTATAAACAAATGTGCTTTAATGTAATTTGCAGTTTGGGTTCAATGCTGCCATAGTCGGCAGGTTGCTGTTATTTTAAACCACTCTATGCAGTTCCAGTGTATTAACTTCGTAGTGATTTTGCCAACATTGGAATCTCTTTGATAAATTGCTGTGTCTGATAAATTGGCCACTGTCCATTCAGACAGCTGCTCAGAGGAAAATACCTGCAAGGAGCAGTACCGTGACTACAAGGAGTACCTACCAGCAGCAGCACAGAAAGCCTGAAGACCATCTGTTAAATAAAATAAGCAGTCTGAATAAGTGCATAAATATCGCATGTTAACATCAAACCTCTTATTGTGGTCATGCTGGCTTGGCACAGATCTGCATAGCAGAGGACCAAACACAACTCGTACTGTCTGCTACACCTGTGGGCATCTCCAGCAACTACAATATAAATGGGCAGCTTTGCAGCAGAGCCAACAAGAAAAGCTTTCCGTAGGGAAGGCTGATGTGGCTTCTCAGCATTTCTGCTCTGCATCTCATGCAGCTAACTATGGTTGAACCTGTTCTGATGTACAAGTATATCCGAAGCAAATTTCTTCTCTCATCAAACCTTAAATAGCTGCAGGCATGACTTAAACACGCATGAGTCCCTAACCATAAATTTTAAAACGTTGTTATGACAGAAAGATACTCCTTATAGAGTGTGGGAAAGAGAGCTCGAATAAAGCACAAAAATAGGACATGCTTTAATATTTGGAGGTGACTATACATATTGTCACTGAAAGTTGGGAGAATAAAACTCCTTAATACCGATGTAGCATTAAGGAGCAGGCATTCTTTATTACGGTGCTGGATGCATGGGGGATAGCTCCGCCGAATGTGCATGCCGATTCTTACAGGTTTCTTGCTTATAAGCATCCATCTCATACATATACATTATAATTCCCAGAAATCTTATATCATAATTTCTTCCCAGAACAAATTAACATAGGTTACTACCTGCTACAGCATGAGCAGTTTATTTTGGGTGAGGCTCTCAAAGGTCTTTGGGACACCTGGTGGTTGTATCTTTGTTGACCTTCGGTTGAACTTCTCTCATTATCTTCCTTTTATGGTCTTAGGTTGGCCTCCGTTCTGACTTTATGAGGAATGGTTCCCAGTTCACTGAGCTGGAGAGGCACTTCATGAACAATGGTTCCTAGTTCAGTTGGCTGGATAGGTAAGGAATGTTCTTTACCTGTTGTCTTGTTCCTTCTTGACATGTGTATAGTATTGTTTAGTTAAAGTTCAACTTGGTGGTTTGCTTCAGCTAACAATCAGTAAAACGAATCCTCTTCTATCAATATAACTAAGGTTAGTTCTGAGGGTTTAATGGCTCTGTAAACTTTGTTGACTTTGTGTCATTAATGTTGAAAGACATCTTTATACTTCGCTATGCATATTCAGGGTATATATATGATATATGAGTGTATCTATGACATATATATTTTGAGTAAGCCACTGCTGTGTCTCACACAGACATCTTTTGAAAGAACTTCACCTCAATATAACGAGAAACATGAAAGACGTATTTAGTAATGACTGTGCCCTGAGGATACTTGGTTTATTTGTGAACACTAGTCCCAGACTGCTTTTGACTTGTATTAATTTGGCACTGAGATGATGGGTTTGCACACACAGTGTAAAAAAAGGCTCTCAGGGAGAAAAAACAGAGTAAGGTGAGAAGTCCCACTGCTGTCTGGTGGAGATGCACTCTGTGCTGGGTTAGTGCAAGTGGCTTTTAGCTCTTCTGTGCACCTGGGATGTTTTGTTGCAAGAGAGAGAAGCAACTGCAGAGAGTTGTTCTGCAGTGTTTTGATGAGAACTCCATTGGTCTGTGTATTAGGAAGAGGAGAAGGGTCAAATGCATAGTCAATGATGACTAGAAGTATGGATGCTATAGCTGCAAGTGCTGTTTCCCATACGGAGCTGGTCAGAGGTCTTCCTGGGTTTTCAGCAGAAATCCCTGCTTTCTTTCTGTTAGCCCTGTCTGCTTTGTAACTCTTTCTCAGTTGTCATACACATTCATGATTAATTTTGATGTGGATACAATTCACAGAAAGCACAAAGTGGATTGAAAATATGCCAGTTTACTTCTTGCAGCTTCTCTTTTGAAAGATCAGTGGTGACTGAGAGGTCAACTGCTTGATGAATAAACTTGAAATTAGCAAATAGACATGTTTTTGGAGGGCTCCTGGATTTAGTCAGGCTGAGATGTCCCTTTGGTTCTGACTCTAGGCCATGTCAATGAGAGAGAGTCTGGGAAGAAAGAGGGTAAACCACTGTAACAGCATGTTAGTGGTTTCTTATTTTATTAATAAGATGTACATGTGATTTTTTGCAAAGGGTCATTCAAATGGTTATTAAACTGGACATTTTTAATAAAAATAATCTCAGAATGCCCTCACACAAGAGGTTTTCAATAGAGTCTCTGATGTGAATGCAGAAGCACAGAGAAGAAGAGCTGGTTTGGACTATTAGCTTGTGGTTTGTAAACTGTTAGACTAAACAATGTTTAAAGTCTTACTCCCCCTTTCAGTTGCATGTCAATGGCCTCATGTTGTTTGTTTACAACTTCTGACAAGTCATTTTCCCTTCTCTCTCGGTTTTTGTAAGAGAAAACCTGGAGGCAGTGTAGGGGTCACAGACTCTTGCTGCAGAAAAGAGACTCTTAAGCTGAGATGGGGCAGTGACATTTCAAAGCAAGCACAAACATATTTAGCCTTTCTTCTGATGGGACAGAGACTGGCCAAATCACTGACTTAATATAACTGTAAAGCAGCAATAGAATTGCTGACCTGGAATTAATATATTTAGCTAATTGCCAATTTAGCATCTGGTAGACCATAGGGTTGATGTCGTATAATCACTGTGGTTAAAACAGCTGCAGAGTGAGGGTGAAGTGATCAGTTATCTCTGGGTGAGCCTGGGGAGCTGACTCCTCAGGAAGTCAGCTGCAGAATGCGGGTGGAATGACGGGTTACCTTTGGGATGGATTCAGAGCTGACTCTACAGGAATGATGAACAATCTGGCTGAATAAATGAAGAAGTACAGGGTCACAGGTCACTGAAATTGGGAAGATAAAAGGGAAAATCAAAGACCAAGAGAGAGGCTCAGCAGAATAGGATCAGCACTGAAGATCCCACTGTCTGGGAATCCGCAGCTAGGAAGGCAAACATCTTCTCCAGGCCACTTTGGCACATGAGGTGGGACACCCCTTATGAGTATGGACCGTGAGGGTAAACAGCTGCCTCTTGCAGACCACCTTAAACTGGGAGAATTCAGGATTTTGGGAGTGCATGTCATGCTAATAACACCACTTTGCTAATATTTGTCATACCTGCATACTAAGTTTATCATAGTTACATACTTGTTAGGTTTAGGCAAACATAACTGGCATATTTGTATGTCATAATTTCCTTACCCCTGTAGTACTGTAATTTATTTGGCAATTTCTCAGAGTAGGAGACTGCAAACAGTGGGGAGCTGAAGCCTGGGCAGGCAGAGACACCATGTGAAGAAACAGGCTGGCATACCGCATGCTCAGCCTATAGAGCTGTCTTTGAAGCCTGGAGAGGCATCAAAGGGCATTTACACCAGTTATAGTAAATCTGTGTTTCACAGACAATAAACTTATTTCTACCTTACCGTAAAGGAAAGAGATACTTTCCTAAAAGAAAGGAAAAGACATTCTGCAGTCAGTGGCTGGCAGTGGGGAACTAGCCTGCCTGGAATTGCAGTAAACCAAAGGAAAAGGGATTATTGTTCAAAGGGATTAAAATGAAGAGAATAAAATTATTGTAAAAAGGGGATTCATAAAGGAGCAATCTTAAAAGAATTGGGTGAGAAAAGGCTGAAATTGCACAGGAAAAGAAAAAAAAGTGTTTAAACTGTAGTGTGTCCAGTGAAATTAGAGTGTAGTATTAAACTGAACTCTCCCTGGATATCACTACAAAATCCACTAGATGACAGTGTGGAGACTGGGTTCAGCCTAAGAGCAACATCTGCCTGTTCTTTGCAGGCCTGTTGGCATTGTCTCACTGCTCTCTGCTATAAAATCAAAGTCTGCAATGTGCTCTGCTCTTACCCAGGGGCTTTGTGTGTGTCCATGGAGGAAGGTGGTCTTGGTTAGTACTAAAAATAAAGGAAACACTGGAATGAAAGAATTAACTGTTGCTTCTCCAGCACTGGCTGTGTTTTTCTATGCCTAGAGTCTGGGGCTTGGATTAAATTGAGGGGTGATAATGGAAAGTGAGCTAAAGGATGAAGGGACAGCCACCATCTCTGCTTTGCCTTACAGCCTTGCAGCCAGTCATGCAGGGGGACAGACTTTTTAGTAGGCCTGTTGAGAAAGGACAAAGGGTAATGGGTTTAAATTTAAAGAAGGTAGATATAAGGAAGAATTTTTTCATGATCAGAGTGGTGAAACACTGGAACAGCTACCCCAGAGAGGTGGTAGATGTCCCATCCCTAGAAACATTCAAGGCCAGGTTGAATGGGCCTCTGAACAACTTGATCTAGTTGAAGATGTCCCTGCCCATGGCAGGGGGGTTGGACTACATGATCTTTAAAGATCTCTTCCAACCCAAACTATTCTATGATTCTGTTTGCACATCATGAGCTATACCCACCAGTGCCTTGGTGCATTTCCACAGTGCGTGGTGTCTGGCCCATCTGTTGCCCAGGGACCACTGACTGATAGAGCAAAGAAAAAGCTGGAAGAAAAAGACTAGAGGACAGCGAGTTGACAAAGATTAAATGCACAGGATGGTTTTGGCTTCTGTGAAAGGTAAGAGCACCCGGGGAACGCAGCCAGTGTCCCTTGATAGCTATGGTTTCTCCACACAGCCTCTTTCTACCTATGATGTGGTGTGACCCAGTGTGCAGATATTATCACTGTAGCTGTAGTGAGGAAGACCACTTAAGTTATGACTGAATATTTAATGCACAACTGGGTTTTACAGTACAAGAAAATTGGAGCAAAGACCGTATTTAATAAAAATCAGTGCAAACTAAGTTAATGTAAAAAATGTACTGTACATATGTAATGTAATTTTTATGTCAACATTGTCTGTTTTGAAAATGTGCCATCAGTACAGGGGCACGATATACGTTAATGAGTGTGCAAAGCTTCATTGCTGTGATTAGCTTTGCTTTAAGGTGATAGATGTGATCTTTATTTCTCAGTCCTCTTAAATATCTTTCATTTTGTAGAACACTACATACTTTCTTCCCAATATTGTCTACATATCGCATCAGTTCCATGGATTGCTCTCTGTCCCTTTCCTGCACTCCTGCAGTCCAGCCCAGAGAGGTTACAGTGGTGTCTTCTTGTGTTGGCCTTGTGGGAGGCTGTGGGGCTAAGGTGATCACCCCCTTCTGTTTGCTCCATCTCTCCCCTATTAAAAAATGCCTTAGTTTGAGAGACATGAAATATTAACCTGTTGTGCCATTTATTGTAGCGCAGCTTACCATGCACTGGAATCCCAAAGCACCCTGGATTTTGTCTTAGCCTTGAAACTGGCACTTGGCAGTTTTCCTGGTGATTTTATAACACCTTGGGTTTTAGGATTTTTGATTCATGTGCTTCAGAAACTTGTCCTTATATGGGATAACATGAAATTCCACAAGTGAGAATGGATGGATTTTCTTTTGCTCTGCTTTTTCTTGCCATCTAGGGGAGGATTTGTCAGTCTAATTTTCCTTACTGCCCTTTCTATAGGGCACTGTAAGTGATCTCGTTTAATAACTACCAATCCATGAGTCTTTCACATCCTTTGGGTCAGGCGGCTGTGCAGAGAAGGATTTAAAATCAGGATGTCTGTGGATTTTCCTTTTCTTCTAAATTAATGGTATATTGCAATCTCATAAACAATTATTTCAGTGTCTTCTCAAACACGGTATTATTTATCATTAAAGGCTGCTTTGAACATAAAACTATGAGGATGCCCTTTACTAGAGTAGCTTACTGCAGGTCTCTTTCTAATGATTTTTTTGCTTTATGACTTGATGGGTGAGTTTGGGCTCTTACTTTAAATCACACAATTGATTCAGTGTTCAAAGTCAGTTTCTCAGACCGTATCTTTGTGAAATTGCCTGCCAGCAATGAAAAATTAGTATTGTTATTTTTATAAATTGTCAAATGTTTGGGGTCTACTTCTGCAGCCCTTTAACCGTGCAAGGGAGGGGAGCTTCTGAAAAGCAAGCAATCCTCTGGAGTGAAACCACATCCCTCTGGAAGGGGCAAGGAACAGCCTGGGACTGCAGCAGCTTTCCTGACGGGTTCATCACATGGCGGATTCCCTCTTCCTATTTTTTCAGTGAGATGTCTGTGCATGCCTACGCTGTAAATTCATTTTGTCAGTGGGAGTGTACAGGGAATGTGGTAGGCCCCAGGAAAGCCATCATTTGTGCTATAAACAATCACAGAATGGTTGGATTTGGAAGGAACCTCTGGAGAACGATACATGATGAGTTGCCATGCCTCTCTTATAAAACTGTAGCAGTAAAAGGCAGTTTTGAGAGACGGAACAGAAATCAGACTACACCATCCATTGTCTCAAGGATGGGTGTGAGGAGCTGAGATGGGACTTCACTGTCCATTGTCTGAGATGGGTGTGAGGAGCTGAGCTAAGACTCCTCCCTCCATTATCTCAAGGATTGGTGTGAGGAATTGCTGTCCATTATCTCCAGGATTGCAGACAGACATGCAGTTGAAGAGTTGACTGCAAGACCAGTGAAACTGGATGCATGTGATCCACCAGGAATGTGCAGTACATGACATTAAGAACAGAGGTACTTCCCCCTAATGTACTTTTCAAGGGAAAAAAGGTAATCGCTGCTGGGGGCCACTGACCACCGAAGATGGCTCCAGACCCCCAGGACGCTGCTGGATCCACAGTGGTGACTCTCTCTCTCTGCACTCTGAATGCTTGCTTAATTTCTATCTTTTTTCTGATCTGTCCTATTGCTATATTTTTTTATAATAATAATCTTTTTTATAATAACCATCTTTAATAATTATATTTTTATAATAAACAAACTGATCAATTATGGTACTTGACCTTGTTTACGTCTTAATTTCACTCTGGGGATCATGAACAAAATATTTCCAACATGGGGTTTTATCCAGTTGGACCCTGACAACAGTTTACAAGGTATTGTAGTTGAAATGATGATGAGAGACATCATCTGAGAGGATAAGGTTATGATAGAGACTTAGGGGAAAGCATTTGTCTTCCCTTAGCTAGCCTGGTCTTACCATGGTGAAGCAGACATCTAGGGACTTTTAAAACGGTGCTGGACATAGAACTGGGGGTGGCCTGTATGTGGAATATCTGCAGTCCTACAGTCGAGGGTAAAAGCTCACCTGCTTCTGGATTAGGCAATCTAAGGTCTCATCACCTATCTCAAGTTTATCTGCTTTTGTTTCTCAGTGTATTGGTCGCAGCAGCTCAGCTGGGCCAAGGCCTGGTTTCATGCACACCTCAGTGGTTTGTAAGCAGGAATAGAATGAGACCCTTTGACAAAATAAAATGCCGTGACATAAAATTTCTTGGTCTTCTGGTTTAAGAAATATCATGGTAAGTACTTCCTGTATGTGCACGTGCTTAATTTTGGGTACCTTGACATTGCAAGGAAAGCCTCATTGTGCTGTGTTGCAATTTAAACTTACAAATACTTGATCGCACAATGTTGCCAGAAGAATTTTTAATTTGCCAGCAGCACAAAATGTTAAGTAAGTATTTGGAAAATCCTGTTTTTTAAGAAGTACCTCATTTTATGTTGACTTCCGAGAGAAAAATTATTCATGTTAAATATGCATCAGATTTTTATACAATTTTTAGTCACTTCTTATTGATTTTCTTTTTGTTCTTTTAGAAATATATTGAGGTTTGTTTAAGAAAACTGTTTGTACTTCAGTGCCTTGATGGTGAAATAAAAACCACTGGATTGCTATTTATGAAAATAACTTTATTTGTAAGCCACAGTGGAAAGAATAATGACTCAAGTGCGATAAGAAAAGCAGCACTGAAATACAGAGGAGGAGACCCATCAAAATAAGTTGTTCTAGTGAAGAGGAGATCAATAGCTACCTGGGATCTCAGGAAGAGTATTTTACTTATCTGTGGAGGCTCCAAGGCAAATGTGCAGGCAGAAACGTTGGCAGTCCCCCCACTATGAGTTCAACTCACATGGCAGGCTTTGAGACTGTAAGAGGTAATTTCTAGAGATGGGTGAAAAAGAGAGCAAAAACCAAGAAAATGCAGCATTAGTTTTGACCTAAATTGAAATGAAAATATGAAATGTTTTGCCCTCAAGATTTTGTCCTAGAAATGCTAAAAATGTGCATCAAAACAAAGCAGCTTGACATTCCTAAAAACCAAACACATTTTGCTGCAACTTCTTATGAAACTACAGTGACAGAGACCAAATTCTGGGTTCAGATAAGGTAGTGCAACTTTAAAGTCAATTTGATGTGACTGATAACAGAACTTGGCTCTACAACAAATGAACATTGTTGTGCTGTATAATAACCATGGGAATAAGTTCAGGACCAAGTCATACTATCTGAAAATAGTTCTTGATTTTAAAAATGCTTTTCTTAGAGTAATTTGTCACATATAGCTTTTCCAATATTGTGCATTGCATCTTGGATGTTGCTTTTGAGTAACCCGATGCTCATTATAAAGCAGAATTTCCTGGTCAGACACATTTTCCATAGCAACTAAGAGAGTCCTGTGGCTCCCACACTGCACCATCCATGTTGCTTGAATAAAGAACACACTGAATTATGTCAGGGAAACCAAGACCTTAAACTAAAAAAGGAGCTTGTAATTTTAATTTGTATCGCACAATGCACTGCAATCAACAGTTGCAGCTTATTGTAGAAGTGCTTTGGAACAAAACATTTTGAGTTACTTGGAAGACTATTGGACTTTAGTTCAACTTAAGTATATTCTGCATTGAGATTGATGAAGATAATATTTCATTTCAGTGAGTCTAATTGTAAGCCGCATTTTTTCTAGTGGCAAATCTTAATTCTGCAAAAGCTGCTCTTATGTCAGGAAATGAGCTATCTGTTCAATGCCCAAAAGACTTTGCAATTGGCTGTTCCTGTTAGCAGTACAGAGCCCATACTGCAGAAAATATGGCCTGTTGTCTTTGATCTTATTTGGGTTTCACCAGAAAGAAGGAAACATGTCATCAAGACTACTCCGAATTGTAATTAAACTTTGTCCTCCTGTTGACCCAGTTATCAAAAGCTACTTCCCCATGTGAGTTGGAAAAATCAAAGTAAGGTTGATATGACCCAAGTGATGCAGCTGGGTTCAGAAACTAGCATGTACCAACTATGCTATTTTAATGGGAAAAAAAAACCAACCCTAAATCAGAAATATAGTACTTGTCAATTTGATGGTGCTTGATGAAAAATGTATATTAGCCAACAGTTGTAATGAATTGCTTTTAACCAGAACCATAGATCTTTGGGTGTTGCTTTAATATTTTCTTAAGAGTAAATAAATGAAGAGCTAGTTAAAGTAATCAGAATAATTTTGGTTCCTATCTGAGAAACCTATCCAATTATCTAAGCTTGTAACAAGCCTTGCATTACCTGGCAAGGCATGGAAGTCCTTGAGGAAAGCCATCTGGTAGTGTAAACCAGCAAACTTTTAAAAAGGAATTCTTTGATGATCCATTTCTGGAGAGAGTTAGAAGGCAGATATCTGGCCTGGAATCAGGTAGAGCAAAGCGGAAGGTGGCTGTCTAGAAGAGTGAGGACTGGAGGTGCAGAATGTTGAAAAAAGCTGAGGAAAGGAATTGCATGCAGGTCTTACTGTTCTTCCTTAGCTTTCTGTAATTTCTTCATCAGTCTTCAGAGTAAAGCTTGTGTTTAAATATTCCTCTGAAGGCTCTGTAACTTGGTCTGTCACATCACCCATGAACAGGGAAACAGGCCACAGCCTCGGTTCACAGCCTGGGGTGCTCTTGGGCTGCACAGGAGCTGCAGGTAAGATACGAGTGAGCCAGTATTTGTTTTCTAGGTTAGGCAGCTGAACTGCATCAAGTTGTTGGCTACAGAGTGTTTATTTGGCATAGGAACTAAAAGAGCCCTGGATGTGGAGGACATGATGTTGAGGAACATCCACCCCTATTTGCGCAAGATATAGGAAAATCAAAGTTTTGGGTCAGCATTGTAGTTTCTGTGGGTGAAGCTTATCCAGGGCTTTACCAGCTGGATTAAAGTTTATTCATTCTGGTAAAAAACTGTGGGAGTACATGATAAACAGAAAAGACAGGAGATGGCAAAGAACTATTAACATCTGCAAATCATTCTAGGGGTGCCTGTTCTGGTTTCAAATGTGTTAATGTAAATTAATTATGAACTTGCAATCAAAGTGAAAAGATGGAGTATTTATGGAAGGGATACAAAGTGGTATGATCTAAAAATAATGTAGTTTGAGCTGAATTAAAGGAAAAATGGGGCCAAAACCTTCCAGTGATTTATCTCCAGCTTCCATATTTTGATGATATTTTGACTGAGTTTGTTTTCCAGTGCTGCAGAATATTAGGAGATCAAAAAGGCTGACCCATATGGAAATTTCTGTTGAAAAATCAAACATGATCCGGCTGCTTTTCTGACACCAGTGAGGTTTGATAACAATTCAAATCACCGAAGCACAGAAAAGTGCAGCTGAAGAAAACTATTAGAGGTGAAAGTCTTCCTTTTCCAACGTATCTTTCAAATATAGATACACCTCTTCTGTCTGGGTAGTAACGCCAGGGTTACAGGTCTATGGGGGTGGGAAAATCCCAAGAAAAGAGGCAAATGGAATCTATTAGGATTCCCTTTAAAAATGTATAAATGACCTCCCTCCCAAGGAAACATGCTGAAACTTTTCAGTTGAAATAAGCTGACAGAAACCCAAATGAAAAATCTACTACCTACTCCTAAGTTTTAGACTCTGAAACAATCTAAAGAAATACAGACATTAAATGGAAGCAAAACTTTCCTTTGTATCTAGGCCAACTAAGTGGACATTGCATTGTATCAGGATACTACTTAGATCTTCATACATGGTAATGTGATCTAAGTTTCAGTAATGTGCGTAACAACAAAAATGATCAATAATAACCTTATTTAAAGAACAACTTTCTAAAGTTGCAAGTCTTAGTGGGGATATAAAGAATCTCTAGTATGTACCTGAATAATCTGAAATAATTTTTAGATTGAAATAATTAATCCTAGCTGTCCTGTGAATGAAAATTAATATTAAAATCTTTCCTAGGCCTGTGTTATTTGAGGAATATTTTCTCTAAATCTGTTATAGCGACACTGAGGTAAAACAGTTTATTATTTTGGCTGAGGAAATAGATTTCTCTTCTAGTAATACTTACTTCTTAAGGTACCTATCTGTCAAGACGGTCCTAGTAATTGTGATTCCTTATCATAATGGAAATCAAATCTCTCGTTGATCGATTTCCTAATACATCTTTGGCATTGGCTGGGATAAGAACCAGGAGGTAAGTTAAATACTGATGTGTAAGGTAGTACTTTGGTTTATGTCTGCCTTAAAATTCCTTGGCATCACCTTTACAAACAATTTGAAGAAAATTACTGAGTGTGCATGTGAGCTCCAGTCTTTAAGTCACCTTATAATTTCTGTGCATTTCCTCAGTTCATTCTGAGTTCAGACAGTTTTGAAAATAAAAAATACATAAACAAATAAAAAAAAAATCTACTTTTTCCTCCTACCCCTGGTTAGGAGAGAAATGACAGATCCGATATTGTCATCATTTTGCCATACTGATTCCTCATAAAATGTAATTCTCCCCATGAAATCCTAGGCTTGCTGCAAACAATGGCAAAACTTATGATTTCATTGGAGAGCTGATTTCAGCCTCACAGAGATCTACTTCTTTGTGTTCCCCTCCCGCATTTGTACTGATTTCTATTGTTTTCATGTCTCCACGTCTTCAACACACAGATTTTGAACTTTTCTTATTATTCAAGATATGTAGATTTTTCTTTCAGGGAGAAGTAGTGTTGCTTCTGCATGATCAGTGGTCTCACTGAAGCAATCACCCTAAATTATTCTAGTATGATTTCCCATTTCTGACTATATAGCATTTGTAAATAGTCATTCTGACCAAACTGCAGATGAACAGCTGCATTATATCAGAACAAAGACCATATACCTTATCTGATATACTGTATCTCTACTATAGCCAGTGGTAGATAGTAAAGAAAAAGCCATAAAACCAGAGCAATCTTGGATTCAGATTTTTTCCAAGATACTCCTCCAGTTACCTGCTATTTCTGATATAGAGACACTCTAATTTACAGATTGTATCTACATCATATTGTGCAGCTGCCCTTGACAGACCATTCTTTTATGAACCCATCTATTAGCTTTTAGAATTTATTTATACTTGGTCATCCAAATGAAACAGGATGTTACGTCCTGCATTGCAATTAGGCACTGCATGCTAAAGTGCCTACTGCATGTGAAAGTGCTTTCTTTCATTTGTCTTTGACCTGCTGCTTGATAATTTCATTTAGAGCCCTGTAGTTATTGTCTCATGAAAAATAATGACTAATCATTCCCTCACCACCTGCTCCACATAATTTATGTTTTTCTAGACCTCTATTACCTCCTTAGTAATCTCTTTTCCAAGATGATGAAAACCAGAACTCTTCACTTTCTTCTACAGCGAGAATTGTTTCCTATTTCTGACCAATCTGACTTTCCTTATCTGTATATATCCTAGTTATAAAAATCTCATTTTTGAAATGACAAGACCTTCACACAAGATTAGGTACACCATAACTTTATGGAGTATCAGATGGTAGTTTCTATTACCTTCCTGGTCTTTTT